>NC_142154.1:14495000-15173000 GCF_024610735.1 Ursus americanus
ATAATATACAATAAAACAAATATATGCATATAATAAAAGCAACCACATGTTCCCCCCTTCCATTTTACTTGTAGAAAGTAGCTTGTGCTATATTAGGACTACAAGAGATGAACTTGAAAATTGTTGACCTTGTTCTTACAAACCTTTGCTCCAAGAGCAGTTATAGATGGCAGTCCGGAAGAGTCAATCTCTTTGAGTATCATACATAAGGTTAATAGACGTTAATTTATGTTAAACCAATACATCAGCAAAATATATTGTATCATTTTTTTTTGTTTTTGTATACAAAAGAGATTCCTTTGTGTGATTCTAATATACATACCCCAAAGAGGCATGATTTTGATGAACGTCTCCAGAGAATCTAGTAAATATTAGACAGATACAAATAAACAGCCAAATCGAGCTTTTACTGTTTAAAATAACATTTGAAAATCACTAATAAAATCAATTTCCATATTTTAAAGATGAAAAATATAAGGCCCAGAGACATTTGGTGTCTTACCCACGGTAACAAAACCAGTTTATACCAGTGTCAGAACTAGAATTTAAATCTTCCTCTCACTCTCTGAATAAGGTTTCATCCACAACATAATTGCCACTTGTCATTTCACAAGCATGGTTCCTCCTCAGGAACATTACATGACCCTCTGGTAGTGGGGTAGGTATAAGAGTTTCCCAGTATCTGGTTAGAGCTCAAGACAAGATTCACAGTAGTCTTTCAAAGGTTATTAAACTTGGACACTACCGTGCTTGCAGACCAATGGCAATGTCAACATTTGCTTCCTGATAGGAGGCTATCAAGAAATCCTCTTCTAGTGAAAGTTCTACCACTGAGGCATAGATAAAGCAGGATTGCAATTTCTGTGTCATATCCAGCTTTCAGTGATATAAGATATCCAGAGTTTCATGATGGCCTTTGACCTAGGAAGAAACTCCAATACCTAAATGAATTTTGGTAATCAAAGATTGTACTTCATAATTATAAGAAGGCAATATGAAATATTTTCAGGTTAGATAAAGGGAATTTGAATGACTACACTTGTCTTTAAAACCATGGAAAGAGCTAATAAGTCGAAATCACAGGATGACAGAACTGGAACTTGCCTTAGAAATACTTTTGCAGGAGTGCCTGGGTGGCTTGGCTGTTAAGCGTCTGCCTTCGGCTTGGGTCACAATCCCAGGGTCCTGGGATCAAGCCCTGCATCGGGCTCCCTGCTTGGTGGGAAGCCTGCTTCTCCCTCTCACACTCTCCTTGCTTGTTTCCCTCTCTCGCTGCATTTCTCTATCAAATAAATAAATAAAATCTTTAAAAAAATAAATAATATTTAAAAAAACGAAATACTTTTGCAAATGAAAGATGGAGACTACATAAGAATGGGCTACAAATAGAACCCAGTTCTTTGTATTTTACTTGTACTGCATTTTCTACTCCCTGCATAGGGCATAAGGATTTCTCTTCCTTCTCAAACCAGTTTTGGATAATTCCTCTTTACAATACAGCCAATTCCATCCAGAAATCTCTCTTGGCTCTAATAGAAAGTGAACACAATCTTTGTTACTCATGAAAACAGCTAAACTTAGAGTATCTCTTAAGACTCAAGTTTTGTTCTAACATAAAATTTCAACTCATACACTGTAATGTGTGATTTGTCTCTTCTGGGCTTCCAACCTGAATCACATTTAAAATTAGATGTTTCAGAACTGGAGCTGGTGAAAGCTTACCTTTTGTTGGTAAACAGACCCCATCTACTTCAATGAAGGGTTGAGTGACTGAGCACAATGTGGGCTGAGGTGCCTCGAGCTCATATTCTAAGATGTCATTCTTGGTATCCTCCGGAATCATTTGAAGTAGTCAAATGACAATCCCATACCGTTCTGTTTCAGCGATCTAAAGAATTTTGGGGGCCTAAAGAGTTAACACATGAAGACCAGTTATATGATATTTGATGTATATGATGTGACATTGTAGGACTAGTCTTACACACACACACACACACACACACACACACACACACACACACACACACACCACGTTTCTACAAACCAAGTAAAGAGAAGAAAAAGATGGTGGCCACATAGGAGTAGGTATATACATCCCAAGCAAGATAAGGAATAGGGAAATTATGCAGAGTTACCAAAATCTGTACATATTGTATCTTATATCTGACTTCTTATTTTACTCATCTCTTTCACCTCTAACATAATACACTAAGAAGTTAGGTAAGAATGGAAACATTTCCACATCTAAGACCAATACAAAAGATTCCTGGTAGCGCTGTCTGAATGGAACACGAAGACACAGGGAGCTCTAAGCAATAAAGAGAACTGGGGGGCTAGGGCGGGTTGTGGAGGACTTTCAAAGCCAGAGAATGGCAGCTGGATGTACCACTAAAGACCACAAGAACTCGTGCAAGTTTGTTGTGTAACTTTTAAATAAAAGAAATGCTCATGTTTGATCAGGGCATGTTGGCTCGATTGGAATACGTAGGGACTATGTAAGTAGGAATTTGAATAAGCCAGGAAATGGGTTGGAATTGTGGGTAAGAGTGATAGCAAAGTGTAAGGGCAAGTCCCCCCCCCCCCAAAAAAGAGTGGAAAGAATCAAGAGGACTTTGGTGGTAGATTGACCATAAGGACGAGTGGGAAGTGATATGTATTTAGGGTCAGAGAGACCTGGGTCAGCTATCAGTTCTACTATGTACTAGCTTTGTGTCCTTAATCTCTCTGAACCTCAGTTCCTTCCCCTGAAAAATGAGAATGATAATAGTAATACCTACTGCTTGAGCTAGTTGATATGATGAGTTCAAATGTGTGCAAAAGTACCTAGTCCAGTGCCTGACACCTAGCTAGTGCTCAAAGCATGTTAGTTACTAATAAATCTTTGAGGAATTAAGACAGATAAATGATCATGCCATGGTTTCTCGTCTGGGAGACTGATGGAGTGAACTGTGGTCAGAATTAAGATGGGTTGAAAATAAAGAGCCCACATATGGAAAAAGGAAGGAAAGCAACAGGGAGAAGGAGCAAGAAAAAAAGGATAATTGTTGGGGCTTACTCAGTTGAGTGCTCTACTCGTGGTTTCCTCTCAGATCATGATCTCAGGGTCCTGAGATTCAGCCCCACATCAGGCTCCATGCTCCTTGTCCCCCTCCCTTCCCCTTGGCTCCTCCCCTCTTTCTCTCTCTCTATCGAATAAATAAATACAGTATTTAATATACAAATATATATATAATTGGTTTTTTAAATTTAAATTCAATTAACTAACATATAGTACATCATTCTTTTCAGATGTAGAGTTCAGTAATTCATCAGTTACATATAACACCCAGTGTTCATCACATCACGTGCCCTCCTTAATGTCCATCACCCAGTTATCCCATTCCACCTCCCCTCCAGCAACCCTCAGTTTGTTTCCTATAGCTAAAAGACTCTCATTTTGTCTCCCTCTCTGATTTCTTCCCACTTTTCCTTCCCTTTCCCTATGAGCTTCTGAATTATTTCTTATATTCCACATGAATGAAACCATATATTTGTCTTTTTTGATTGACTTATTTCACTCAGCATAATACCCTCCAGTTCCATCCATGTTGATGTAAATGGTAAGATTTCATCCTTTTTGATGGCTGAGTAATATTCCATTGTATATACATACCACATCTTCTTTATCCATTCATCTGTTGATGGACATCTGGGCTCTTTACATAGTTTGCCTATTGTGGACATTGCTGCTATAAACATTGGGGTGTAGGTCCCCCTTTGGATCATGTTTGTATCCTTTGGGCAAATACCTAGTAGTGAAACTCCTGCATCTTAGGGTAGCTATAGTTTTAACTTCTTGAGGAACCTCTATACTGTTTTCTAGAGTGGCTGTACCAACTTGCATTCCCACACTTAAGAGGGTTCCCCTTTCTCCACATCCTTGCCAACACTTGTTGTTTCCTGACTTGTTAATTTTAGCCTTTCTGACTAGTGTGAGGTGGAATCTCATTGTGGTTATGATTTGCATTCCCCTGATGCCAAGTGATATTGAGCATTTTTTTCATGTGTCTGTGGGCCATTTGTATGACTTCCCTAGAGAAATGTCTGTTCACGTCTTCTGCCCATTTCTTGACTGGATTATTTGTTTTTTGGGTGTTGAGTTTGACAAATTCTATGTAGATCTTGGATACTAGCCCTCTATTTGGTATGCCATTTGTAAATATCTTCTCCCATTCTGTTGGTTGTCTTTTAGTTTTGTTGACTGCTCCCTTTGCTGTGCAGAAGCTTTTTATCTCGATGAAGTCTCAATAGTTCACTTTTGCTTTTGTTTCCCTTGCTTTTGGAGACGTGTCTAGCAAGAAGTTGCTATGGCCAGGGTTGAAGAGGTTGCTGCCTGTGTTCTCCTCTAGGGTTCTGATGGATTCCTGTCTCCCAGTTAGGTCTTTCATTCATTTTGAGTGTATCTTTGTGTCTGATGTAAGAAAATGGTCCAGTTTCATTCTTCTACATGTGGCTGTCCAATTTTCCCAACATGAAGAGACTGTCTTTTTTCCATTGGATATTCTTTCCTGCTTTGTTGAAGAAAATAAAAATGCTTCTACGTTCATGAAAGAACATGTTAGTAGAAAATAAATAAAAAAAGATAATTGGTTATTTTAGAATGGGAGACCTTTGTTGAGGATTGATTCAGACTGGGATGACCATTGGGATCAAGAGATGAAAATATTCTTGAGGTCGGAGGGTTGCTGGAAGCTGACATGGGAATGGTTGTGGGACATGGTCCCAAAGATGCCCATCAAGGTCATCAGAGCATATCACGCAGAGGGTGAGGTGACAATCCAGACAGGCCGTTATAGTACAGGAACTCAGATGAAGTCCAGCAAAGAGTAACTAGAGAAAACTGGAAATATTGGATTAAAGTGTAGAGAAAAAAACACACAACTAATTTAAAGATTTATGAGTGGTTTACAGAATGGTAAGTACTGATGCTATGGAACTGCTGACTCCCCTTAGGAAGACTGTAGAGAAAGATAAACAAAGAGTTAATATCTATACATAGAGTAATACATCGAACTATCATGAATAATTCACAAAGAAAGAATAAGAAAATAGGCTTTTCAACACTGAATTGCTTATGCTATTAATTATTTAAAAATACAGGAAGTCCAGAAAGACTACAAGTTAATTGAGGGGATAAAAAGAACAGAAAGAAGCATCTTTCAGTGAGTTGCAAAGTTAAATGCAAATGAATTATTTTTGTTTTTTCATATTTTAAAGTCTTTGAAATCAGGATGTATCTCATAATTTAAAAGTTAATTGCCAGCCTATTTCCTTTCTTAGTCGTAGATAACATAATGGCTTACCTTATAATCAGTGGTTTCTTGGATTCATGAAAGGAGATTATTTTGTTGTTGTTTTTACATATGAAAGGAAGGAGGTCATGCCAGTTTTAAATTGTGCATTTAGGAAAGAAAAGGGAATATATTGAATATTTTGAATTTTTCACTCAATGATTGGAGAATACACATTCTTTTTAAATTATACAGGGCATATTTATCAAAAGTATCCATGTCTTGGGCAAGATGGGAAGGGTCAGTAAGTAGTAAATGATTAATATCACAAAGAACATGTTCTCTGACCAATGTTATAAATTAGAGATAAATAAGAAAAAAACTAAGATTCCCACATGTTTGGATGTGTAAAATACTCCTTTATAATTCATGGGGACAAAAAGGAAGGATAGAGAAAATTAAAATATATTTAGATGTGAACACTAAAATAGTAAGGGGCAAATTACATGGGCATCAGACAAGGCAGTACTTAGAGGAAAATATATAGCCATAAGTGTTACATCATACAAAAATAAATGCTGAAAATTATTCAGCTAAGCATTTGGCTTAATGATCTGGACAAAGAACAAGAGAGTAAAAAAATAGAAGGAAGGAAAGATAAAATCAGGAATTAATGAAATAGCAAATCAGAAAAATAGAATTAAAAAATAAATAAACTTTGGAAAATATTGACTGAGGAAAAAAGTGAACTGTAATAAGACAGGCAGTATAGAATTAATGTGTAGGTGGATCATGGAACACTACATCAAAAACTAATGATGTACTGAATGGTGACTAACATATTATAACTAAAAAAAAAAAGAATTAATGTACAGATGGAAAAAAAACCCACTGGAATATGATCTAGAACTCAGCAACAGACTCACATATATGTGAAAACATTACAAATGACAAAGTTGATATTGTAGATTAGTGGAGGAAGAAGGACATTGGTACCGGACCAATATTTTTTTAATAAAAAAATTAAATAGGTTCCTCATGTACGTAAAAGTCAATCCTGTATAGGTTAAGGATCTAAATCTGAAAAGCAAAACAAAGTATTTGGAAGAAAATATAGGTAAATGTTTTAAGATATTCAGAGAAGAATTTCTTCAATGACAAGATACAAAGAGAAAGGAAAATGTTGATTAATTAGGCCGCGTTAAAATTAAAAAAAACTATGAGATGAAAGATAGCATAAAAATATTAAAAATATGTTACATACCAGGAGATGTTTGCAACTCACATGACCAAATAAAGGTTTAATATCTAGAATAACCAAAAAGTACTGCAAATCAGTAAAAGATCAATGAATTAAAAAAAAAGTAAATAAAGATAGACACGACAACATGACTGGCTAAGATACATATGGCAAGATGCTTAACCTTACAAACTGATCAAGGAAATGTAAATTAAAATCACAAGAAGACAACTATTTTGCAACTAGCAGATGCTCAAAACTTTAAAAACTAATACAAAGATTTGATAAGGATGTGTAGCAAAAAGAAGGTTTTTTGAAGAATAATTTGGCAGTACTTGGTAAAATCAAAGACACGTAAAATCAAAGATCTTATTTCCAACCACTTCCAGCTCTAGGTCTAGAACAGCAGTTCCCAAACTTGAGCTTACATCACGATCACCTGGAGGGCTTATTAAAATCTGCTCCTGTGACCTTGGAATTTACATGGGCAATAGGTTCCCAGATAATGCCAATGCTGCTGGTTGCAGGACCACACTGAGAACCATTGCTCTAGAGATCTAGTCTTGCATGTGCCCAGGGAGACAAGCATGAGAATATTCATTGCATTGATTGTAACAGCAAGCAATTGGGAGCAACCCAAGTGCCCATCATTGGGAAAATGGACAAACAAGAACGGTGTGAGGCACACTTACATCACAGTTACAGATGATGAGCTTGATTTAAACAAACTATAGATTGAAAAAGAGAAAAGTACATACAACATGACACAATTTTAATAAAGCTTGAATGTGTGCAAAATCATCCTGCATATTGTTTGTAAATACATACATATATTTAAAGTACAAGTAAAAATGTAAATGTATGGTAGGAAAAATATACAAGTTTATGTAGTAATAAGAGACCAACCTCAGGACAGTGATTATCTCTGAGCAAGGAAGAGTAGCAATGAATCCAGGAGAAGCACACGAGGGGCCTCAGCTATAGCTGTGATGTTTTTTTATTTATTTTTGTTGAAGAAAAGATGGAAAATAGAAATGCAAAGGAAAAATGAGATCAGGTAGGTACATGGCCATTTGTCATACGATGTTCTAATTTTGGGGGTCCACTTGAAATATTTCATAATAGTAGTAGTTAAAACGAAAATAGAGTTACTAACTAAACTCAGAAGCCTGTTAGCTCACAGACAGAATATTCAGGTTGGAAGGACTTTTCATTTGACTTGATATGGAGTTTCTTTCATCCTAAAATGTCAACAAAAGAAGAAAAATAGCAGAACTAGGTATTTCAGAGAAAGACTGGTTAGCTAGTAAGTTCAGAGTACATTTGCAATTAATATTCTATATATTTATACTGTACTTTCACACAATATATTTCAACTCATTTAATCCCATCAGCAATTCAGAAATAAGCAGAAAGGAAGTTATTCTTCCCATTTTCCAAATGGAAACACTGAGGCTCAGGGTGGCTAAGGCATCCATTAGCTAACGAAATGCCTGAGCCCGGGCACCACCTGGGTCTTCCACCATTGGTCTCTATCCTTGTGTGTAGGCATCCAGGAGATCTAGGGGACTCATTGGTAAATATCCTAGTCAATCTTATTCCAGCTGAGTTGGAAATGTAACTTTTTCCTTCAAATTTATTTTGTGTCTAATAAAAAACTCAAAAGATTCCTTGCTTATTAAAATGCTTTCAACCAGTGAGCTGTTCTGTGGACATCATGTTCTTGGTTTTTCTACAAGCTCCTGGAGGCAGTGATGTGGCTGATGGGTAAATCCTGGATTTTGAAGTTTGTATGGTCTATTTTCAAGTCCTCACCATCACTCCCTAGCTGTGCGAAGTGGGAGATTTTATCAGCATGGAGAAGCCACAGTTTCTTTATCTGTAAAGTGGGGCCACCTCACTGGTGGGGATTGCAGGTTTTAATGTGTGTGCAGGGTAGCTCAGGGCCTGGCATGTAATAGCAGCTCAAAAGGTGAGTGCTATTCGTTTAATAATTATTACTCTTATTTGTTGATATACTGATGACTTATTACACTTACTCTTTCTCACTTTCTCCCCCATGGGTCCTATCAAATTCAGTATCTCCTGCACTGAAAGGTAAGCACGAATGATCAGAATTGCCAATATATGGAAAGAGCCCAGATGTCCATTGACAGATGAATGGATAAAGAAGATATTGTGGTATATATGTATACATATATATTTGTGTATATAATATATGATGGAATATTACTCAGCCATCAAAAAAGAATGAAATCTTGCCATTTGTAATGACATGGCTGGAACTGGAGGGTATTATATTAAGTGGACTGAATCAGACAGAGAAAGACAAATACCATATGATTTCTCTCATATGTGGAATTTAATAAACAGAACAGACGAACATAGGGGAAGGGAAGAAAAAATAAAATAAGAGGAAACAGAGAGGGAGGAAAACCGTAAGTGACTTTTAACTACAGGGAACAAACTGAGGGTTGGTTGCTGGAGGGGAGGTGGGTAGGGGTCTGGGGTAACTGGGTGGTGGGCATTAAGAAGGGCACTTGATGTAATAATGAGCAGTGGGTGTTATATGTAACTGATGAGTCGCTAAATTCTACCTCTGAAACTAGTAATACAGTGTATGTGAGTTAAATTGAATTTAAATTAAAAATGAAAAAAAAAAAAGGTAAGGATGGACGTCCATGCCTCATTAGTTGATTTCTGTCAATTCAGAATGGAGGAGGTGGTAAAGAGACAAGAGGGAGAGGAGAAGGGGAGAAAGTTCAGTTCAGCAAAATAATTGAACAATTATAAAGTGAAAGAAATGGAATAATATGGATGCAGGCTACTCATAATATTTATTGAAAGATCTGACCTATGTTTAGACTATTTCTTCAAAAGCAACAAAGTAAAAAAAAAATCTAGCCTGTACTTTTGTGTCATCGTCATTTGTGATTTTGGTATAATATACAAATTGCTTATAAATTGCCACAAACAGTAAGAATTTCCTGGTTTCTTAAGAATTGCTATTTTGTTAAAAGATTGTCCTATAGTTAAAGTAGTGTGTCTAGAAAGTGTCAGTGAGCATAGCAGTCCTACTTATTCACTGAAATCTTTGCTTAAGCCTTTTCCTGGAAATCATAAATTTGGAAGAGATGCTGTAATTGTAGTGGTTGGATTTAGTTTGAGGCATCACTACCTAGTAGTATTTAATAATGGCCTTTGAGTAGTGAGACTGTGAACTCAAGTAACCTGTTCACCTACAAAGTCTTTGAAAATGGGGCATGCAGGCAGATTGCAGTGTAATGGTTGATACCCACTCCAATCTCCATTTAGTTTTAGGAGGGTCTGAGCATTGATCTGCTGTATACTCATTACTTAATGAACGGACCCATGTTTTCCCACTGGCTTAAGTCTCTGGATCTTGGCTTATGCTATTTCCTCTGCCTGGCATGCCCCTTCTACCTGGAGAATGTAACTCAAGAGTTAAAGAATTAATTCAGGGATTTTTTTTTCTTAAGTAGGCTCCACATGCAGCGTGGAGCCCAACTTGGGGCTTGAACTCACAACCCTGAGATCAAGACCTGAGCTGAGACCAAGAGTTGGATGCTTAACCAGCTGAGGCACCCACGTGCCCCTAATTCAGGGATTTCTTGAGCTGACTCTGGCCCTCAATGGAACTGATGAGTCTCCCTGCTGTTCCAATAATAATAATAATAATAATAATAATAATAATAATAATAATAATAATAAAGTTTTATCAAATATTTTTATATGCCAAGCATTGGTCTAAGCACTTTGTATTACCTAACTCATTAATCTTCACCATGATGAAGGTATTATTATTAAAGGAGTCAGGATATGACTTTGGACTGTTTGACTCTACTACTCATTTACTATACTCATACCCATCAATGTCTCCTCAGTGTAAGGTTTCTCCAACTATATCCAATAGAAAACTTATTTTTTCTAAGAGGTCAACGGTTAAACTTGAAATATAAAAGGGAAAAATAGGCTAGTTTTGTTTGCAAATAAGCTCTTGGATACCACAATAGTCATAGTCATAATTTCAAGGCTCTGAGAAGTCCAGTAATAAGGAAGCCTATTTAATTTTGCTTCTCATAGTCTCCCAAAGAAAAACATGCCCAGATTCAGATTTTACTTCTCTCTTTCTTTCTTTCTTTCTTTCTTTCTTTCTTTCTTTCTTTCTTTCTTTCTTTCTTTCTTCCTCTCTTCCTCTCTTTCTTTCTCTCTCTCTCTCTCTCTCTCTCTTTCTTTCTTTCTTTCTTTCTTTCTTTCTTTCTTTCTTTCTTTCTTTCTTTCTTTCTTTCTTTCTTTCTTTCTTTCTTTCTTTCTTTCTCTTTCTCCTTATCCACTTCTTCCCACCTCTTCTCTTCCATGCCCATTCTGACACACATTGGGTAGACATGTTTCAATGCCCACATGTAGTTTTGTACTTATCAATCTATAGAGTAATTATTTCTACATATATTTCTTGTATTAGGCTGTGAACAACTTCTTCTTCTTCTTCTTCTTCTCCTTCTTCTTCTTCTTCTTCTTCTTCTTCTTCTTCTTCTTCTTCTTCTTCTTCTTCTTCTTCTTCTTCTCCTTCTTTTCTTTTAAGTATGCTCCATGCCAGTGTGGAACTCAACATGGGGCTTGAGATCAAGATCTGAGCTGAGATCAAGAGTCCAATGCTTACCTGACTGAGTCACACAGGTGCCCCCTAGCCTGTGATCTTCTCGAGGAACTGTGTCTTACTGTTATGATTAGCTTTGTTCACTGTGACATGATGGTTGTGTGCAGGTTTCTTATCAGGCTCCGTTCAGGAATGTGTCAAAGATACTGCTTCCTCTTGGAAGGGAAAAGTGGGCATCGAGATAATTGACATACTGGACACTGGTGACTGGTTGACCAATTGTGCCCCGACCAAATCACAAACATGAAAGACAGGTAGACTTGTCTGACATCAAGATGTTGGTGATCAGTGTAAGAGCTCTTCAGTAAGGACATAACAGCTCCATTTTGGTGAAGACCTCCAGGGAAGTTGTCCAGGATTGAGTATTTTATTCCCTGAAGATGAATTCTTAAGATCAGTGACTGTACAATAAAGCTTCTTGGAAATAATTCTCTGAGTCAATAATTTCATTTTACATATGAGAATGTTGGGGCCGAAGAGGGGAAGTAAGAGGTGTGATGTCACCTGTCACTGGCACAACTTGGCTGGAATGACCAATCTGGCCTATTAGGAAAACAAAACAACACAAAAATCCATGGAACTCTGGCCGTAAAATAAATACATGGGAGATGGATGCCTTTTTTTATGAAAGAGGGCAGAAGCCAGCACAGATGCCCATGAGAAGCATGTGGGTCAGGAAAAATCTCGGCTGAAAGAATCATCGATTGACCGGTCTACAGAAGACCCATTTGGCAATCCAAAGGTGGAAGGCCACTTGGTAGTTTACTAGCTTGTGATGCAGATCTGGGTGCAGTGGGAGTAGCCCAACAAGTGAGCCAGGACTAGAAAGCCCTTGAGATCCAGCACTTCAGAGCTACAAGACAGAATTTGCTGGAAGAAGTTGCTCCAAATATAATCTTGTTACGTGGGAAGACAGGACAATATTCTTTGCAGAAGTGGCTTTGATTGGAGAAGACATGCCTCTCGGAGATGTTTATTATCTCTTACTCAAAGACTGCAAGTAAAACCACAAATGCTTTTTTGTAAATTAAAACCATAGATTTCCAAATATGAAATAATCATTAACAATGGTTGAGCAATTTATATGTTCTAAGTGTTTTATCTATGTTAACTCACTGCACCCAGTGACTTCCTAAGGTAGCTATGATTACTATCCCCATTTTACAGATGAGGAAACCGAGGTATGGACAAGTATCCAGCCCAAAGTCATACAGCTAGTGGTTGATGGGAGGCAGGATGAAAGAATTTGCTAGTTTTGTTTCTATCACTTACTGCACATTTCCTATACTTCTTATATTATGAGCAACATTTTAGTAGTTTAGGGCTGGATTTGCTTAAGCAGTTTGAGACTGTCGTATTGTTCTGCATACGAGTTTGAGCTGTAAAATGATGACAATTGTGACGGGCACCGAGGAGATTTACAGCCATGGTGCATTTGACGTAAGGGTCAAGAAAGCAAATGTGAATCTTGGAGGAATGGAGAGAATGTCTACATGTCTCCTGGGACTTGTAAGTCTTGGCTCTTGTGGAGTGGGATGGCGTTGTGGAGGGACAAGACAGGAGGATATATGAGATCATGGAAACTCCTTCTTTCATCAAGGCCTGACACTCCCTCCTTGAGAGGTCACCTACTATGTGCAACTTGCATATAAGTCTTCGGTGATGTGACCAGCATCAACTCATCCATCGGATGGCTTATTATCCAGTGGTCCATGCACACAGAGAAGCACCGAAGCAGTAACCCCTGAACAAGGAATTCAAAGGAGACTTCACATCCACCTTAGGGACTTTGGAGACCGGTCATGGAAGAATGGACCTTTTGGCTGGAATTGGAGGAGGAGGAACTTTGACTTGTAGATTTGGGGCAAAAGATAGTCCTTGTATGCTAAGCAGAGTGAACCAGAGTCCAGAGGGGAGAACATGAGACCATGTTTGGAGAATAGGGAGCCACCCTGCACAGAGGAAGGGTTTGGAGAATGGATGGAGAAGTAGGGAGGTCTCCTACGCGGCTGTCTCCAAATGTGTGGGAAATCACATTTAAAGCCACTTGCCACATCTCTTTGATGTCAGTTTCAAATGCCTGTCACAGAGTAGGTGCTCAACTAGTCTTGTGGACGTGATGAATGGATCCCACAGTGCAAGGAGGTGAAGTGATTTGGTAGCATCGAGGACTGCCCACCAATCAATTGTCCGGAGGTCAGATAGTAAACACAGCTGTAGAACATGCTGGCCCTCAATTCCTGGACCAAATTTCAGATGCTAAAATGCTGGACTTAACTCTTTGGGAATGTCCGAAAATGACCTTAGACACTTGCACCACGCCCTCTTTGGCCCAGTCTATACTGGCTGATGTGAACTATTTTTCTCTGGGTTGTGTACCATCTTTTCTTGTTTAAAGCAATGAGAACTACAAACCCCAGCACCCTGGATTTATCTACAGGTCCATAAAATCCTAGCAACCAAAGGTATTTTCTTTATTCGGAAGAAGTAGAGCACTTTTAAAGTTCAGAAATATATATATATATATATATACACACACTGGGTTTTGAAATGGTCATTTTTTTCCCCCTCAGCTATGCCATTATAGTGATCAGCCAAGCTCCGGCAAGGTAAATACTTTTGGAAAATAAGTGGAAATTTGCTGCAAATCAGTCCCTTTTGTGCATGGCCGCGGGAGCATGTTGAAATGTTTGGACACTAATACCCATTCATTTTCTTGGCTCCATAAATAAAAGCCGCCATCTCCGTGGCGGCCGTGAAATGGTATTCTTCAGGGCCCAGCAGGGACCCCCATCCTTATTACCACCGCAGGGGGCAGGACAGGCCCAAAATAGCAAGACAACTAAATCAAGACATTTTCAATGTCTAACAAAATGACTGTGTTTTAGAAAGAACCAAAAGGTTGGAAAAAATTGGACAGCTTTTGTACTTAGTGTAATACCTTTGTTAAAAGAGTTCAGATGGGAGAAAAAAAGAATCTTTTAAAAATGCATCAGCATATTTCTGAATATCATTTAAAATCTCCAAAGATCTTATGAAACCGTGCATGGGATGCACTGAGGGAGTCATCAGAGGATTCGAGCTGAAGATATATTCCATTTGGGGACCCCAGCCTACGGATTGTCCTGTGGGCCGTCAGCAGAATCGGGCCAGTCTTATTATGTGTGTAGGTTTGATGGGGGAGTAACTTCAAAAGGAGGTCAGAGAAGCTTTTGAAGGAGGCTGAACAGCTATTTGGGCATGCAGATCTTTCTGAAATGAAGGTTGTTTTTTTTTTTGTTTTTTTTTTTTTCCTAAATAGGCTAGTAGAATTGAACGTGTTTTACCTATTACCTTTTTCTTTCATCCAAGAGAGAAATTAGCAGAAGTATTTCCTAAGAGTTCTAAAGGCATGGCACTAACGGTGGGGAGCGGAGCCTTGGAGCCAAGGATTCAGGAGATATTTGGGGATTCTCTCCCTTTCACTGCCACCCTGCCCTGACAGTTAAGAAGAAGTGTTCACCCATTCTGAAGAAACAATTAGCTCCTTTTGTTGGCGTATTATATCTCCCATAAATAAGTATCCAGTCCAATAACAATTAGTCCTGAATTCTTTCGCATCGTGTAATGCCACACCACTGACATTATTATAATTAAGCGTGTAAATGTAACTCATACTTCTGACACAGACCAGTCATTTTCTGTAGTAATGTAACTCAAAAAGTTTCCTGCGAGTGTAAACCCCGCAAGACTCTTGCCAAGTCCCCCCAAGTTAACGTGCCACAGCGTTCTAAACCACAAATCTTCCGAATTTTTGAAAGTTGATAAACAAAGAGAAAACTATCCCCCCCCCAATCTCATCTTCAGCCTTTTATGACTCAGACTTTAATTAGAGCCATAAACATTACCTTGCCTAATAAAAATTCCAGTATTTCAGAGCTGGCTCGGAAAATGTGAACCACATCTGGTGAAGCCGGAGCTAATGAATATCTTTATAGGTGTCTTCCATCCACTGGAGTTTAAACAGAAATAGTCAGGAGTGCTTACATCAAAGCCCGAGGCAATCGAGGGCTGTTGCTTGCTTTCCAGTCTGAACTGATAACAA
This sequence comes from Ursus americanus, assembly GCF_024610735.1. NCBI lineage: Eukaryota > Metazoa > Chordata > Mammalia > Carnivora > Ursidae > Ursus > Ursus americanus. Next base: position 14,510,273 of record NC_142154.1, read on the forward strand.
GTAGACCAATTTTTATAGGCTAGTAAAAGCGATGGTTCACGCAGAGAAGCACTTTCCTCCACCGTGCTTGCCGTTCTGTGCTGATGTCCCTGGTTGGGTCTGCTTTAGGCCAGCCAGCTAGTTAGTTCGACACAGGCCCAGGCAACAGGGGAAAAAAAAAAAAAAAGTAAAGCAAGACAGGGATGGGGGGCTCTGCGGGGCTCTGGGGGGTGGGAGGGTAACAAATAGCTATGCTTAGATTTAGACAAAGCACACGGTGACCCACACAGACCACATCTTCTTGCAGAGATCTTTTAAAAATCTGCTCCGTGAAGCCTTTGCTTGCGGCCCAGATAAGGCTTATGTAACAAGACCGAGTGAAAATTAAGCAGCAAGCCGAAGGAGCACACTGGTGCTAATACGTGTTTTGAAGCGCCAACTGGCCTGGTGCAATGTCATAGCTCCAGGCGAAACATGCAGGTGGTCGAGGGGCTTCTTTTTCAAAGGTTACCCTACAAAGAGCATACCAGCCCTTTTCCGTCAATATGGGCTAGTACCCCAGGAGCTCCCGGACAATCAGAAAATAATGACATCAACCTGACCATGGTTAAGTACATAACATGCTGAAAGTTCACGGATGTGTAGTCTGGAACAATAAAGAAAAAATAAAGACGCTTGCTTGGCGGGCCCCAGCTGTTATTAGCCATGCTGTGAGATCAAGGAAAGGTATGATATGGACTGCCATTTCAATTGGGACCAGGTTAATCTCTCAATTGGAGGAGAAGAAAAACAACAACAGAAAAGCAGCTCTCAGAATGAACAGAGGGGACGGGCGACAATATCTCTATTTGCATAATCTGTGTTTAACCCTTTACTAATAGAGACCACGTTTCCTTCAAATAAGCTTAATTTTCTTTAGACTAGTGGGCAGAGAGCCCTAACACCTCCAAGTTCAGCCCCTGAGCGTACTATCTAATATTCATTTAATATGTATTGCTGAGACGTACGGCTTAAGGGGTAAAACTCTAACCGTGTAGATTAAAAGTGACAGGCATCTCTTCAAGGAAACACCGTTGGAATTTATTCGGGTCCGGCCTCCACTGCTGACTTTGTGATCTTCAGAAAGTGGCTTAATCTCTCGGCTTTAGCTTCCTCACTTGGAGAATGGGTTAGAATTAAGTAAGAGAGTTGGGGATTAAGGAAGCCTCACACACCAATATTGTTTGAGAAATTTCTTTTAAAACACAAAGAGCTGTCTGCGTGCTGTTAAAGGCAACGGATGGCTGATTGCGTTGCACACGCACATGTCGAGGCGGTTCTGTGTGAGTAAGTGTGAGGGTGTGCACTCCGGAAGCTGAGGGGAGTCCTGGGGGATATTGGCAGCAATGAAATGGGTGAGCTAAAATCTTGCCAGAAATTGGTGAGTGGAACTGGATTTTTTCACCTGGAAGGACTGAGTTTTGAGCTCATCGGTTGTTTTAATTTTATTTTTTTATTTTTTCCTGTTTGTTTGTTTTTGTATTTGTTTTTTATCATTTCCCATCCCAATGCCTTCTACCTATAGTTTTTGCTTCCCAAATAAAGTGTGAGGGCAAGGATCTCTGCAAATCTAAAATACACCATTTCATGCTATGCCTTAGAAAAGGAAGATGGAGATGTTCCAAAATTGTTTCTAGTTCAGCAAAGGAAGCCCCTGTTAAGTTCCAGTGTCACTGTTAACTTGGTCCATTGATTCTCATGTTATTCTAGTCGTTACAGGAGGTTATAGGCTGAAGGCAGGTGTGCATACAGGTGGTATCACTACCTGTGGTCCCATGGCTGCAAAGAAACTGCTCTGAACAATCCTCGTAAAGCATTCTTTCTTTTTCCCTCAGCTATTTACTTTCGTTTAATTATAAACATACTGCAGAGAAAAGCATACGAGAGAAGGAAAAAGTTTACACAATCTTAGCTTCCAGCTCAAACAAAAAGACTGTTTTGACACGGTTCATTCTCTTCTAATTATTCTTGTATTTTTCTTCCTTATGGAGGCAAGAACATGTCATATGTGAATTGTGTTAAACTTTTTTCTTGGTCGGTATTATTCTATGTTACTCGACTCTTTATAAATATGACTTTTATTTGGCTGGATGACATTTCGTCTTCTGAGTTGGGTTATGGCAAATGTTTAATGTAATGTTAAAGTAAGGCTACCATAAATAATGATTCAATTAAATCATTTTGTTTAAGGACTTCCCTCATTTGAGTTTTTTTTTTTTTTCCTTAATATAAATTCTGGCTGGAAGAACAGAGTAAACTCTTGAAAAGCAACAGATCTAGTTGAAGATCCTCTTTACAATAAATCCTATTAAAAAAATCACCCAAGTATTTATAGCTTTAGCTCTAAGACTAGAAAGGAAAATATTATAATACTTAAAAATACATTTAACCAGAATTTTTATACCTAGGAGTCAGGATAGGCAATAAATCACACAGATAGAAATTAGGCTGTGCGAGGAATCATCACTTCATTCTTGGAAATAATCTCAGCCAACCTGCTAGCCTCAGCCCAACCAGTGGCCACTAGTTTCATGGTGTAATTGACTGAATAATGAAGCTTGTGGTATAAGGATCTCTTCTACTATGCCCATGGTTAGTTATATCCCAGAAAACTTCTGGGATTGTGGGGGGTTTATATTTATTGACTCTAACCCACAGAATCATATATAAGAGTATATTGGGTTTTGACCCCATGATCGTAACCTGGGAACATAAGGGACAAGAACTTCTCTTAATACATACTGTTTCTGTCCCTCAGGCTTTACTCTGGATTAACATCTACTGTCCTGCTAAGTTTTCAAGTCCCCAATGTTTCCAGTAGAGAAAAACTAACAGTGTTAGTTAATACAGAGAGCTTAAATCATAGCAATTTAGGTAAGTAATAGGTAAGTGCTGCCTCAAACTAAGGTTTTCTTGATAAGTTGATGCTATATTTGGATATATTTGTGAAGACTTAGGCACATCAAATTCAGGACTGCCATTCAAATTCAGTACTGTCATTTTTATATATTCCTTCTTAACAAAACCAATTTTTTTGTTCGTTCGTTTGGGTTTTCCAACATTTCGATCGTCTGAGGTAGCTTTGAATCTTTAAAAATGCCATGTACCAAGGCTGGTTGGCTCATAAAATTAAATACACTCATTAAACATTTGGCAATTTCATTCAAGATGGAAGCTGATTGCGGGTCATCACGGTTATGAATACGCTAAAACACAAAGAACAAACCCCAGGAATCATAAAATTCAATATGATAGGAATGTAACCTAAAAGAATACATTTTTTTCTTCAAACAAAAGAATCATGGCTCATCTCTTTGACTAGTTTCCATTAAAGCTCCTCTTTAATGATATCTGATAATAGGTTAAAATGTCATGGATTAGATCAAAGTGAAAAAAGAAGGATGGGGAGAAAAAGTAAGAAGTGGAGAATCAGAAGTACCACTACCTTTATTTTTTAGAGACTAAAACAAAATCCATTAAAAAAGCTAGGTTTATTAAAATAATAAGTTGGAGATGAAAGATTAATGTTTTAGACTATTTGCCTAATGATTTAAGAAAAAAAACACATGGGAATGAAATGGTAGAGTCATCTATCATTAGTGAGACTCTCCAGCTCTTTAATTAAAGAAGAGAAGACCACTCCTTTTACTCCTGCCCTTGGTGAAAGTCCCATGGAAAACAAAAGCTCACATTTCTGGAAACTTGGGCCAAATCTCCTGTTAGAGCAAACACTGACACTGAAAACTATGGAATCAGCTCTTTGGGGAGAATGTAAAGACCAGTCTTCAGCACTGGATAGTTCTAACTGAGGATTGGTCAATAAATGAGTTATCATAGGACTTAAGAGAAATCTATGTTATTTCATATGGAACTATTATTTTATAGAACTCCTATTGAGTTGTTCCATTAAAAATGACCTTCCCCTCGAATGAGGGAACAGTTTGCATTATAAAGAATGTAAGATAAATCACATAGGCTAAAATACCCTTTCTCAGCTTCCCCCGATCTCATCCTTTGCCAGTTCTCATTTGAAAAGATGCTTTCTATTTAAAATGGGTAATCAGATGAAATTTAGTAGTTAAGCCATCATTAGTTTCAGAAATACATTAAATCCTATCTTATTTCATGCAAAAATTCTACATGACCACAATTCGGTGTGAGTGATAGGGAGACCTCATAGCATCCAGAGAAGTGTGTGGCATTCCAGCTAGCAATCTGAAGCGGATCCAGACCATCCCGGCCTGGAAATGTCACAAATACACTCCATCATAAAGCCTCGAGTATCATATATATATTACAAACATCTGCTATAATTACGTATGTATTTAAAGCTACCAGCTGCTTTTAAGTCTGGGTGGAAGGAAGGGGGGATTAATATTAAATAATATTGACTCACTAATACTCTCATTGAATTTGTTATTATTCCAGATGCAATCTCAAAACATGGTGTAATTTTTTTTTTCTCATTCAGTTAGCTTTTCCTCAGATATTTATTATAGGGGAATTCTGTCAAGATCTCCATTGAAAGAATAGAAATAATTATACTACTCTACGTTCTAATATCAAAGCAGGAATTTTGCTTCATTAGTTAAATGGAGGGGTGGGATGAGAGATGAACAAAAATAGAGGATCAGAAGGGGAATTACCATTTGTTGAGTCCACACCGTGTTTCAGAAACTTTAGAAACTATGCATTGTCATAAAATCATCACCACAACATTCACACCTGAGTATTGTCACCCTTTTAGAGAATGGGACACAGATATTCCAAAAGATGTGTCGTCTGCCAGAGAGCAGAGCTCCAGTGGACCAGGTGAGATCTACTCATGTCTCCCCGACTTCAAAGTAGTACTTACTAAGAAGTTACTGCACTACTGCTTGAATTTCTAGGAAACATTAAGCAAAACATATACTCTTTTTTTTTTTTTTTTGCTGATAAGATGACCAAGACTGGAATTTATCTTTTTTTTTTATTTTAATGTTTTTTTATTATATTATGTCAGTCACCATACAGTACATCCCTGGTTTCCGATGCAAAGTTCGATGATTCATTAGTTGCGTATAACACCCAGTGTACCATGCAATACGTGCCCTCCTTACTACCCATCACCGGTCTTATTAACTGAATTCAAGATGATGTATGACATAGCAAATACTGACTGCCTTTCTATACTCCAAAACTTTCTTCCATTGTGATTATCTTGAGCCAGTAAACTTGTGTCCTCTGGCATCCTCTATAACATAATAATATCTCCCCTGAAAATATGTTTAAGGTAGTGTGCACCGAAATAAAGGCCCGATGGAGCTTCTCCAAAGCTGGAGAATGTGTCCTCATAGAAACTATCTTCTCTGGTCTCCCCATAATGACCTGCAGAGTTTCATATATGAGAGGTTAATACAAATGATAAGAAAGAATTGAAATGTATTTCTTTTATCATTCAGTTTTTCACATTGGTGGACTTCAATCTAAACACAATTTTCATGATTTTTCAAGGGAAGAGTAGGAAGAAAAAAAAAAAAAAAACCCCAGATGATGGACTTATTTATTGCTGTTCTTTTTAAATCGTCATTTGCACCAGGATTATCTTTTCTTTTGAAAGGAGACATTTGAGGGTGCAACTGTGGTTTTGAAAGAATTCAATAGTGGGCTGGAAAAAAAACTAATGAAAAGAGTGGAACCACGAACCCCGAGGATAGAAACATTGCTGTTCATTCAGAGGACTGCATCTGCAGGATTCCACAGCTCTCCGGACAACCCCCCGCCCCCCACGGGAGGCCACCTGTAAGAGTCCAAGACCTTCCGCCTCCGGGGGCTCTTTAGCGTCCACGCTTTACAGTCAAAGAGCCAGCATGCACTCCGTGCGGTGCCCTATCTGGTGATGGCTCTTCTAAAGCGTATACCTGTCCGTTAGGAATGGCAACGAGAGTCCCAACTCATTTTACATAGGTTACTGCACAGCAGTGGATGTTAATGACTTTGGAGTGTTTTGTCTTTGACAATAAGCCGAAATCTTGACTATGCAATTGACTGCAACTACATAAATTGCTATTTGGAATGAATCTTAATATATACACTTGTGTATATGCATACAGCTAGCTGCACTTTCCCCATACGATCATGGTTGTTAACATTCTACCCATTTTAAGTGAGCAAATTTGAATAAAATGGCTGCGTAATACATTCTGTGTTAACATCAGCTATTTAAAGAGCCCAAGGATTAAAAGTTAATTCCATCCTTTTAATTCAAGGGACATATAAATGGCATTATGGGTAGAGCCAACCCCTCTTTTATCAGTCCTTTCATGCTGCCTCCTCACTAATTCTTGGTTGTTCAAATGCTACCTACATAATAAAAGCCTTGAGTTAATTTACTAAGATTTTACACCAGTGCAAATGAAAGAAAGGAAAGTGCTAAACAAGGCAATTAGCACTCTGTTTAGTGCACTCCCAAAATAAATGTAGGCAATTTACAATTTGGCAAATGGCACTCTACCCAGATCCAACTCATTTATGCCTAAGGGGGTGGTACAGTTCATTAGGGGGAAAAAGTGTTTATATATATTATGCTATTGAGGCCCAACCCATTTTGTACTCCAGCAACAGATGCGACTCCTCCTGAGGTTTATTAGTGTTTCTTGCAGAAAAATGCCAAACTATTATGCTTTCAAATAAATGGTCCAAAAAGAATGCCTTTTACTATTGAGTATTAGCAGCTAGCGTTACAAGACGGGGGTGGATAAGTGTGTGTCAGGGATGGCTTGCAAAACCTAGAGTCATGGGTGGGGGCCTCTTTTATGGCTCTTGAAGCCCGCGTTTCCACTCGGATTCCAGTTGCTGCGATCCGCTGGAACTGTTCATTTGAATACTACTGACTGTTTCTTAATTGACAGGAAGGTTGCTCCAAGCCTTTCATGTTTATTCTTGTAAGCCTCTTATTAGTGCAAAAATAAGAGATGTTGTTAATGCAGAATCACAACCAACATTAATATTTAAGACGCTAGAACGATAAAGGTTAAACACATGTGTATATTGCTTTTGAACAAAGAGCTTTACAAAAGAGTTCAGAAACATAACGATGGGCCGAACTGGGAATCCTTGTGCCCGAAGTCTGAGTTTCTCATGCTCAGGGTTTTACTCTTGATTTGAGGAAGATGAAATTCTTGTACTTCACTTTCACTAAGTACTGTCTTCTGGAATTTGGATTCCTGCAAGAAAGGAAGTATGAAAAATTAATATCTGAGCAAGGAAGTCGCGGTAAAATCCACCAGCCTCTCCTGTATTTTTGTTTATTTCGGAGTCTATATAGTTCCACTCGGTTTAAAAAAAAAGAGAGAGAGAGAGAGAGAAGGCAAGGTAAAAGCATTCTTTTGTGCCCTCTAGCTGCTGGAAGCACAAATGGAAAATAAAATTCTCTGATGATTAAATTCACCTCATCTGGATGGGGGGGGGAGAGCTCCATTATCCCTAGGAGCTAGAGCTTTTCTTTATAAAAAAAACACCCGAATAAATAAAAGTTTACCTTCTTGAATTAATTGTGCTTTTATTATCACTAGACAAAGCAGAGTAATAATTCAGGAGGGACTCGCAGAAAATTAAACTGGTCTATTACGTCTCTCAGCTGATTAATATGACATACACATTTTGGACTATGTGTTGCTTTGAGCATTGGTCACTGATTTTAATTCTATTGCTAAAGGAAGTTGAGTAAGGATTACAATACAAAGTTACTTTGGTTTGTTTGTTTTAGGGATAGCGCAATGGCTTGGAGAATTAATGACAAAGCTAGGATGTCCGTGCATGTTTATGAATGTGAGGGGGGTGTGTATTTCATTTATACATACTCTGTCACTTTAAGCGGTTTTTTCTTTTTCTTTTTTTGCATGAGAATGCTATCAAAATCAGTCTTTAATAAAATATTAAATTTGTGGATGGACTCCCTGATAGCAGTTTGGGTTGCAACCCTTTAACTCTGGGCTACATTTCAAATATAAAAGTCAGCACCCCATGTGGCTCCCTTGCCACTGAAGAATGTTTTGTGAAGGTGGAATCAATGGCATATTTCTGGGATGATTCCACAAAGGAAAGACCCTAACGCCCAATTTACTGAGAGGTTCATTCACGGGGAGGCAAAGTCTTCCAGCCTGGCATATGCATGCTGCCTGGAATTGTGAGAAAGTAACAAGACAAATTGTTTGAAATTTGCAGAATTATTAAAGAAAAACTAAACGAAGCAAACAACTCTTCAGTTTTCTTAAGAAAATGGTTTCCTAGGTGCCCTGCCGTTTTCAGTGTGTTTTGTAGAGTGTGCGAGTGTGGGGAGGGAGTGGCTGGGGTGGGAGGGAGTTGAGCTGTTTAATGATTCAAGGAAATAGACAAGAACACTTTTTCCCCCCCGTGAAGTGAATGCACAGCTCAGAGGACTTAGCTGCCGAGTCTCAGAGCCATCCCAGTAATTCCCGGTATAGTGGAGAGTTCACCATAAAGGGCTCGGTCTCAACAGATGTTCTAAGTGGCGCCTCCTGAGTCGCTCTTGTGTGGTGGAGAAATACAGAAATCAAGCTAAATCAAATTAGTCAGCAGAGTAAGAAAATAAAGGTCAGGTCCACCAGCATCTGAGTAAACAGCCTGGGCCAATATGGCCACCTTCAGTCAGGAACTAATTAAGGGCTGATTGTCCTTCTCGGCGAAACCTCAAAAATGCATGGTGCTGAATTATTAAAAACAACACACACACAAAAAATAATACAACCCCCCCGTCCACACACACACACACACACACACACACACACACACACACACACACATCTGCAGTGTGCCAGATGAAAAGATAGAGAGCCATAATATCCCACGGAATTGTGTCTCTTGGATAGACATATTCCCTAAATCCCCAGCACTCTTTGTTTTGATTACAATTTTTCTTCCTTTAAGGGAGCAGAAAGTATGCTCGCAGACTGTCTTGTGTTACAGCTCCTTTACCTTTGTCTGCCTATCTCAGCTGGTATTTAATTGGTCAGCAATAGGAGGGAAGTCTCCTTTGAGGTAATGAATATTGACTGTTTATGTTGAAATGTCACTGTGAAAAGAAAGCCCATCACCAAAAAGAGAGAACCCAGTGTGAGAGTCTCCGACACAAAGGAGACACCACTGGAACGAAGCCATTGAAAAGCAAAGCAGCTGAAATTCAAAGAACAGATGAAACAGAAATGGCCTACATGTGTGGGAATTTTAAGCTAGCCGTTGACAGGTGAAAAAGTCATTATTTTACCTGTTATAACCAAATGTAATTGTGTGTTTTTCCAAAAATGACACCGAGGCCATGACTCGTAGAAGTGTTTTAATTGAGAAACCATCCTTATCTCTTATGAATAATTTTCGTTCCACAAAGGTAATGGGGCAAACCTAACAGTTAATAATTACATGGATTCTAAGTAGCAGAAAAAAAGGGCGAAGAGAGGGAGCGATTTTGCAGGGGTAGCACTCTCTGGAAAAGGTCCTGCCTTTTCAGACAAACCTGCTGGATCTGAAAAGTTTGGACTGTGGTCCTTGCAGATGTTAAGGTGAAAAGGAGAGGGAGAGTGGTACCATAGGCCCAGAAGAGCCTGCTAATTCATTCAGATGGGTTGAAAACAGGACCATTTAATAATTGGGGACGTGACTTTCGGCATGTCCGTAATTCCGAGGGTGACCCTGAGCTGACAGGGTAACCCTTTCAGCCCTGGCTGAGCACTGATACATGGCAGTTGGGTTTTGCTGGGAGGTTTGGCTTTATTCAGCCACAATGGATTTTATGGGACTGCGTGAATCGAATTTTCCATTCTTATGTTTCCCCCAAATGGTGACTGGCCAGATGAGTAATATCAGGAAAAGACAGCAAACAGAGAACGTCTAAGTGATGGAAATGCGTAGGAAGTTTGAACGTTGCCAAGGGTTTAAAAGCTGGGGCTCCTCTCCACCCCCTTTGTGCCTTCATGACCATTTTGCAAATTAATGATAGCCACCAGTATTCTATTTCTTGCCTTTTTCTTGTGTAGAAGGAGGGAAAAGAAACAAAGAGATAGCTATATAACTATTGAGTCACTCTCATGGGAAAAAGAAAAAGGCTGAAGGACCCAGATAAACAGAAAACTGGAGTTTCTGGTCCCCATGAATAGGCAGTTGTATTTACAATGTGGCTTTACTGTTCACATATTTAAAGTTCACATATTTGAACTTTATCATAATTGGGACCCCATCATCACAAATTTCTGAGGCAAGAGCTCATTACCTTTCTCTTTGGATCACTCCCCAATGCAGAAAGGGGTTCTCTGTTTTTATTGTCCAACCATCCAATTATGTTTTTTTTTTTAAAGCCCCATAAATAAAAGATGACTTCTGAGTCCCACCCGGTGTCATGCTTGAACCCTAACCCGTGACACTCACCTAACTCGGTCTAACAAGATGCACGCCCCACGAAGAGAGATACTTCGTCATTAGCGAGATCCATTTCACCTTTAAAAACCCTTGGCTTCCCGTTTGCATTAAGCGAGATTGAGACGTCTTAGGTCTCTCAATGGCATTTAGGAAGCCTCCAAGACAAAAAAGGAAGTCATTACATCTCCCGTTCACCTGCAAAGAAGATGTCATTAGAAGAGGAAGCAAAATGAAACCCTGTCAACTTGTTAGGGCCCAAAAGGTAATTCTGCCATCAAATATGGAGTGAGGGGGGGCGGTGATACCGAATCCTATTATTACTGACACGGAAGAACCTAGCAGTGTCAAAGGTGTCCGATGCCAGAAAAGTTCAGGTGTTGCTAAATTCATTAATGTGTCAGTTTGAAAAGATGTGATGTCATTCCCGTTGTCTGTAGGGATGAAAACTGGAATCCACTTGCTCCTATCAACACACTATCATCTTAATTCTGTTCGCTCTGCACCTGATTTGCCATCTGTAAGGGGTTAAGGGCCATGGGCAATGACTCTTTAAAAGGCTACTAATATTTGACATATATCATTTTAATCTGCCCTCCCACCACCACTCCCTTCCACCAAAAAAAAAAAAAAAAAAAGAAAGAACAAGAAAAAAATGTTAAGTCAATACTTCTTGTGTGTAATAGTTTGCTTGCCAGATTTTTGCTAATGAGGGGAGTAGAGAGACAGTGAATCTCTTCTGCTCTTTTATTTATTTTTATTCTTAAATATAAATGCACTTACCTTCCTTTGTAATGTTATGTACCTCCAGGTAACCATGATACGTTTTGGTAGGAATTTGGTATTTAAATCTCCAGACATTAGAGAGGTTCTCTCTTTCTTCGTTTATGAATACTTTCTTCAAATTTTATTTCGATAGTTTCTTTTGAAGATGTGAGGGGACGTCGTAGAGGGTGTCTTGATGAACAGGCTGTAAATGAATGCTGTGGATTTGGTGAGATAAAAATATTTATTTGGCAACTTGTATTAGAAAGTATTCAGGAGGTTATAGTATAGAAAGCAAAATATAGAATAAATCATTGTGTTGAGTAAAACACGCCATATTTAATATTGATATATTCTCAGAAGAGGTAACACTTGTTTTTCTAAAGATATGTGTTACAGATGATAGTTTTAAAGACAGATCACATTGTCATAATTTGATTTTTTAAATTTGAAAATATCATACCAAAATAATCAAATTTCAATGAACTGTAGGGATTATCTCAAAAAAGTGAAATCGCCAATTTTCATACTTTGGTTCAAAGCACTGTTTATCTGCTTAATTTACTTTTCGAAGGATGAGGTAGAATTTTTTGTGATTTTCTGCTAGAAAACTTCAGTAATTAAATGATAATGGGAAAGTGACAAATGCTCTTGCCAGCTACAATCACAGTGTCATTTCTATGAAAATAACTGCAGTGCCATTCCCGTCTGGATTCTTCTATTCACTACTATTTATTTTATTTGTAGAGAGGTAGAGCTTAGGAAACATGCTGTCTTGTTACTCTCCTACTTTTGACACTAGTAAACAATGTAACATTATTTCATGCCTGGGAAAATAATGTGGTCATTCCTAGTTGTTTGTTGGTCCCCACTGCTGGCAAATCTGGAGTCTGGTTGATGTACTTTCTGCAAATTCAGATTATGTGCCTAAACTTCCTCCATCAATCTCCACCACTCTGTCCCACCATCAGCCTCCTTTGCAGAAAACAGAAACTTTCTTAAAGCATGGAGAATAATCCTTCTGCAAACAAGAATTTTGTTGGTGCCCATGAAACCCCGCTTTTCCCTTTCCCCAACTGATTCAATTAAAAATCCGAATACTTTCCTAAGCCTGTCAAGCTCGCTTTAAAAGGGCATTTCCTAGTTCTGAAATACAAAAAATTTATTTTGAAGCAATCTCGCTTACGCCGTTAAGGCAGTTGGAGTGTTCGAGAAACAACCGCAAATAACAATTGTAAGATGCGTCTGTCTGTAGGACTGCATAATGATTTTCTTAACAAATCAAAGACCTGGTTATTTTACTTATTTATTTATCTTTTTTACTGCAGCCCTAGACCACGATGTAATTTTCAGGCCCGATTTCCAAATTCCATCCTGAATGTTCATGCACGCACTGATAGGCTGTGTATAGACTTTCTAGGCAGGAGAAAAAATTCAGCCACAGATAAGTCCGGCGTGCGGCTGTTGTGGGAAGGCGGGTGAGCAGGGCTCGCCTTCATTGATATATGGAGCCCTTAACCCAGTGAGTAGCACAGAGGTGGTGGGAAGGCTCCCCCTGGACGAGTTTTTCAAGTTGATCCTGGTGGTTGTATTGTTGGTCCCTCTGGGTAGTGGGGGGGCGGGGGCACACACTCTGGACTTTCACTTGGAGGAAGAAAGAAAATCAATCTTTGTGCCCCAAAGATGGGGCCGCTGATGCAGAAAGTCACTGAGGCATTGGAGTCTTGTAAGGAAGACTCAGGAAATGGCTCCAGGCTTCAAGAGAGAGGCTACACTCCATCAGTGCTCTCCGGAGATACAAGGGGGCTCGGATAGAAATAGCAAGGGTGTGGACTGGCACTGGGCCGGAGTCGCTGTGCTTTTTTGATCAAGAAAGAGGAAAAAAAAAATAGCTGAAATTGGGGATGGATCTGTATATTGGAAAAAAATAAAATATAACTGAAATGCTTTGTTCTCTATTCACTAGACTGTAACCTATACCCTACTCAGGAAAAATCGTGCTCAGATCACCGTCAGTCCTTTTCTAGAAGGGCTCTTGTAGCTCGTTTGATATGTATCAAAGTTTGCATATAGTGCTTTTTGTCTAAATGTATGATTTGATATTAGCGATTACACACAGTGATGGAACACCCTTCTACTGGAAGATTGCCAAAGCAGTCGGCAGCTAAAATCATTTTTTAAAAAGTATTCCAGATTATATACAGTAATATAATCAGTGACTGAATTGTTGTTACTACTTGAGAAGGCAATGCATTTATTGAAAAGAACCATTTTAATGAAGTGATCGTTTTAAGACCAAGAATAAAGGGTGTGAGAGCTTTTCGCGGTAGCATGCAGTGTAAACACTGGCTTTGTTGCCGAATTGTCCTGCCCTTTGAAAGGCCAACCATTGTTTTGGGAGCACCCATTCGTGACCCACAAAGGTCAAGGATTGCAAGACCCAGGTGAGGGCACCTGCTGCATTATCTCCTACATTTTGAGATTTAAGCTTTATTTTTGGTTCCTACAAAACCATCCACGATTATACAATTTCATTGGCCCCCACCTCTTCAGTGTAACAGAAAAGAAAATTGTTTGTGCTGTCAGTAATAACAACAGCGAAGTTCTTTTTGATATTTCTTGCTATGCTTAGAATTTGCAAAATTCTTTTCCTTACCCAATTGCTTTGCATTAGGAAGGGTGGGTAATCAAAAAATTAATACTGTTTTCATATGCTTTTCAATACCTTCAAACAGTTTCTACTGTCCTAATGAAGAAGGTACAAGGAAAATGTTTCTCTATGGTGCAAGGAGAACATTCTGTTTGGTTCCTAAAGAGAGTAGATGAATTTGTGGTGGCAGCTTTTGAATTCTGCTTTTCTCTCACTGCTGCAATGTTCCCGGCAAAGGGCCCAGGAAGAGAGCCCTGTGGATGCTGATCTTTTTCACTGTAGAAAAATCTGAACTTTCGGGTGCACGAAAGCAGCGAAGCAGGTAATATTTGATAAGGACAGAACATTCTCTGATTTGACCCCCCTCTCCTTCTAAAAGTCATCTTCAGACTTGTCCCCAGCAAACCCCAGCAGGAAGTGGTTCTCCAAAAACTTATAAAGTGGAGCCAGGGCTCCCCCCAGACAGATTTTTCTAGAAATCTTCGTGCCCCCTTAACGTGGGCTCATGGGATTGAATGCAAATTCTACTTACTCCTGCTGTTAAGAACCCTGACAGTGGCTACATTTCTGTTCTTATTCCATGAGTGAGAAGCGGCCAGTTTCTTGGTTTGTTTCAGCCACTTGGCAGAACATATTAGGTCAGAAACGGGGTATTCTGGTAGAACAGTGACGGAAACCCATAGCCCTGATGCTAAAGGATGGAGAAAGCAGGGCATGGGCCTCAAGTAGTGCTCATTTATTGCCTGGGTTAAGCTGTGCTTCTGACATTGGCTTTGAGGAGGAAATTATGACATTTAAAAGAATCTCCCAAGCTTTATAAAAAGCATGCGGATATCTATAAATATTGATCCAAAATGAGTGCAATGAATAATTTATAGTGAAATATACTTTCTTTGTCTTTCTGTTTTTAAAGCAGCTTGGTTTTTCTTTCCCTAAAAAATTATGGTTAGACAACCATATTTTTTCTCTATCATTTTAGAGCCATTTCTTATTTTTAGGAAAAAAAAAGTGTGTTGTTTTCAAAGGATGTTTGAAGTTGGGGGGGGCATCCCAACAATACACACATCACCAAAATGGAAACATACTGTAGATGTTCTAGTGTTAGAGAAAAATGTAACTTGAAATTTGAAAAAAAAAAAAAAGTTTAATTTGTTGTCATAATTTTGTTGTCTTTGGTGCATCGTCTCAGTTTGCAGAATCATTTAAACGTCTCTTATGTTTACTTGAATAAAAATAGGGATTTCATTTGTTGGAACTAGTGATTCCAACCCAAAATATACTCTTGTGTAATGAGAGCAAAATAAACAGGTGCACTCAGCATCACTCACAGTATGCCTGACGAAGGGGCAGCCCATTTGGAAGATGCACTAAATATTCCAAAACCTCACCAGGAGTTGGGCTTTAATTGATCACGATTCTGGGTCTTTTCTGGAACGTCTATCAATATTTTCACAAGGGGTCAAAGTGCCTTTCGCTTTCTTCCTGTCTCTCTATACCCTTAGACACAGATGCAGAGAAATTAACGTTCCACAATTTTCCTGGAGAAGCCTTTGTTGTTAGTTCATTAGGCTTTTAGGATGGCTTTTATCCACTTAGATAAAAGGGCTTTACTTTTTTGTTTCTTCCCTGTTGAGCTTGCTATCTCAGATGCGTTGATTTTTGTTGTTGTTATTGTCTTAACATTTTGTTAGTTTTCTTCGTTTGACTCATGATGGAAAGAGAGACAAGAAATGAAGCATGTTCTGAGTGTGGCACTTGTCCTTTTTGGAAGACGTCGACGATTGTGGTTTTTCCACAACAACCCATCACTTCTAGCTCATTTAGCCCCTTGGCCTAAATGAATGCAACAGTGATTTGTGAACTATTGTTCCAAGACATGTTGAATTCACGTGTCTCCCAAAATCCAGCAACCGTACATGACTATTTTCCTGAGTCCTCTTGTAAGTCTTTAGGCATCCTTACTTTTTTTTTTTCCAAAGGCGGGGGGAAGGAAATCGGGAAGTTCTGTTGAATTGCGCAGACTACAAAACTGAAGTTCTAAGCAGTCTTTGCCTGAAATAAAACAGGAATTCTATTTCGGTTCCTCCGAATGTAGGCTCTCAGCTCTACGTCTGTTCCCTAGAGGGAGCTTGGCGCTGTACCATAGGAGCCAGGGTTTGGAAGTCAGAGCAGAAAAGGGTTCCAATTCAGGCTCTGTTCTGGTTGGCTGAGAACCTGGGCAAGTAACTTAACCACCTCCATGCTGTTTGTTTGCTTGTGCAAGAAAAACACGCAATAATAATAAGAATGCCTCATAAAGTTGTTCTGAAGATCAAATGAGAGAGCGTATTTGACCTGGTATGGAAAAGCTTCAATAAAGGCCTTCCTCTTTCCACCCTGGTCTGTCATAGTAGCTGCCTAAAATTTGCCTAGTATTTCCCCTTGATAAATATATTATGGGAAGAGATAGCTCTCTGAGATGTCTGACTGCAGCTTCCCTGCTAAAAATCTCTCTGATTTCTAGTTACTCCGAATAGGTCTAAGCTCCGTAACTGATGTTCCAAGGGCCCACCACATGTGCCAGTCTTCCTGTCCTGGGCTGTCTGTCCCGTGAATACCTGGTGTTCCAGGCCAATCAATGCTGTCCTTCCACAACCCAGTGTCTTTTTCCAGCTCCTTCGTGAATTCTTCTAATCAGGGTTAATTTCCCTTTCCTCTCTGCTCCCACAGCATTTTGCACCTGTAACGTTCTGCCCTGGCTCTCCCACCCACTGTATTGTGGGTTCCGTAGGTCAAGGGTAGAGTCTTAGTCCCTGGTACAGAGCCGTTCAGCATCCAGTGCTTATGGCATCACCTTCACGCTGTGACTACTCAGATACACCTCTGGGTAGAGCGACCATACCATTTATCATCTAAACTGGGCCACTTGTCCAAGCAAAATGCTAGACTTGATGAATGCTGGGGCCACGGGCTAAGCAGATGGCCCCTAACTCAGAGGTGGAAATAAGAACAACAAATTAATGTTGCCAGTCCGTTATTCCAGCAGGTTGGAGGAGACAGAGGATTCACCATTGAACAGATCAGCCTACAGACTATTCATGGGCTGTGCAAGAGTCACTCATTTCTTGGTTTTGGTTCTGCCTCTTTTTAGGATGCTCTGCTGTTAGGACAGCAACGTGGCCCTAGCTCTGTAGATGGTGAGTGATTTCCCTTATTTTTCTTAGTCCCCCAGTTGTGCTAGGAGCGTGCCGATAAAGAGCTGATTCTCTACGGTGGGTGGGACTTATATCTGTGTTTGAGGAATGGAGGAACCACTTTAAGCATCTGAAAAGTTGGCTCGATACCATAGGCATGTTCAGAGCTGATTTAAAACTAAGCATCTCCCCTGTAGATAATCTGTTAGGAGGAGGGGGTGTGACTTGGAAAAGCATTTGGTGACATATTTGATAAATGGTTGGGTTTTAGAAATGATTAAAGCCCAATACAAGATACTTAGCAGGGATCACTTCAATTTATGACGTAAGAGACCACGTAAGGGGAGGCTTCCATCTTCTCTGCGCTGAAGTTCATGGCGGCATGGGGTGAACTGTCTTTGTCCTTGTTATTTAAGTTTTGGCAATAAATTTGGAGTTGACTACTTGAAGGGGTGACGGGTCTGGTAGGCACAATTATGCTCGAGATCCACACATTAGGCTTTCTTAAAATCTGTAAAATTTCCCATGTTAATCTTGTTCTTACTAAGAAATTCTCTAATGTTCTATGTTAATTCCATTATCTTTAATGGATTGATTGTTTCTAAGTGTTGTGGAGGGGGACAGATCTTACACGAAGACTCTCTGTCACTTGCGTACATTTGTGATGGGATGAAAATGTGACAATTGAACAATGCCGTTTGCACCATATTTATATAAGGTCCACATCTGTGCATGGGTGTATTGTTTGCATGGCAAGTTTGGACATCAAACAACGGTCTCATTTTTTCCTGGCTGTCCGCTCGAACAGAGGCAAGCCTAAAGGACATAAATGCCACGTCCCTCAGACAATTGTGTGAATAATTCTCCCTGGGTCCTCTCCTTCTGGGTTTTGGCCTTGGCTCCCGGTGTTCACAGCATTAAGAGGGTTAAAGGTTCTGGCATGGTGAATTTATTGTTGACATCTCACAGTCCTTAAAGGCAGGATCACTAATGGGTGACCTTGGGGTTCGACCATTCCAGACCCGGGAAGATCAAGTCTCACCCCCCCTCCTGCAAGTGCGGTGACCCCTCTATTCTCACTCTCCCTGGCCTAACCTTTAACTCACTGATCTTTGACCAAAATATTAAGCAAACACCTGCTTGGGTCTGTGGTCCAAGACTGTGGACTTGAAGATCTCCCATAATTTCATGTGACTAAGCTGTGGTAATAATAATGAAATGTAGAGCAGACCTGTGGACAGACTGACAGTAAGTAATTATATTGTTACTGACCACATACAACACAGAGTCTGTAACAACCCGTGTGTATGGTGAATCAATGCTGATCAAGTTGACCAGAGTATTAATGAATTGTCAGTGGTTACACTAAGGCTTCTGCTATCTGCGTTAACATGGACACTAGTGCAACAGTATTTATTCCCTATTACTGAGGGAGACCAAGCCTAAAATTAATTTTAGAATGCCTGAGATTTACCATTGACAGTAATGCAAAATGCATTAATGTTTAACAGTGGTACCAGGAATCGTTTAAATGATTAGATGGGAAAATATTTGGTGAGGTCAGCCGAGATTAATTTCGTACTTTGAGGGAAGGAATTTTACGTTGAAAAAGACTCTGAATAAAGAACAAAAGCAGGCGAACACTTGGTGTTTTGCCCTAAATCGTTCCACTAATATTTTATAAAAGCAGATTCCCTTGATAGAATGAGAGGTCTTAAAATTTGAAATCATAACAACAAAAATTTCTACGGAAGACTAAGACTTTCTGTCACTGGGCAGAGTGAAATGAAACTAAAAAGAATAAAAAAGTACTCACCAGCCGTCATTAGTCTAGTGTAAATTGTTAAGTCTCATCACTATACATCGAAATAGAAGGACGTAAATTAAAAAATAAAGTAAACCAAATAGTTAAGATCGAACTATCGCTTGTCCAAATGTTTTAGAAATAAATGATCGGTTTCTGACATATTACTTGTACTCCCTACTTAGAAACCTTTCATTAATTGACAGGTCTGTTTAAAACAGCAGGTGAACAGTATACCTCCAGTCCCAGAGAGCACCAGCGTCTGGGATGTTCAACCCCAGAGTGGGATTATATGAGGTACAGAGGAAACTTCACACTGCATCACATATTTGCACCTTTTTTCTTTATACAATAGTACCCATGACTTTGAAGGAAATAATGACTAGTACTGCAAAACCATATTGTATCAAATCAGATTTTTTCCCTCTAAATTAAAACATAGTTCTTATCAAGGCATATTGAAATCAATTTTGTCCTGTTTCCCCTTTGATTCGGTCAGAGGATGTCATTGTTTTCTGATTTTAAATATGTGTCATGAAGCAGAGCCACAACTTAAAGCCTTGGATGTCATCATCTCTCTCCTGCCCCTTGCCCTATCTTCACGGTATTATTGAGAGTGGCTGCTGTTTGCCGTTCTCAACAACCCCCCTCCCCCGTCCCTGCTCTAACTTAGACTCACTACTCCTTGACGACTAGACTAGGTGACCGGAGAAGCAGAACTATTTGCATCTTCGTTTTAGAGACAAGGAACCTGAAACGGACGTGACACAGTTACTAACTGGCAGAGTTGAGATTTAAATTCAGGCAAGCTGACCCCAGGACCTTTCTCCTGACCTCTGTGCCAACTGCTTTACAACCCAAGTAATAACTCCATGGAGAAGGCCACACAGCTTGGTTTCTCCCTCTGCCAGGCAACCTTATTTTATTTATTTATTTTTTAAGCTTTTATGTATTTATTTGCGAGAAAGCATGCATGCGCGCACAGCGGGGGGGAGAGGCAGAGGCAGAGGGAGCAGCAGACGCCCCACTGAGCAGGTAGCCCTTGGGGGGGGGGGCAAGAGCTCTATCCCAGGACCCTGAGATCCCTATCGAAAGCTGAAGGGAGACACTTAACTGACTGAGCCACCCAGACGCCGTCCCCCACCCCCTTATTTTACACTGTAGGAGATTCAGTTGAGCACCTGGCAACACCCCCTAGAACTTCCTGAGACCTTAAACGGAGACTACCCATCTTCACTTTCCCCAAAATGTCTAGCACTCGCCTGACATCGAAAACATATATGGATAAATAAAACGACAGAGGAAGTCGATATAAATTATAAAAATAAATTTTTCTTCCCCCACATACATCATGTATGTCAAGTATCTTTCTTTACTATTTGACATCTGGGTCCATAGAAGAAATTTCATTAATGAAAAGTCTTTTCCCTAATGAAAGAAGCATCATGGTGGCCTCGACCAAAAACTAAGGAGATGCAACATCTTGATCTTGATTAATTTGGACAGATCCTTTAGGCATGCGTATGCGTCCTCTTCTGGCAATGATCTCGTCTCACACAACCTGGATAAAGATGTTTATATGGATCTTTTTGCTTCTGAATTACACGGCCCAAGAATGAAGTAATCTGGAAGTCGTGGGTTCTAATGCATAAAATATAAATGCCAAATAAGTTAACTTGCTTAATTAAGAAAAAAATGCACATGCGTGTGATTACACAGCATGGGAGAGAATGGTGTTCTGATAAATTTTAGGATGGCTCTGGGAAAAAAAGTTACGCCTTGTTCCCTTTATTTCATAAGCTGAATTCATATGGTCCTAAATTTCAAATAAAAAATATCTTTAGAAATGATATGGAAATTATTAGAGGCTTGAGCAAGGGGAGAATAGGGAAGGAAAAATTGTTGATCTATTCATTTCCCTTTGTTATAGGCAGTAGTTAAACCATGGTTTGTGTTTCATCGTAGCGACTCATTATAAACTGATGGTCTGACAAAATCAAGAGACTGAAGAGGGACGTGATGAGTTCTATGACTGAGGCTTAAAAACACTTGTCCGGAAAGCCTGTCTTATTTGCCTCCATGAGAAAAATCTCACAAGTAAATTGCTGCGTCGATATTATATACCGGTTCCTCTTTTCCCAAATGTGTTTATTAGTGAAATGACTTAAACCACTTTAAAAATGTAGTGAATTAAATGGAAGTGTCTGCTATAATACTGTAGTAAGAGCCTGAAATATATTTAACTAGAGCTCATCATGGTTAGACACAAATATGATTTCTTCTCTGGAAGAAAAGGATTTTAGGTATAGGCTTATGGAGGGGAGAAAGGATAGAGAGAGTCATTGCCTTTTACAAGTGGCTTCAGAAGCAGAAAGGGTTCTGCATTTTCAAACCAGAAATTGTTAAAAGGAACCAACAATTGAAAGCTTTCTTGATGGCTGCTTATGCATACGCATATATAGACATATATATGAATATCTTTTAAAGGACTGTAGCTTTGGGGTTTCAAAGAAAAATTCAGTGATATATGAATGATTTGCAAAGAGCGTTCCTGAATGAAGAATGTGCATCAGTCAAAAGCATCAATAAATACGTCTTTTTCATATGCAAATGGAAATTTCTAAAGTAAAGAAGGCATTGTTTTATAAATAGTGAGATAATATTCTTGAAAAAGGTTACCAGTGATTACATAAGTTATCTCCTTCATAAAGAAATTTAGACTCACGGTTGCTCTTTTCATTAAAGCAAGCTTCGCAACCAGACTCATGCTGAAAGCCAAACTCTGAATTTTAATTAGAGATAATAAATAATTATATTACTTAGGAAACTGAAACTATTAAAGACTGCTGGTACCATACTTCTGTATTTGAAGGGTGGGTAGTGATACATAAATCACATTAAAGGCAATAAGTGGTAGGTGGAAAATTAGCAATAAGCGTGGATAAATTTTAACGCTAACCAGATAACAAAAGTAAATATGCATTGGCCAGTCACTGGAATCCAGAAGAGCTCAACTCCTTATTTTGAGATGATTATAACATTGTCTGTTCTGCAAGTAAGGTGGTTACTCTTTATTTTTGATGGGGGACAGGAGGGAAGGGCCGTGGGAGCTGTAATTTATATTCCCTCCAACTAGAAAAATTAAACTTTTTTTTCCTCCCCCTTGCTTGCTTTCTTTCTTCTTCTTTTTTTTTCTCTTTCTTTTTTTTAAAGAAAGCACATTGACATCTCGAGAGAAATTACTACCCCAGAGTCAAGGGCAGAAAAAATGGAGAGACAGACTTCCCCAACCTACACAGCCCAGAGGGACCAGCTGACGCAGAGAAAGCAGAGACTTGAGCCATTAGAGCCAGGACTGGGGCTGACACTGACCTAGCCGACACCCGGCATTGTCCCGCCATCTGCACAAACGTGAACTTTGCCTCCAAAACTTGGCTTCTCAATTAACATGTCCAGCTGGGGGAGAATTCCGTCATTTCCCTAATATCCTTATTGCCACTGGCCTGACATATTAATATTAAAAATATATGTGCACAGATCAAGGATTTTCTTAAGCACTTCTGTTTTTACTGCAGATAATAGGCAGGAGGTGAAAGCAGACACAATATAATTTGAAAAGCATAACCCTGATTAGGCGCTGATTGGAACGCCGTTATACCTTACATTTAAAACCTTTTTATTATTAGAACTAGCTGTCAAAACCAGGCTCTGAATCTCCTATGAGATAGATTCAAGGGCATGCGATGCTTCGCTACTTCCGTGCAAATAAATTTATAGTTCAAAGTGCCATTTTCTTTGAATATGTCCTTAAGTATCAGAGACCTGTCATGCGCATTGCCGAGGTGTTGGTAAAGATGTGTCGTCTGGCTTTAATTTGTTCTCTTTTAATGGACGCTCATCATTATTCTCAGTTATTGTTCATTTCAACGTGTTATGCATTGACGTGGTAAAGAAATAAGACCACAGTATTCGCTATTGGATGATAAATGGACAATGTTAGTAAGTGTGGGGAGCTGGAGCAGTTATTGCCGCTAACCGTGGAAGTGGGAGAGGCTTGCGTGTGCTATCGGCACTAGCAGGGTCATCCGAAGAAATCTCTTGGATCAAGGCATGGCTTCTAAAGCCAGACTCCCCGGGCCCAACCCCTGGCTCTTCCTAGTAAGCCATAGAACCTTGAGCAAATTTCTTAATCCCCCTAATCATCAGTTTTCTCATCTTTAGAATGGGGTAGTACCCGTTTGGGGCACTGAAGGAAAGATTGACTGGGATGATATGGGGGAAGCCTCCAGAAGAATCCTGGGCATGTAATAACCAATCAGTCATGTGAGCTATCATTTAGGCATTTAATTGTGTTTCGACAATGTCACTAAATGGGTATCAAAGCCTCTGCTTAAAATACGTGTCATGACAGGGAGCTCACTAGGTCCTCTGGGCAACCTTTCCCACAGTTCTGCTCGTTACAAAGCTTCCTCAAATGTTTTTATGTACCTTGTGTCTATTTCTTCCTTTTACCCTGTTCTGTGTTCATATCCCAGAGAAGCAAGCTAATGCTGCTTCTGGTCGAATATCCAAGAAAAGTAAAGCATGAGAGCTATCACTCTGGGTCCAGCACCTTTTCATATATTCTCTTCTCTGGGACAATTCTCCAGGCTCTTCAAGTCCCCGTATCACCCAGATTAAAATTCCCCACTGTTCAGAGTTGCTCGGCCCAACCCTACTCCTCAACAACCCAGACTTGTTCTACGAACTCTGATGTCTTTGGGGGAAGAGCCTGAACAGTGTAGCAATGATGGTCCAGGCTCACTTCTGGTCTCCACGACTTCCAGTCATGTGACATAGGCACATGGGTGAACTTTCTGAGCGTCAGGCTCACCATCCGTAGAGTGGGCATGATGTTTCCATCCTTGCTGGCTGGCCATGAGATGGATGCCTGCAATCCAAGAAAACCAGTAAGAGATGAATGCAGGGAAGGCATTACTCTGGGTCCCGTGCTTTTCATCATTTAGGGCTGGATTCTCTTTCCCCTCCCTTTTAAACAATGCAACAGTTTATCCTCTTTGTGTTTCAATGACAACAGGACAGGTATAGCATGAATTAGCTCTTGGTGCCAAAGGAGATGTTGACCTTCCAAAGCAGCACGTGGTGGAACAGTCAGAAAGAACAGCAGAAACTCTGGTACGCAGACTTTCACTCACAGTGGGATTCCACACAATGTATCCTGGGCCCGACTCAAATAAAGCAGGGAGGCATCCTGGGATTGTTGACCCCAGCCATGCAAAGGCAGTACTTTATGAAGAAAAGGAAATCGAAGCTAGGTCGACTGTCCAGTTAGATCATCAGCCAGAGACCTAGAAATCTAGGTCTAAGTGACTCCGTGGAAAAGAAATCTAGCCAAGCAGATTCTAGTGGGCGTGTGTAAGGCCAGGAGAAGGACACACATACAGTCTAGAGAAATTTTTTGAGGTCAAGAGAATAGCTGCTGAAGCCATTTATCGGGAACCCAGGCAGGAGGTAGAGAGAAAGCTGTCAGGGTCACCAGTGAGGGCATTGTGTGATGGGAATTGTCACAGGCCTGTTTGGGCTTCCTCTCACTCTCTGTTGATTGACTGACCCTATTGCCTCCCACCAGGGGGAATGGGATGCAGGGAAATGAAACTAAAGGGAAAACCAGAAATATAAACAAACTTGAGCTGATTACTGACCTCCATCCAAATTCACTTCGCCAGTCTCAATTTTTTTGGACACATCTCCGGGTGGGATATTTAGAGTAGAGTGTAGATGCCAATTTCAATACGCAGGAACACTAGCTGTCATGCCATTCTTTGGTTCAAAAAATAATCACAGACTGTGACTCTGAAGAAAATTACATTTGAATGGAGTTTGACTCAGTGGGATTCTGTCGTATTAGAGCAGTTATTCCTGTTGTTGTAGTTTTGTTCCTAATGGTGATTGTGTTTATTTTATTACCTGAGATAATTTGCGTTGCTTTTCTTACTTTGACTGAAAGGTTGATGAAGTTAAATCTTCATATTTAATTTTACCATTATTCTGTTGGTGGCCAAACACCACTTGCATATGTGGACATACTGATCAAGCATGACATGTGTGCACCCATTTACTTATAGGCATGAGCTATTCAATTTTGAACGTATGTGCATCGAACTATCACCTGCCTACCTACCTACCTTCCTATGTATCATCTATACAGAATTTCAGACAGACAGAAATTCTGCTATTCACATTTCAGGAGTAACTGTAGGAGAGAAAGAGAAATTCTCAAATAGCTAGAACCAATTTGTATTGCAGTTGAGGGAAGGGAAAGAGAAGGTAGGGAGCGTATGTTGGTCAAACACCTACTATGTGCTGTGTATCACGCTGGACAATTTTATAGATATTATTTCTACTTTATTCTTACAACAAACTTCAGATGTAGATATTATTATCTTCAGGATGGTGAAGCCTTCAGGAAGCAGGCTCTTGGAGGTAAGTAACTCACGGCAGGTTATTCAGTTTGTCCACTTTGAACTCAAGCCTGTCTGATTGCACAGCTTATTGTCTTTCTCCGGCAGCCTACTGCTTGCTGAGAAAACAAAATAACTGGCTGGAGATGTAGGAAACTCCAACACATAGAAATGAATCCTAACTAGCATCTATAGCCGGCAAGAAAATAAATATATATATAGCAAGTGTATCATCTCTAACTCGTACTGTCCTTACCCAGCAAAGTGACCTTGAGCAGGTTAATGCCGTTTTGAAGCCCCAATTTCTTTATCTATAAAATGTGGGGTTTTGCTAAATTAACTCTGATGTCCCTTCGTCTCTAATCCTCAATAGCTTTTTCATTATGTCCCGCCGTCCTGGCCCTGGCGTGTGCTCCTTGCTCCCTGGAGCTCTCTCTGAACGTGGTGTGCAGGTTTGCCTCTGTGTGACACGCAGTGTCTTGAAATGGAAACTCGACTGAGTTAGCATTACACATAGAGGTTCATCCTACAATGGCCACTAATGATCCCTAATCAAGACACAATCTGAAAGGTAAACAAACCAACAGCTCCTTTGTTTTTGTGAAGTGAGAACTAAGGGTTATTGATTATTCTTCTGACCCAGGACAGATCTGTATAGATCTGGGGAAGATTGATGGCTCTTTTGATCTGAGAATCAGCCAAGCCTGACAACACAATGCCATGTAGAACTGGACTGTCAGTAAGGCCCCTGACGGCACTCCGCCAGCTTCCTCTTCCTCTTCTTCATCCCCTTCGAGAAACTCTGGTCAGTTCCATTCACCCCATCACAAGGTGTGTCATAATGAAGGGCTCCTGATTATCAGTGCACGGTTCTCAGCCTGGGCACTTCTGACTCTCAGGGATGGAAAAAATAAATAAATAAAGATGTGTTTTCAAGCTGTATCATCCACATTTTCAAAGCCTCTGAGAAACTACATTTATTCACAATCATGCGTTCCAGGCTATTTGCCCAACTATGATTGATTTGTCTGCAACATATTAAAACAACAAATAACAGACTGGGGTAGGGTAGTCTGTGCATATATTTTAGGGACTCTGTGTTTCATGTTTCTTGACATTTCTTCTCCTCCACTGCTGGAATGCTGTGACATAGAATGGTAACTATCATCGTGGGTTTGAAGTTGATCCTGGGTGTTGTGAGCCTGGTCTCAGGGATGCCAAGGGGCCCTTAGGAGGCCTGGTTATTGTCTCAAAGGCCCTAGGGTTTACTGACTTCCTCAAAGTACTTTGCAGCCCCATCTGTAGCTGAGAAAGAGAATCTTTAGGACCACAAAATTTCTGCATGAATTTGCCTGGTAAAAAGAAGAAGAAAGAGGAGGAGGAGGAGGAGGAGGAGGAGGAGGAGGAGGAGGAGGAGGAGGGGGAGGAGAAGGAGGAGGAGGAGGAGGAGGAGGAGGAGAAGGAGGAGGAGGAGGAGGAGGAGGAGGAGGAGGAGGAGGAGGAGGGGGAGGAGAAGGAGGAGGAGGAGGAGGAGGAGGAGGAGAAGGAGGAGGAGGAGGAGGAGGAGGAGGAGGAGAAGGAGAAGGAGGAGGAGGGGGAGGAGGAGGAGGAGGAGGAGGAGGAGGAGGAGAAGGAGAAGAAGGAGGAGGAGAAGGAGAAGAAGGAGGAGGAGGAGGAGGAGGAGGAGGAGAAGGAGAAGAAGGAGGAGGAGGAGGAGGAGGAGGAGAAGGAGGAGGAGGAGGAGGAGGAGGAGGAGGAGAAGGAGAAGAAGGAGGAGGAGGAGGAGGAGGAGGAGGGGGAGGAGGAAGGAGAAAATAACAATTTTGAGAAGGAACACAAGGTCTCACAAAAATGCAGGTCTGAGGTCGTAAGCATTTACCTTCAGTAATTCGGAGATAATGTAAGTTAAAGATATCAGCCACCTATTTGTTTGCATAAGGTGCGGTATTGGATCCTATGACAAAGTCAGACACAATAACACATATACATGAGTATATATGTTATTTTAGAAACACGGTTTGTATTTTTACTGACTCTTTTCCCCAGTGGGGTTGTACTTATCTAATGAGAAACTTTGCACTGCAGTAATTAACAACCCCAAAGAGTTGACCACAGGTTAGCTCAGCTGTGTAACCAGGATTAGAGAGGATGGAGTGGTAGGGGTGGAGACAAGGGGTGAGAATCACCCACTCTTTCTAGAAATATTCCTCTACTGTTGAGTGTTGGTTTTGGGGGGAGGAAGTGTTTGGTTAAGGGTTTAAGTTATCCTTGATGGCACAGTGGTTCAGTCAATGACCATTGTTGTAGACAGAGGACAGATTGCTTACAAATCTTTCAGCTGCTGGTCCACTGTTTCTCTCAGGCTGCCATGCTGCTCCCAGGTTTTTCAGATAAGTTAGAAGGGGTACCCCATGTTAGGGATATTATTCAGATAGCTCAGCAATGATTCCTGATGTTCCCATCCCTCCGCCCTGTTCCCCCTCTGCCATCCCAACACATTGGCTGTTATCAGAAGGCCCTTAGAGTTTATTTCATGATCCCAGGGAGTAGCAAGCCTGTGCTACCAGCAGGGGATTCCTCCCTGACTTTTACAGCAGCAGAAGTTTCCCAACAGAGGACAGAGCCCCACCCCGGCCAGTCAGCCTGCTCTGCCAGAGGTCAGATGTGACTGCCGAGTGGCCAGAGTTAGGTCACTGATGAACACAGAATGTGATACACCTTCCAGAAGGCATCTGGACTAACAGACTGTTTTGTCTGTGAGCACAATCATGGGGGAAGCATTTTCCATCTTGCAATATGGCCAAACACTAGTCTGCAGCGTTATGTTTGGCTGACATGTTTATGAAGTAGCTTTGGTTACATCAGAAAGCAAAAGCACCCTTCTTTCTAAAATGTTTCTCGTGTACTTTTCCTGGGTCTATATTTTACTTCTCACTACTTCCTCAAAAGGATCAGAACTGACTGTAGTAAACACAATACAACAGCAGTAAACCATTCACAACAAATTAAGGAAAAGAAGTCAAGTCAAAGGGGGAAGAAGAGGAAAAAGTCTTAGTGTTGAGAAAGGTGATAGTAATAGAGCACAAAAATTTTCTGTGAGCTTCCTAATGGCCATGGCAAAGAGAGGAGATGATTGACTTTAATGAAGGGAAGCCTGTCTGCTCATAATGAGAGAAATACTACTTCCCTGGCTCTGTCCCATTAAAACAATAAAAAATAATAAAAAATAACAGGAGGTAGGAGGCAAATTACATAGGGACATTGGACATTTAGTGTCTTCAGTTAAATAATTGCTGCCAGAAACTGGCGGGGTCCATCGGCATCCCACACATTCAGGGGACTATTTGGCTATATGGTATGGACAGGTGGAGGTCTGAAGGCCTCTCTGCCCTCTCCACTTAGTGTTGTCAAACTATGGTCTTCAGGCCACTACCAGCTCACCCCCTGTTTTTTGTAAATAAAGTCTTATGGGAACAGCAGCCTACCTATTTATGTTTGTCTACAGCTACTTTCAAGCTACGGTGGCAAAGGTGAGCCAACAGTGACCACATACCCTGTAAAATCTAAGATATTTACCATCTGGCCCTTTACAGAAAATGTTTAGATTTCTGTAAAATTCCTGGTCTAGAGAATTCCTGGTCTAGAGAAATACCTGAAAAATCTGTCCTTAAAACTAAAAATTACCTGCTTAAATTAGTTACCTGGGGGAGGAAACGCACTAAAACATTACTAGCCAGTAAAAACTTTGTGTAAATGCTTCGTTGTCTAGATATTTTTGTATGCCAGCCAACTGATTGAAAAGAATGGAGGAAATGGAGCTCAGGACAAGTACATTTTGTTTAGGAAGACAGTAGGGTAGATGAGTCTGGCTGAGGTTTCGTCCTGGAGGGATCGGGAAGACCAGCAGGTGGCAAGATGGCAGGAGATGGCGTTGGGGTGAAGGGAAAGGGTGACGTGAGACGTGGTTTAGAGAAAGGATATCCTGTGAAAGGGAGGATGAAGATGCCCCTTCTTTCTGAATTTTACCTAAGAACAACTCCGGAGGTGTACCACGTAGACTCCGTCATTTTTCTCAGTTCCCTAGGCAGCGCAGGGTAGCCTCTTCATGGTCCATTTACCGGAAGTTGCCTAAAGAGAGAGAATCGGACTAATAAACACAGGAGCTCATAATGAATGGGGTGACTTCAGCGTTCAACATGGGCTCATATATCACACTCTGTTTATCTTTAAAACGTATATGTAAGATTTAGCCCCAAATACCGGTGGAACTAGGACACTGTTATTTATTTTTATTCTAACTCAGGTCTAGTCCTCTTACCTCTGTTGAACTTGTAAATTCATGGAAGAGGCAAATGAAACTGAAAATATACAATGAGACCTAAAGGGTGTTTTGTTGTTGTTGTTGTTAATTTATATTTTTATGTACTTTACACTTTGAAAATTTGGGGTGTGCTGTTTCTCTTCTCCAAAAAAGGTCGGTAAGTCGACAGAATTTTTAAGGAAATCTATCTAAACTCTGTCTCTCTATTAGAGACCTTTTTGGCATCCATACTGAGTTGATTTAAAATGTGTAAAATATGCAGGGTCACTTTCTATATCTAATTCAAGAGGGAGACAAGCTTCAATTCAAGCATACATATTTTGAATATTATGGGCATATTTATTATATTTTGCTTAACAAAACTTTCTATTGAAATGGATTTTTCCCATAATGTGAAAATCCCTCTTTTAAAAAATTATCCTTCTTTAGCACTTATTAAAAAATCCATTACAGTTTTAATGAATCCAGAATTTGGTAATTAAAAAAAAAAAAAAGGAAGAAGGCAGCTCTGACATAGAACCTTTTAGTTGAAAAGAAATGTGATTTTGAGCTCCTCCTGCTTGCATTATGTCAGCTGCTGGGGAAATAGAAGTCTGAGAAATTAGCTATTCTTTAAAGGTTTTTCAAAGCAACAAGGAAAACCAAGCCAATGGAACTAAAACTAGAAAATCAGTGATCGCTGAATTGTGCAACACCTGTTGTAAGTTTAGTAGAAAATCTAGATGATAGAAATTGATTTTGGGGGGCACCTGGGTGGCACAGCGGTTAAGCGTCTGCCTTTGGCTCAGGGCGTGATCCTGGCGTTATGGGATCGAGCCCCACATCAGGCTCTTCTGCTATGAGCCTGCGTCTTCCTCTCCCACTCCCCCTGCTTGTGTTCCCTCTCTCGCTGACTGTCTCTATCTCTGTCAAATAAATAAAATCTTTAAAAAAAAAAAAAAGAAATTGATTTTGGATAAATTAGTTGGAAAAATATGGAGGACTCAAAGCTAATCATCATGATTAATAACAGAAAGACACTAATAAAAGGTGAATATTAATGAGTTATATGATCTACCTATTATAGAAAAATGGATAAACCCTCTCAGAAGTAAATTAAATAATAAATATTATATTTATCAAAAATGTTTTATTAATGAAGACTATTTGAAAATATGGGAAAGAGCAAAATACTGAGTATTCTTTTATATGTTCAATTTTAAAACAGAAGAGATGCCCTCTTTGATTCTTGGAAATATGTTGAACTTCAGGAGACGTGAAAAACAAGGTCATTTCTTGGACACTGTGCTTAGAAAATGCTGTGCTGATATATGGCTGATCTCATTTTAGTTAGCAATTCTGCTGCTTGAGGCAGAAGTTTTACTGTTGTTTTGTTTTATTCACTTTTTTTCCCATTTTTTAAAATTTTATTGTGTTATGTTATGTCCTCAGGGCCTAGAATAGTCTCTGGCACAGAGTAGGTGCTCAGTAAATATTTGTTGAATGAATCATGAATCAAGGCAGGAGCGGATGTAAGATAAAAGTTGTATGAAATACAAGGTGCTGTAGAAATGCAATGGAAGTAGATGGATGGTTTTTTTCTTCAATGAAAATATCCCTCTTTCCAATAATATCATTTTTCCAGACATGCAGCATATACTCGTGGAGACTGAAGTAGGTACTACCCACTGCCTCATAAACACTTAAAAAATTGTGGATTGATGAACATATAAGCTATCTGTCTTTAATTCGATGCTTAATCCAGAGGTCTATATATGATTCAACAAACTAGTGGTACTGAGTTACGAATTTTCATGCTCTGAAATTTGGTGTTTAAAAAGAATTTTTTTTTTTCAAAATCAGAATTTTCTGACTTCGTTTACAGTAAAAAATTAAAATACGTTAAGTTTTGGAATTGCATTCACTCCGCTTTTATTGAGGTAAAATTAGTATATAACATTATGTAAGTTTCAGGTGTATAACATTAAAATTCGATATTTGTATACAGCACACAGTGATCACTGCCATAAGCCTAGCTACTATCCATCACCGCAGAACTGAGCTCTTTTGCCCATTTCACCCACTGCCCCCACCCTCTTCCGCTCTGGTAACCATCAATCTGTTCTCTGTATCCATGATTTTGTGTCTTATTTCATTTGTTTGTTTGTTTTGTTTTTTAGATTTCACATGTAAGTGAATGTGGTATTTGTCTGACTCATTTAGGTTAGCATAATGCTCTCAAGGTCCATCCATATTGTTGCAAATGGCAAGATTTTCTTCTTTTGTATGGTTGAGTAGTATTCCAGTGTGTGTGTGTGCACATATGTACACACACATGTATATTCATGTGTGTGCATATATATATATATATATATATATATATATCCATTCATCCATTGATAGACACTTAGGTTGTTTCTATATCTTGACTATTGTGAATAATGCTGCAATGAGCATAGCAGCAATTGCTTCTCTTCTGAATTAGTGTTTGGAGAAATACCCTAAAGTGGAAAACCTGAATCATATGGGAGTTCTATTTTTAATTTTTTGAGGAACCTTCATACCATTTTCTGTAGTGAATGCACCAACGTACATTCCTACCAACAGCGTGTGAGGGACCCCTCTTCTCCACATCTTACCAGCACTTCCGGTTTTTTTGATAATAACCATGCTAACAGGTGTGAAGTGATATTTCGTTGTGGTTTTGATTTGCATTTCCCTTATAATTCGTGTTGTTGAACACCTTTCATGTGCTTGTTGGTTATCTTTGGAGCATGTCTCTTCAGATCCTCCATTAATTTTCTTTTTCTCTGCCCATTTTTAAAGCAAATTATTATTTTTGTTGTTATTGTTGAGTTGTATGAGTTCTTTACATATTTTGGATATTAACCCCTTATCAGATATATGATTTTCAAATATCTTTCCCCATCTAGTAGGTTGTCTTTTCATTTTGTTGATGGTTTCCTTCACTGTGAAGATGCTTTTAATTTGATGTAGTCTCATTTGTTAATTTTTACTTTTGTTACCCTTGCCTGTAGAGTCAGATCAAAAAAAATCATGGCTAAGACCAATGTCAAGGAGATTACCACCTATGTTTTCTTCTAGAAATTTTATAGTTTCAAATTATACATTCAAGTCTTTAACCCATTTTGTGTTAATTTTTGTGTATGATGTATGATAGTAGTCTAGTTTCACTCTCTTGCATGTGGCTGTCCAGTTTTCACCAAACTATTTATTGAAGAAACTGTTCTTTTCCCCATTGTATATTTTTACCTCCTTTGTCATAGATTAATCTATTATATACGTTTGGTTTATTTTTGGACTCTCTATTCAGTTCCATTGATCTATGTGCCTGTTTTAATGCCAACACCATACTGTTTTGATTACTATAGCTTTGTAGTATAGTTCAAAATCTGTGTGTGATAAATCTAGCTTTGTTCTTTCTTTAGATTGCTATATTTATTCAGGGTCTTTTGTGGTTCCATATAAATTTTAGAATTATATGTTCTACTTTTGTGAAGAATGCCATTGGGATTTTGCTAGGGATTGCATTGAATCTTAGATTGCTCTGGGTAGTGTACACATTTTAACAATTTTAATTATTCCAATTCATGAGCATGGAATATCTTTCCATTGATTTCTGTCTTCGATTTCTTTCATCAGTCTTTTATTTTTCAGAGAATATGTCTTTCACCTCCTTGATTAATTTTATTCCTAAGTATTTTATTCTTTTTGATACAAATACATACAGGATTGTTAACTTAATTACTTTTTCTGATTATTAGTGTATAGAAATACAACAGATTTCTTCATATTGATTTGGTATCTAGTTTATTGAACTCATTTATTAGTTCTAACAGGTTTTTTGATGGAGTCTTTAGGATTTTCTACATATAATTCCATGTCGTCTGCAAATAGTGACAATTTTACTTCTTTTCTGATTTTGATGCCTTTATTTCTTTTTCTTGCCTAATTGCCCTGGCTAGGACTTCCAATACCATTTTGAATAAAAATGATGAAGAGTGAGCATCCTTGTCTTGTTCTTGATCTTAGAGGAAAAGTTTTCAGCTTTTCACTGTTAAGTAGTTGTGAATGTTCATGAATGGCTTTTAATATATTGAGATGCATTTTCTCTATACTCACTTTGTTGATAATTTTTAATCATAAAGGATGTTAAATTTTGTCAGATGCTTTTTTTGCATTTATTGAGATGATCATAATTTTTATTCTTAATTTTGTTAATATGATATATCACATTGATTTGTGGCTATTGGGCCATCCTTCATCCATGGAATAGGTCCCATTTGATCACAACATATGATTCTTTACATATATTGTTGAATTTGGTTTGTGAATATTTGATTGAGAATCTTTGTGTCTATTTTCATCAAGGATATTGGACTATAATTTTCTCTTTTTGTGGTATCCTTGTCTGGTTTTGAATCATGGTAATGCTTGGTTCCTAAAATGAGTTTGGAAATAAAATTTTTTGGAAGAGTTTGAGAAGGGTAGTTATTATTCTTGTTTGAATGTTTGGTATGATTTACCAGTGAAGCTGTCCAGTCCTGGACTTTTGCTTGTTGGAAGTCTTTTGATTACTGATCCAATCTCCTTGTTAGTAATTGGTCTATTCAGATTTGCTATTTCTTCATGATTCAGACTTGGAAGATTGTATGTTTCTAGGAATTTATCCATTTCTTCTAGGTTGTCCAATTTGTTGGTGCATAATTTTTCATAGTAGCCTATTTTAATTCTTGGTATTTTTGTGTTGTCACTTTTCTTTCATTTCTGATTTTATTTATTTGAGCCCTCTCTTTTTTTCTTGATGAGTCTAGCTAACAGTTTGTCAATTTTGTTTATCATTCAAAGAATCAGTTCTTAGTTTCATTGATATTTTCTAATGTCTTTTTATTCTCTATTTCATTTATTTATGCTCTGATCTTTATAATTTCCTTCCATCTACTAACTTTGGGTTTCTTTTGTTTAAGTTTCTTTAGGTGTAGAGTTAGCTTGTTTGAAATTTTTTCTTGTTTCTTTTTTTCTTTCTTTCTTTTTTTTTTTTTTTTTATTTGACAGAGAGAGACACACCGAGAGAGGAAACACAAGCAGGG
The DNA here is from genome assembly GCF_024610735.1 of Ursus americanus. Lineage (NCBI taxonomy): Eukaryota > Metazoa > Chordata > Mammalia > Carnivora > Ursidae > Ursus > Ursus americanus. The sequence continues at coordinate 14,544,962 of NC_142154.1, forward strand.
GGAATGGGAGAGGGAGAAGCAGGCTTCTCGCTGAGCTGGGAGCCCAATGTGGGGCTTGATCCTAGGACCCTGGGACCATGACCTGAGCCGAAGGCAGATGCTTAACATCTGAGCCACCCAGGAGCCCCTTTTTTCTTGTTTCTTGAGATAGGCCTATATCACTATAAATTTCACTCTTAAAACTGCTTTTGCTGCAGCCCATAGATTTTGGACTGTTGTATTTACACTTTCATTTGTTTTCAGGTATTTTCTGATTTCTCCATTGACCCATTGGTGTTTCAGTAGCATGTTGCTTAATCTCCACATATTTGTGATTTTTCCAGTTTTCTTCCTATAAATGATTTCTGGTTTCATACCACTGTGGTCACAAAACATGATTGATATGATTTCAGTCTTTTTAAAAATCTATTGATACTTAGGGCACCTAGGTGGCTCAGTTGGTTGAGTATCTGACTCTTGGTTGTAGCTAAGGTCATGATCTCAGGGTCATGGGATTGAGCCCCCCATGTTTGGCTCCACACTCAGCAGGGAGTCTTTTTGAGATTCCTCTCTCCCTCTGCCCCTGTCCCCGCTCTTGTGCTCTCTCTCTCAAATTAATAAATAAAACTTTTAAAAAGTTTCTTGAGACTTGTTTTGCAGCCTAATGATATGACCAACCCTGGAAAATGTTCCATGTGAACCAGAGAAGAAAGTGCATTCTGCTGTTTTTAGGTAGAATGTTCTGTTTATAACTACTAAGTCCATCTGGTCTAATGTGTCACTTAAAGCTAATGTTTCCATACTCATTTTTCATCTGGATGATCTACCCATTGATATAAGTGGGGTATTAAAGTTCCTTAGTATTATCGTATCGCTATCATTTTCTCCTTTTAGTCTGTTAATATTTGTTTTATATATTCAGATGCTCTCATGTTGGGATAGATATTTAGAAATGTTAGATCCTCTTGTTAGATTGACCCCTTTATCATTATGTTATGCCCTTCTCTGTTTTTTATTACAGTCTTTGTTTCAAAGTCTATTTGGTCCAACATAAGTATAGTTATACCAGCTTTCTTTTTGTTTTGGTCAGTTCGACATATCTTTTTCTATCCTTTCACTTTTAGTCTGTGTGTCCTCAGATCTGAAGTAACTCAAGTAGGAAACATATAGATGGATCTTGATTTTCCACCCGTTTTGTCTTCTGAATGGAGAATTGTAGTCCATTTACATTTAAAGTAATTATGGATAGGTACATACTTATTGCCATATTGCTGATTGTTTTTTAGCTGTTTTTGTAGGTTTTCTCTGATCCTTTCTTCTTTTGTTCACTTCTCTTGTTGTTTGATGAGTTTCTTTAGCGTTATATTTGATTCCTTTCACCTTGTCTTTTGTCTATATACTATAGATTTTTGTTTTGTGGTTACCATGAGGTTCACATATAACATCTTATGTATGTAACAGTCTATTTAAAGTTAATAGCACCTTAAATTTGAATGCATTCTAAAAACTACATATTTTTATTCTCCTTACCATGTATTCTGTTTTTGATGTCATGTTTTGTATCTTTGTATTTTCTGTATCCCTTACTAATTTTTATGGATATAGTTAATTTTACTATTTTCTTCTAACCTTCATATAACCTGGATTTTGTATCCTGCCACATTGCTGAATTGCTCTATAACTTCTAATAGTTTTGGAGTGGATTCTTTTGGGTTTTCCATATAGAGTATCATGTCATCTGTGAAGAGAGATAGTTTGAGTTCTTCTTTGCCGATTTGGATACCTTTTATCCCTTTTTGTTGTCTGATTGCTGTTGCAAGGACTTCTAGTACTATGTTGAACAATAGTGGTGAGAGTGGTCATCCTTGTCGTGTTCCTGATCTTAAGGGAAAGGCTTCCAGCTTTTCCCCATTGAGAATGATATTTGCTGTAGGCTTTTCATAGATGGTTTTTATGAGATTGAGGAATGTATCCTCTATCCCTACACTCTGAAGGGTTTTAATCAGGAAAGGATGCTGTTTTTTTGTCAAATGCTTTTTCTGCATCTATTGAGAGAATCCTATGATTTTTGGCTTTTTCCTTCTAGATAAAATCTAAGACACTGATAGATTTGCGAATGTTGAACCACCCTTACATCCCAGGGATGAATCCCACTTGGTCATGATGGATAATCCTTTTAATGTACTGTTGGATTCTATTAGCCAGGATCTTGTTGAGAATTTTGGCATCCATATTCATTAGGGAAATCAGTCTGTAATTCTCCTTTTTGAGGGGGTCTTTGCCTGGTTTGGGGATCAAGGTAATATGGGCCTCATAGAATGAGTTTGGTAGCTTTCCTTCTGTTTCTATTTTTTGAAATAGCTTTAGGAGAATAGGTATTATTTCTTCTTTGATTGTTTGGTAGAATTCCCCAGGAAAGCCATCCGGGCCTGGAGTTTTGTTTTTGGAAGGTTGTTTTTCACTGTTTCAATCTCTTCATAATTAATTGGCCTGTTTAAAAAATCAATTTCTTCCTGTTTCAGTCTTGGTAGTTTATAGATTTCCAGGAAGTCCTCCATCTCTTCCAGATTGCTTAATTTATTGGCATAAAGCTGTTGATAAAGGTTTCTAAAAATCCTTCCAATTTCATTGGTGTTGGTTGTGACCTCTCCCTTTTCATTCATAATTTTATTAATTTGGGTCCTTTCTCTATTCTTTTGTTTAAGTCTTGCCAGTGGTCTGTCAATTTTATTAATTCTTTCAAAGAACAAGCTTCTAGTTCTGTTGATCTGCTCTACTGTACTCCTGGTTTCTAATTCATTGATTTCTGCTCTAATCTTGGTCAATTGCTTTCTCGTGCATGGATTAGGCCTGTCCCTCTGTTGCTGTTCCAGCTTCTTGAGGTGAGAATATAAAAACTGCATTTTAGATTTTTCTATTCTTTTGAGTGAGGCTTGGATGGCTATGTATTTTCCCCTAAGGACTGCCTTTGCAGTATCCCATAGGTTTTGGACTGTTGTGTTTTCATTCTCGTTGGTCTCCATAAATTATTTAAATTGATTTTTGATTTCCTGGTTTATCGAGTCATTCCTGAGCATGATGGTTCTTAGTCTCCAAGTGTTTGAGTTTCTTCCAAATTTTTCCTTGTGGTTGAGTTCCAATTTCAAAGCGTTGTGGTCTGAGAATATGCAGGGAATAATTTCAGTCTTTTGGTATCAGTAGAGACCTGTTTTGTGACCCAGAACATGGTCTATTCTTGAGAATGTTCCATGGGCATTAGAATAGAATGAGCATTCCTTGGTTCTGGGGTGTAGTGTTCTATATATATCTATGAGGTTCAACTCGTCGAGTATGGCATTCAAAGCTCTTGTTTCTTTGCTGATTTCTTGCTTAGGTGATCTGTCTATTGCTGATATAGTGTATATATAGTGCCCTTCTGTGTCTCTAACTATAGTCTTTAGTTTAAAATCCAATCTGTCTGATATGAGAATTGCTACCCCAGCTTTCTTTTGAGGTCCATTGGCATGAAAGATGGTATTCCATCCCTTTACTTTCAGTCTGAATGTATTTTAGGTTCAAAATGAGTCTCTTGTAGATAGCAAATGGATGGGTCATGTCTTTTTATCCAATCTGCAACCCTGTGGTGTTTTATGGGGGCATTTAGGCCATTTACATTGAGACTGATTATTGAGAGATATGATTTTAATGGTGCCGTGTTGCCAGTAAAGTCTTTGTTTCTATAGATTGTGACTTTCTGTTCTGTATCACTCTTGGGGCCTTTTTACCTTTATAGAATCCCCCTTAATATCTCCTGTAGGGCTGGTTTCGTGGTTAGGAAATTGGTCAATGACTGGTGATTCTGGAAGGTCTTTATTTCTCCATCAATTCTGAATGACAGCCTTGCTGGATAAAGGATCCTTGGCTGCATGTTTTTCTCTGAAAGAGCTTTAAAAATGCCCCCCTCCCCAACCCTTTCTCTCATTCCAGGTCTGTGTAGACAGGTCTGACGTAATTCTGATAACTTTGCCTTGGTACGTGAGAAATTTCTTTGCCCTGGCCACTTTCAATACTGTATCCTTGGATCTAATATTTGCAAAATGCACTATGACGTGACGTGATGTAGGTTTGTCGTGGTTGAGCTTGGGAGAGGTCCTCTCTGCCTCTTGGACACGAATGTTTGTTTCCCTTGCTAGATTAGGGAAGTTTTCAGCTACCATTTGTTCAAATATCTCTTCTAGACCTCTATTTTTCTCCACCCCCTCAGGGATGCTGATGATTCTGACATTGGATCGTTTCATTGAGTCAGTAGTTTCCTGTAACCTACATTCTTGCGCATGGATTTTTTTAAGTCCAGATTCCATTTTAGCTTTCTCTTCTACTAACCCATCCTCCAATTCACTGATACGTTCTTCTGCCTCATTCACTCTGGCCGTCAGAGCCTCTAGTTTTGACTGCATTTGGCTCATAAAATTTTTAATTTCTGCCAGATTCACTCTCATTTCTGCCCTTAGAGATTCTATATTCTCATTAACATTTTCGTTAATACTTTTTTCAAGTCTACACATCATCTTGACCATTGTTACTCTGAATTCCATTTCTGATAATTTGGTTATATCCATATCCATTAGTTCTGTGGCAAAGGCCACAGACTCATTGTATTTTCTTTGCTGGGGGGCATTTCTCCTTCTTATCGTTCTGATGAGGAAAGGTTGCGGGGTTGTCCAGAGCCCAAATTATTGACCGGGACCCAGGCTGTGAGCCCTTGTTTTATAGGGATCTTAGGGTTGTGGGCTTCTTGATTTTTCAGCCTGCCTTCTGTGTTCTGGGGGAGGGGCCTGCCGCGCCGATACTCAGGCAGCCCTGTTTGGGTAGAGTCTCCGTGTCCCCTGCGAGGGGGGATGGCGATGGGCACTCTCTGAGCCGGTATTTCCAGGCTTTTGTTCTCTGGCGGCTTTCCCTGGCGGTTTGCTGTGCCTCTTCTGAGAGTCAGAGCAGCAGCGGCCGAATTTCAGCCTCTGTCTCAGGACAGAGGGATTGCGGACCGTTCTCCACTGATGTTCTGGCCACTTTAACTCTGTTTCTGTTGGTGCTGCTCAACCCTGCAGCGTCCCGGGATGTGCGCCCCACACCCGGTGTCCCAGCCCTCACTTCCAGGGCCGGCGCGTCTCTGTCCTTTGTGTTTCTAACGCCGCCAGTCGCCAGCCGCCCCCGCGCGCGCTCCCGGATCTCCCGGTCTCAGTCTGGATCCAGTGAGCGCACCAGGATTCCGGTGTTCCGCGAGATGCCTGGTGGCGCGCACCCGGCTCACGGTCTCAGTCTGCTGTTTTGCGGGTGCCGTCTGTGAGCCCACCTTCTCCCCCGTGCAAGTGGCTATCGCTTCCCGGCGCCCGAACGCGGTGGCTCCCTCCCCCTTCCGTTTATCTTCCGATATCTGTGTGTGGTCTCATGGCTCCTCGCTTCCTACCTCAATACTCAGCGCTGGAGATGTTCATTTGTAGAGATCCAGATGCACCTTCCTGCGTCTCAGGCTGGTTCCGTGGATGTTCAGGCTGGTCTGGTACCTATCCAACTCGATTCAGGGGACCGGCTGAAAAAGGGGTCCCCTACTCCTCCGCCATCTTAACTCCTCCCCCTATTTTAAATTTTAAATTCTTTTCTTTCTTTTCATTGCTCTGACTGCATGAGTTCCACTGCCCTGTCTCTAGCTTGTTGATCTGTTCTTCTATTTTATCCAGTCTGCTCCTGATCACCTCTAGTATATATTTTTTTTTAGTTCAGTGATTGTATTCTTCAGCTCAGTGGCTTCTGTTTGGTACTTCCCTATGTATCCTATCTCTTTGTTGAAGTTCTTACTGGGTTCATTCATTCTTCTCCCAAGTTTAGTGAGCATTTTTATGACCATTACTTTTAATTTTTTATCAGGGAAATTACTTTTGTTTCATTAATGTCTTTCTGTGTGATTTTATCTTGTTCTTTTGTTTTAAACAAATTAACCCATCTCCTTATTTTGCCTGCCCCTCTGTGTTTGTTTTTATGTTCTAGGTGAAAGAGCTACATCTCCCAGTCTTTTTTTTTTTTTTTTTTTTTTGAGAGAGAGAAAGAGAGAGAAAAGCATACAAACATTGGGGAAGGGCAGAAGGAGAAAGAGAGAGAATCCTAAGCAGGTGCTATGTTCAGCTTGGAGCCCAGTGTGGGTGGGGCTTAATGTCACAACCCTGAGACCATGACCTAAGTCGAAATCACGAGTCAGACGCTAAGCTGACTGAGCTGCCCTGAGCCCCAGCATCTCTCAGTCTTGAAGTAGAGGCTTTGTGTAAGAGATGGACTTCATTGTTCAACCTTGCCCTAGCTTTTGGTTGTTCCTTGGCCCTTTATGATTGCCTAATAATCTGATTTTTTTCTTGATAGGTCCCAGTTGTTGAAGGTGTGCCAAGACCTGTCAGTATTCCAAAAGGAAGAGACTCAGAAACTGCCTGGTTTCAAGCTAATTGTAAGGCAGTCCCTCAGACAGCAACTTTCAGGTATGTAAGTGTATCCATTCTTTTGGGTCTGTGATCATAAACACTGCTGACTTCCAGACCACAGATCTGGAGGTGTGGCCTGGGTGACAGCTGCAAAAATGGTGACTTTATGTGTATATAAGCTCCTATCTGGGAAGTGTCAGTGAACTGTGGCAAGGCCGAGGGAGGGCAGTGATATGGTGTCTCTCTGCCCCTGTGTCCTGGGAGCACTTCTCTAGCCTATGGATGTGTGACAAACCCAAAGCCTGCCTTTTACTCTGGGGAGTGGTGGTCTACCAAAGATTGTCTCTCCTATTGTTTCAGGCCCACAGGGCCCAGAAACACAATCCTTTCTGGCCACCGGAGCCAGGCATTCAAGAGGCATCCCCTGTGTGGGTTGTACATGCCTGCTGGCTGTGGTAGAGTGGTGCGACGGGCCAGGGAACTTGGTCAGACTGACTGACCAGGCATGCAAGGGTAAAGTGCACCCACCAGAGCTAGAGAGTAGATGGGGGTGCAAGAATGGAGCTTGCAGTGCCTGGAGAGTCCCAGCACGTTCCTGCCTCTCTGGCAGATGCTTTAAGATTAACAAATCAGTTTCCTTCACCTATGGTCTTGGTGCCTTTCAAATTGTTGCTTTTGACTGGGTCCTGGGGGGAGTGGGTCTGTATGTGAACGCTCTAAGAGTCGATTTTCTGTTTCCTCTAGCCCTGCAGCTTTCTTAGAAGTAAGCCTCTTCGGTATTCAAAGGTAGTTGCTTTGGGGCTCATCTCTCTACTGTATCTCCCAAGGGTTGGGGTGCCTGATATAGGGCACGAAATTCTCATTCCTCAGGGACAGGCTCTGTACTGTGAGATCCCTCCTTACTGAGGATTGCTGCCTCTGGGTGGGCTTTCTTGTGAGACCACATCTCTGTCTCTCCTACCTGTCTACATGGAGCCTTTTTATCCTTTGTGGTATAGGTGATGTTCAGCTAGCTTTCAGGTTCGTTTCCAGAGGAAATTGTTCCATGCATGGCAGTAGATTTGTTGTGTTTGTGGGAAGAGCTAAGTTCAGTTTTCTTCTATGCCTCTATCTTAAACCCTCCCACATTCACTATATTTTTAATCTCCACTTACAAAAATAGGAAACAAAAGCTTTCAACTTTCACTTTTTAATATGAAGGCTGGGAAATTTTGTTTGCAAGGAGTATTAAGGATTATGCTTTAAGCAACAGGAAATTGACAAACCAAAGGGGGAAAATATCATGCACAGGAATGAAGGACAAACAGAGCTCAACACTGAAAATGTGTCTACGGCAAAGAATGCAGCATAGTCGATTCAGCCTACATACCTGTGCCCTGATGCCTGACTAGGCATTTTTACTTCTTCTTTATTCCGAGTAGGAACAAAGCAGTGGAAGTTACTCACACATAACAACTATTCCTAACCAGAGAAGAAAGAACTAGAAAAGCAACTTAGGTGCCCATGTTACTTGTACTATTTGGTGATTTGATTTTTATAAATGCATTTCTTTAAAAAAATGCAGAAACTCATTTCTCATTGTTTAAGGCCTAGAAAACCAAAATCTTTATTTAAGGAATATTCTTGTCAGTGGAGGGAAAATAGAAAATAAAAATGATTGTATGGAAAGCAATATTTTACGTAGTCTATTTTTTTTCCCTTAAGATGAGCCAGGCATTCAAAAACAACTGGCAAGCTGAATGGTGAACAAAATATATTTAATTGAAATGCTTCTGTAATTTTTCTAGCTATTTATATACACAGAAGTGTCAAGAGTTATTTACTTAAACTGTACGTGATGTTAAAAATCTTACCCCTTTGGCAAGTTACCTGATGAAGAAATGTCAATTTTACTGTTTGTAACATTCTTCTGAGGATGTCAACCATGATTCTCGCCGCAAGCTCCCAAATGGGTCAGAGTCAAGGATTTCTATCTCATCAAAAATGTACAAAACTGGGGGCGCCTGGGTGGCTCAGTCGTTAAGCGTCTGCCTTCAGCTCAGGGTGTGATCCCAGGGTTCTGGGATCGAGCCCCACATCAGGCTCCTCTGCTAGGAGCCTGCTTCTTCCTCTCCCACTCCCCCTGCCTGTGTTCCCTCTCTCACTGGCTATCTCTCTCTCTCTGTCAAATAAATTAAAAAAAAAAGTACAAAACTGAGTTTCAAACTATTCATGTCAATCGGGTGCAGTACAAGCTGTATCTTATGCTGCCGACATTCCATTACAAATTTTTGGTAGCAAGATCCTTCTTTTTTTCCCATTTCTCTATTTCTATTTTAAAATAAGGAGATTCAATTAATGCATTTCACTAAATCACAAAAATAGTACCTATTCATATTAAGACCTCGGGAGTTTCGAAAGCTATAGCTTTTCTCTTTAGTTTGCTCTCTAAGCTTTTCTCTTCTTAAATGAAGTGTTATATGATCAAAATAAGAAGGCTTCCATGAACTTCATCTAGAAATATTAACCAGCTAGAAGAGTTGTCTGACCATTTTTGGAAACATGCATATAATGCAGATGTCACTTAAAATGTATGTGCATTGGGATACGCAAAGAAAAAGTAATACGAAGCAATGATACCTTTGATCACGGAAAGAACTCAGAAATAGGAGAACGGTGTCGAGGACGGTTATCATCAGCCCATTTTTTATTCCCTGTGCACAAATCATTTCATGCATTCTACAAACCAAGCCCCGATGTTGGGCTTCAAAAGCAATTTCAGCAGCAAAATAAGGTGCTTTTCTTCAATTTTCAAGCCATTTGTATGAGGTTAGTGTTGTTTACCCACCTGGTACACTGATATTTACATACCCCTTTAAAGAAAATTGGTAGGTATGATTTATGGAGTACTGTAAGAGCACAATTTTCCATGTAGTGCACCTAATCTGAAAGGGCACTTGCAAAGGTCACTCTGGCCATACAAATACCAAGTCTTCTCTTTGGAATAAGTTAGGATATTCATTTTTCTTGGAAAATGTCAGCGGTACCCTACTCCAGGGGTTAGTTTATGCAGATAAATGCGTAAGCCTTTAATCTTAGAGCAAAAATACTCTACACAAATGTAAAAGCAGTCCATCTATCACTGTTAAGACCTGTAATTTGTTTTTATTTAAATCTCGAGCCAGGGTGGAGTGGGCAACAGGACTGTTAACACGGTATCTCACACATAAGCCAAGATCAAGGCACGTGAATGTGCTTCAACTCTCAGCCCAGGTAGCCGGCACACCGCGTGGCTCCCACAGCCAGGACTACTGTTCTCAGCTCCTCTGTGCACTTGCTTCTTCGGCAGCTAGAGGCATCCCGTCCAGCTCCACGCACAGGAGATTGTCAGGTAACTTTCCTCGCCCCACCTGCGTTTTCTTGGCTCGTGAGAGAACACTAGCCAAAATTCAGGTGAAGGAAACATTACTCTTTCTGTGTTTGAAACTGAAGGGTTCACTCCCACTCAAGGAGAGAAAAACCAACAAATCATATCCTTGGTGAATTTGTTTTCTTTTCCCAAAAGAACGGTCATATTTAGAGAGAGAATCTCTGACTTTCCCCATACATACTTATTCCCAATCCTGAAAGTTTTACACTTGCAACGGACAAGAGGAACAGTGAATAGCCAAGCGTATTGAATATATATGGGCACATTTGTATCCTCTTGCCTTCTTTTCATGCTATATCAAAGCTATTCTTGGAATGTAAGCGTTAGCCCAAATCACAATTGTCTGAAGACCACTTCCTAATAGTAAATGCAACAGACATGAATGGAAGGTAACATAATATTATGAAATGTTTGCCTTTATTTCTATAAAGTGCGGAAAGAGGGTGGAAATTCAGGAAGAGATATTGTGACTTTTTCCTCTCATAAGATTGTGCAAATGAGTATTTGGAGTTTATGGGAGGCGAATGGGCAACACAGTGTGATCCCTGGATTTTGAACCAACAGCTGACATTCATTTTGCCGTCTCACTATTGTCAGAGTGGAAGGCGATTACCACCATGCAATGAATTCCCTTTTGAGAATGTGGGTATCAATGTGGAGAAGCAATGGAATGTGGTGATAATAGATGACACCACTGTATGTTTTTCATGGAGAGAAAATCCAAAAATACACCACCTGTATGGATTCAGGCATCATCCTAAAAATAGTTTTAAGGATTTAAGTGGATTTGGTAATTTGATCAATGTCCATTAGTACGTCTTGTGGTAACCTGAGCTCAGTGATATCAAGTGCATTTTAAATATCAAGATTTTGAAAAGACTGTCACTGAGTTTAGGAACCTAAAAGAAAATTATTATGTGTCAATAGTAAAGAACCTCTAATCCCCAGGTAATAAAATTCAGCACAAATTCTCCAGTTCATTGCACCAAACCTTTCAGTAAAAGGAGTGCACAAAATTTCCAAAAGTTGTCATACTCAAATCAGTATACCCCAGCCAAACTTCCAAATTGTGGAAGGAAAATGTTGAGTTAGCACGTGTAATGGCGATTGTGCAGACGCATTCTCAGTCTGCAAGCTGGACCGGGGGTGGGGGTTGTCTTTCTTCATTCCCCAGCTCTTATTCCTGAACACATGGTAAATACCACGCTTGGGCACTTTGGACTCTCCCACTGTCTGTTTGGCAGTCTTGCTTTGGTGTCTGATAGACAACTCAAATGTCATATTCCAAAACGAACTCCTTGATTTTCCGCTTGCAAATTTGCTCCAGCCACTGTCTTCCCCATCTTAGTTCTGAGCTACTCCATCTTTCTTGTTGCCTGGGCCAAGAACCCAACGCTTGTCCTTGGTTCATTCTTCCTCTCCTGCTTCATACCCGTGGCCCACACATCTTGCCTTAGACTTCAGTCTGATGCCTTCTTACTGCCTGCGATAGTCTGAATGTTTATGCCTCCCCATTCATATGATGAAATGCTAACCCCCAAACGATGGTGTTGGGAAGTGGGGTCTTTGGGACATGATTAGGACATGAGGGTGGAACCCCCATGGGTGGGATTAGCGCACTTCAAAAAGAGACTCCAGAAAGCTCCATCGGAGAGTCAGGAGGAGTGCGCTCATCAGACACCGGATCTGCCCGTGACATGACCTTGGACTTCCCGGGCTCCAGAAATGTGAGAAATAAATGTGTTTGTTTATAAGTCACCCAGTCGACGGAGTGTTGTTCTAAGAGCCCAAACTGCCTGAGATACCATTTTCATAGCTACCATTGTGGTTCAAGATCCCCCTTTGCTCTCTGAACGACTGCAGCTTCTGGAGTGATCCTGTTAACATTATTATTATTTTTTAATTTAAATTCAATTAGCCAACACATAGTACATCAGACGTAGTGTTCATCAGGGCCTATAACACCCAGTGCTCGTCACAACACGTGCCCTCCTTAATACCTATCACCCAGTTACCCCATTCCCCTCCCCCCTCCCCTCTGTAACCCTCAGTTTGTTCCCTATAATTAAGAGTCTCTCATGGTTTGTCTCCTTCTCTGATTTCTTTCCATCCAGTTTTCCCTCCCTCCCCTTATGGTCTCTTTACTGTTTCTTATATTCCACATATGAGTGAAACCCCATGATAATTGTCTTTCTCAAATTGACTTATTTCCCTTAGCATAATCCCCTCCAGTTCCATCCACATCGGTGTAAATGGTAAGTATTCATCCTTTCTGAGGCTGAGTAATATTCCATTGTGTATATGAACCACATTTTCTTTATCCATTCATCTGTTGAAGGACATCTCTTCTCCTTCCATAGTTTGGCTACCGTGGACATTGCTGCTATGAACATTGGGGTGCCAGTGTCCCTTCATTTCACTACATCTGTATCTTTGGAGTAAATACCCAGTAGTGCAATCCCTGGGTTATGGGGTAGCTCTATTTTTGACTTACTGAGGAACCTCCATACTGTTCTCCAGAGTGGCTGTACCAGCTTGGATCCTGTTACATTATAAATGAGATTAGATTATTCTATTCCTTTGCTTAAAACCCTTCAATGAGCCCCTCAGAAGTTGTCCGCTGGGCATGAAATCTCTGAATGTTCTGCCGGCCCCTTTGCAACAACTCCTACCACCCCCTCCTCCACCAGCCTCAGGTCTCATTCGTCCTCCCCTCACTCACTGGCCTCTGTCCCCGTCTCCCTGTCTCCTTGCAGTCCCCTCACATGTGCCTCCGGGACTTTGCTCTTGCTGGGCCTTCTGCCTACAATCCCCTTTCCCTGGAAGGACACACGATTGAGTCTTTCATGAAATTGAGGTCTTTCTTCAAACACCACCTCCATGGTGACATTTCTCTGATAAGCTTCTTTAAAATCGTGTCCCTGTCTCACTCTCCCACTCCCATACCATTCTGGCACTCCCAATCACCCTTCACTGCTTGTTTTATTTCCACAGCACTTATCACCATCTGACATAGCATATGTTTTACTTATTTTATTGTTTACTGCCTGTCTCCCCCCAGTATAACATAAATCCCCGAGAGCAGACATTGCTGTCTATTTTGTTTACTGCTGCGTCCTCAGTGCCTAGAAAAATGTTTAGCACAGGGTAGATCTTTAAATATAAATATTTGGCAGTTGAACTGACAAATGCCTTTAACTACTTGTGAGATGCCAATAATTTTATTATAGCTGTATGCTTAGACTTACAAAGTCTCCCCCAGAACATGGAGGCTTTAGGCCTCACTCCTTTGCTGCCACGTGTTAATATTTCTTAAATAAAACATACGAATTATGTGGGAAATTAGAGACCAGACATGGTTTCACGTGAGTGCAAGCTATGTTGGGTCGTAGTCATGACTGATGGAATTAAGGTCTTGGCTTTGAGTGTGGAAGCCTTGAGGGAGGAGCGCCCTTGGCCAAGAACAGGAAAGCATGGGTTCACATTCCAGCTCTGCTACGTACAAGTCGAGTAGTCCTAGGTACGCCGCCCGGCTCTGTGATCCTCAGCTTTCTCATCTGTGAAATGGAGCTGTTGCAGTGCCCTGCCCCCGCCCCCCCCCAGCCAGATTTGCAGTGTGGATTACATGAGATCATGCCAAAGCCGGTAGAAATGCTAGAAGGTTGCACCTGTCATGCTGACCAGTGAAATAGAGCCATGACATCATACGTGATTTAGGAACATGTATGCATTATCTTGCAAAGCGTCTGCCGTGTCACAGGCAGCGGGTCGACAGTGAACATAATTACTGCACGTACTTAAACATCGCCTGGATGCAACACCCTCCATCCAGCATCAGGATTTGGGATAGTAAAATTAAATTCCACTACCATCCCACACGCTGTAGTTTTAAATGCTCAAACTCGGGTTCCAAAAAAACAAGTAAGAAAGGATCACCCTGGCTCAGGATGGCCTAAACGGCAGCCCATGGAAGAGTTCCACACCTTCCCTGTTTTGGACAGCCTGAGAGTGATGAATGATTTCTGCATTTTTAAGGGATTATAAAAATCAAAAGAACACTAATACTATTTTGTGACAAATAATAATTTCATGAAACACACATTTCGGTGACCACCGATGAAGTGTTACCAGAACACAGCTAGGCTGTTTCATTCGTATATTGTCTCTGGCTCCTTTTGTGCTACCAAGGCAGTCCTGAATAGCTGAGACAGGGAACGCAGAGGCCACAGGGCCTAAAATGTTTACAATGTTGCCCTTTATGGAAAGTTCGCAGACTCCGGTTCTCACAAAATCTAGGGCCTCCATCGAATGGTAAACCTGGTTTTGTTTCTGCGGCTTGAGTAACAGGAAGCAACAGAAGCAAGCAGAGTTCCATGAAAGTATTTCTCTGAATTACTGCCAAGGACGTTACATGTGTCCCCGCGGAAAGATATTCACGGAAACAGCTCATGTTCTCTCTGTCGTTCTCTCTGTCCCTCATCTCTGGCACGAAAGGGCAGAGCACGTTTTACGCCTTCTGTAAAGAAAGCCCCATATGGGTGGAAGGGTTTATTCTTGCTCTCACACTGCCTTCAGAGTGGCTCTGTGCTTCCCGTCTTGGCCTCAACACGTAGTCTTTCGGATTATTTATTCCATTCGTTTCCTTTCCATCAGAGTTTTGCATCCAGTCCCGCATGTGTGACTTTTTGGAGATGTCAAGGCCTACGCAATTTAGGAAAAGTAGGTTGCCTTCTCCTGGCTTAACGTTTTTCTTTTCCTTTTCTCTTCCCCCCGTGTAAAGCCAGCGTTTCCCTGGCGCGCTCTCTTTAGAGCCCGTCAATTGATAATTCATTAAGAGAGAAGAGTGCGGTGTTTTTGTTTCTGCCACGGGTGTGGGTGGGTGAAAGATAGCTTTTGGGGGGACTGCTTGGGAACTTCAACACATGCACAGGGCCGACTTCAGAGCCCTTAATTGCAACGTGTGCTTTCTCTTCCTGCTGGTGGGGGACTCCCATGGATACAGCTGCCAGGCTCTAGGTCTAGGGTCCACTCCTTCTCTGCTGAAAGGCTCTTGATTGGGACACAGGGCACTTTCTGAGGCCACATGAAGCTCGCTGCCCTCTATTATGAGCCCTGTGACAGCAGGGAAATACCAGGCCTACTTTCTCAGCTTCCCCCTGAAAAGGGCCCTTGCAGCCAGCGGACTGACATTTCCCTGCATTTCTGCTTTAATTAACGTCTAGGAGATGAACTCCGATTCCCACCCACAGCAGCATCAATTAGATGGAATTAAATGCAGCGCTTCTTTTCAGTCCTGCTATTTTTACCTGCTGGCCATCCTTTTCCCTCTCAAATGAGACAACCGTGGAGCGGATTTCTAGATTGTGGCTCAGAACCAAACATTGGGGCACAAAAATATGTTACCTGAGGCTGGCGGGCCTTCGTGTGCATTGGATAACCCCCTCTGGTATGGTTGTGGGCTGCACGGGCAAGTGGAGAGCGCTGGGATCCAGGAGGGAGGGACCTCTGGCGTTTCTCACCGGGCAGTTCTGGTTCGGGGAGCAATGCTCTGCTTCTGGTTAAGGACGGCCCACCCTGGGATATGCAAAGGAACCAGACACGTGCATGTTAAGGGCACCCTCCCAGTAACAGCCAGGCTGCCTTCTGGACTCACCCTAACCCCTGTCACTTGGCCAGGGGGCCACTGCAGAATGGAGACCACCACGTGGGCTTGCAGATCCTCCCGGACCTCACTGCTGCCGTCACCTTGGTGCCTAGATTCCTCTCCTCGTTCGGCAAGAACACATGCACATAACAAAAGAGACCACATGTGGCTCAGGGTCACCAGCAGGCTGTTCCTGAGAACGCAGGAGTCAGACTCACCAGCTCCTAGCTCTGTGGCTTTAGACAAGTTACTTAACCTCTTGGATCATACTTTTCTTTTCTACAAAATGGGGATGGTAATTGTCAATACTTCAGAGGCTCACGATAAAGACTAAGTGAGATAAATCGCACAAATGGTAGTCATAGCTCAGCCGTTGAGTATGTGCCTAATAATGGTTACATTTTGCTGGCACTGATACGATGATGGTCAGGACATGCCCCCCACTTTGCTAGGCCCGGGGCAAAGAACAGTCCTTCTCTTGGCCTCTGAAGACCTAAGACCTCTTGAGATTATAGATGCTTTAGCTTTGTTAAAAAAAAAAAAAAGAAGAAGAAGAAGCAGCAGCAGCCACAGAAGAAAGTATGACATAAAAATAGCAAATCAAATGGATTTTAGTTGAAAGACTAAGCCTGATTTTTTTTTAAAAGATTTTGTTTATTTATTAGAGAGAGAGAGAGAGCACAAGCAGGGGCAGCGGCAGGCAGAGGGAGAGGGAGAAGCAGACTCCCTGTGGGGCAAGGAGTTTTACAAAGGGCTCGATCCCAGGACCCCAGGATCATGACCTGAGCCAAAAGCAGACACTTAACTGACTGAGCCACCCAGGCGCCCTGGAGTAAGCCTGGTCATAAACTTCTTACATGCCAACAAGGGCGCCCTTGCTTCTAAACGTGCTACAGCCTCCTCAGATTGTTTCTGCATGACCGTAACATCCAGAGTCCCAGAAGCAGTGATCCCACTGGGAGAATGGGGTCCCGTCCTGGGGGGCAGTTGTGGGTGTTTCAAAAGGGTTATGGGCTATCTGGGGAGTGACCCAGGGAAGTTGACCAGCAGAGCAAGGGGGCATCTGAGAGCCACACCTCACGGGGATGAAAGACGGAATGGGACCAAATGGGAATGGGTCTGTGTTTTCCCTGGGGCCCAGGAGACTCATGGACAAAGTGATCGCTGTCAGGAGAGGGGGCAGCGGTGTTCTCTCTGTCCTGTAGAACAGCCCCGCACCAATCAGGAGGAGTTTCAAGAAGTTTTCAGCCCAGATTTGTCATTAATCTTTGAATCAACAGGTTGGCCTCGTGAGTAAAATTTCCCGTCCTGGAGAGTAGCAGAATTCTACTCGTCGGAAGCCACGTCTTTCTGGGAGGTCTTTCAAGATGCATCCTCCTGATGGGGAGGTGAAACTGGCTGGTTTCTGAGGTCCCTTCCTGTCTAAATTCTGAGACGACATTTTTGTTAATGTGTTTGCTCGTTGCACGAGGAGGCTTATTTATATGGCCTGGTGCACCAAACCTTTCTGTCTTTTTTCTAGTATCTAGATGTGCTCAGCGGGTTTGACATATAGTTGTGTGTCATGCCTGTCAGGGAAGCAGCTTTCCCACTAGAGGATGTTCTTGGGAGAATTAGAAGCATTAAAAATGCATATTTCCCCATCTAAGAAATAGAGCAGCCTTTACGTTCTTCAAAAGCAAAATACGGGGAAAGTCTTCCTATGGAAATCCCAGTCCTCGAACGCGAAGTGTGACAGCCACTTCACGTTGTCGCCACACAGGCACCCGAAACAGTACAAGCTACATGAGCGTCCAAACAGGCGGTTCGTTTGCCACTGAAGCGTGACCAGTGCCTCGGCTACAACAAGCAAACAAGCGGCTGAACATGTTAACATCATTTCCTATCATTTCTATTTGATGTGGATTGGGTGGAAAATCTGGGATGCAAGCCATGATGTAGATTTTCAAAATTGATTAGCATTTTCTGGACATTGGCAGCCATCTCCATGGCATTTCAACGTGAGTTAAAATTGATTAGTGCTTTTGGAAAAATGTGTCCCGAATTGCTGTGCAAATTAAGGTAGCCGCACACATGGGATGGTGACAGGATACAGGCACACGATAGAATACGAGATCCCTGAGACCACGGCCACTCTAGTGAGACACGATATTGAAGGAGAGGGTGTGAATGGTTCTGTGCAGTTTTAGATTAGCTGTTGGTACTTGTCGAACACTTAGACTCTACTGGTGACAATGTGTAAAATGGGTTGCATGCTTGTAGGGGAAAGGTTGTTGGGTTCTTTGTCATGACATTAATCATGGCGAAACTCATTTTAGCTGTTAATGTGAAGGCACTATAGAAATTTTGCAGAAATCCCATTGTAAGCATGTAGATGTCCATTCTGTTTCAAGTTTCAGAGGTGTTCGGAATTGCCATAGCAAACATTCCACTGATCCCAGATGACTGCTTATAGGAATGATAAATTGGCTGCAGTTTTGCAATTTCTCCATTTCCCTCTTGGTCGCCACACAAAACCACAATTCTTCGAGCCACTGTGTCCCTTTTCTGTTATCAAACACAGACAGAAAGTTAAGGAGTGAGTCCTAGCGGGGCGCATCTCGGAAGAATGAGAACCTCCAAAGGTCAGCTTTTCTTGCTTGTCAATAGCTGACATTTAAGCATTTATTTCAGACGTTGCTGATAATGTTTTTTGAGATAGTCGAGAAGAATTGCTGTGTTGGTATGCAATTATGTTCATAATGAGATGCAAAAATGCAAATATGGTGGTACGTGCCGGTTCTTTGGAGTGCCTTTTGTCAGAATTGCAAGCACCATGAGACTTTGATAGATACCATGTCACTGTGCAGAGTTGGAGGGCTGATAGCTTCTAAAGAAGCATCTACAATAGGATATCTCTAGATGCTAATTAGCAGGAATCTTCAGCAATGATAAATGTAGAGGTCAATTTGTTTTTTTTCTTGGTAAATTTTGACAACTTCATTGAACCAATTGTATCAATAGGATTGTCGGTAGATGTAGCAAACATCTTTATCTTTTTTTATTTAATGTGCCATATAAAATACATTGTATATTCATAAGCATATCCACTAGCAGGCTACCTTGCATGATTAATTTTTGAAGTTCATTTAAAATGTAAATAAGAGATTAACCCATTACGTAACTCCATCAAGTGCTTAAAAACTACAATATGTTTTCAGTGTATTATTTCCATTTTTGCATTTTATGCTTTTGTAAAAAAAATCAGAGTTTATATAGATGATGGCTTTGAAAATTATTGCATATTATGAGTTATTCCAATTGTTAATCTGTTGTAATTTTCAAGAATCACAAAGTAATTACAGCTAAAGAAATGGCATAATGAAGGAGACATAAAGCGGACTTTTATTTCCAGAGCTTCCTTTTCCGCAGCAAAGTTTTATACTGAATTCTCACAATGGCGACAGGAAGTGATGACTTGGAACAATGAATGATTCTGGCCAACAAACCATGTAGAGAGAGATGAAAGTTCAGCCATGTGTTGTACAAACATTCCATGAATGTCTTTTGGACGCCATACTCTGGCTAAATATGGATGAAAGCAATCCAGCCATTCCCCTCAAGAGTCTTGGGTGTAACGGGGGCATCAGATATGGAAATGGCAATTACTTTACAAAATGCTAGGGGCCACCTGGCAGTACATACAAAGGGCAAGAAAGCTCTGAGGAAGGGATCTTACTTCCCAGATGGCCTGGCTGTCTTGCTGAAGGTCTCTGCCCAGGGGCAGTCCATACTTTTGTCAGCTTTCCACTTCTTGCCATACCCATTAACTCTAGAAAAGGGGAGTGGTCTTCTACTTTTTGTCTGCATTGTAGTGAGGGAACCGAGCAGTACATGCTAGTGCTCACGGGCACGCTGATAACAGGTGGTGGTAACAGATTTTCTGAAGGAGGAACTTCTTTCTCTAGTCTTTCATTATTCGTAGGATGTGAAGGCAATAACTGCCAGGGAATTCGTTTGAGCCAATGACCTAATTAGAAATGATCACCATATGAGGGCAGGGGAAAATGTCATGAATTATGACCCCAGTGCCAATCTATCACAATGTCCGGCACAGAGTAGATCTTTACAAATGTGGGGTAAAGGAATGAATAATCAAAATGTTATTGAATACTCTGGTTTGTATAACTAGTATGGCTCAGCAAACAAAAGAAAAGTCATAACTATGAATGATTTTTCAGGGATGCCTGGGTGGCTCAGTTGATTAAGTGTCTGCCTTCAGCTCAGGCCATGATCCCAAGGTGCTGGGATCGAGTCCCGCATCGGGCTCCCTGCTCAGTGGGGAGCCTGCTTCTCCCTTTGCCTGCCTCTCCCCTGGCTTATGCTCTCTCTCTTTCTCTGACGAAAAAAAATACATGATTTTTCAGCAGTAGAAGTGAAGTCAGAGAAACCCAGCCTAAGACATTTTCCCAATTTACCTAAAAACCAATTGCTTGTACAGGGCTCATGGTTAACTGATAATAGATCTGAGATTATGAACTACTTTCCAGGGTAGAGTTATTCTGTCAAGCAAAGGTCAAGAAGCCACATCAGATGCAGAGTAAGGGAAGGCACTGGGGTTATGTAACCAGGAACGGAAGAGATTTTGTCATTCCTGAGTGCTATCTTCAGCTATCTCGGTAAAGGAAACATAGATGTTACACAGTTGAGAAATTTGTTTTATTTTATGTATCCTCAATGGCTCAGATTTATGTTTAAGCATGCAAACTTAGAAAGATCCAGTATAGGAAAGATATTTCCAAGGATTCCCATAAGCGAAGGTACAGAAATACAAAATAGATGACCCTTTGTTGACCTGCCAAATGCGGGGTGGGAAATGCAGGCACTGGTTAGATGGTGGTAGGCACAATGAAAAGTTAGCGGCTACTAAGTCAGCAGCTGGGCACACTGATGCTTTCAGCTCTACTCTTACAAGAGTAAAGTGTTATAGTAACTATGTCCTGGAAAGGGCAAACCAATGTGACTACTCAAGAGACACATTCACTGGAAGTGGCATACCATTGCCTAGACTTCAGAGACTAGTTAGCCGGGACCCAGGGATTGTGATACTTTCTGTATAGTCATTTTCTTTGGCTGGGTTTCGGCCATCAAAGTTTTGGCTGTCTCGTTTTCTTCTCCCACACCCTTCTACCTCTGTTCCTTCCCCTAGCATAATTGATTCAACACAGAAAGTTGTTACTGCAGGTACACACTATTAGCTGAACATGTTTCATCTTGGGGAACCAGGAGGGAGTCCTAAGTGTCCTGACTGCTGTCCTCAGCTCTTGGGTTTAAAACCCGTTGGGTGTTATACTAGAATTTAAGGTGTTAGCTAGAATTTCATTCATGCCATGGCTGTCTATTTTGGTAATAATGCAGGTATGCTGGAGAATATTCTGTCTGCAAAATGTGGAGTGGAAAATAAATGTGTACCTTATGTTCATTAAATTTCATCCTAACACTTCACGACCAGGACCACAATGGTAGTAAGGACAAAAAAATTGGCATCAACGATTCAAATAGCTATGGTGACATGTGGGGAAAATGTAATCTTGTGAGAAAGCACAAGAGTTTGGGTCTGGGTTTTTGTTTATTTATTTTTTTTCTTTTTAAAATGATCCGAGTTCCACTGTTAATTATGAGTTAGTTTTCACATTCTGGACACACATATTTCTGAGTGGCTGTCAGGGATGCTATAGTAATAAATTGTATGCCTAGGTCTCTACTTGGATGTAAAATTTCCATTTCAGAAAAAAATGATACCTCAGACATTGCATTTCAGGGTGATAATTGCGCTTCTCAGGTGGTTAAGAAAAAGATGATCTACAATAATAATTAAAAAGTTGTGCCCCAAGGGAATGGGGATGTCAGATATGGAACTCAAACATATGAAATGTTAGACATACAGCTTGACCTTGTTCCATTGTATTCAGTGTTGTAAATTCTAGATACCTTTATGCTTCAATATTTGGAGGTGGCAATTTGAGGGTGCATGAGGTGGAGAAAGGTAACATGTAGACTAGTTTATAAACTACCCCTTTGATGACATAGCTTCTCCCCAACCCTTGAAAAGTGTCAGACTATTAACACTAGTAATTAATCAACTCCACGTTCTCCTCTACACTTTCGAGGCACGTTGGGGGGAAGGGAAGGGTCAACGTGCCCATCCCTGGAATGTGATTAAAAGAGGTTAGGTAAGGCCGAGTTGAAATCCCCCAAATGTGTTATACTCCAGTCCACACATAATTTTAGAAGTTTAAAGATTAGTTTCTCTCACTTAAAAAATCAGAAAAATTCAAACGGGGAATTTGGACCTCAGGAGTCTCTTGGTTTGGCAAGTGAGGGTTGGGGGGGGATCAAAAATCTAGCGATACTGAGTCCATTGTCCTGAATGGCCATCATTAGCTTGAGTCGAGTTGCGACCACTTTCTTAGAGTAAGTCATGAATTCTTCAGACTGTGAGTATGTCAGCTTACCGCAGTCTCCACTGAGTGTTCGTTATTCATTTAATTTCTGCTGCTTTCCTAGCTCCTGTATGAATTTGGGTGTGTGTTTGACTTTAATTCTGAAGGAAATCCTAGCCCTGCCTGTGTTTCACAGACCTGGACCCAGTCAAAGTTCACAGCATGAGGACAGAGGGTCTACTGTGTTCTATACACTCTGAGAGGGAGCAGAGCCAAGTTTAGAAAGATGTGACCCTTCTCTCAAGGAAGTCAGGCCGGCTCAAGGGTCGGATATACGGACAAATAATAATGGAATAACAGAGGCTGTACTGCACAGACGTCTGTCCACAGCACTCTGGGAACCAAAGGAGCAGTGAGTCCCTGTGCTATAAAGGACAGGCAGCATCTAAACTGGGCCTTGAAGTCCAAGCAGATGTTGTCAATGCAGGAGGAGGAAGAATGGCATTCCAGGGAGAAGAAACACCCCAAGCAGAGGCATGGCGGGGCGCGAGAGAGTGGTGTGTTTGGGATCGGTGAGTAGCTCCTTATGGAGAGAGGATGGGAAGATAATGGGAGATGACTCACGTGCCAGGTTATACCGTGAAGTTTGATCTTTAACGTTTGTGAAATAGAAGCGATCTCGAAGACCTCAAGCAGAGAAGTAACCCATCAGGTTTACCCTTAGAAAGAAGCCTTTTCACAGTTGTCGAAATATAGGTTCCTCGAAAGGTGAGCTATGCTAGTGACATGGAGGAAATTTTGTCTATGGGCTAGTATTAAGACTAATTTTTTTTAAAGATTCATTCATTTATTTGAGAGAGAGAGAGAGAGAGAGCATGTGCGCACATGTGCATGAGTGGAAGGGGCAGAGGGAGAGGAAGGAAGAATCTCAAGCAAGCTCTATGCTGAGTGTGGAGCCCTATGCAAGGCTCAATCTCACCACCTGGAGATCACAACTGGAGCTGAAACCAAGAGTCGGATGCTAAACTGACTCTTTCACCTAAGTGACCTTCTTCCTTCCCTCCCCTCCCCTCCCCTCCCCTCCCCTCCCCTCCCCTCCCCTCCCCTCCCTTTCCCTTCCCTTCCCTTCCCTTCCCTTCCCTTCCCTTCCCTTCCCTTCCCTTCCCTCCCCTCCCCTCCCCTCCCCTCCCCTCCCCTCCCCTCCCTTTCCCTTCCCTTCCCTCCCCTCCCCTCCCCTCCCCTCCCTTTCCCTTCCCTTCCCTTCCTTTCCCTTCCCTTCCCTTCCCTTCCCTCCCCTCCCCTCCCCTCCCTTTCCCTCCCCTCCCCTCCCCTCCCCTCCCCTCCCCTCCCCTCCCCTCCCCTCCCTTTCCCTTCCCTTCCCTCCCCTCCCCTCCCCTCCCTATCCCTTCCCTCCCCTCCCCTCCCATCCCCTCCCCTCCCCTTCCCTTCCCTTCCCTTCCCTCCCCTCCCCTCCCCTCCCCTCCCTATCCCTTCCCTCCCCTCCCCTCCCATCCCCTCCCCTCCCCTCCCCTCCCTTTCCCTTCCCTTCCCTTCCCTTCCTTCCCTTCCCTTCCCTTCCTTTTTTACTTTTCGTTTCTCTTCTCTTCTTTTTTCTTTCTTTCTTTCTTTCTTTCTTTCTTTCTTTCTTTCTTTCTTTCTTTTTTTTTTTAAGTAGGCCCACACCCAGCATGGAACCTGATGCAGAGCTTGAACCCACGACATTGAGATCAAGACCTGAGCTTGTGTCAAGAATCGGACACTTAACTGACTCAGCCACCCAGGTGAGCAAGAAGGCTAATCTTAACGAGTGTATCCCGATTGATTTAGGAGGGTTTGGTTCCATACAGCACAGGCATGTGTTGTTTTGTGGACTGCCATGGCATCTCATATGCCATGTTGTATCCATACACAGCCATCCAAGTGTATCAGATGACTGCCAATGATGGCAATTCACAACATCAGTGCATAGGTACTCTCTTTGCCATCGCCATATGCTGCCACTTGAACAATAGGAATAAACAGATTATGTGGAGTTCGTGTGCTGTTGCCAAGAGAATCAGCTGGGTTCCAAGGAGTGCCTGGGAATCTCATTACTGCTACTAAAGCGCTCTGAAAATTCAGCTGGAGGTGATCATTTCAAATGAAAAATCACCCAGATGACGAGGGCATGAAGACAGGAGAACCCTGTCCATTAGCATGGCCATCTTGAGAGGTGGCAGCCCGTCGGAGGAGGAATAATGTGGCTGGGATGGACTGAAGGTGGTGTCATAGCTCCCGTGTGGAAAGGGAGGACTAAGCTGCTGGTTAGACGTGCCGTAGAGACAGGTTGGACTGGGTGAGACAAAGATGAGAGCAGAGCACATATTGTCTGACTCTGTGCCAGTCTGAGGGCACGGGCAACTACACTCTGGATGGAGGCAGATGGCAAACAGCACCCGGAAGTGGCCCCGTAATGCTCAAAACCAGGTGCCGTACGTACAACTTCCTGAAACGGTGTCGTCCATTGTCATGGCGGATCAAACATCTTCGTAGTTTGTTTTCAGCTTCTCTGGCAGGTGCTAAGTGAGGTCATTGGATCCTCTGATTGTGTACTAAGTAAGGTTCACAAAGGAAAAGAAGCTACAGCTCTGGTTTCTGGCCCACAGACCTGTGTATACTGCTCTCAAAACTTTTACCAGGCTCTGCTGTTTCTTCATTTGTCATCCTTGCTGCTAGATTGTTGGTACTTGACGGTGGCAATTTTACTTTTCATCTCTTTTTCCAAAGACCATGTTTCTCAAATTGTAGTACAGTGGGTGTAGTTTATGGGCCAAAGTGTTTAGCGGAGTGGGGGTGCCATCGTATGCAAATATTTTGGAAACAAAGCATTTTATATTAAATGTTTTAATATATTTAATATGTAATATATTTATATTATATATTATATATTAATATATTAAAATCTAATATTTAATATATTTAATATTTAATATATTTATTAAATATATTTAATATATTAAAAGGCCCAGTGTCCATTTATTGGCATGCTGAGATGAAACAGATATTTCTACAATTTTTAAGCTGGTAGTAGACTACTTTGGAGTCACCTCTTAGACCTTGCTGGGGTAGGGGGAGACACATTCATGTCTTCTGTTATTGGGAGCTCTTTTGTACATCTAGAAGCAATCATCAGTTTAGTACTTGCTTGTGGGAAGGAGGGAGGAAGGAGAGGAGAGATTGATCACACTCATATTTTTCATGTGGTCATCACTACAGTATATATGAAACACGTCATCAATTTCTGGATGGGCCAGTTGGTCAGTTACGCTCCAATATTAGAAACTCCACCATAATGATGGCAAACTGAGTCCAAATATATTGATTTCAAAGTGGTCTGAGTAAGAAGAGTGAATGAGGAAGCACAAATTTGTTTCTCCTATGGGTAAATGAAACCAGAGGCATGCCTTTGGAGGTCACTTTGTCTCCAAATAAAGTGTATCAGATTCCATTAGTGAAAACCTTGGGACTCATTATGCACACTTTCTGGCTAAATACAGATGCTCCTCTACCTTCTTACACTATTTAGTTCCTCACTACTAATCTTTCGCCTCTAATGTAGATTTTCCATCTGTTCCCTAGAAGCAACAAATCCCTGGCCGCCTGCTTACCCTTTATCCTGCCCTCTCCTATGGAGACTGATATAGGTGACACTGTAACATTAAGAAACTGTCCACTGGACACTGTAATTACTAATCTTAATTTCTTTCCAGCCTGAATCCATACTTTAATCCCAGAAGTATATAAATATGGTTGTTGGCTTTTTGTTTGTCAACCCACTCTTTCAATAAAGATTTATTGAGTACTACTTTTTAAAATTAAATTAAATTAAATTAAATTAAATTAAATTTTTTTTAGAGAGAGAGACAGCACCAGCAGGACAGAGGGAGAGAGACTCTCAAGCAGACTCCATGCTGAGCATGGAGCCCAACATGGGGCTTGATGCGGGGCTTGATCTCATGACTATGAGATCGTGACCTGAGCCCACACCAAGAGTTGGTCACTTAACCAACCGTGCCGCTCAGAGGCCCCTTGAATACTACAATTTTTTAATCGATAGTTACACAAATAGCATCTTGAGAGTGCAGATGATCCAAGAATATAAGTAAAAACTATGCATCACTATGAATATTTCCTCATTTTGCACATCAATTTTTCGTATTACTCTGAAGAGAAGGGCTAAGTAGCGCCTTATTGGTGAATGTGGGATTCTTTCGTTCTTCCATTCTCATCCGTGAGGTAGAGCAAGATTGCCGCCTATTTTGATGGGAAGGAAACTGAGGCACAGGGAAGGAGGCCACCTTCACGTTCTAAATGGCACCAATTTTCTTACAGAGGTTTCTTTTTGTTCTCCCTCTCTCTTTCCCCTCTTATCTGCCTCTTCCTGCTTAGAAGTCAGACTAGACCTAAGTACGACACATACTAGCCATGTAGGCATAAGAGTAAGTCTTAGTGGGTTGCTGTGGCTATCGAAGGAGATGAAGGAATGCATGTGCAAGCTCTCAGCTCCACGCTTGCACAGAGGAAATAGTCAATGAACATCAGGCCTCGTGTCCCCCATGGAATTGATCTTGGAGCCTGGGTGAGATGGTCAAGCAAAGGGGGCCAAGTTTTAATGACCATGCCAGTGCAGACGACTCAAGATCTGTGTCCCCCTTTGATCAGCTATGGATCAGAGCCAGTATCATCAACCTTTTCTGTCTGAAGGAAAACAGTTATCTTCTTTGGCAAATTTAGCCTTCATTCCTTTACCCCCCCCTTTTGTCATGGTACCAACTCCTTTTGCTAGCACCCAAGCTCAAGGACTAGAGCCATCTTCTGTGTCTTCCTCTTTGCCATCCACTATATCAAGTCAGAGGACAAATACTAATCCCACCTATCTTTCCTTCTCTCTACCCCCAATCTCGTCACCACACACAACTCCTTGTCTATGGGTTGGCTTGGATTATTGCTAAAGCCATCCTGCTGGTCTCCCCACTCTTAGCTTGTTCTCCTGACACAATTTTATCAGGTTAACCTTCTTGAAGCACAGCTCCTACCCTCAGATTCTCCGCTAATATATCCTTGCTCACAGGTTAAGTACAGTCTTGTCGATGTGGCATTAAAGGCATCCATGCCTTTCCAACCATGTTTCTACACTTGGATTCCCAGAGTAAATACCCCTTAGTCTCAACCCATGGCATCCTTTCTCCATGTTTTTGCTCATGCACATGAAGTGCCCGCCACTCTGCACTTCTCTGGGCATCTTGCCAATCTTCAAAGCCACCTGAAATGTCACCTGGTCCGCACAACCTCTCCTGATCCCCACTCCTGTGCATGCTCTCTCTCCTCTGAATGTACTTCAAGGGCTGCTTAGGGAGCATTAGGTGAATGAATAAAAAATGAATTAGTGAGTAAAAAATAAGTGGAAGAATAACTCACCATACATCATAGACTTTGAATGTAATCAACATGGTATCACTCTAGATGTCTCCTGCTGGAAAAACAAAATATCAAACAATCCAGGAGGGGCGCCTGGGTGGCACAGTGGTTAAGCGTCTGCCTTCGGCTCAGGGCGTGAACCCGGCGTTATGGGATCGAGCCCCACATCAGGCTCCTCCGCTATGAGCCTGCTTCTTCCTCTCCCACTCCCCCTGCTTGTGTTCCCTCTCTCGCTGGCTGTCTCTATCTCTGTCACATAAATAAATAAAATCTTAAAAAAAAAAAAAAAACAATCCAGGAAAGACAGCAGAAAATCAACATTCAGTAACCACAGCAACACCAATAACAAAATCCATTTTCCTGACATTTGCTCTCTTAGAATTATGTTTTTAATGACAGGATATTCGTTCATGAAATTATTTCCTTTATGTCAAGATTTTATTCCATTCCATCAATCTGTATATATGTCTGTACACAATACGACACTATCTTGATTGCTCTGGCTTTGTGGCACATTTTTAAATTAGGTAATTTGATTTGTTCATCTTTTTCAAAATTATTTCAGCTCTCTAGGGTATTATGTTTATTTTAATTTCTAATACGCAATAACATTATGCTTTTAGAGGAGAGGGTTAGTAGACTCAACTCACTACTAGCAGAATGGCCCTGGAAGGACCCTCTAAATCCATGGGTATGTAGACAAAAGCTATTTTTTCAATAGCATGCCTATATTGCATGTGTGAACGTATGTTTATATTGCATACATGAATGTATGTATTACATTCATGAGTGCACATGTATATTATATGTAGGTATATATTGTATGTACGTACTTAAAAAAATGAATTCTCCACCTCCTGGTAGATTGGTGGTGGTTGGTACTCAGGATTCCGTGCGGTGCCTGTTATGTCCCCACCCGGCTCTCTGTGAGCTGGCCCCCATCACTGCTGGTAGGTAACTATGTGATATATAACTTGCAAGCAGCCCTGCTGTTTGTTACTGGCCATTAATCTCTCTGGTGCCTTTCTTCCATTCAGACTAAGCCTTTATGTTCTAAATCCAGCTATTCTAACGCTCCCCACTTGTGCTGTGTAGAAAAGACTCAGACTGGCAGATTATCGCAGGGCAGTTAAGCATGTAATTGCTCAAATGAGTTAAAATCCCTTCAAATATCTGTCTTTGTACCTCATCACACCACTTCACGGACTCAAATATTTGACAATTGATGAAGATAAACTAAAGGGGCTTCATTAGCTACCAACCACCGTGACAAGCTTCTTTCAGCGAAAGGCTGGTGAATTTTGGAACTTATTATCTACTTAAAAACTGCAGGAAAGCAGAAAAATACTTCAGTGAACTTTAGAATAGAGAAAGCTAGAAGCTTTGCATGGAAGCAGGGGTCAGGAGGGAAAAAAAAAAAAAAAACCCGTGGTTTGCTAATCTAAAGCTGCACTTGTTAAAAATGTGGGACAAGACAGGCAGATGCACTTATCCAATAAAGGAAGGGAAATATTATCACATTCTCATGGCACCATCATTAGTGACCGTGTGTTAAATTTAGAGGTAATTACAGAAATGGAGAGAGGGTGGCAGAAATCCAGGGCTGTGCCTAGGCTGATCTTAGTGTGGGGTTGCCTGGCTGCCAGGAGACACAGCCCCCTGCTCCAGGATAAGTCAGGTGCTGTGCTGAGCGAGTGTCTTGGGAAATGCATGGAACTTCGCTCTGGCATAAACCCCAGCAAATCCTCTGACTTTCAGGGACCTCATTGCTCTGTATTAAGCTGTTCAGATCTGATGTCGAGGAAAACAGGTGCTAACATGACCAGTATGCATTAGGGTAGAGTAGATGCTGGGCTGGAAGTGTGGTGGTCTTGCGTCTTACCGTGAGAGGTCAGGCAAATTATAGCTTCAACCACCTTGTGTACGAAGTGGGCCTACTCTTTCGTGGTGTATATGATTTTTCTGTGAGGATTACATCAGAGGAGTGCTTGGTGCAAATATTGGTTATTACTTTATAAAATGGGGGCAGTTCAAATTCTTCACCCTGTGTTTCACAGTTCACGTGAACCTGCAAACTCTATCCTTGCATCACAAAAATAGTTGAAAAAATAAAACACCCCAATCAACACGGAAAAATGGTAGAAGGAAATTTATGAAGAATCCCCTTTTCTCTTTATAAGCTTAGCATGGTGAGGCTGTCCTGATTGCTGCAATGGGACAAGCACCGTTGGTTTCCAAGCAGCGTCTGGAACACAGACTCATCCGGGCAGACCCTTGGCTACCTTGGGCCTTGCCAGACATTACTCTCCTGTTTGGTTAAATAACATGACTAGTTCTAAACAATGATAGTGAGTAGACATCTTTGAATAAAGTCTTGACTTCATTGAGAGTTCTAGTGTGTTAGTTTTGGATATATTGGCTTTTGTTTAGACATAATAGATCTAATTAAACATTTAGACAAGATGTTCAAAGAGAGTGACATTAAAGCAGGATTAGCTTTTATAGATTATACAGTCTGTCTTTGCAACGTACCCGTCATTCATCTGTTGCCGCACATACAGTCATACACGCACATATATATACGCTAGGGCTCCATAAAGTTCAGCCATGGTTTTAATATTCTGCCCTAGAATGACAATTCGATTTTGCTTTGAGCTTAGCCTTTGGAAGGCTAAAGCCTTTAAAATGGAATTTTCTGTCCTCAGTGTGTAAACGGTGATCAAATGATTATGTAGTTTACTATCATATCTAATAAGTAATACGGTATAAGACAATGCAAGCAATACAAACAAGATATATTTTTGAACATA
The DNA here is from genome assembly GCF_024610735.1 of Ursus americanus. Classification (NCBI taxonomy): domain Eukaryota; kingdom Metazoa; phylum Chordata; class Mammalia; order Carnivora; family Ursidae; genus Ursus; species Ursus americanus. The sequence goes on from NC_142154.1 coordinate 14,575,126, forward strand.
CTGGGATGCTAATATTCATTTTTTGTAAGGATAAGTGTTCTGCATGCAAAAAACTTAGAATTTTAGATTATATATTTTATATTTAATATGCTGAGGTGCTATTAGTCAAATACAAAATAGTATAAATGATGCAACAATAATTGTGAAACTTGTTCCTTTTATGTACCAAAGAATTATTAAAAGTTCGCCAATTATTAAAAAATAGGTTGATGGTGGATATAAATATTAAATTAGAGAAGTAGATTAGAATGTTTTAGAGCCAACAGCTATCTATAAATTTTATTAAAAATACAATAGAAATAAGAACGATAAGTATAAAATCAGGTCATAATTCCAAACTTCGTAGAATTCTTTGGGGGTAGAATTCATATGATTAAACACAATCTTGGGGCAACTGGGTGGCTCAGTTTGTTAAGCGTCTGCCTTCAGCTTGGGTCATGATACCAGGGTCCTGGGATCGAGCCCCTTGCTGGGCTCCCTGCTCAGCGAGGAGCCTTCTTCTCCCTCTCCCTCTGCTGCTCCCCCTGCTTGTGCTCCCCCCTCCCCCAGATAAATAAAATCTTTCAGAAAACAATTAAACACAATCTTTAGGAACTGCACTTATCTTTAGCTATTTAGTTTCTTTTTTTTAAAAAAAGATTTTATTTATTTAGTTGACAGAGACAGCCAGCGAGAGAGGGAACACAAGCAGGGGGAGTGGGAGAGGAAGAGGCAGGCTCCCAGCAGAGGAGCCCGATGTGGGGCTCAATCCCAGAACGCTGGGATCACGCCCTGAGCCGAAGGCAGACGCTTAACGACTGAGCCACCCAGACACCCCAGCTATTTAGTTTCATTTACGTTGAATCCTCCCAAATCGTCACATCTGGTGAGGATGAATTTTAAGAACATCAAAGTTATCAACTCAAAATTTCTCAGGAAAGAAAAATTTCAAAAGCACATACAATAATATTCACAATAAATCATATCTTCATTTTAGACATAAAGAATGTAGGGTATAAAGAAGTTAAGAGAAATCAAGATGCTGGCCCGGGTACTTCTAAGGACCTCAAGAGCCCGTCCAGGGTTGCAAATGGGCGGCATAGTGACCAGTATGATCTGGCTGCTGACCGTCCTAAGAAATGATTGCTCTGAGGGTTGATGGAAGGAGGTGGGGGATATGGGCTAAATGGGGGATGGCCATCAAGGAGGGCACTTATGATTACATGCAACAAATATAACATTTTAAGATAAATTTCCATAATTATTCTGTAATCTGAAAGTGTATTCTCTGATATGTAGCACCACTCTTGACTTAGACTAGTCTAATACAGACAGAACTCCATGGATTATCCATCTGTTCTTTTTCTACCAAGTTTTATTTCTTTAAATCAGAAAAGGATCTGAATTTTTAAGTTACCTATTGGGCATTTATTTAGACCTTTATATAGTTTTTATCCTTTGATCTCTGAAAAAGATTTTTTAGAGGCAGAGAGTGTGAGAGAGTGGGGTGGGGAGGGGCAGAGGAAGAGGGAAAGAGAGAATCTTAAGCAGGCTCCATGCTCAGTGTGGAGCCCTACACTGGACTTAATCTCCCGACCTTGAGATCATGACCTCAGTTGAAATCAAGAGTAGGTCACTTAACCTACTCAGCCGCCCAGGTGCCCCTATCCTTTGATCTCTTAATGGACCCCTGAGGTTTGCACTCCAGACTTAATTGCTGGAGGTGATTCTTTAAAAAATTGTCATTACATCTTAAAATTATTTTATCATCATTATTTGTGAGATTGGTCCTTAATTTGCTTTTCTTTCCAGCTTGCCTGTTACTTGAATCAAGGCTATTCGAGATTCACAAAATGCTATTGAGCAGTTTTTCCTTTTCCAGATCTGGAAGAACATGGAAAATCTCATCATTCTTAGGAAGGTTGTTGCTGTTATATTGGAAAGTTATTCATAATTCTGGCCAAGGCCCTTCTGATTATTTTGTTCCTTCTAGGCATGTTCCTTTTCCAGGTGCCCATCTTCTCTGCTCCATCTCCTGTTCCCCACCTTGCTCTCACTACTGTTCCCAGTTCTGTGGAAGCTAGTGCCTTTCATGTTCTTTCCTGTGTCTGAGAAGACCTTTATTTCAGTGTTTACCTATTACGATTCCAGCTGCTCTTCAATATCTAATGGAAATATTCCCTACCTTAGGCAGGTCTGATATTCCCAGTCCATTGGAGGAACCAGGGAGAGAAAACTGAGCTAGATGGCTCTTCTTATAATTCCACCCCACTTCTATGAGATGTGTTCGTTATTAACAGCTTCAAGTGACATCACAGTAGAAACTGCAGGCTATGTCAGCATTTTGCACATCTGAAATTGATAAACCACAAACACAAAGGAGGACCTGAGTCTTTATCAACATGATAACCACACAAGAGCAAGGTCAGTGTCTGTTGGGTTCATTGCTGTATCCCCTGGACATAGAACAAAGTAGCCACTCAGACAATATTTGTGGTATGAAAGAAGAGATGTGAAATGCGCTGATAAATGAATTATTCAAAGAATCGGCATGGGTCTAAGCAGCCCTTCAGTATGTAGTAAGATTAGAGATAAAGCTTATGGGTATTACAGTGCACTAGCAAATACATGCATGCACACGCACCTTTTTTCTTTTTTTTGTAGGCTTTATTAGCCAATTATTTTTTTCTCCTGTTACTGCTTTTACTATTTCTATGTTGTGTATAACAATATAAATTGTTCTTTAGAATATATCAAAATATAAGCATGAGATTATCTTTTGAATTAGATACTATGTTTTTGTTTATAGTCTAATCACAAAGATATCACTTATATAACTAAAAACTACTAAAGTAAAAGCTTTCTAAATTATTATAAAATGTAAAATAGAGAAAACTATGTATGAATATCTGATCATAGATGAGGAATAAATCTTCAAGCATAAAAGTAAAAGAAGAAACCATAGTTTGACTACATTTAAAAGTATGAATTCCTGTCTTTATTACATGTATAATATACATATATTTATAAATATGCATTTATTTATATATGCACATATGTATATATATGCATATACAAAGTTAAAAATAAATTTAAATTATAATGATATTTGCAATAAATACTATTTCTATCTATTTCTCATAATGAATCATGGATACCATAAAGAAGTTGCACAAATTTTTAGGTGTTAAATGAAAAGAATCGATCTAAAATCCTGTATCCAGCAAAAATATTCTTCAAGAATGAAGGGGAAATCAGGACATCCTCAAATGAAGAAAAAGTAATAGAACTTGTCTCCAGCAGACTTATTCTAAAAAAGAAGCTAAAATAGGTTCTATATACACAGAAAAAATGATAAAGACCATAGCAACATCAGGTAGAAAAAAATAACGTGAGTTTTCTAAGTTATGTTTTACACTTGAAGGAAAAATGATAACACTCTCTGATATGGCTCTTAATGTGTATAGAGGAATTAAGACAACTGCCCTTTAAGCAAGAAGAATAAAGACACGTAAAGGGAGATAAGATTTTTGTATTTTGCTCAAACTGGTAAAATGAGGACACCAGTAGACAGTGATGCTATGTACATATAACAAAATACCTACAGAAATTACTAAAATAGCTATGGAGAGTGATGCAGGAATGCAGAGAAAATAGAGAAACAAAACAATACGACATACTTAAGGCCAACACATCAACAATTCCATTATATGTAAATTATATAAATTAAAAGACTTAGATTGTCAGAATGGAAAGGAATGGGACAGAGGAATTGGAAGTCTATTATTGAGTGATTCTTATGATATGATGTCATTGAAAGGTAAACTGCTATGAATTAAAGATGCACATTATGAATCCTAGAGCAACCACTAAAAAAGGCAGTAGTGGAAGAAAAATCAAGTAAAAATTGTTATTCAAAATAAGGCAGAAAACAGGGAAAGAAGAATGAATAGCAAAGAAGCAGAAAACAATTTAAAATATTAGGTAGATTTAAAACCATCCATTTAAAACCAGCCATTCATTAATTACATGAAATATAAATGGTTTAGACATCCCAGTTAAAAGGAAGAGGTTGTGACATTGCATAAAGAAGCAAGACATAACTTCATGCTATGTACAGAAAACCCACTTTAAATATAGAGACATAAGTAACAAAGGGCTGGGAAAATAGAGTATACAAACACTAGTTAAAAGAAAGCTGAAGGGGCTATGTTACTATTAGACAAAATAAATTTTATATAAGGGAATATTACCAGGGATGAAGGAATAATTTGCATAATAATGGATCAATTCATTAAGAAGGCATAACAATTGTAACAGAACTTTAAAATACGTAAAGCAAAGGGGTGTCTGGGTGGCTCAGTCTGTTAGGTGTCCGACTCTTGATTTCAGCTCAGGTCATGATCTTAGGGTACTGAGAAGGAGCCCTGCATCAGGCTCTGATCTGGGCATGGAGCCTACTTAAGATTCTTTCTGCCCCTTGCCTCTGCCCCTCTGCACACACCTCCCCTCCCCATCACACACTCTCTCTCTCAAAAAATAAATAAAAAATGTAAAGCCAAAGCTGATAGAACTAAAAGAAGAAATACACCATATTCTGGGCCATAAAGCAAACTTCAACAAATTTAAAGTGTTTGAAATCATACAAACTATTTTCTCTGGCCACAATATAATTAAACTAGAGATCAATAATAGAATCATGTCAGGAAAATCTTCCAATAATAGGAAAGTAAACAACATGCTTATAAATCACATATGGGTGAAAGAGAAACTAACAAGGAGAAATAGAAAATACTGTGGCTGAAAATGAAGTCACAAATTCAATATTGAAAACAACCAAGTTATAAAGCAGACAAAATATCTGAACTGACGCTAAAGAAAATATACAAATGAAAAATGAGCTTAGGAAAAGATGCTCAACGTCATAGGTCATTAAGGAATTATAAATTTAAAAAAACAAAAACAATTGTAAGATGCCATCTACACCTGTTAGAATGGTTAAAGCTCAAAACCCTGGTATCACCAAATGCTGGCAAGGATGTGGGGCAACAGGAATTCTCCTTCATCGCTAGTGGGAACGCAAAGTGGTACAGACACTTTCGGAAACAGTTTAGCAGCTTCTTATCAAATTTTTCTCTTACCATAGGATCCAACAATCACGCCCAAATGAGTTGAAAACTTATATCCATGCACAAATCTGCACACAGATGTTGATAATTGCCAAAACTTGGAAGCCACCAAGACGTCCTTCGGTAGATGAATGGATAGATAATCTGTAGTGCATCCGGACAATGGAATATTATCCGGTGATAAAAAGAAATCAACCATCCGGTCATGAAAACACATGGAGGAAATATTTTAAATGCATATTGCTAAGGTAAAGAAGCCAAGCTCAAAGGCCACATACTGTATGATTCCAACTGTAGGACATTCTGGAAAAGACAAAACTATCGAGACAGCAAAATGATCAGTGGTTGCCAAAGGTTCACGGGGAGAGATGGAGGGATGGAGGGATGAATAGGTGCAGCCCAGGGTATTTTTCGGGTGGTGAAACTATTCTGTATGATACTATAATGAATGCATGTCATAACGCTTTTGTCCAAGCCCATAGAATCTACAACACAGAGTGAACCCTAATGTACACTATGAAATTTTGTTCATAATGTATTAATATTGGCTCATCGATTGTAATAAACCTCACTAATCCAAGATTTTAAATATGCGGGAAAATCAGGGGAGTATATGGAAACTCTGTACTTTCTCTTCATTTTTCTGTAACCCCCGAATTGCTCAAAAATTGTCTACTAACCTATAAAAGTATGGTATGTGGAGTTGCTCTGACTCAGGGCCTGGGTCCCCTGGGATCCATTCCTGGGTCTCGGAATTGGGGGGGTGGGGTAGACAGGGCCCCAGTCATGATTTCTATGGGGCTCACAGGGATGACCAGGGCCACCCTGTTCCAAAACCAAGTTACCATTTCCCCTGAAACCAAGTCCTCAACCCTGTCTTCCCTGTACTGCCTGCAAGTTCCAGAAGAAACACCTGGGAAATGTGACCACCACAGTGCCCTTGGTCTCTATTCCCAGGCACAGGGCCACAAGGGGTCTGCCTCAAACCTCCTGCCCTTCTGGTCATCATGAGTGCAGTGGGGCTTACTCCTAGGTCAGTCATGAGGATGGGCTGATGGGTTGAGGCAGGACTTATTCACACAGGCCTAGAGGTCCTGGAAACCTGAGGGCAGAAAGTTTCATGGAAAGCAAAGTGAGTAAATATGAGCCTCTCTGACCTCACAGCCAGACTCTCTGTGATTGGTCCCAGGATCGGGGACGTGTAGGGATACGTGGGGCCACAGCAGGGACCTGTGCTGGGGAAAAAAGGCAAACGGGTCCACTAGGATTCATCCTGCTCCAAACTAGAATAGTCACATCCCTAAGCAGCAGATCTCATGCCATCTTGGAGCTAGATCAGGACTCAGCACCTCTGCAGAAATATCTGTCATCTGCTCCTGCTGCTTCAAGATACCTGGGGCCTTCTCAGGCCCTATCACCCCTGCACAGAGACCCACCACCTGCTCATACTTCCGCAGGAGTCCCACAGCCAGCTGAGGCATCCCTGCAGGAAGAGCCATCACTGACACCTTCTCCTCCAGGAGTCCTGGAGCCAGCTCAGGATCCAGCATCCCTTCAGGGAGAGTGGGCACCTGCACCTGCTCCTGCAGGAGATCTAAAGCCAGCTCAGGACTCAGCATCCCCGCCAGGAGAGCACACCTATAACTGCACCTGTAGAGACAAGGATCTGGCACAGGACCCAGCACTTCTGCAGATAGAGCCATCACCTGCACCTGCTCCTGCAAAAGACCTGGAGCCAGCTCGGGATCCAGCACCACTGTAAGGAGAGCCTGTGCCAGTGCCTGCACCCACACCCTTAGAGCTGACCTGAAGCCACCACAGGACCCAGCACCCCTGCAGGGACAGCCAGCACCTGTATCTGCTCCTGCTCCTACAAGAGACCAGGACCCAGCTCAGGGCCTAGCACCCCTGCAGAGAGAGCCATTTCTAGACTCACCCTCAGCAGCAGCTCCTGAACCACCCGCTACCCCACCAGAATTTTTCTTCCCATCCCCCTATATTGTGTCTGTTTGGAATTTTAAACTTTCATTTTTTTCATTTGACATTTTTTATGGCATTTTACATTTTAGGTTTTAAATAAAATTTGTTTCATTCTTGAAAAAAGTATGGTATGCAATAAAATAATTTTATAGGTCAATTTATAGAATTGAATGCTTATATTAGAAAGCAAGAATTCAAATGGATAATCTAAGTTTTTATCTTAAGAAACTAGAGAAGTAGAGGAAATGTCGTCATTATTAGCACACTGAATCCAGCAACATATAAAAAGTATAACACATCCCAACAAAAGTGGATCTGTACCAGCAATGCCTGGTCTGTTTGGCATTCAAAAATAGACCAATGTAATCCACTGTATCGATAGATTAAAAGAGAACTATATAATCATTTTAAAAGATGCAAAAAAAAAAAGCATTTGACAAAATTCAGCATTCTTTCATTATAAAAACTCTTAGCAAGCTATTATTAGAAGGGGCGCTTCCTCAACCTGATGAAGATATCATCATCAAAACCTCAGCAAACATTTTTGTAGAAATTGATGAACTGATTCTAAAACTTTATATGGAAAACCAGAGGCAAACCTGGAGGGTCAAATTGTTTTTGAGAGAGGAGATTAAAGTTGGAGAACTCACACTGCCCTATTTCAAGACTTACTATAAAGCTACAATAATCAAGACAGTGTGGGTAGGTGAAGGGATTGATGTAATCATCCATGGAACAGAATGGAGAGTCCAGTAATAGAAATACAGCCGAGGTACCAAGATAATTTAATGGAGAAAGGACAGTCTTTTCAAGAAAGGTGCTAGAACACTGGACATCCGTATGTAAATATATGAATTTTAACTCATACTTCATATCCCCCCCACACACAAATGAGCTCTAAATGGGTCACATCCTCAAATGTAAAATCAAAATCTATGAAACCTGATGTACAAGTAAATATGGAACAAAATCTTTGTAATCCATTAGGCAGAATTTTTAAATGCTATACCAAGATCACAAATCATAGAAAATTAAATAATAAATTATACTTTATTAAATTTTAAACTTTCATTCTTTGAAATATGCTGTTATGAAAATTGAGAGACAAACCACCTGGTGGGAAATATGTATTTGCAAACTGCCTATCTGATAAAAGACTTTATTAAAATCTAGACTTTATTAAAAAAAAACTCTTAAAATTAATAAGAACAAAATCTCTAATGAAAATTGGAATAAAGAGTTGAATGGACACTTCATTTCTTCACCAAAGAAGAGATGTGGATAGCATATAAGCACATGCAAAGTCGCTCAACACCATGAGTTGCTGAAAAGCAAATTAAAGTCCTGATGGGAAACCACTTCACAGGTATCATAGTGACTAAAACCAAACTACAACGAAAATCCTGACATCAAGTGCCAAAAAGAAGCTGAATAATGAAACTCTCGTGTTTCCTTTATATTTGCAATGCAGCTTTATAAGAGAATGCCTCTTCCACTAGCCTTGCTTTCTATCAGAAATGGTGGAAAAGGCAATTTCTCAGAAAGTTAAATACATGATTAACAATCCCACTCATGGGATTTGCTCTAGAGTATATGCAAGCGTGTATAGGTACGTACAACAACCTGTACTTGAATGGTTACGGCAAATGTATTGCTAGTCACCAAACCTAGAAAGAGCCCATCACATAAATATGTGATGGGATACTATTCAGCAATAAGAGAGGAAGAGATGACTGAGCCATGAAACAACATGGATTAATGTCAAAAACACCGTGATAAGTAAAAATCAGACGGAGAAGGCAAGGTGGCAGGTACAGGAGTACGTCATTCATACCTCTTTTGGGAGAATGTGCTGTAGGGGTCTTGTTTGACAGCCCCTGGCAGCCCCCTTGGATTTACCCTCCTATTCATTCATGTTACCTAAGAAAAACTCTTAAAATTTACTTTGGAGAAAATTAATAAGACTAATGGAGATTTATCATCCTGCATTTAGAAATAGAATAAAATATTCCATAAAGAGAGACCCTGTGACTATTTCCCTCTACTCAGAATAATTTGAACTTTTAGCCTCTAACTGAAGTTAATCACACTTGATCTCTTGAGTAAAAATGTTTTTAACATGAAACAATACTCTACTGAGATTCAACAAACTCTATTTTAATTGTAATTGATTTATACCAAAAGATAAAATGAGTTAATTAGGACATGCTATTAGAATTATTGCCAAGGGAATACATTTGATACAACTAGCAATGAATGGGGATAAGACGGAAGATTATTTTAATGTCTGAAACAAAATAAAATTTAAGTCCTAGTATTATTCAGTTAAAAAAAACACATGTGTCCATGTGGATTAAAATTTTATTCTTTGACAAAGTATATATATTTTTAATATCCAGAATATACAAAATTATCTTCTATAAAAAACCCATATAGGACCACCTGGTTGGCCAGGAACAACCATGTGTATATTTCATGCAGGCCATTCTGCCTTGGTTTGAGCCTCTCACACTTCTGTGTATACGAGAGATTATAGATTCACAATTGCTACCCAAGTGCTATGGTAATAGAAAGAATGTTTCTTTATCTTTTATCTTAATTTCTCAGGATTTTCACTCTTCCTGTGTCCCATAATTGTTTCCTATAAACTCATTTTTATACCCTGAGGACCATGCATGACCAGGAGTGGAGTAAGTAACTCATGAAGACGCAAAAATTCTGTTACTGCGATCTGGGCTCTGACTCGTCCTGCTTTGCTCTCACGGCCACAATAGACATCCTAAGATGAATAAATGAGTGTTCTTAGAAGTAGGATCTCTGCAGGATGACAGCATGGAAGAACCAGTTGGAAATATTGGTTATAAAAAATAATTTTGTAGAGAAAGTTTAATTGTGTGAGTAACAAAATAGACACAGTCAAAAATCAAGTCAAGATCTGAATGAGTTGGTCAAGGACCTCTCCCAAAATGCACTGGACAGAGATAAGTGTACAGAAAAAGAAATGTTTAGGGAGAATGAGGATAGAAGTAGCTTTTATTAGAAATAATAAACAAGATTTAACAAGAGACAGAGGTATCAGACTAACATGTCTAGATTTATAGATATTAAAATTTAAGGATTTCAAAGACAGAGAAAAATTGTAAAATCACCCAAAGAGAGAGAAGTGGAGTGTCCACGAAGGAATAAAGAACAGGTTATTATGGAACACCTCAATGGCCATCTTGGAGACAAGAGCATAAGAAAACAATATAGAAAGATTGAAGCTCCGAATTTGAAATTCAGTTTTTATATCCATTTGTGACATTTACACGTGAGATTGAAATGAACATATTTTAAGAAATAAAATATTTTGTGAAGTTGGTCACACATCAACTTTCTTTGTAAGAATTCTCAGGGATGCTGTCTGTGAGAAAAGACAGATTCCAAAGAAGCATTGACACCCGCCCCCCAACCTGGAACTAGAGTAAGGGATATAATGAATTATACTGTTATCTAGACAACACATAAAACCATTTGTCCTTTCCAATACAGAACTAAAACTCCAGAAATTATCAGTCTGGACGATGAGGGTTGAATGGAGGGACTGGAGAAAGATGAAAATAGAAAAAGCCTTTTTATTTTCTTCTTTTCAGTTAATGGAGGAAAACATATTGATAAGATTTTAAAAATGGACAAGGAAAAAATGTCAGCGTGGGTAATTTTCATCTTCTTCTTCTTTTTTTTTTTTTTTTTGTGGGGAAGGAGCAGAGGGAAAGGGGGAGAGAGAGAATCTTAAGCAGGCTCCACGTCCAGTGCGGAGTCCGACAGCGGGGGCCAAGCTCACGACCCTGAGATCATGACCTGAGCGGAAATCGAGTCCACACTTAACTGACTGAGCCACCGAGGTGCCCCATGGGTTTCGATATCTTAAGGATTAATAACAGAAAAATAAAAGACCACTTAAAACTAGGCTGAGACATTTTCAGGAAATAGATAACTTTTTCTTACACATGTCCTTAAATAAGAGAAAAAGTGAACTATCTGGCCAGCTCATTATTGTGAAGCTGGTAGAACTAGAGCTGGAGAAGGTCAGTACTAGGAAAGGAAATTCCAGGCCCAGTGGGGCACTATCTCCATGTACCTCAACATTATGATTTATCCCAGAAACTTGGAGGTATTTGAACATAAGATAATCTTGCAATGTAATTCATATTAATGGCCTAAAGAAGAAAAAGCATATGATTAACTCGAAAATGCAGAAAAAGTCTTTAATGAGATCTATTTCATAAAAACCTATAGAAAACATTGTTCCAGAAACCTTAGAAATATTCCCTAGGTTCCCACTCTCATTGTTATTTTTCACTTCAGTACTAGAGGTTATAGATAGGGAAATAAGAACAGAAATGAAGCTGTATAAGGAACAAAAATTTTATTTTTGCAGTGTCCATTACATATGAAATACATAAGAATCAACTGATAAGAGTACTGAAATGAATTGGCATTTAACTAGATAGCTTGATTCAAGATCTATATACAATACCCAACATTTGTCCATTATCCTAGAAATAATAGACTAGCAGAAGTAATAGTAAATGAGATACCATTTTAAATGGCAAAAGAAAATTCACAAACGACTTAGGGGTTAATTTTATAAATCATGCACAGAACTTTCACAGAGAAAAATTTAAAACTGTATCAGAGGACTTTGGAAAAAAACACCATATAAATGGAGATATTATTATGTCCTGGGAGAGAGAATGGTGTAATAAAGGTATTAATTTTTCCAAAATTAACATATAAGTTTAATATGGCCCAGAAAGGAATTTTTAGAAAACCTTGATCATTTATATATGATTTACACAAAATAAAAAATTTATGAAAATAGAAAACAAATTTAGAAAAAAAAAAAAGCAAGGTTGGGGGGCGCTGGCATGCAGGATGGAGTTTGCTATACTGGATATTACAGCATGGGACAAAGCCATAGTAATTAAGAAAGCATGAAAAGGATGCAAGTATACAAGTTTAAATAGTGGAACAGTTTAAAGGAGGAAAAAAGTCCATGTGTGTGATGTATGATGGAGTTGTCAGATTTCACAAATCAGTGAAATCAGTGAGGAAATGGAGCATTTTATAAATAACGCTGGGAAGATCACTTCATTATAGGTTAAAATCCTAAAAAGTGAAAGTTAAGACTACATGACAGAAAGAAGTGTAGGGTAATATTTTATTACTCCAGCTTTTATTTAAAAAATTATATTTTAGAGAGGGAGGGGGAGGGAGGGGCAGAGAGACAGAGATATTCTTAAGCAAGTTCCATGCCCAATGCAAGCCCAATGTGAGCCCACCGCAGGGCTCCATCTCACAACCCTGAAATCATGGCGTCAGCCTAAATCAGGAGTTGAACGCATAACCCACAGAGCCACCCAGGTGCCCCTATTATTCCAGGTTTTATTTTACTTTATTTTACAATATTTTTATTTTTAAAGATTTTTATTTATTCGTTTGAGAGAGACAGAGCAAGAGAGAGAGCACGCACACTAGCAGGGGGGAGAGGCAGAGGCAGAGGGAGAAGCAGGCTCTAGTGTTGAGCAGGGAGCCTGATGTGGGGCTTGATCCCAGGACCCTGACATCATGAGCTGAGCAGAAGACAGATGCATAACCGACTAAGCCACCCAGGCGCCCCTTATTCCAGCTTTTAAACAAGATTCAAACACAGTATAAACCAAAGTAGTGAATTTCACTGTATCACAAATACTTTCATTCAATGAAGGCCATCACAGACAAAAACAATGGGTGAATGACTAGGAGTAATATTCTATGTCTACATTTGTCAAATGATTCATATCTATTATATGTAAGCATATGTACTATAACTCATGAAGGGAAAATGAGTCAACATTATGGACAGTTTGCAGAAATGGCAATCCAAGTATGAGTGCGTGAGGGACGTACCTAAACTTAGTAGTAACCAGAGAAATGGACTCAAGGCTACTTTGATATACCACTTGCTAAAAGTGGATATTGTTAAAAAGTTGGATTTTCTTGACTCTTGGTGGAGGGTGACTACATAATACTGCTGGTGGGAGTATATATTTGATGCCGTCATTGAGAGGGCAATCAACAGTATTTAGTGAAATGGACTGTGAATTTATTTTATGACCCACTGGTCTCATTTTGGTTATAGACTCTTGGAGATCTCTCAAGCGTGCACAGGGCGACGTGTATGGGGATGGCCTCCTAGTATTTTTATAAGGGGAAGAGTTGGAAGTAATCCCAGAGTTCACTAATAAAAGAGAAGTATAATGTGGGATATGCATATGAGGCAGTAGTATATTGCCGAAGGAAGGATATTGACATGTAGCAACGTGGATAGATTTCAAAAATGTAATTGCATGAAAAAGTAGGAAATAGAACAAAATACATATGAAAATGGTATTTATTTATAAGATTTTATAAGCATGCAATATACCTTTTCCTCAAGAATGTAATAGAGGGAGTATGGAAGGTGATAGATTAAGTATGAATATATTACGATATATTCATATTATATTATGATTATGATAATATATATTAAGACTGAATATTCATCAACGGTGTTTGATTGAGTTGGAGGGTGTTTAAGAGCCCTTGTGTAGTTACTAATCCTCCAAACACCAAGGTCATGGACCTAATCATTACTATTGCTTCCTTTCTGGACTTAAACCTTTTTCTTTTTCTTTTTTTTTTTTTTTTTAAAGATTTTATTTATTTATTCAACAGAGATAGAGACAGCCAGCGAGAGAGGAAACACAAGCAGGGGGAGTGGGAGAGGAAGAAGCAGGCTCATGGCGGAAGAGCCTGACATGGGGCTCGATCCGACAACGCCAGGATCACGCCCTGAGCCGAAGGCAGACGCTTAACCGCTGTGCCACCCAGGCGCCCCATGGACTTAAACCTTTTTCATGTGAGGTTGGAAACTCAGTGTCTTTGGCTCATTCTATGCAGAAAATAAGAAAACGAGGACAAGTAGTTTTAATTATCGCAAGAGAAAATAGGCAATGAGTATTCTTAGCAAGTGGCGTGACTGTGTGGTTGTCCACTTCTATTTTCTTCAGAAGGGACACGCGTCCCTAAGTGGATAAAGGCCATCTCAGCTATAGATTTATCTTTTTTTTTTTTTTATTCTTGGACCCCCTTCTTAACCAAAAGATACATACACTAAAAAGATCTAGCAAATGAAAATCCATCTTCTAATTCTTGACACAGATGAAACTTAGCACAATTCTCTGACTACAAGGAGAAAACAAATTATCATTGATTCGGATTAAGGTTCCCAAATGGGACATGCCTCTAAAGTTCCTAATTTAAGGGTTCCTTTTCTTTGTTTGCTTGCTTGTTTGTTTGTTTTTTTACATAGAGAACTGTAACTGTTAGTATTTCAATTAATGGAATAAAATTAGTTATTATCTGAAAATGAAGCTTATTATTTAAACAGAGTTTATTAACTTTAGATCTACATATAATAAAGAGTTAAGCATATCAATTTAGTGTCCCCCAAAGTTAAATCACGAGGGGAAATCTCATAATGAGGTTGCATGTTCCTGTACTTAAGGAATAACAGGAAGTTTCCACAAAATTATTTATTATTTTGTTAAGGATGATTGGGCTCCTTATGCTTTATGGATTTTATTAGCATTTTCTATTTTGGTGTTAATGTTTGCACCTTGTTTGGCACCAACATATGTAAACCCGACTCTGTATTTAGCAATGCACGAAGCAGGGAAACAGGAATGGCAGTGTTGTGACCTTGCAATTTAGTGCTAATCCAGTTCTCTGGTAAATATAATCATATTACAGAGTGTGATGCGATACCCAGAGTCCCCAGGTCACGACCTTTCTAGAGGTCTTTGGGACCACCATTCTTGCACTCTCGACATGTGCTCTTCCCCCATGAGCATTCCAAGTGGGGTCATCAATAGTCAGTGTACTTGTGGTTATAGTGAATTTTGAGATAGAACAATTTGAAAATGTCAACATCTTCATTTTTTTGAGATTTGTGAGATTAGACTACTCATGCCTCTCTGGGTACATTTTCCTTAAATATCTTAGAGAGATTTGCCACAGTAAAGATGGAATTTTGCATCTTTACCAGATTGTATTTTAAATTCTCCAAGCATTCAAAATTGACATCAGTTTTCCCTGCTGTGCACCTAGCTGTTAACACTTTCTATTTCTTCCCCTTTCCTTCAAAGAAGCCAGAGAAGAATGAAAAAGAAAAAACTGGGAGTTAGTATCAATAGAGCACCCCTAATGCTTTCAGATGTATTCATATTATTTAATTTTAATCAGAAAGGTAGCTCTCGTCCTATTTTATGAAAGATAAAATGGAAGTCCCCAAAGTCAACAAATGTCAATTTCACACAATCATCAAATGGTAGAGTTGAGATTCGCCCTAGTTCTGATTTCTGAAGCCCTGGTGGTGTTACTCCTTCCATTCTGGAAAAAAAAAAAAAAGAGAGAGAGAGAGAGATGGAGAAAGAAAGGAAAACAGAGTCTAGTGTCCTGAAATTTCTAGTTTAAAGAGTAAAATATACACCCTTAGGCTCCACTTCGTGCAGTGCACCCTAGCCTTTCCCTTTGATAGAAAGGAACGCAAATCTTGGAGAGAGCGGTATGTCATGTCCAGAAGGCTGGGAGGTCATCAAGGTGCCACTCCCTCTGGAAGTGCCCTTCTGGGACATTGGAACAAGGCTCTGAGGTTTGACTCCACTGACCCCTTCCCTTAAGAACTCCATAATCTCATGTGTTGCAAATTCTCTCCATGAGACCTCCGAACAGTTTAAAATCACACAAAATGACTGACATGGTTGCAATTTTTTGATAGGTTATCAAAGAGAAAACTATATTTCTTGCTCATCTCTTGGTTCATACATTTTTTTCACTCTTAGAGAAAAATAGGGTCAGAATCTCATATCTTCCCAATATTTCTGACATGACCCAAGACCCATAGGTTTGTGCATGCCTGATGCCAAGGAATCACAGTCACCTGCATTAGTCTTGGGGACAACTAATAAATTAATTTATAATTATAACATAACATAATAAAAATTAATTAATATAATATACATTCAAGATGACTTGTAGGTTAGATGCTTAACAGGTTTTAAATACATTTTCCTCTCTCAAAAATAAGACCTATTTCCCACATGAAATAGAAAATGTTTTATGGGATATACTTTTAGACCAATGCCTATAAAGCATTTAAAAACCAGTGCTTATCAGGATTTATAAAATACTGTAAAGTATGTGTATAAAATTGATGGGTTTTAGAAGTCATGAAGGAGTGTATGAAGTATGTATCAACTTCATTAGATCATGCCTAGGTGTTTTCTAAAAATAATAATAAAATAAAAATCCATGCTTGACACACACTAAAAATAACAATAATATTTATCATTTATTGAGTGCTTTATATGTGCCGGGTACTTCATACACATTATCTCATGAAGTGGGTCTTACTATACCCATTTTACTAATGACATTACCGAGGCTCCTTTAGTTTGTGGCTAAGTGGCAAAGCCAGGAGTTTTCATTTATTCAACAAACATTTTTGAATGCCTAGCACTAAGGATGTGGATATTTGGACACTGTCATATATTGTGTTCCTGTGTCATAAAGTTTTATATATACAAATTATACACTTATACATTTAATTGTGTATCAAAATAGTTTATCCTGGTGTATGCATCGGGTAGAAGAAAATGTGGTTCGGATCAAGTAATTTACTGAAGCTAATTTGGAGGCCAATTTTTATTCCCAATAACAGGTTTATTAAGAGTTATTTTTACAGGACTCCTCTTTACCCATTCTCCTCCTATGGTCGTTACCATTATTGACCTCTCTCCAAGACATTCTGCTACTTTTCTTCGGTTACTTTAGTATTGGCTCCCAGCCCTCCCTCCACGTGGTGCCTCCCTTCTTGGTTATTCCACATCCATGCTATTTGCCCCCGCTTCATCTTAAAGCCTCAACTTTCTCAACCCTAATGACATTCAACTGCCCTCCATTGCATCCATACCTGGTTAGACCCAGCTTTTAAGTTGTCAATAATTTTTCAAGCTTCTAGGTCTGAAATGCAGAGTTTTCCCTTTCTGACCATATCTTTATATGTTACTTTTTCTATTGTCTTCTACCAATGAGCCTACTCTTTTTTTTTTTTTTTTAAATCACAACTTAACAGCAGCTAGCATTTAATTCATTAGTGCTTCCTATATGCCAGGGACTGGTCTACACTCTTTGCAAACTTATCTATGGCACCATCCCAACAATCCTATCCTCTGCACTTCAGACATGGACGGAGCTGGGATTTGAACCTGGTTTCTGTAACTTCAAATACAAAACTTTTATCAGTGTTTTAGTGCCTTACACCCTCTTAAGTCATAGTCCCATTTCTTATTTATATGCCCCCTCCCCATAATCAAGAGCTTCAGTTACATTCTCGTGTCTGAGTTTCTTCTGGCACTTTCCAACAACTACCCTGCTCATCTTCATTTCTAAATAAGCCTGACTTCTTCTTTCTCCACTTGCAACTGCTAAACTTTGCTGTAGAATGGTGATTTACAGATTGTGTTTCAAGACTCCAGTTGTCAATTTATTGGCTTGGGAAATACATTCAAAATATCACTGAACACAGGTGACGTTGCATCTCATAGGTAAGGCTGAATGAGTTTTTTCAGGGAAATTTTCATTATATGGAATAAACTTTGTCCTGTATTTGGGAAATGTTTATGGCTGGGTGGTGACATAGAATGAAAGATCACCTCACACCAGTCAGAATGGCTACTATCAAGAAGACAAGAAATAACAAGGGTTGGCAAGGATGTGGAGAAAAGGGAACTGTCCTTCACTGTTGGCGGGAATGTAAATGGTCCAGCCACTGTGGGAAACACTATGGAGTTTCTCAAAAACTTAAAAATACAAATACCATATGATCCATATGACCTGAACATTCACCCAAAGAAAACAAAAACACTAATTTGAAATAAGCATCCTTTTGTGTATTGCACCATTATTTACAATAGCCAAAAAGATATGGAAGCAACCCAAGTGTCCATCAATAGATAAATGGATAAAGAAGATGTGGTATACACGCACAATGGAATATTACTCAGCCATCACAAAGAATTAAATCTTGCCATTTGTCCCAGCACGTTTGGACCTTGAGGGCATTATGCTAAGTGAAATGAAACAGAGGAAGACACATGCCATATGACTTCACTTATATCTGGAATTAAAAAAAAACAAATGAATGAACAACAGAAACACAGAAATAGACTGATAAATACAGAGAACAAACTGATGGTTGGGAAGGGTGGAGGAGGAAGGAGGGTGGAGGAAGAGGGTGGAGACAGGTGACATAGGTGAAGGGAATTAAGAGGTACAAAGGGTGGAGGAAGAGGGTGGAGACAGGTGACATAGGTGAAAGGAATTAAGAGGTACAAACTTCCAATGATGAAACAAATAAGTCACAGGGATGAAAAGGACAGTGTAGGAAATGTAGTCAATAATCCTGTAATAACTTGTATGACAACAGATGGTAACCACACTTAGCGTGATGAGCATTCCGTCATGCTGAATCACTAAGTTGGACACCTAAAGTGCCTATAGTACTGTATGTAGACTATACTTCAAGTAAAAATAATTTAAAAAGTAAATAAAATGTAGTTACGCATCTCTGGGTTGAGAAATACATTTAAAAGTAACTGCTGTAGCAACCTCTTGTGATTGATGTCACTTTCCCGTTTGACAACTTTTTTTTCATACCTATTGACCAGCTCAATACCCATCATAGCTGGTCCCAGTGTGCTCTGTTTTCTTCAAATCATGTCTGGCCCTCTTACACCTAGCAGGGTGCCTTCCTTTTATTTTATGAAGATACATCCCACTACTTTTCTGCTCTCTGTCTCATGATTTATTGGTGCTTTCTTTCTTCCGGAGTATTTGCGTGCCCCTTTGGAGAACACAGCTTTATTTATACCATACAATCCCTGGAAGTAGCTCCAGAACCCTGCTGCCCCAGGCTCGGCTACTCTACATCTATCTCTCCGACTCCCCCACTTCACCCCTACAGCTCCAGTTCATTGGTCTTGCCTGTGTTCAGCTCCACCTATATTTGGAGTGCTTTTTCTCCTCCCATAAGCATGGCCCTCCTACCTGGCTGAAACGTTGCCCTATGAAAGACATCTTATCTCTTAAGCCGATGCCATTTTTCTCCTTTTTGTGTTCCTATAGCCCTTTTTTTAGTTTGTTTTAGTGCTCTAATGACATTTCCCGGTTTGTCATAGAGTTAACTGTGTGCATGCCATTGCTTCTGCCCCAGGTAATAAACACTTAGGTATATTCTAAGTCTTCTCGTCCTATCTCTCAGCATGCCTGTGGGAAGATGCAATGCCCAACCTAGAGTCCTTTTGGTCCCATAGGAACAGACCTGCGTGACTACCACAGATTAGACGTGGCTCTCAGGAGGAGGCAGGAAGGACAGAGAGTGCCCACAGAGCAGCATCAGGCATTTCTCTTCAGTAAGAACAGTCCTTACAGAAGTCCACACATCTGTCCAAGGGATATTCTTTTTGGTCTCTCAAGTGAGAGCTCCTGAGTGAGGGATGGACACTTAGCCCAGGCAACTGCCGGATTGTCCTGGCCTAGAAGCCCTATGTCCCAACTAGGAACCAGTATCTTCTGGAATGGTCTCTAGGTGAGCTGCCAGGTTCCCTGCAAGGGCTGCACCTTGATAGAAGAGTCCTCACACCTACTCCGTTTATACTTCCTCTCTGTAGGGATGCAATTCCCCAGGTAGGGGTCACTTGAACCATAAGCAGTGTTGCCTAGAAACACAACTCACTTCCCACTTTTATCAGATATCCCAGCAAAACAAAAATAGAAAGTTAATCTAATGATAAATGTGCCTGCAGAGGAAGAGCAAGTGTTTTGTTAACCCTTTAGCCACAGAGGACAGCTAATGTCTACTGAGTATCTACTACTCCACTTGTTTTTCATAGCTGTCTCATCTTATTTTTCTAATAATTTTGAGAACATTGTTCCTGTATGTTTTACAGATGAGAAAATTGAGGTCCAGAGAGGTTCAAGAGCACCCAAGATAGTAGTTTAGACTAGTAAGCTGTAGAACCAAGCTTTAAATTCTCCTTTGTCTAGCTTCAAAACTTGTATTCTTTTTTTTCCTGTACCATGCGGATTAATTTAGCATTGGACAGAAGGCATGCAATGAGTATCGGTTAGCGTTAACACTCTTTGTCTTGAACTAGCCTAATAGGAACACCTGCATTATTTTGAGTGAGCTCTCCCCACCTCACCCCACCCGCCAAGATACAGATGGGTTTATCATGGAAAGGTTATGTCTGAAATCCAGAGTGATTTAAATAAGATATGAGGTCTATTTCAAAAATAGCCTCATAACAAATAAGTAACAGAACTAAACCTTTCATCAGTTTCTCTGTATCAGGTCAACTACTCTTAGCTTCAGCCTTGTTTGTTTGCAGAATAAAGGGATTATGTTTGATGATCTCCAAGACCTTTCCCATCCTGACTATCCGGTAAGAACAAAGTCTGGGTCCTTTCTGTTACACCTGGCAAGCCTAGATAGCCAAGTAAGAAGCAAAGATGAAACTAGTGGAAATGAATAACTTTTTTTTTTCTTTTTTCATTTTTTATAAGGAAGTGTTCTGACCAGGAAACTTTTGCTTCTAGATAAGGCTCATGTATTTTGTGGAGATGAATTTCAAAGTATGCAGTTCTGCGTCTGTATGAGAAAAGAAAGCTAATGGTCCAGTGAGTGAATCCCCCACTCAGTGAAACAGAACTGCCCTCTGAAACACAGCTAACATCTCCCAGTGGGTGTTTTAGGCAGAACAAGTATTTACTTTGGAAGTTTATTACCCTTACTATGTAAAAGAGCTGTGGGTTTATGATCATACGTGAGAAAATAAATTTTGTATGTAGAGATGATCACAGAGTTATGGCAGAAATCACTTTTTCGAATTTTCTAAAGTGAAGCCCTGAAGAAATTTCTATTCATATAAGGGCTCATCTTCGTCTCTGGTAAGAAAGCCAGTTATCTAGTTATTTCAAGTTGGTTACAAAATACAAATATACACTAAAAAAAATCCAGCAACAGTCTTTCTTAAATGCACCAGAACAGTAAATACTAGTTTTAATTAAACGTTGTCTAAAAGATTATTATTTCACTCTCTTAAACGTCTGTGAGTTTCATCATTAGGAAACATACATTCAAGAGGTCATTTACATGCTCATTCTAAAATTGTACTATGGATATAAATTTCTCTTTCAAATCCATTCTTGGTTAAATCAATTTAAGATTTTATGCTCTTAGAAGTTGCTTAAAAAAAACTTTCAAAATCTCATTTGTTCCGATTCCCTCAATAGAACAGTGTTGGTAATAGAAATACCTTTTTTTTTAAATATTAACTTAGATTTAAAAATACTAATAGTTTTGTGTAATCGAATTTGTCTCGATTTTTCTTTATGATGTCCTCAATTACTTTGTGCATGGAACAGAATCCACCATGCTGAGGTCAAACAGCTATCTATATTTCCTTTGTATTCTATTTTTTTAAAAAAATATTTAATGTTCCTTAAGTATCCCGACCAGTTAAAAAACTGGAAGTTTTCTTTTAAAAAATATTCTGGCTAACTTTTCCACCACAACACTAATCCAAACGTTATTAGCAGCAACTTTTGCTATTTCAGACATTTATACAGACATCTACGGTTGACCTAGGTCCTAATTGATCTACTGTGCAATTGACATGCCGCTGTCCATGAGAATGCCGGCAAAGATTATTGGATATGCAAATAGCGAGTCAATATCTGACATTATGGCAAACTCAGATTTGACTATATGTTAATTCAATACAAATCTACTTAAGTTCCTGCTGTGTGGCTATCCTAAAAACTAAACTTAGAAGGTGATACAAAAATGGCAGTTAAAAAAGACATGGTGCTTACTCTTAAGATATTCTCTGTCTAGCAAGGAAGCTAGATGTATAACAGATAATGAGAAAAAAAAATGAAAAAACTTTTATGTTATCCAAAGTTCTTTGGGGACGCAGAGGCTGTGATTAAAATTAGGAGTTTCATCTTCCTATCATGACTTCTTTTCATCTTGAAATAGCCTAAACATCACACTTATTGTGCTGTTAGGAAAGGCGTCAAAATTGGACATCCCCATTTCTTCTCTTCAAATCATTATAGTGCCAAACCAGAAGCACAACTTTTCAGAATTCTGCAGTGGGCCACTGGGTTTCATACACGTCTTGCTGCATTTCTCGTCTCAAGGTTGGTGTCCCAGGGAAACTTCTGACCAGAGTACCTCCAGCCTTTCCCTGTGCCTGGGGACAGCTTACGCGCATGCAGTCTCTAGCAGCCTAGCTTAGTGACTGCAAACCCTCTTCTGTGTGGTCCAGTAGAGTGTTAATTAGGCCCTGTGTCAATATTAAGATGAGCAAAAGGATATTTTAGTTTTTGCCCCTGCCCAAACATGTTTCCAAAAATCAGAGGTACAAGAGACACAAGTCTTGATTACTGATCATGATGCATTTTTAATAGCTGAAGCGATAAGAAGTTACCAGCATGGACCCACCACGTTCAGACCCTCTGGACTTGGCAAGAGAAGCCAATTCTGGCTATTGACTACGTTCCTGGCCCTTTGCTGGGTGCTGGAGAGAGATATTCATCAGACACAAATCTGCACTTGAGGAGTTTTCTTGCAACATGTGGAGCAAGGGTTTTAGTATTTCTGGGAAAAAAAAAACACAAACCCTCTGTGTTCACTTAGGACAGAGAAACAGACCATTTTGAATAGGAAACTGACTCCTGTGAAATTCATCCACCTTGTACTATTTAAGACAACATCTATCATGAACTGAAGGATGGATCGTCTACGTTTTGTTGTCCAGATGTTCCTGAGAAAAATGGGAGGCAAAATTTGAACAAGGTTCTGGAGAATTACAAAGAAGCTGACAAATTTAAAATTCAGTCATTCCCTTGGAATTTTGGACTCTTAGTCTTTCTCTTGTTTAAATTTTGCAGAAGACCAGTTAAACTTTCACTTTGGCTTCACTTAGTATCAGTGTATTTTTTATTGTATTATTTATGAGGCATATATATCAAATTTTGAACCACTGACATAAACCATAACTCATATCAATTTATTTCCTATTGTATTTTGGAAAATATTCGTGATTGAAGGGTTTTGTATAGAATAAAAACTTTGTGTAGTTTAAAAAATTCTGAAACTTCAGAGAACTGATTATTTCGAACAGTCTTAAGGACAGTAATGACAATTTGAAATATACAAATGTTGGATTTTAATTTGGTTCTCTTTTGCATTTAAGCAATGTAGTGTAAAAATCATTCCTGCATTTTTATCAAATTTAAGTTTACTACTGTTTTGACCATCTGTTAAATGTCTATTTTGATGTGTAGCTTTCCCTGAGTTCATCATTTAAGAGCATCTCCAAATTAAAATTTTACAAATGAAAACTTGAACATGACTGAGTGAAGTTTACTATGGAAATCTGACAATTTTGATGGTGGCCATCAGACAGTGAGAAGGAAAGCTTTGTGCAACCTTCTCCTGGCTTGTCTTCTGAGTTCATAGGTTCATAGTAGGAACACCCTGGAAACTGTAATGAAATGAAAAAGAGCTAAAATATTTCATCAAAAGGGTATAATTACTTACGATCAAATGCAGCCACACAACTGGCTAGGATACAGCTTTGAAAAACCATTCCAAAGCAGATGAATAAAATATTCTTAACACTGTCCAACACTTCTGGCCCATTTCCCCTTGAATATGTTACCACCACCTCTATTATAGGCCTTGCATATATGGGACTACACTCTTGGCTTTGCAATCTTTTGGAAGACGCCTATGGAGTCATTTTCTTGCTGCTACTGCCCTAGGGGACTTTGGCTTATATTGAGTTCAGCTAGTGTCTCACTGTTTGCAAGTCTAATAATGACCATAATTACTATTGTTTCCTTCAAATATCATCCATGAGCCATATTTGGCTTACTTGAAACTTTTCTGAGCCTACTACATTCTAGCTTCAAGGAGATGCTTGCTTATGACTGCATTTTTTTTTCCAGATAATACACCTTCTAAGGCCATCTTTTTATTCTGTGTGAAGTCCCCCATCCAAATTTTCATAGCCTATATGGTTCCATCTCTGATTTGATTTCCTCCTACTCACTATTCCTCCATGGTTCCAACTCAATAACCAGCGACAGAGGATTGTCAAGAATCGGACTGAGCTTTGATTTGCACTTAATCTCCTCGATAGAGCTAAATAGGCATTTTCTACAACTCTTTCTAAAATCCCCAGTGCAATTTCTACTTAAAGATATTACAGGTAGGATGGTTTTAGCAGTTAGAATTTTTTACTCCATACAATTATTTAGTTTCAAGTAATGCTACCTTGTTTACCTCTTTTTTTTTTTTTAAAGATTTTATTATTCATTCGACACAGAGAGAGAAACAGCCAGCGAGAGAGGGAACACAAGCAGGGGGAGTGGGAGAGGAAGAAGCAGGCTCCCAGTGGAGGAGCCCGACACGGAGCTCGATCCCAGAACACCAGGATCACGCCTTGAGCCGAAGGCAGACGCTTAATGACTGAGCCACCCAGGCACCCCACTTCTTTTTTCTTGTTTTAATGAAAGCTACCTCCAAGTTCCCATCTCTTTAACTTAATTAACGTTTTTTTCATCACTTATTTTTGGGCTACTTCTTTTTCCTTCCCCCCACCATGCAAATGTTCCGGGGATTATTCTTCAGAAATAACCATCTTTGGGTCACAGTGTAAGCTATTCTAAGAGCTTTTATAGGCATGGGAGCTTGAGCCCCTGGGAGATGCTTCCTTAAGGTACTCCTGAAGCCATCCTATCAGGTTTGCTACTACCCTGGGGCACCGTTAGAGTGATAGACTATGACCCTGAGGTTTTATATTATTAATTATTTTCAAATTTGGAGAAGACCACACAAGCTTACTTCTGCTCTAGCATCTTTTTACCACCCTTCCCTTTCACAAATAACCCACTTCCCCTAACCCCAATGGACCTTTAGGTACTTAGTGTTGCCACACATTCTGCAGATTGCTTTGGGAAAATATGCTAAAACAATTTATTATTTTTTTTTGCTTTGTTTTTATTTTTTACATGAGCCTTGTTTAGTAGCCCTACCCCAAACCACTTCATGGCACAGTATACCAGCTGCCCTCTGACCCACAGCTGCCCTCTGTCCTTTCTTAGCCCCCGTGCCACAACCCTTTGGTTTCTAATTTCCCTCTGCTTTATCTTTACCAAAACCTCAGAAACAAATCTATTTCTTCTCTGTAGAATTTTCCTCCATTTTAAATTTTCTACACCCTTTTCCCTCAAGATAAGTGACTTTCAAGTCACATATACTAAAAGTGAAATGCTTGCGGTTGCCTGGAAGGTAAACAGAAGTAGGTATGCATACATGTGACATGTCAGGAAAAAAGTGTGAGGGGGAGATGAGTGTATTCATGCATTGATTCAACAAACATTAACTGAGCATCTACAGTGTGCCAAGAAGTTCTCCAACCTGGGAAATAAATGAATCAATAAGATGGCATCCCTGCCCTCAAGGAATTTACAGTGTTTTGGGAGAGACCAAGGACCAATTAATTGCCAATGAGGACATTAACTTCTGAGCCACAGAGATGAAGTAGGAGGTGGCGGTGCTAGTGGAGTCTTGGGGTGGGGGTGAGGGGGCTCTCTCCTCAGTGGGAGAAATTCCAGAGACTTTTAGAAAGAAGCCAAGTCTGAGGGGCACCCAAAGAATCATGCAGTAAGAGGGATGGCAGGAAGAATGCATTCCAGCCAAGTCAAGAACATGCAGCAGGGTCAAGGAACTAGAGAAAAAAGTATTCTTTCCCGAAACTCAAAGTGCTTCACTCGCTGGAACATGTCCTGCTGGTGGAACGTGGCTGGAGGGAAGCTTGTGGACCCACAGGGCAGGGGAAAGAGTGAGGAAAGTTCCTCAAATGCCCCACAATTCAAGAACAACTGCTGATTGAAAATCTGTTCTGTGAAGCTATTTCTTACCCTCCTTTGTTTGAGCAGAAGCTCGGGCTGGTTCCATAATTTTTCCAGAAACTCTCAGGTCATAACCAGCCCTTCAGTCAATTTTAGTCATAAGGCAGATCCATTTCAGTAACTAAAATACCCATCCCTGTGTAATAGTCAAAACAGAGAACTTTATTTCAAGCTTTTCCCTCTTTCATTAATGGGTGTGGTTAGCTTCTCCCAATTCCCAGCCTTGAGCTTTTCTTCTGGTCACCCATCCTGGCCTTGATTTCCACCCCAACATTCAGGAATGGCGCAGTGAGTTGGTTTTCATGGAATCTGGTTGTGCGTGCTCTGGGCTTGGTGTATGTTCAGGACTGACTCTTCCGTGGCGTACTATTGAGTGTCCCCTAGATTTCCCCACTGGGCACATTTAACTGTGATTCCCAGCCATGGGCAGAGCATGTCTTCAAGTCAGCAATGACTGCCTCTTTTTTCAGTCAAATGCTCCTCCCCACCACTACCATATCCCTCCCTAGCAACTATCCTGGACATGATTTAATTTTGGTTCCTGGACAGCTTTTTTTCCTGGAGCAACACATCTGGTCAACACAACACAGTGAACCATCTTGGCCCCACTTCCTATCCTTGGCAATGCAGCCACTTCCCAG
Source organism: Ursus americanus (assembly GCF_024610735.1). Classification (NCBI taxonomy): domain Eukaryota; kingdom Metazoa; phylum Chordata; class Mammalia; order Carnivora; family Ursidae; genus Ursus; species Ursus americanus. Next base: position 14,601,968 of record NC_142154.1, read on the forward strand.
TAAAGCTGAGCCTCTGTCCTGCTGCCTCAGCCCCTTAGAGCTGTCATCTGTGGGTCAGCACCAGTGCATTGTGCTTTGCAAAATCCAAGGAATGCATGTCAAGGGCCCTATGTGGTCCCTTCAGTTTTCTTTTCCTAGTGATGGGGGAGATAAAATGCCACATCACTTCAAGAACTTTCTATAAAGAAGATCCTTCTCTTTCCCAGGCATCAAACATTTTATACCCTTCATATAGGACTAAGACTTGAAATTGATTTGTGACCACCTTCTTTGTCACTCTTAGCTCCTTATTTTTAAAAAAGAACCACAATTTTCTGCCTATTTTTTTCTTGGCCTTTTAGAATCTCAATGAAAACAAAACAAAAGCCCTGTTTTAACACCTTGTTATATAGAGTTTGTGCTTTATCTTGGTAAGGGAGGGATCCTTAAATTTGTTTAATAGCCTTAAATGTGGTACCAAGGACATGAACCCTGACATCAAAGGCATATCCTTGATACCATCTGTTTCTCCCCACTCCACAGTCCTGCACAACTCTTAAGAAAAAAGGATAGGTGGTTTCCAGTTGTCAATTCCTCAAAGGCTGCCCAAGAATAAGGGGCAGTGTTATTTGATTCAAATTAGATTCAGATAAGGCAGGTAGGTGGAGACTGCCACACAGAATGCCCACAGCCTGGATACTCCACTCTTCCCAATTTCTTTATTCTCTTTATTCCCTTAGGCTAAATTGGATCAGACTCTTGACCCAGAGTTGGGATGAGTATGTATTGAATAGATAGGGTAAATTAGAGAGGAATGGGCATTTTTTGGACCCTGAGACTCTTCCATGTTCTTGACACAGCTTCCTCAGCTGCTCCCTACATGGTCTCTCTCCAGTTGCACCTCTTCCCTGAAACTACATCTCTTTCACCCTAATTTTGGGAACCAAGAAACAAAGCTGCTCAGGCCACAGCCGAGGTGGGGGAAGAGAGTGCCCTGTTATGATTGAGAGCTCCTACTGCCTCTGCTCTCTGTCCCTCCTCTTCCATCTACCTAAGATTCTCCCTTCTTGTGGGTTCATCTGATCAGATTTCTCTGTAATGCATTTCCCCCTGCTCCGTATTTAGTTGTCTTCCTCCAAGTCTCTATGTTTTTGCATATCTCTACATTTCTCTTTCTAGAAAAAACTTTTATAAAATTATTTACTTTTTTCTCCATTTCTTTCTATTCTGCCAGCGTCAGGATGTGAGTGTTCATCTTTTATCTTGCTTATATAATATTTCCTAGGACAAACAGGAGTGGCTGGAGCCTAAGGGTATGGAAGGAAACAGACAGGTTGCCATGTTACTACCCAAGGAACAGTTGATTCAGCCAGATCACCCTGCCCTGGAAAACTATCTGGATATCCCATTCTCACATTCTCCTTTAGCTGCCCAGCCTTTCTCTCCCCACCCCCCTGCAATTATTAACTCTAAGAAAAATAACATCTGAAGAGATCAATCTCCTTGTTCATCACCCTCATCATCTGCCTCTTTATTCTCCAACTGGGAATAGCAAGAAATCACCCACTGTCTTTTTCTTAAGCCCCAGTGTTGTTTGTAAACTCCCATAGGATAACTCTTCAAAGGATACCCTGCCCGCCTGGCCCAGGCTCCCTTTCCCTGCAGTCCATCCAGTCCCTTCTCAATAGTGACTTTCTCAATGGGAAAAACCAACTCTCATTTGACTTTGAATTCCCAACACCATCAGAAACCTGGCTAAAGCTCAGCAAATGTTTGGTAACTTAAGTGATATTCATCAGTGATATTAGATGAAGTCTTCTAAAGTGTTTTAATGCATCTATTAAGTCAGAGAGAAAGGCCAACTAAAGTATGAAGACAGGATGAGAAGATTTGAGGGGAAAGGAGAGAAAAAGGGTGGATGAATTGTATACTGTATTTTTAGGGCGTAAACTCTAAAACTAGAGCAGTTTCTCTGAACAGTCTGAGATTGCTGTGGGTTCTTGAGAGCTCTATGTCTGCACTGTGAGGAGCCCCACAAAGGTGCATGTCTCCTGCAGTAAAGGATCAAGACTGATTCTAAATCCCAGCTGATGGAAACTCTGGTCTCAGCTTTTCGGTTGGGCTTTCAATTATTGCCATGAAATGCAATGGGGTCATTTTTCAAGCCATGTAAGACCTTCTGTGCCTCCCCCTTCCCCTGTTGATAGCTTGCCACAGAGAAATCTGGGTCAGGTTACAGATGGTCTCTGGAATTTGGTTTAGCCTCAAATAATGTTTTGATAAAATTCTCGAGAAAGCAGACACCCTGGTATGATTTACTAAGTACTCAATAGATGTTTGTTGAAATGGGTAGAAGATTATATTCCAGGCCTTCCTGTGGATGATGACAAAACAAACACAACTAACCTCCACCTTGAGAAATCTTCTTAATTTGTCTATTGTGTCAAAGCTAAAAGGTAGAGAAGAAATGGTCCCCAATACTTCAGTGGTCTTGTTTTGACTTGATTAAAATTCAAAGGCATCTACCAACTTCAGCTGATTCCCCCCTCTCCTCTTGCCATTAGAGGCTAATCAGATGGAGTGAGCTCAGAGGTCTGGCTGTCAGTACCAACTAGACACAGGACTGGGAGCCCACGTGAGGCCAAAGGCCAGAGAATGCAAATGATGGTACAGTCTTCCCTCATTATACCAAAGTGAGACAAGTTTCCTGACTATGCATCCAAGAGCCCATCACTGGACACCTCCTCTTGCCCTCACTTAGGGTAAAGAGAGCCTGGATCTTGGGTAGGATCAAGACACATCTGATAAAACATTGGCCCCGAGTTTGAATAATTTATTTCAAAAGTAGAAGAGATTCAATGAGCTGGGAAGTTTTCGGTAGCCCCAAACTATCTGATCCACATCCCACCACATTTTCCCCCTTTGCTTCCATCTGTGTCAGGGGTTTACCTGGGGATAGGAGAATGTGTTGATTGCAGGGTACATTTCCAGTCTTTCAGGTATCTTGTGCCCAGCACCAATGGCCAGAATCTTTTTTCCCTCCCCCATTGCTTCAAACACTTCCAGCATCTGTCCTTTATTTCCATTCCTTCTTCCTTCCCCTTCTTAGGACTTTTCTCTGCTCCTACACCTTTGTGTTGAAGCCCTGAGTGCGTGGGTGGAATCTATGGTGCTAGGGGTACTGGTCTCAGTGGGACAGGGTATTAGAGATGAGAACTCAGCTTCTGCTCTTTTGCCCTCCCTGAAACTTTTCAGGGTTTGGTTATACAGAGATACCTTTGCTTTGTATTCTGCTGACATTCTTTATCAGTTATCTATCTGTTTATCTATCTATCTATCTATCTATCTATCTATCTATCTATCTATCATCTATCTATCATCTATCTATCTCTACTAACTCACTGATCTTTGCCCTGGATTTTCTTCCAGGGGATGCTTCCAATTCTTTTGCCTTATTTCTTCTGTTATAACTCTGTTATTGTATTTCTGCATTTTGTGCTTTTTCTGCATCTCTTTGTATCTGTGTAGTTCTCTCTGTACCTGTGAGATTCTCCTTCTCTAATTGGGACATTCTAATTTACTCACTTGTACTTCTTCTTCTTTTTTTTCTCATAGGAAGGCAGGGCACAGGGGTGGCAGAAGTGGAGTGAGAAACCACCTGACTATTCCTGGGGTATGCTCCAGCAAACCAGGTTAGATCTAGAGGAGTGGGGAACAACTTTCTGCCTTCAGGTCATGTTCCATTCCCCTTATCCCCTTCTGGGCTTGCCTTTTCTTTGACCATTCTTGTTTCTTCCAACAGCCATCATCTGGTGAAATGACATCCTCATGAAACCACGTCTCACCTTCTGCCCACCTGGCTCTCTGCCTTCCAGCTAGGAACTCTGATAAGACAGCTTTCTGCTTCAACTATAGGTACCACATCCAGAAAGACTAAATCCTTTGAGACGTCTGTGATTCCTATGAGTTTGGAGCTTCTCTACTTTATCAGCCAGGTACTGCCCAGGGGCTCCTTATACCCAACCCAGCCATTCATGGACTAGGGTCTTCATGGGTTTCTTCCATTTGCCATCCAGGAGACTGAGTCCCTATGTTAACTTACAAATTCGACTTCACCTTTAGTGTCCTGGAAGGTATTGGAGGCTGTTTTACAAGATTAAGTGCTTTTAGAGGAAAAGACACTTTCTCATTCATTATTGTAACCCCCAGACTGACTTGTTAGAATATCTGACTAATACTTGAATTTTCATGATGTGTTTTGAATGACATCAGAATATTAACATCTAATTCCCAAAGCTAACTCTTATGTATACCAGAGATAAGGAAATATGCAGCAGTTTAGGAGGCAGAAATGGCAAAGGAGCCTGGAAGAGAAGGCAAGAATATGAATCCATGAGTTTTAGAAAGGATTATCAGGTAAGGCATAGCTCCTCTGTGTCAGGGTACTTGCAACAGAAGAATCCTACTAGATCCCAGGCAACTTGCAGTCAGTCAATGACTTAAGGATGGCAGGAGTTCCCAGAATATCTTGCCTTCCCCAGCAGGTGTAACCAAAACTACAGATCAAGACAAACCCCTTCAGCCCTTGGCTAAAAAAATAAATAAAAATAAAAAATATATGCATTAAATTTAGAGACTTAATAAATGATTGCAAAAAAGAACAGAGTCCACAAATGCTCCCTTCAAAATAGGCATCCTCTCTCCTTTGCAGCACAAGGTCACATCTGTCAAAGATGCAAGATTCCCAGAGGCCCACAGAGCAGCAGGATGGTGCCCCCAAGGTTCAGTGGGAGCAAAGGCCTGCCAGAAGAGCCAGTCCAAAGGAGTCAGCCAGGGATGATCAAAGCCAAGGGGGGGGGGGGAAGCAGTCCCAAGCAAAGAGAAGGATGAGGTGAAAGAGGGACCGGTGCAATGCATTCTTCTCAACAACCCACATTTGCCTAGTCTTCCTTAAAGGAGATATTTCAGTCTATGGCATGTGAATAGGAGTATGCTCAAACTATGGTTGGAAAGCCATTCTTTGTCCCGTCTGCAGCAGGCAGCTCACCCTACTTCCTGGGTGGATATATGTCCCTTCCAGGAGGTAAAGGGAAATCAAGGCTGACCCTAGTTACTATAGTTCTTCCTAGGGGTGATAGTCCCCCCAGGCCCAAGTCCATTTGTTTTGGGAATGCCTATTTTGAAGGGAGAATCTGTGGTCTCAGTCAAGTTAATGCTCTTTGATACCCCATCTGAATCATGGCCTGGCTGAGAACCAAAGCAGGATGAAGGACTCAAGGGGACAGCCCAGAGGAAGAAGGTCTAGAAGGGGATTAACAAGAACTTGAAGTAATCCATTAACTTCTCCTTGACCACAGTCCTCCCTCTCTGCCCCACACCCTCCCCTCTAACCTACACAAAGTCCCCAGCATGAGCAGGGTAAGGAGCCAACCCCAGCCCCATTCTCTGGTGAAATTCCTTGTTTCTATTTTTCCCCTCTCTGGCAAACTTACAAGGCTCATGCTTTATAGATTTCTTCCTCTTCCTCAGAAATTTATGCCAAGAGTCACGAGGAGGAATGGGCAAGTCAGAGAGCAATTTGCTCCTGAGTGCCTGGCCATCGCCACCTTCCATTTCCATCAGAGTTCTTTCCAAAGCATCATCAGAACATGGTATGTATTCATTGTAAGAAACACCTTGGCTCCCCATTGCCCTGTTGCCCTGACAGCTCTGCCTTCTCCAGCTGGGCGCCCTCCCTCAGAGCTTCCATCTCTACAACATCCTTGGTTCTCTCTCCAGAGCTCTGCTCTGTTCCTTGACTCCTAGGATTTATGTCTCTACCCTTTTAGCTGCTCTTCTTTGCTATTTCTTTTTGTACTTTTGTCTTGTTTCAGAGTGTATATTCTGTACCTGTATTGGTCTCCTTAAAATAAATAAATAAATAAGTAAATAAATAAATAAATACATAAATAAATAAGAGGACTGCCTCTGGGGAGACAAAATAAGGACCATGAGGCAAGAAAGGGTCATGGACCCTCTGGAAAGGACAAAAACACCTTCTTTTCCTGGTCTCCTTCTTGAGTGTTGAGATTCACGAGTCAGGTGGTTCCCGTTTCCCCTTTCCTTCTTTCTTGGATGCCTCAAGTGTTCACTGTCTGGAGAGCAGCAGTCCATAAGGGGCAAGCCCCTTATCCATCCCACTGCATTTCCCGCTTCAACTGGAAATAGCAAAGAGTTCCTGATCTAACCACTGTACTTCAATCCCCTAAGCTTGGACCCTAGGAAAACCCCTCCCACTCCAAGAAGTGAGAGCCTGTCTGTCTCATTGTCCCTGTGCTGGTCTAAAGATAGACCAATGATCTCCAAAAAGCATTTCCGTTGAAGGAATTGCCGGACCATGCAATCTTTTACTGAATGATTCTGGGGTTCTCTGGGTGTTAGGGCACTTGGGACACTATTTTGCACTTAGCATATGGTGGTAAGATTATACACTTGGCTGTCTGTCTCCCTTCACCACTCAGACTGTGAGCTGATTGAAGGAAGGAAGCTCTTATAAGGTAAGGAATTGGATCCTTTTCTCACTTTCAGCAGATATATTGATGGGGCCGATAGAATATTCTAGAGGAACATGTCTCGAAGTTAGCCGTATTCAAAGGCCTAAGGAAAAGGCCATTAGAATCAGCCCAAGGAGCTGTCCTAGCCCTAAGACCTCAGGTCCGAATATCATGCTTATTTAATTCAATTTTAATTTGGTCATTTCCTGAACAATCCATTGCTTCCCTCTAGGGGGAGCTGTGCCAGGCACACTTCGAAGGCTTTGTTGGCTCTTGGCTTCTCAAGGCTGCCTCGGTTTCAAGAGGGAGTAGAACAAAGTTCCTGGTTTGGGCTTTCACAGAAGCCAGAAGAGCCTCTGACTCTTTTGCAATAGCCACACACTTATTGAAGGGTGTCTGGTCCCTAACCCTGAGCTCCCCCATTATGTGTTAAGCTTGCTACTCCCAAAGTCAAAGTGGTTTTCTGGTGACATTTTCACTATCTTCACCGTCTAAAGTGGCTTTAGGCCTCTGTGAGGTGTGAGGTAAGAGAAGGACTATGGTGCATTGACATTGGAAGTCTGACGAAGGCCGTGGTGAATATTTGTGACCATTGTCTTCTCCCCCTGATGTTTAGAACCATGGCTTTCCCTGGGATGTGGTGAGCAACTTGAGAGCAGGGACTATGTGGCCCACTCATTGTCATATCCCTGACACCAAGTTCAAGTTCAGAGCTGTTTGGTGACAAACACATGAAGAAATAACAGTGGAGTGTGGTAAAGTTAAATGTGGAAAGATGAGCGAACAAGACGACTTGTTTCACTACCATCTACTCAGTAGGGTCACGTAGGGATGTTCTGGAGAACCCTCTCTTGGGAGTCCAAGCCAAGGGCAAGGTGTCTGTGGCTTCCACACCAAGGAAGTAGAAATAGTGGAGAGCCCAATGTGGCTGGTCGAATAGTCAAAGCAGCTGATCCAGAGAAAATCACCTGGGGAACCTGGTAGATGAGAAGCCCTAAACATAACCCCTTACCCAGGCTGCTGCTCGCTTCTTGAACTGAATTGTGATTTCACCATTTTCCAAGCGCCTCACCCTTCCCAGCCGCCGTGACATGGGGCAGCTTGGGGCTTCTCCAGTTCTGGTCTCTATTGAGTGCCCTGGAGTCAGCAAGCTCCGTGGCATGAGTAGCGGGGGAGCCTTGTCCCACCTGAATGATCTCCTGAGCCCATAGCAGCCCTCCTCTCAGGGTGAGTGGGCTGGAAGGCAGACAGGGCCAGCCAGGGGCGATGACTCTGGGCAGGGGCCCTGGGACTCCCAGAGCCTGGCCTCAAATGCATACACTGAAACCGCTTATTCCATGTAGTTCCTGGGCACATGACCTCCAACACTTCCCCAGGGAAGGATAGCTACTCTTTCCAACTGCTGGCCCCAGGCTGTGCGCCAACCTCCATTTGAACCCCCCTCAGGGCTTGGATTCTCAAGGCTTCCTGGACTTAAGGGGAGGAGAGAAGGAAACTTCCAGAAGGGGGGAGGGATCCAAGACCTTGCTTCTGTGGAAATCACCTTATGTCCCCCTTGCCCGGTCCCAAATGTGCCTCTCCTTGGACGATCCAGTTATGTTCCCATCAGTGGGAAACACGTTATTGTCAAGATAGGATCTTTCTGGGTTGAAACAGAAAGGCATGGAGGCTGTCAGTACCCTTCTTCTCAGAGGTGGTGGCCAGCCCTTGGGCTAAGAAGCTGGGGCGCGTCTGACTATGGGATGGGATACTCAGCTATCCCGATCAAGGGCACCTGGACAGGGTTGGGAAGGAGGGAGGTTCTGGAAAGACACTTGTTGCTTTTCTTGGGGCCGGCCCAAAACAGGGGTCCCAGCAGGTCCCAGAGGGGCCGCTTGAAGGCTAGAGATGAGTTTCTCTCCAAGGAACACCTGCACAATGCCACCTTTGTCTCATGGACTGCTGACTTCAGCCTCCTCTGTTTTTCTTCATTGGTGTCAACTCCAGGAGAGGCTAGTCCTGAGTTAGGAGCAGAGAGAGTAAGGGCGAACCACATGTCTGCACACATAGCATGGAACATGGCTACATTTCTGCTCCCAGTAGGAAAGTTTTTCTTGCCAACTCAGTGTCTGGTCCACTTGGCCACCCTAGCCTCCTCCCAGCCACTGCATCTATCTTGAAGGCTCTGCTCCCCCATGGCTCTCTTCCCTGGGCAAGGTCCAGCCAGTTGGTTCCTTGGTCACCTCTTTCCTTGCCCTCATTTCCCTCTGACTCTAGTCCCCCTAAGCAACACTCCCTCCTCCCTCTCTGGTCTCCTGTTTTGTACGTAATGACATTTCAACTATGATTTTTTCTCTTTGGTCTGTCTCCCAGCTGTGCACTCTTTCCCTCAATTTCCTTCTGCAGATAAGACCTCAACAATTCTAGCTCCTTTTCTTGCCCCTCTCTGTCTGGAGTCCCAGGTTCTCCAGGGTTTGAGACTGGTCAAACAGCCCTCTGTTTGGACCTCTTTTTCAGAAGGGATGGATGAAGGCGGGGGGGACTGGGCCCAGCTGGCTCTGGTCTGTCCTCCTATCCTCCCAGCTGAAGGAGGGACAACTTCCTTTCTCACCAGGCCTTGTTTCTGATGGCGAGAAAGTGCCATCTTGGTGATGCTCCAATGTCACCCCACCTTTGCCAGGACCCCTCCATGAGTCTCCAAGATTCCCTACTGGTCATCACCTGGGCTGTCACCACTTTCTTGGGACCAGCCCAGGCTCCTCCCCTTTGACTGAAGATACCAAAGAGGCAACTTCCAGACACAACCCCAACCCCTGTGAGCGCTCACATCCATGAAGCCTGGATTTGGGGGATTTCCCTTCCTCAGTCTTGCACTGGTCTCAGGAAGCATCCAACCCTTGTCCATGATAAGCCCATGCCACTGTCAGAACTCCTTACAAATTTTGGGTCTCCAGCATTTGGGGGCATGTTCAATGGCTTCCTTGGTCACCACTCCCACAGGACTATCAAGGTCCTGAGTGGTTTCCTTTCCCCAACATCAGTGCTGGTCAAGATCAGGACCCTGATAACATGGGTGAGTGTATGATTTATTTTTGTTTTGTTTCGTTTTTTTGTTTTTAGATTCAACTTCTGAGTGGGCAAAGAATATTCTAGCTTCCAACTTCCTGGCTGGTCACAGTGAACCCTCCCTATTTCCTGACTGAGAGGATTCCCCTGGCATTTCTCGAATGTTCATTTTCTCTGGATCCATGTATGTGTGCAGGCCACGACCACAGGGTGTATAGACCCAAGCCATCAGCCCGGGCCTTGCATTTCTGTTTCCATTCCCAGCATGCCAGTGTGCCCTTTCTCACTACTGACAAAAGCACTTGAATACAGGAACTTTGTCTCATTCATCTTTGTATCCCCACTGCCTAGTAAAGCTCAAACAAAGATTGGATAAAGCAATGACCTTATGCATGGGTGAAACCCTGGACAAATTCCAGAGGCTACTGGAAAAAAGAAAATCAAAAAGGAAGCGAGAGACACCTTGGCCAGGACTCTACCCCTTGTCAAGATGTGTGGTAGTTGAGCCATTGGGAAGTTGGTTTACTGGGGCAGTCTTCTGAAATAACTTTCCCACAAAATCCTCTATCCGGGTCTGTTGGTGAGCACATGTACATGTAAGCATATTCCAATAGCAGCACCACAGTTAGAGAAAGCTGATTCCAAATCTTCCTGCTCGGCTGGTGCTCACTGAGCTATGTGGAGAGCGCCATTGACTATCTTCCTTGAGACCACTGCCTTTCCCCAGACTTCTGATTCCAGTTTCCATTCCTGTTCATGGCCTGTCTCCACCCAGAGCACCAGACCTTGGAGGCAGGAGAGCTGGTGGACAGGAGCACCCCTTGGGGAACCCAGAAGTAGCTCACCCATTGCCAAGGTGGAGGGAAGAAAAAGTATCAGTTGCTCCTGTTGGGGTTTCCCTGAGCAGCCTGGCAAGGGCTCTTGGGGGAGGGAACGTGCCTTGGCACCTCTCTCTCTTATCTATTCCCTAACATGTCTGGACCCACAATTCTTCAGGCAGCCTTCCTGGAGGAGGAGGCTCAACGTCCTCCTCAGCCTAGGAGCTATTTCCAGGTCTCTCTTAGACCTGGCCTCCCCTGTGTGCCCGGGAGGGGTGACTCAGGCTGCGGTGTAAGGGGTTCAGAAGGCCCCCTCCCCCACTTCCTCCCCCCCAGGGTTCCATACTGGATGCTTAACTGTCCACCATTAGAGGGGTGTTTCCTGGTCACTGAACAGATTACTGTTAAGCTGTTACTTTCTTTCTGGAAAGGATTCCCCATTCCTACGCCCCCATCCCACCTCACCTGGTTCCCCTCCTCTCCCTCGTTTCTGGGGCTGGGCTTCTGTGAGGGAGAGTTGGGAAGAGGGAATAAGGGGTCATAGACAAGAGAAGGGCACTTTTGGGTTTTCTGTCCTCTCCTGTCCCACTCCGACTGGCCCCTTTGCTCCCTGCCTCTGCCTGCCTCCCTCTCAGCAATGACCTGGGAAGGAAGAAGACACCCCACAAGTCCCAGGGCCACCCCTGCCAGCCCTGGTCAGTATGCTGCTTCTGCGCTCCAGCCCCCCTGTGCTGCCCCTGGACTTGGCCTCCCTCAGACCTTTATCTCCTTCCCTTTTCCTCCCTCACCCGCCCACCCTGCTCTTTTTGACTGTCATTTCCCCTCCCTTTTAGTGTCACTGCCCCATCTTGCCAAAGGTTTCTGCTTATATCTAACATTCTCTGTCCCCTCACCCACCCCGGACACTTTGTCCTCGAGATTTTTCCTTTCCTTCTGCGTCGTTGTCTCTCAATGGCTCTCTTTCACAAGAACTGGGGCTCAGGAGGTCGGGGTGTTGGGGTCAGCAGGCGAGCATGACCCAGCAGACAGCCCAGATGGCCTTGCTGCCCCAGCTCCGCTTCCTTTCGCCTTTGCTACGCCTAAGGCCTGAGCTCAGTGTCAGCTGCGGGACCATGATCCTGGCCCACCTCCTGGTGCTAGCAAACCTGCTTCTGGTAGATGGCAGCCACCTGAGACAGTATCTCTATGTAACTGTATGTATTTGTATACGGGAACATTTTTTTTCAGGACCTATTCATTGAGGAGGGGTGTCTGTGCTGGTTCCCAAGCTGTCTGGTGGTCTCTCTGAACCCCGGTTTTCCCCTAAAAGAGGTGGGAACCATGCGTGTCTTCCCTTCAGGTCAAAGAGCCTCTGCTTCCCTCCGGAGGACCGGAGAGTGAGTGAGCCAGTGGAGGGGACCAGTGGCCTCTCAAGTTGCCAGCCCCTCCCCCATCCCCCAGTGGCAGTTGCTCCTGTTGGGGTTTCCAGGGCAGCCCTGCAGGGCTCTAAGTGTGCTGTGGCAGTTGGCCTATAGAGCACCCACTTCTCCCATGGAGCTCCTGGGTGCAGAACTCTCTGGAAAGAGGGACTTCTAAAATGGCTCAACCCAGACCTTTTGTTCAGCCCAGGCTGCTCTGCCATCCCCCCCCTCCCCCCCCGAGCTCAGGGAATCCCATCTGAAACTTGCTGGATCACCAGCAACTTGGGGCAACCTGGGTATCAGCAAAGGAAGGGCCTGAGGGGCTGTTCTGGCTGGGATTCCAGGGGCCTGGGAAAGCTCATGCCTTTGCCAAGGAACTCCCTTCTCCCTCCAGATGCCGCCCTAGCTCAGATATGTGATGCCCCACCATTAAAGATTCCTTCCCTGGATGAAGGACAGACTTCTATCGAACTACAATTCCCTTGTGGGAAAGATGCACTCCAAGCTGCCCGTACTCTTTTGTCCTTTAACGGGAGTTGTTAAGACCCCCTTCAGAACAGCAGCTGGGGTAAAGTTGGTGGAGGGAGGGGTGGTAAAGGCAGAGGAACATGCTCAGTGCACCTGAGCAGGTCGGGAGGGCAGGAGAAAGCATCTGAACACACACCCCAGATTTCCTAAATGGGCTAGGCAGGATCCCAGCCTGGAGGTGTTACGTCTCCAGGCTGGCAAAGAGCCTTTGTTAATGGTAGGGGTCCTGGAGTATGAGGTTGGCCCACAGTGCCCTGGCTCCAGGCAAGCTCCTGATACTGTAGGGACGTCCTGATGTCTCTGTGTTCTCCCCCCATAGACCCTTCAACCAACAGTTCCCAGAAGCCATGACATGCCCCTGCAGCTGGAGGCCTTCCAGGGAGGGCCACAGAGGCCTCCTGGGTCCAGTGTTGCCTACGGAGGAAGGCAGGCAGGCAGCAGAGCTGAGTCAGCATCCCAAAAGCCAACACTGAGTTTCTTTTCTTCCTCTCTCCTCCATTTCCTGAATCTGGAGGACTTCTGCCTGAGGTGGTGGGAGGACCAGAGTGGGGCCAGGACAGAATGGGGCCAGAGGAAGAGCCTCGTTTGTTCTTCCCTTTTCCTGCTGCTCTTAGGAACTGAAGATCAGAGGAGACTTCTTGAGTGACGCCACAAGGTGTGGTCAGCTGCTCCCTGCTTGACTCGCTTCCTCTCTCCAGCCTCTGCCTTCTGGAAGCTTGCCCTGGGCACCCTTTGTCCTAGGTGATCTCCTTGACTTTGGTTTCTATGTCTGCCTCTGAATATTTTTCCTGTTCCTTTGTCTCTTTTGGTGGAAGCCATCTCTCCTCAGCTTTTCTATCAATGTGGGTCACAGGGGCGTGAAGATCATGGTGGACATTGTCCCCAGGGCAGCTGGGTGGGCCTTGGCTAAACATCTCTGTATTCCAATGTGCTCTCCACATACTCTTTTCCGTGTGTGCCACGAAGTGAGAATGTTCAGGAATCACTGTTCCACTAACTCATTTTCTTCCGCTCCAACATCTGGATGTCTTTGTGTACTTTTCTGCTTCTTATCCCCCTCTTTTTCTTTTGTTCACAGAGAAAGATTGGACCCCAGGTCAAGGAAGGAGCTAAAAGACTCAAAGGGGAGGGGACCCTCTGATTCCACCCAAGTGCATAGCCCACTGACTCAGGTGACAATGAAGAGAAACACCTTGCTTCCCCCATACTACTGTCCCTGAGTGTCAGGAATTCCCAACCTGATAGTGCCGAACACCAAAGTTCCTCCATTGGTCATCACAAAGGAGGCAAACAGTGTAGCAAACCTGTCCCATTTCCTTTCCCCTTTGTCCTTTGTCTTCAATTGGAAATGACCAGGAGTCTCCAGATCAGCCACCATCACTTGATCCGGTGGAGGAGATTTCAGTCCAGCCTCCTCCCCCACTTTTGAACTAGTCCCTAGAGAGCCCCTTCATTACTGGATTCTTGGTATGTAATGCTAGCCCTGAGACATTTTCTCCATGATGTGCACTCATGGCCAACCCCATTCCATATTTACTTGCTTTCCAATCCCAGGCTAAGGCTACATTCTCTTCATTGTCTTGATGTTTCTTCCTCTTGTGCTCCTGGAGGGCAAGACACTGTTTTTCATGCATTTCTGGATCCCTGGTGCTTAGCTCAGAACTTGGCATGCATGCTCAGCACATACTATTTTGAATAAAATTACATCAAAATGGTGTATACAAATGTTGAATTTCTTCTCTGAAGGCAGAGGTAAGGGAGGTGGAAGGAATCTTGGTATAATCTGATGCTCTCAGGAAGAAAGATGAAGGGGTTGAGGAGAGAGTGGAACAGGCGAGTTGCATTCAGGTGGGGACTTAGGGATAAGATTTGCCTACTGGAGTGGTGGTGGTGTTGAGACTCAGTTCCACACAAGGCCGATCTTGAGGGCACTTCACGGATTTCAGATTCAGGGACTCGTATACATGCTGCGGCAAACTACTCACCGTGAGTAGTAGGTGTTGCCAAAACACTGGAAAAAGATAAATCCCATCAGACTTTGATCAAACAGGAATTTCTTTCTCTGCCTAGGTAAGGCTCAAGGAATTGTAGTGGAAATGGAACCAGGGATTTAAGATTTATCAACCCACTTTCACTATGCACCCTTATGCTCTATTGTTCCATTTTGTGAAGAGAGAATAGGCTGGCTTTCTAGGTACGGCTCTAAAAGCTAGAATCTGAAACTGTTTCTGGGCCTCCAACTGCACAAATTCCTGGGTGAGATTAAAATGTGGGGGAAATCCTGTTTGCAGTGAAAAATCGTGTGTGTGCACGTGCGTGTGCGCGTGTGCACGTGTGTGGTTTTTGTTGGTATGCGTCCATGTGTTGGGTTCAGTGCTCTTTAGACAAGTGTCACCATGATGTTGTTACAATGTTGTCTCCACTCCTGGAGATTGCCCGGGACTTTCCTGTATTGCTTTGGCTCAACAGAGTAGGGTGTTGGCAAAGAGGTAAAAAGCACGTCTAAGCAGAGAAGGAAAGAACACAGTGGTGGATGAATGGTGACCGGCACGGAGGCCCACCAGACCTATGGTGTCAGCTCTTCTGTATCTTCCCAATCCTGTCCTCCTTCTCTGTCCTCACTGCCAGTGCTGGAATTCAGACCATCGCCTCTCCTCTAAACCTGCTGAACCTACTCCCCCACCATTGCCCACACTGACCCCAGACTGGTCTTTCTAGAACTTGGATATGATCAAGTTGCAAGCAAAAAGCCCCATGGGACTTTCCATTGCCCTAGCTCATTGGCCTGCAAGTCTCATTTTGCTCTCAGCTCATCTCCCCACCTGCATAGGACCACTCAGCCTTCCACAAAACCTAGTTTATGCTTTCCTGCCTCAAAGTGCACCCTGCCCTTCCTTCCGCTTCCATCTGGTGAGCTCCTAGTCAGCTGCCAGGTCTGTTTCTAGTCTCCCAGTTCCTGTGTAGCATGGTTACTCTCATGTATCAACTTGGTTAGTTGTATGTATCAACTTGGTAAGCTACAGTAAGCTACAGTAAGTTATTCACTTAAACACGAATCTATGTATTTCTGTGATGGTATTTTAGAGATGTGGTTAACAGTTATCGTTGGGTGACTTTAATTAAAGACTGTCTTTATAATCTGGGTGTACCTTAAATGAATGGTCTTACAAGTAAAATTGAGGTCTCTTAGAGGAAGACAAAATTCTGCCTCAAGTCTGTAGCATCTCCTCCTGCCTGAGAGTTTCCAGCCTGCTGGCCTGCCCTAAAATTTAGGATTTGCCCAGCCAGATTC
The DNA here is from genome assembly GCF_024610735.1 of Ursus americanus. NCBI lineage: Eukaryota > Metazoa > Chordata > Mammalia > Carnivora > Ursidae > Ursus > Ursus americanus. The sequence continues at coordinate 14,617,563 of NC_142154.1, forward strand.
CACAATCACATCAGCCAATTCCCTGAATTAATTCTCCATCTTTATATCTATCGATCTATCAATTGATCATGTATTTATCATCTATCTATCTCTCCATCTATCTAACATCTATCTGTCTGTCTGTCTGTCTTACTGGTTCTATTTCTCTGGAGAAGCCTAACTGATTGAATATCACTTGCAAAATTGAGAAAGGCATCATCTGGATTCACCGGACACTTGATATATATAATTCTTAAAAGGTTTATATATATATATATATATATATATATATATATATATATATATATATATATATTTTTTTTTTTTTTTCAATAGATTACAAGTGAAGAGATCCTGCCTTCTCTGTCTTCGTATCCCTTAAAAGTGTCTGCTAGATCATACTCTCTAAATTGGTCTTTGCAGAGCTGGCAGAGCAAGCATGGGTTTTGTGGCTATTAGTCCATAAAGTCAGGGATGTCAGAAGTGTCACGTTTTCTTTCCATCTGCTTTCCAGCACCCCTGGTGCTGGAAGGCAGAATATTTTTTAAAGAATATTTTCTTTCACCCATAACTTGTGTTTTCTCCTTTTCAGAGTTGTGCAGGAATCCTTGGGTCTTAAGGAGCCCCAAATTATTGGGAGGATCTGTCAGGTTATTTGTCAGGCAAATGCTCTTTCTTCCATGCTGTATCCCAAGGCACATGGCCCCGTGATCCCTTAGATGTAGAGGTGCTGCTGGTTTCTGTGCCATGTTTGGGCCTGGCCCTGTGCCCGGGGTCCAGCCTCACTGGTGAACTCCACAGCTTCCCTTCTCTAAGGGCTCCCCATCTCCACCACCGTGTCTCACCCCCCCTAAGTAGGATCCATTGCTTTTTTATCTCTTAACTGTCTAGAAAGCCCTTCTTTCTCCTTTTGATCAGTTAAGATAACCCCTCTCTTTCTTTCTATGGGATAAGGAAACATCTTTTCTATGAGGTTAGGCTTTTAAGAGAGAAGAGCTGCCGATTTTAAGTAGCTTCCTGCAAAAATCCCTCAAAGCAAGAACCCTCAAAGGGCCTGGAAAATCAAACGCAACTTGCTTATCCAACTAGGCCCACATAGATAATCACCTGTCCATCTGTCCACTAAAATATCTATAACTTTCCAGAATGATAGCTGTACAGAAATGGCAGTGAGATCAAGTGAATGCTTTTGTCTATTGATTTGCTCATATTTTCTAAATGTTTTATAATAAAATGATGACTTTTGTAAAAAGAGACACTCTTTTTAAGCCAGAAGACAGTAACAGGGCCAAAAGCAGTTTCTAAAGTCAGAAGACTCAGGATCAAATTCCAGCATTGTACTTTGCTTTCTCTCTGACTCCCAAACCTCAATCTAAACTTCTGTTTTCTGAATTGAATAAGCCAATGCATGTAAAGTTCTTGGCATATGCTAGGATCTATCTCTTTAAGACAGTGTCAGAGCTCCTACCTACACTAGATTGTGTGTTTGGTGGTAAGGCTAGGTCCCACCCCACCCCCCCCCGCCTCCTTTACCTCCACCATCTAGAAGGGCCTGGTTCTTGGAAGGCAAGCCAGAAGTTATTTGTTGAATGAATAACCAGATGAAAAATGTATTTCTCCCACTTCCCAGTCTCTAGAGCTGTTATTCCAAAACTTAGATCACTCTCTGTACTACACAGCCTCACCTGGAGGCCTGGCTCACCTGTGAATGTGTATGCATATTTCCGTAAAACACACTGGTTCCTCTTGGATTGTGTGACACACTACATGGAGAGGCTTGAAGAAGCTAGTGGAAATTTCCCATGCCGCCTGTCATGAGCCCAGCAATACACACGTTTCCCTTTCGTTTTTATGTTTTTGTGACTTTCTAATTACCTGAACACAAACATTTTATCTCTCTAATTGAGTCCATGGAAAAGTTACTCACATATAAACCACGTGCTTGTGATTTGACATCTGTACTAATGCAAGACAGAGATGTCATAATCAAAAGCTTGAAAGGTGACCACAACGTAAAACGAAACACTACCTCATATTCAGAATCAGGTGGCACACTCAGCCCAGCGTAAGCACATACTCTGCTTTACAAACCCTAAAGAGGTGTCTTATTTACTGTGTATTGCATATCACTTATCTATTGCCTAAGAAGTTGCTGCAATCTTACCAGATTAAGACAACATGCATCTACCACCTCACAGTCTCTGTGGGTCAGAAATCTGGGCATGGCTCAAGGTATCACAGGGTTATAGGGATGGTGTTGGCCAGGGCAGGGCTACTGGTGAAGGTGTTGGCCAGAGCGGGCTCTCCTATAGAAAGAACTACCTCCAAGCTCATGCGCTATGGGAAGGATTCAGTTCCTTGCTCAGTGCTGATGACTAGAGCCTGATGGACACCTCCATAAGAAGACTTACTGCATAAAAACCAGCAAGGGAAAGAGTCCCCAGTCTTACAATCCTATGTAGCATTATCAGGGAGTTAATATCTCATCACATGCACTGTATTCTATTGGTTAGACACAAGTCACAGATCCTGTCCACACTCAAGGGGCGAGGTTCACACAAAGGCATGGATGCCATGAGGTGGGATCATTGAAAACTGTCTAAGAACCTACCAGATCCAGTGCCCAAAGGGATTGATTTGAAATTCACATATGGTCAAAAAGAGTCCATAAGAACTCACACTCTAATTACAGCCAAGTCATCAGAATATGACAAGATCAGTTATATTTACCCAATTTCCATTTTCTACCATGAGAATGTTGCTGAAAAGACTGTCTTCGTCACCATTCAGTGCTCCTTTCTAAGGTTCTATGGGGCAACTACTCTGACATTTACTTCTTAGGAAAACGTAACTTCCTGTGTAAACTGAAAAGTTTTAGTTTTTCTTCCAAAATTAACTACAGTCCATCCTTTTCATGTGATCTCCTGGAGGCTTACCTGTAATAACTACATCTCATAATTTTTTTTATATTGATTTCCTTACCTGGACTACTTTTTTCTTTTCTTTCTTTCTTTTTTTTTTTTTTCAAGATTTTATTTGCCAGAGAGAGAGAGAGTGAGCACAAGCAGGGGGAGCGGCAGGCAAAGGCAGAGGGAGAAGCAGACTCCCCACTGAACAAGAAGCCTGATGTAGGGCTCAATCCCAGGACCCTGGGATCATGACCTGAGTTGAAGGCAGACACTTAACTGACTGAGCCACCCAGGTGTCCCAAGGACTACATTTTTCCTCTACTCATTTTATTTTTATTTTTTTCTAGCTATGTCATTCCATATGTTCTTACTGGAAGCCACCCAAATGAGGTGGAATCTAAATAAAGTGGACAGAGTTTGGATAGCCTTCAATCTCAAGGCTTAGCTTGGTCAACTCTGGTAGAATTGAATTCCTGAACCTCTTACTGTCCATTGAATAAGCTACGTGAATGTTCTGTATTTTACCTACTCTTTTTATAAATGAGAAGTCTTATTGGAAAGACTTTTAAAAATTAATATTTTGGAAAAAAATCATCAAAGTGGGTTCAAAGCTAAGCTTGATTTGTTTAGTTGGTTTGCTTGAAACAGGTTTTGGAGAGCAAGTACTAACTGGGCTCTTAACTTGAACATGAAATACAGGCAAGATCTAAAAATACAGCATTCATCTTCAAAAAGGTAATAAATGATACAGTAAGGGTCAGATAATAGGTGCTACAAAGATGGATAGTTACACAGCTCCAGTCTTAAGGCTTCTGGAGAAGGTCATGAAAATACACCATGATATCGTATAATAGTCCTCAGCAGTGGACATAAGACACCAGGGGACCATAACAACCACTTAATTATTGGTTTACAGTTAGCAAAACTCTCAGAATCACAGAAAATAATTGAAGGAGGTCCTAGTAAATCCAGTACAGAGCTTGGCACATGTGTCTCTCCTTACCAGGCTTCTTAGCCTGAGGTCTGTCTGTCATTTTAGACAGGCACTAATGACTAACTGAAATACAGCATTTCTTTCGATTCTGAATGATTGCAATAAACCATGATAGTATTAGCACTAGCTGTACTTTGTTATCAACAGGAACCACTGATATTTTTATATCTCTTTACAGTTGTAGATCTCTCCACATACAGTTTACACTCATCACTATTTCAAATCATGGTAGTTACTAAACCCATGGCTAATTCTTGTTATTTAATGCATCAATAAAGAAACACATATTTGCTCTAACTCACTTTAGAATTATGTTTATAAAACTATATTTGAATATAATTGATTTCCTCTGTAATCCCATCTATTTTTTTTTTTTTTTTTTTTTTTACTTAGAAGATCATGCAGAGAAAGGTGCACGGTCTTCACCAGATGTCAAAGGGGTAAGGTCCAAGAATGTTGAGAACTGCTTGAGGCTTAGACTAAGGGCACCAATCCCACAGATGTCTCTCCTGGAATGGATAGTCAGAGGGAGGGCTGGAATTCAGAGCAGCCCAGCCTGCAGGAAAGACCATGGTTGGTTTTGGGGGTTTTGTTTTTGTTTTTGTTTTTTTTTTTTTTATTGCATCCTGTAAGAGAAAGAGGCAGCTTTGGGAAGTAAAGGAGCTTAGAAAGGTTTATTGCTGGTCAGTTCTGGTATTGAATATGGGCCCTGCTTTATGCCAAGCAGACCTCTTGCCTGGTTCCATAGGGTTCTCTCTTTGTCCCCTGGGTTTTTATTTTTAAAACATTTCAAGTCAGCATGAAAGTTACAAGAATAGAATAATGAATACCTATATAGGCTTCACTGAGATTTATGGATTAGCATTTTACTTCATTTGTGTGTGCTTTCTTTCTGCATAAAGTCTGCTATGTGCATGTTCTCTGCCCTCAAATGTCCCAATAATGTCATTATTTTGACATCTACCCCCCCATCTGCCTTGAGTCCGTGTGTCTCACTCTGCCCTTTACCCTCGGTGCTTCCCTCCCACCCCAGAAGCCCCTGGCCTTTAGGTCCCCCTCTCCTCATTGCTCATGGTCTCATCATCATGAATCCCCACAAATCCCCTCCTCTGCCCCTTCTCCGGCCTTCCCAACTGCCTGAGCCCTTCCACGCCGTCTCTGGAACTCACAGTCCACTGGCGGCAAAACTCTCTTATGTTCTCACTTTCTTCTCAGCAGGTTTGCTTTGTGCTTTAGACCCCGATTCCAATCCAGGATCACAGATTACCTACATCTTGAGTTTCCACCCATCAGTCAGCAGTTCTTGAACAACAGCCTAGGTCTTTGAGCCTTGGTCCCACATCTCTTTCTTTCTTTCTTTCTTTCTTTCTTTCTTTCTTTCTTTCTTTCTTTCTTTCTTTCTTTCTCTTTCTTTCTTTCTTTCTTTCTTTCTTTCTTTCTTTCTTTCTTCCTTCCTTCCTTCCTTCCTTCCTTCCTTCTTTCTTTCCTTCTTTCTTTCTTTCTTTCTTTCTTTCTTTCTTTCTTTCTTTCTTTCTTTCTTTCAGATTTTATTTATTTATTTGACAGGGACAGCCAGCAGAGAGGGAACACAGCAGGGGAGTGGGAGAGGAAGAAGCAGGCTCCCAGCATAAGAGCCTGATGTGGGGCTCGATCCCAGAACCCCGGGATCACTCCCTGAGCCGACGCTTAACGACTGTGCCACCCAGGCGCCCCTGGTCCCATATTTCCTAAAATGAAAATTTGGGACACGTAATAACTGTCATACAGGCTTGTTGACAAACAGAAAACACAGAATGTTTTAGACACTGTCAGGGAAGTGTGGGCAGCTACTACTCTAATTCTTTTAAGATTTTATTTGTTTGAGAGAAAGAGCACGAGAGAGCATGAGCAGGGGGAGGGGCAGAGGGAGAAGCAGACTCCCTGCTGAGAAGGGAGCCCAAAGCAGGGCTCGATCCCAGGACCCTGGGGTCATGACCTCATGACCTGAGCCAAAGGCAGATGCTTAACGGACTGAGTCACCCAGGCACATCTACTCTTCTAATTTTTATGTAGAGAGTTGAAGGCGGGGGTTCAAGTTTTCTCTGTCATTTTATCTCCAGTGCTGAAGTCACTTGGGTGGCTGAATGACTAGACATCTTGAACCTGCCAGCAAGACAATTTGCCGCGAGAGACTCCAGGATTAACAGACACTTCCTTCAGTACTGTGGACAGCACTGTGCAGCGTTCACTTAATCACGAAACGAAGATCTCAACTGGGTATTTTAAGATCATTTAGGATTTGGAGGTCGGTACTCCTTCTTTAAGTTTTCTGTTGTTGTAGAATCAGATTTGAATGCAGAGAAATAATAAACCAGGTTTTATTTCTGTGACTTCCTGAAGGGACCGACCCCGAACCAGACTTCTAATGAACGGTTTACGCAGATATTCACTATTAGCTTGTCCCTCCCCGCCCCCCAAATCCCATTCTCCTCTGTCAAAAAGCCATCATTACACAAAATGTCTAGGTATTTTGTAGCATTTGCTCCATCTATTTATAATGACCAGTGCAGACCAATATTTCATTCCAGTTTAGCCAGCTTTAAGCTGTGCTTCATCTGTGGATGGATAGGTTTGATACCAGAATCTCGATAGCCCAATAATTTGCTAAGGGGGCAGGAAGAGGAAGGAAACTAACATTTATGAAAAGACTTTAATGTGCCGTCCCCTTCACATGCATCATCACCTTCACTCATTGCAAAGATACGCTGCAGCCCGTTTGATGGCCTGTTGTATACATGACGAAAGTGGCACCGGGAGTTTGAGACCCTGGCTGAAGACCGCAGGGTTAGAAGCCATGCTGCTTTCCACAGCTCACTCTGTCCACCCTGCCATGCTGCCTTCTAGAAAATGACCACAGGCCGGGGCTTCCCAGATTCTTTGTAAGCCTGAGCAAATGGTGTTTTATCCACTTCTCCAGCAAACCCCTCACATTAATTACATTTACACATACTCTAGGAAGCTTTTGTTCTGATAACACCTTTACTGTAATCCGATAATGTCCAGTGCATGGGTTTTATCCTGACTTGGGTCTCAGTTCATTTCATCGAACAGAAGGGATGACCCCAAGAAAATGAGTGGTCTCCAGGGAGAAATTGTTAAGATAAAATTAAAAGACACAAGGAACCTCTTAAATATTGCCAGCACTTATAATTTTTAATTGCCATGTTTATTCAATATTGGAAAAGTGCAAAAGGTGATCTTCGCAAAACATTGCAACTTTTTTGACCCCGTCTCCACCAAATAAAATATATGGTATGGTATAAATTTAATCTCATGTAATTCAACAGTATTAAGTTTGCAAAACCAAAAAGGCTTTTAAACCTGAATTAATCATCCTTTTAGTAGAAAATAAGCAAGATTTCTCCCTCGTTATGTTGTTACCTACTAATTAATAGGATGAATCAAATTTCTCTGTTTCTTTAGATTTGCATGAGCTTAAAATACTCTTTTATGTACATTAGGTAGAATGTCAAAACTAGCTTTTGGATTATTTTAAAGCTTGGTAAGATCACAAGGCTTTCCTGAAAATATGTCCTATCTTGACAATGCATTAAACCTTAAGAAAAGTTTAATTAACAAATGTCAAAATGTGTTTCTTCTAAAAAAGTGATATATTAACAATTTGTTCCTATCTCCTGGGTCTAGCAACATCTTAACCCTTAGAGAAAAAAAGTCGTATTTTACATCTTCACTTGATTTATGCTAACTAAAATTTGATGTTTTTAAATTAAAGTACATACAACCTAATACACAAGAAATTGAAGAATCTTACTGCTACAGCTCACTTTTAGATGTACATCGTCATTAATTTACAGACTCTTCATTTACCTAGACTGTATGATTTAGACACTGATTCTAATTGCAGGTTGTTATACAGACCAGTTGTGGTTACAAAACTAGTTCAAGATATTGTGTAAAATCTCTGGACCTAATCTTTATCTTTGGGAAGATGAGAATATCTGTACTTCCTTATCCACCCCATGTAAGTTTCTGGACACAGCCGATTAGAAAGCATGTGGACTTAGAGCTACTTTGGTAACTCTAAGAAGTCACACGAAAAGTTTATTTTTGTTTGTTTTGTTTGTATCTTTTTTTCCAAATAAGGTACGTGTACAAAAAGAAGAGAAGCAAGGAAAAATTAGCAAAAAGTGCAAATTAGTCCTATCTCAATGTTGTATCTTGTCTTATTTCACATTATCTTTAGCATTTTTGCTTTCCCTCCAGTCCGTCCTCCCTGCTCATATAGAAATACACTCAGATGTGTGGCTTCCAGTGGTTTATAGTTCACGTATCAAATTTACTTAATTGAATTCCTATTATATACCCAGTTAATTTCACTATTATAAGTAATGATACAATGATAATCTATATAAAGATACCATTAGACACATCTCTGATTATTCCCTTAAGATAGAGTCCTAAAAGTGAAATTGCTGAGAGAAAGGGCATGGATTTTCTTTTTCTTTTCTTTTCTTCTTTTTTTTAAAGGATTTTACTACATATTTCCAAATTGCCCTCAAGAAAGATTTTTCCAATTTACGCTATCACCAGCAACGGAGGAGAGCGCCAGCCCCCTCCACACCCTTGTCAACACCAGGTGTTTGCATTATTTTCAATCTTTATAAGACGTTGTTGTTATTATTACAGATTTTTCAGGATCCCTAGTAGCCTTCTCCTTTGTTTTTCTTTTTTCTTTTTTTCTTTTGTCCTTTCTCACCTACTTGGTGAGAAAACGCAGGCTGTGAAACTGGAGACTGTCACTCTTTGAACTAGAATTCCTTTCTCTAGAGCTAAAAAGCTATTTCATAAAGAAATGTTGTTCAAGCCCTATAATTTTAAGCATCCCAATCACCACTGGCCTCTTGTAGGCCTCGGGCCCTACAAGGGTGTCTGGACAGCCTAAGGAGAACATTAATCTATGCGGCGTTTGCTTTTTATTCCCTTTGGCGACCCGTGCCTTTGGGATGTCTTTGAGATGTTTGATGCTTTTTGTAGCTAGAATTATTGATCAGGGGAGCAAAAGGGAGTGCTAGCCATGGCCAGGAGAGGAAACTTTTACCTGAGCTTGCAGTCAGTGCTGAAGGGGTCTGGGGCAAACCCGGTCTCAAAGGAAAAATTCAGCTGGAAATTCAAGACCACCTGGTACTGACTGAATTAAAGGCAAGTGTTGTGTGTTTGCAGTCCTAGAGGAGAGGGGTTTGATTTTTCAGTCTGTTCTGTTCAATTTTAAGTGCAACAAATGACATTTATTAGAACAGATTGGAAACACACATCCTCTAAGACCATTGTAGTCACCAGTAATGCAGTTCACCACATTTGTGCAGGGAAAATGGTAGGTTGAACTTGGGGTCTTGCGGTTGGATGGGGCTGTGTGACCACTGGCCCATTTGCTGTGAGAAAAGGTGACAGGAGTCACCTCCAGGCTGGAGCATCTAATCGCCTGGATGTGACCCTCCAGCTTTCTTCCCTTCTCCCACTGGGACACGGAACACTGCAAGTCCCCAGTGGGAGACAACATGGAGGGGAGCCTGAAGACAGAGATCAGAAACCAACTGGTGTTGCTTTGAGACACTGAGATTTTAGGGTAATTGTTTTTAATAATGGCTTGTTACTGGGGCGCCTGGGTGGCTCAGTCGGTTAAGCGTCTGCCTTCGGCTCAGGTCATGATCCCAGAGTCCTGGGATAGGGCCCCGTATCGGGCTCCCACTCAGCGGGGAGCCTGTTTCTCCCTCTCCCTCTACCCTTCCCCCTGCTTGCACACTCGTGCTCTTTCTCTTAAATAAATAAAATCTTAAAAAAATAATAATAATGGTTTGTTATTGTAGCATAACCTAGCCCATCCTGACTGATCTATGTTGAAGGATTTTTCTCCTAATGATTTAATGATGACTATAAAGCTTATAAAAATAAAAGTCATCGTTGATTATAGGAAGAATGGAATTTTTGATGAAAGAAGCACAAAAGGCTTCTTTAAAAGCTGAAATTGTTGAAGTAGTTCCCAGCTTTTATTGTTACTAGCTGCTTTTATGCCAATCTCTTCTTCTACCCAAAGTAAAATTTGGCACACCAATTAAAAAGTGAAAGAGAAAGCGTGATAACATGTCTTGAGCTCCTCCAAGTGCCAGATACAGTGGTAGGTAAAGCATCTGTTTTATTTTACTTAGGGATCAAAGTTACCATAGAAGGCAAATGGCATTTCTATTTAAGGGAGGAAAATGGAGATGTGCAGAGATTGGAAGATTTGACTTTGACCCCAGCCTGCTCTCACCCGGCTGCTCTTTGCCATTTTCCCTCTATGCAAATGATTTTCTACTCTGATTGTTTATATATTAATACCGATATACAAAATCATCCATTACTCACCTACTTGAATAACATATAAACTTTTTTGGTCGTGTTCTGGAGACAAAAGAGAAACCTGGTTCAAGTCGTATCCAGAATCTTTGTATGTATCGGGATGGCCAACACCATGATCTTTCTTAAGATGAAATTACACGGCACAAAAACGAAATGTTTCCAAGGGTCTTCTCTGTAAATAAATATCTGTATTTTCTCTGACTGCCGATGATACCATCTCTTTATATTCAGCCCGTTGTCCAGTTAAGGTGCTTTGTTAAAGGTCTCAGGGACTGACTTTGTTTTTGCACTAATTGAAACGAGGTTGTGTTTGCAAGCAGAGATAGCAGTCAGAATGGAGAACGTGTTCCCGGAAGTAGCACTGTTACACCGTCTTGTCTGCTCTGAATGGTGGTTTAACTTCTCCAACATTCTGCTGGAAAAGAAGCAGCAGAGAGGGAGGAGGAGGAGAAAAAGAGAAACATTGTAGCCGAGTGAGGAAACTTGTAGTACATGGAGTGCTTCTGGTTCTCTTTGCCTAGCAACCTTGTATCAGCTCATCTCCACCCAAAGGCATCCTGTTTGGCCAAAACTTTATGGACACAGCACATTAAGCATACCAACCCTTCCTTCTAAGCAGCCAATCGCTTCACTGTCCTCTCAATACATCTTGGCTCATTCTATCTCCACCTGTCATGTCATTCTTGCTCAGATCAGTAATATTAATAAGCACATATCTCTATGTGGTATTTTCCAAATCAGAGTCTTGTCTTTCATCTTCATCATACAAGAGATCATTTCTGTGTCTTAACTGAAAATCCTGGACCCCCACCCCTTCCTCACTAAAGTGATTTCACATCTGCAAGACCTAGTGCAAATCAAAACTCCTTCCAGAATCTTCTCACCAGCATCTCCCTCTAAATTATCCTTTCACTCCTCCCAGCTGGAAGTACTTGGTACCTTCTTTCCCCATTGTGGCCCCCAATGTTCTTTTGGGCATTTGAAAGAGTGAGCTCATGGAGAGAGACAGATTTTGGAGCCAGAAAGAAGCGGAGTTTAAAGCCCGGCCCTGCCACTCAACTGTGTGACTTTGGTCAAATTGTCTCCCCTTTCCACAACTGTGGTTTGTTCATCTACAAATGGAGATAATAGATTCTATCTTGTATGGTTGCTACACATATGAAACACCATTAATGCCCAATGCCGGGCTCAAAACCAGAGAGGGGCTCTCGCTCTCCCTCCCACAGTCCCACGAAGGCTGAGACATCATCCCATATGCCTTTTTCATCTCTCTTTCTCCCCAACGTCCACGGAACTCTGCGCACATAGGGAGCACACAATCAATATTCTTTGAGTTGATTCATATAGAGATCCGTCCACAGACACTGCACTGGAGAAAAAACTCCTCCATGGGGGAGTCAGCATCCATACCTTGCTTGTCAGTCAGGAGTGTCCTTTGAATCCAGAGGCACATTTAATAGGGAGGAGCTAGGACTCCACATACACTTGGACGTGTCTGACTCATACCAGATTCCAGCAGCGTGGGCAAGGTCTTAGAAAACTGAAGCTTTTTTGCTGTCTCTCACTCCCACGTGTGGAAAAACACCATAGGTAATTTTATCTGGGGGGGAAAAAATCTATCTTGCGGATTGTACCAGTTGGTTAGGAAAGGGCTGGTTGAAAGGGAGACTATCCACTTATAATTAAGAAGCAAAATATGTTTTCTGCTGCTGCCTTGAGTTGGTTTTTATTTTTATTTTTATTTTTCTTTCCTTTTGTTTTTGTGTTTTCCATTTCCCTATTGGTTTTAATTAATTCTGCCCTAGATTCATGAGCTTTGTGAACCTGGAGAATTTTTTTTTTTTTAATTCAAATAAATAAAAAGAGCCTGCAAGTTTTCCCCAGACCACCAGGCTTTAATATTAAATTACTGTTTTCTGGCAGGATCATCTGCAAAACTCTGATTTTGTTTCTTTCTCTGTTCCCATCCTGATAATTGTGGCTGAATTCCCTTGTCTTTAATATGCCATGTATTCTCCACCTGGCAAAGGATTCAGACAGATACAGATAATAAATACCCCGTAGACATACAGACAGAGAAACTGCTGTAATTGCTTTCATAATGACTCTGAGACATCAAAGGAAGGCAAATAATGGTATTTAACACTGTTTCCATTCTTTAGCTGAAATGTAATTTTATAGAGTCATTGTCAGGCGGTACGGTGAACGGAGAAGTACAACTGTCATATTCAGCTCATATTAATTAGCTGCCCACGAGAGGGCCAGGCGAGTAATGGCAAAGTTCCCCTCATTTCAGATGGTCTGATATTCAGACAGAACCATAAGTACAATAGCTTGATTAACATAGTTGCTTAGATCAGGTTTTCCCTGGGAGTGTGTCAATTGGCATTTTGAAGAATCAATTAATTAGCACTCCAAATAATCCATTCTTGGGTTAATGAAAGTGTTTTGTACAGCTGCAAAAAATTACACGAAGAAAAACTAAACCTGTCCAAAGTGGCAATGAAAAAGATTTATCTCGGAAAAGTGTATTGTCCATTTCAAAATGCCACCGAAAATGTGTGTTTCCTTTGAGAGCCGTGGAATTGACATGGATGGGTTTAAGCCACAGTGGGTACATTTGGGTTTACGATAAGGCAAGTGGTGGGTGCTGCAGTGGCAGGGGAATTAGAACTTTTATTTTCACTATTTTGCCTTGTAATCGTGTTACTTAATTAGGGTAAGTCATGGCCAACGTTTTGCATACCATTATCTACTATTTTAGACAATTACTCTTTGACGACAATATGCTTATTAACATTTTTTTAAATGCCAGTATCACACAGATACTCCTGCTTTTTTAAAGTTGGAGATTGAATTCTCAGACAAATGAGAATTACAAATTAAAGAAGCAAATTTACTTTTAATCAAAGCTGTTTAACTTAGAGATATAATACTTTCTTTACAATAAGGTTTAAATTATCAGAAAACCACACTGTGAAAAATCTCGGACACCTTTGCCATCATTAAAATGTTACTTCTGGCACACCTTATCCATTCCCCCTTCTGCTTAAAGAAAGTGTTAATTCTATCTTCTTCTTTTCTAACTCTCTTGGGATCCAAATTTAAAGTACTTAGTTTCATGGTACCCCTTTCTCATCTCTGAAGTTATCTTAATTACATTTATAATAATGAATAAAATACTTTATTCAGGGATGTAGCTCTCTCCAGCTTCCAACACTTGGCATAAACTATAGGTGATATTGATATAATATTTTCTCTTTCAGAAATTCCACCTTTATCAACATCCCTGACCTAAGTCACTTTTAAATCATCATCAAAGCCCTTCCAATGAAAGGTGTAAAATCAATGTTTGTTAAATTAAGTAAAGTGGGTTGTAACATCAACCGAACATTATTTGGAATTAACGGACGAATTTAATTATTTGTATGTGTCTTTTTTTCTTTTACAGTGTGTAACATGTGAGTTCTTATTAACTAAGTAATTAGTAACTTTCCAATTCTGTCTCCTTCATAGGATATGATCATTGGTTTAGGTAAAACTCAGCATCCTTAAAACAGACCAGTGTGTGTATTTTACTAATAGGAGACATGGATTGCTCTCCTTCCTTTATCTTATTTTAGTTATTACTAACTACCTACAGCAACGAACATGCTGGGTTTAGAGGACGTTGAAGTACATTTTCCTGCTTACTATGTGGAGGAGCATGGAGCCAGTTATATGGTAACAGCTGATATAACCAAAATAAAGAATACGCAGGGGGGGAAAAGGTAAACACACACACACACACACACACACACACACACACACACACAGAATGCAGTAGAAATAAGCTGCCTGTGTCTTCCTATTAGGGTGAATAATTTCCCCAAACTTCACTGTTGGCTTTCGAGGTTTAATGAGGCCAGTGATGTGGGTGATGGGAAAGCATCTTCCTCTCCCGAGTTTTTGAGGGACACACCCCACACCTTCCTCTGTCTCTTCCTTCAGGGTGACAAAATGATAGGCAGGGGCTCGTTTCTAATACACTTGAATGGATGCTCGGGGGAGTCCGCATCGCCTGTTTATTGCTTATTCTTCATTTTGAGATGCTCTGAGAAATGGAAAATGGCAAAGTTTCGTTGTCACTGCTCACTGTGGACTTCAGCCAGAAATGAGATCTATTGCTTATTTTGCTAATCAGCTCCTTCCATATCTGCGTGCTCATTTTCTGATCGCTGATGAGGCGACAAGGTCATTGGACGCACAAGTACTTATTTAAAAACAGACACGAGAGTGAGATAGAGGTTAGTTGGGTCTATCAGAGCTGTCAATCAATTAATGAAAATTATTGAGCAAGGACACTGTGGGGGAAGTGAACAGAAGGAAGGAAAATGACCATGGAGACACAACATAGGGAAAACGACAGAACTGACTAAACGTGCTCATGTGAGTGCTGAAAACAGACATGCTCACATCCCCAGTGAGAGACAGCTCTGAGAAACACAGGGACTACCGTCTCTGCCACTCCAAAGGCTCAAGGGCTGACAGCATAGGGCTTTTGCCCAAAGGTAGAGCCGGAACAATGCCTTTTCTTAGACGTGCAGGAGCGAGGAGGAATGCCTGCTGCGTATTTTATTAATGTGCCAAAGACCTGTGGCCAAGATTTGGAGGCATTGAGAGATGCCATTATGCAGCCCTAAATTTGTGATCATCAGAGGCCAACAGAGTCCAAACAGCCCCCTTTCTTCAAGGAGAGGGAATCTGAGATTCTTACCTGTGTGACAGGCGCAGAGAACAACACGGAGTGCTGCAAGAGGGGGCTTCGGAAAGCCCTCTAAAGAGCCACTCTGTCATTACTGTGCGCTGTAGGCTGGCACCGGACAAGCGCACACCGGTTATCAACACAAAGAAGAAATCATTCACCACTTGATCCTTGGGGGGCCAGGGGGCGGTGGGAGGAGGGAGCTTGGAGGAATAGGAAAATACACAAATGGGAGGAATGAGGGGAGAAGCATGGCCAATACGCTCGTGTGAATGCAAGATAGTGAGAGAGAAAAAGGGAAAGGCTGCAAAGTCAAAAACGGGGAGATACTAACACCAAATCTCTGCAAAGCGTTCAAAATTCTCCAGCTGCCACGCTTTTAATTTGCTACCATTCTAATTAAAATGCAAATTAAATTTATAATTAGCATCAGCGCTTTCTAAAGAAACCTTCTTGTACGCTGCACAAACATATGGGACGATGCTGTGGTGTAAAGTTTGTAAAACAGAAGTAATGGTACCAAGTGTGTGTGTGTTGGGGGGGGGGTTCTTTTCCCTGGGAAATAAGTTTTATGCAGAGGCAGGCTGGCTTAAGGGGACGGGCGCCTTTCTCAGCGGACGATGCAAGTGGGTGAAACTGTCCCATTGTAACAAAAGGATTGCTGAATATGGAAGATCGGGCCGGCCCGGGTGTGACTTTGTGTTGAATCAGGTGTCAAGGGTTACCCCGCATGTCATCGGGATTGTATAGGAGATGCCAAAAGGCAAAAGGGGTCAAAGCTTCTAATCAAAAAGTCTATGGCCAAAATTAACCGCTGCTTGCTTCCAGATAATTAATTTAAAAATTGATGGGGAACCAAGTACCAAAATTACCTCATGATTCGCACATGGATCATGGTTTCAAAGTAAACTCTCTCCCCAACTTGCTCTTGAAAGCGGAGCGGTGGGTGGAGATCTGAGACACATCGAGCAGAGTGGGCATTTCGGTGGCACTTCACTTGCTGAGGCGGGAGCTGAACCTTCAGGCTTCCTCACGGTCATTCCTTCACACATAAATACACAAACCTGCGATTTCTGCTATTTTTCTTCAGAACAGGGCTGTATTCAGTGACGTTCATGGAACAGAATCACGGAGACTCGCATCTACAGTAGAAGGAAAAAAAAAAACAAACCCTGCCACAAAATCGCCCTTACCTTGGCTATGTTTTGGTTCAAGGG
The DNA here is from genome assembly GCF_024610735.1 of Ursus americanus. Taxonomy (NCBI): domain Eukaryota; kingdom Metazoa; phylum Chordata; class Mammalia; order Carnivora; family Ursidae; genus Ursus; species Ursus americanus. The sequence continues at coordinate 14,633,802 of NC_142154.1, forward strand.
AATCTTTATGAATTAAAAATGCAAACGAAAACCTGCGATCCTCGTAATTGTGCTCTCCTCGTCAGCGGAGGATGCTACGTGCACACCTAAGTGTCTTTAACATTCCAGGGACTCTCCTTTATCTATTCACCAGGCTCTCCATCAGATATTTTAAAATTTGAATGTAACGGGAATGAATATTTCATAGATGTGTGTTAAGCTGTTATTAAACTATAATGTAAAGCAGGATTGTAGGAATATTTTTATATGTCAAGAAGTCAATTAAAATGATAAGCCTGTAATATCACTATTGTGGCGCTGTACAAAACTGCATTTCCTATGCACGGCGGGTCCTCAACCGCCTAGCACTGGGGTGGGAGGCAGGACTGTTACATATTCAGAGGCCCGTACACTTCAATTACATTAGTAACACTTAGGTCCATTTTCGGCAGAGATTAAATGGAGAGCTATGGGGGATAAATCTTACCTGACTTGATTTTTATTTAGTATTACCAAAAAAAATGGCATTAGGCATTCTTCGAGGCAGGTGCTTACCTAAATGCACTGTGGATTCATTTGGAAATAAATGTCAATCCCTAGAAGAGTGAGGTGCGTCTAATATAAAATCTCTAATGACGGTGCCACCCTTGACTTGAATAAAAGTGATGTGATGTCTGTCGGAGAAAAATAGCACGCAAATCTGAAAGAGGGGGAAGGAAATTAACGGAGACCATAATAAACTAGTACTTAAAAAAATAGATTCCTATTCCTATGCTTTAAAAGAAAAAAAAAAATCGGCTTTGTGCCGGGGCGGTTTCTTGTGTTTTGCTTGCATACTGAGGAAGAAATATTTAGAAACACAGTCGGTGGAATTAGGATAGGCTGCCTTACAAAAAGTTCCCAAACTTGCTTTGACCACCAATTCTTTCCTGGGTGACTGCCATTGTCAAAAATGGGATGTTAAAAGATGATCTGGTTGACAGGTTTGACATAACTCAATTAATCAAGGCTTCATGGAAGAAAGAAAAATAATTCTACCCATACGGCGATGAAAAGTGTCTTCGAACATTCACAGAGTAGAAGTTCCTTATTTTTTCCTGGTGTCTGAGAGGAATGCGGGCCCCCTAAATAAGTCTTCTGTGTGGGACAAAAGACTGAAGAACGGGGGCATAAAAGCATTTCTTTGTTTAATTTCTAATTGTTGTCCCTCTCTTATTCAGAAAATGAAGTCACCTTTGTGGTGTTTTCATGAACCGCTGGGTAATCAAAATTATTATGCCGCCACCTGTTGTCTGTTAATTATTCTGAGAAGATACTCATAAATCATAACACCGGACAATAAATCAAACTGTCAGTTCGCAGGTCAAAGGTGACCCATGAAAAGTTATAGGTCACCCACAGGGTGTGAAAGAGCAGGGTTTGAGAGCATCACTCATTGTCAAGCACCGTTGGGAGAAGTGCCATTGGAACAAAAGGGGAGCTGGAGTACAGAGGAATTCCAGTCCGGGGCTGGGCTCCGGCTGCCCGCATCAGTGGGGTCCAACCCACGGTACACATGGAACCACCCGCCATGGCACCCCCCCACCCCCCATGGCTTGGCTCAGACCCGCTGTCCCTTTGGACCCTTGTCGCAAGCGGTGTCCCTTTTGGTAAAGTCTGAAGAGCTGCGGGCTTCGAACACCCTCCTCTTTCTCCTCTTCCCTGGAGAAGGTGCTGGAGAAGTTGTCGGCCTGCGGCATTATTCCTCAAGGCAATCATATGATGACATCAGACTGCCTTTAATTGGATGATGCTTCGGAATGTCTTACTTCCTAAATTAATTTGGTTTGGAATATGTTTTCCTTGCGGTGTGACAAGAACTTGAACTGCGTTTAACATTTTCAACTCGTTTATTTCCGGGCCCCTGTATTTAAAATAACATCGTCGCTGGGAACCAGCGTGCGGTGATGGATATCCTTGATTTAAAATCTGGCTAGGGGTAAATTATTTCCGATGTGGTGGAAGCAACTTTAGGATGAGGCATAATAAAGACATAATGATAAGGCAGCTGGGACACAGAACTAATGTTCCAGTTGGGAGATGTATTGCCTGCTGTTTGAATTAAATTCTGTAAAATGGACGCCATGCCTTCACTAAAAAATTCTCTCTAAGATATTAATTTTTTTTCCTGTGTGATAATTTGTTATTTTCTGCTCAGATAACTGCGGCTTTCCTCATGAGGAGTAGGAGTGCCATCAGAGTGTCAACTGGGGTCTGATTTTTTTTTTTTTTTTTTACCGAAAGGACACACCGCAGTTTCCATTCAAACCATACATCTCAGAACCAACACTCCAAAAAGCTACACTCCAACACGAAATCTGCTCCACCTTCCTCCTTCAGTCTGAAAAACCACTATCACCCCATTTCTAATTGAGGCAAGCGAGTCTTAGAACATGAACAATTTGTCACTGTTAGAGGTCAAGGCAAGTTCGCTGATCCAACCTTAACCGTGGATGCAAGTTCATGTACATGGGACAAAATATATGTTCTTCTAGGTGCTGAAATAAATTAGGAGCAGTGACTTGCCGAGTTTCCTCTCTGAATAGAGTTGAGAGCTGCCTTTCATTTGAGACCGACGCATCGAGAACCTGCTAGAAGTCAGTGGATACACTCAATACAGGAGACAGAGCCCGGAGAACGGAGCCCCTTCTGAAGAGCAGAGTCCAGCAGTTGGCTCTGTTCAGCGGATCTCCTGGGTCCTTCCCTTTGGGAAAAGTGTAGGTCGATTGACTTTCCTCGGAAGGGGGCTGGCTGTCCCTTGGTACACATGCTGTGGAGGGGATGTGTGGGAAATCAGGAGGTCTGGTCATCCTCCCACACAACCACGGCATATCCAACCATCAGAAAGGAGCAGCCAAGCACTACTCCAGAAAGTTTGGGTCATGGACCAGGAAGCCCCTGAGTCCCTTCAAAATTCATAGGGTAGACTCTTACTCCCCCATGCCTCAGAATGTGATTTTGTTTGGAAATAAGGCTTTTACTGAGGTGATTAAGTTAAAATGTGGCAGTTAGGGTGGGCCCTAACTCAACTTGACTGGTGCTGTAAGCAGAAATTTGGACATACAGAGAGAAGCCAAGGATGGATATGTGTGCACAGGGTAAAGACCATGTGAGGGCACAGTGAGAAAATGGCCACCTACAAGTTGAAGAAAGAGGCCTCAGGAGAAACCAACCCTGCTGTCACCTTGGTCTTGGATTTCCCTTTCTGAGAGGAAATAAATGTCTTACTCTAACCCCCATCTGAGGTACTTGCTATGGCAATGCAGCAAACCATGAGAACTCCCTTCATGAGACAGGAGAAATACCCTTTTGGACAAATATCCAGAGAGGGAAGTTCCGAGGATAAGGGAGAGTGGTGTTCTATGAGAACCGAGGAATGCTGTATTCCTTGAGGGGAAACTTTACTGCAACAGACGAGCCACCAGCAGAGACAACACCCAACGTGGAGAGACTCTGGCAAGGAAAACTGCTGCAGGAGTGGAGAAGACACCCCAAGGGCAGCCGAGACACTCCACCCTCCCAGTGTGGACACCGTCGGAGCCACGCTTACTCTCCCAGGTCTCAAGCATCCCTGCCCTTTCTGTGGTTCCTCACACATGCCGAACATCTCCTAACCTAGGGTCCCTGTAAATGTTCCTCCCACAGCCTGGAAAGCACTTCTCCAGGAGTGTCCCTAGCTTGCTCGCCCACATCATTCAGTCTTCTGCCTGAAGGAGACGACGTCCATAATCATCCGCCCAAAGACCTTCCTATCACTCTCTGTCTCCTTACCTTCCTTTATTTTTCTTAATAACACTTACCTCACCCAGAATTATATATGAATTGTGTAAGAATGTAATGCCCAAGAAGGAGGACCTTGCCATTTTGTTCCCTGCTGCAATCTGGTGCCCAGGAGAAGCCCCGAATGAAGACCTCCTGATGTGGTGCGAGCATTAAGTGAGCTCATGAATATGACGTTCTTACAATGGTGCTTGGGCCACAGCAGGATCCAGAAAACCCAGCCGTCGTGGATGAAGATGTCATGCAAGGGCTCTCCATCTGGGAGCTGTTGGGTTTGTCAACAAACCCGTCCAAGAAACTTTGAATTTCAGATATGTCTATTGAATGGTCCATTGAGTTTTTCTTCTTTTTATTCTAATATAACTTTGGTTTGATTATTCTGGCCAAAATATGTAAAGGAGAGGCAGTTGATAGCTGTCAACAAAACATAAAAATACTGTTCCAGGATCTCTCTGCCCTTTTCACTAAGGTACTGTGGGTCCAAGTTCCACTGATCCAGGTTTCTATGAATGACCATGCAGACCTGTATACACTCACGTCCCTGGTTGTGTAGCACATGGCTGTGCTTGGTTTGTCCCTACATAAATGCCACATCCGTACTCTGCCAAGGGAACTTGATGTAAATTCGTAGAGAATTTCCACTGGGTCAAATATTGTGTGAAAGGCCAAGTAAGTGTTCTATTATTATCATTATTTGCATTTTTGAATGAAGAAATTGGAGAGAGATTTTTTTAAATTAAATTTACATTTTTTTAAGGATGAGAAAGTTTCTCTAATGCCAAGTAGCTAATGGGGCAACTTGGTATTTGAATGTTCTGAGGCAGGTCACGATGGCTTTGTGGCTTCGTGGTATGTTCAGTGAGGAGCGTGAACTAGATCAGGGCTGGCAAACAAGGAAACACGTCCCCTATGTTGCCCATAATAAAACGTTTTTGTTAATAAAGTTTTTGTTGGATTATAGCCATGCCTATTATTGTACATGGCCGCAGTTGCTGTTCTGCCAGAACAATAGAGTGTAGGGATAGTGACAGAGACTACAAAGCCTAAAGTAGTTATTATTTAGCCCTTTATATCAAAATGTCACAGAGGTGTAGACAGATAAATAAATACTAGGTCTGTCATTGCTCTATGGTAGAAAGTTGTTGCTATGCTCTCAGAATTTAGTAAACAGTCATGTGCTAATTTTACTGGTCATACTTACAAATGCTGTATTACAGTTTTTCAAAGGCTTTCATTAGTGACAAGTTAGGTATAGTTCAGATGATGGAACTATTTTCTTCAGTTAGTATTGTTATTCTCTATTGAATAGGAAAATGGCTAATATGCCTGATCATATTAGGATAAAACATTGTAAGGCATTGAATTCCCCCTATTTTTTTTTTTTTTAATCTTTGGTATCTATTTGAAACTGAGTTGTGACCTTTCAAATATTTTAAGCAGTTCTTACTTGCAATGCACCAAAGTAGGAAACACTGAAAATTTGATCCATTTTGATGCAGTTTTTCTCAAAGATAATTTCACACTAAGAATACAATTTTGAAAACACAATTTGAAACCTTTTACTTTAATTTGTTATTTCTACTTGCCACTTATTTGGTACTTGATACATTCAAGCAACAATAATCCTTCATAGAGAAAGCTTAATACCGTAGTAGTCACACAGACACTAATGCATGAAGACAAGGGTCTTCATTGCTAATAGGTCTTCACTGCTAATAGGTCCCAATTACTTTTCCTGCCTGTTGTGTTCTTCAGTGGGCCAAGTGCTGTGCACTACCCAGGGAGTGGTGCTTGGAGGCCCCTGTGGATGTTGAGGCACAACAGTGGGCTGGGAGGGGTCTTTTACAAGTCATTTTTACTTTTGGTACAGGAGGATGCAATCAGCATGTCCTGATAGAAGAAGAAACAACAGTTTCTTCTTTTTCATCCCTTCCTAGCTGTACTGGAAGGGTCAATTTCTATCTAACAGAGATCCTTAGCCAATCCCACTTAGTCTACCAGTTTATTTGTAGGTTCCCAGTTAAAGTGTTCTAAGGTTCTTGAATCACAAGAGAAGTGATGCAAGAAATAATTTCTATTTGATTCAAATGAGTCAAAGATTTATATGGTAAGATTTGGATAACTACTAGAAGAGGAATAAATAATGTACAGTTAATAAATGAAGAGAGGTGAAGGAAGAGAATAATAATAAAATGATTAATCCCCAGAAAAGAGAGAGAAAGGAAAAGAAGCAGGTCAAATAGAAAAAAAGTAGTTAGTTGATGGATAAAAATCCAAATACAACAGTAATTACATTAAATGTAAATGAACTACATACTCCTATTGAAAGAAAAGAAACGAAGACCACATAGATGCAACTTCTTTTTCTTTTCTTTTTTTTCTTTTCTTTTCTTTTCTTTCTTTTTTTTTTAATTTAGAGACAGCCAGCGAGAGAGGGAACACAGGCAGGAGGAGTGGGAGAGGAAGAAGCAGGCTCCCAGCGGAGGAGCCTGATGTGGGGCTCGATCCCAGAACGCTGGGATCACGCCCTGAGCCGAAGGCAGAGGCTTAATGACTGTGCCACCCAGGCGCCCCTAGATGCAACTTCTAAGAAAAACATCTAAAATATAAGGACACAGAAAAGTTGAAAGTAAAGGAATAGAAAAAGATATGCCATATGCACATTAATTGAAAAATATAGTTATGCTACTACCAGACCAAGTAGATTCTAAGGAAGGAAGCATTACTAGAAACAAACAGGAAGTTTTTATAATGAAAAGACAGCCAAGAAAATATAATAATTTAAGGCACCTGGGTGGCTTAGTTGGTTAAGCGTCTGTCTCTGGCTCAGGTCATGATCCCAGGGTCCTGGGATTGAGCCCTGCTCTGAGGAGAGTCTGATTCTCTCTTCCTCTCCCTATAACCTTCACCCTTCTCATGCTCTCTCTCTCTGTCTCTCAAATAAAAATCTTTAAAAGAAAAGAAAATATAATAATTCAAAATACATGTATATATAATAACAAAGCTTCAAAATACATAAAGCAAAATTGACAATTATGAGAAATACACAAATCCATGGTCATAATAGGATTTAACACACTTCAATATTTGATAGAACAAGTGGATAAAAAATGAATAAAGTCATAGAATATCTATAGTACAATTAACAAATGTGGCCAACTTACATATTTATTACTTGTTAATATATGTACAATATCTATTATATATATTATATAACATAACTATTGCTTCCAATAGCTATATAGAACATTAAAACTAAAATCTTACCATTTTCAATTGAACAGGCACATTCTATGACCTCATATATCTCCTTTTGGTAATGTAATCATACCTCTCTTTATGTAGCAGATGTTTTGCCCTCTGGAAGGTTCTTCCTTGACGAGTACTTCCCTTGCCACATTCAAAGTGGGTGTTAGGAAATACGTCCTTCTTGGGGCCTGAGAACCTTTGTAAGTGGAGTTCCTGACTGTTGAATTCCTGCCTGAGGGTTGAGTCTCAAACAGTCCGAGATCCTTTCATCCCAGACCTGTTGGTTCTCAACCAGCACAACTCAAAACCTTAGTAGCTCTTGTCTCTTTGATTACAGACAGGGTTCTCTAACTCGACATATTGATTTGCTTTCTTACTCTTACTCTCACCTTCAAACTAATGGTATAAAAGGGGAGACATGAGTAGTTTGTCTCAGGAGGGATGAGAATTGTATTACTGATGTACTGATGTACCATAGACTTGATGACACATGGGGATAATGAAAATGCAGGTTGATTTTTGGTTGCTTTTATGATTATTCTTGAATTCCGTATTGACAATGTACCCCTTTACTGCCTAGGCATAGGGATTACTGATCCCATCCTAAAATTCCTTGGTTGCTATATCCCATTATCCCCCACCCCCATGCTATGTGGGCCTATCTCCCTAAGGCAGTCAGGCTTCTGTGGGAAAGCCACAACCCCTTAATCTTACCTCTATCCTGAGTTATTTTAGTCAACTGAGAAATTTAGAAATCATGTAAAAACATTTTTTTTCTTTTTAATCAGCTTTTGTCTCTCAAAATCTCTTACAATGTTATCGCTTGCTGTTTGGTGTTTAAATATAAATGACTTTGCAATATTGAAAATCCCTAAATTTCTGTGATCTCCGTTCTTACTACTGCTGGCAAACTTGCCAATTCTTTGCTAAGCTCATCTCTTTCTTGTAATACCTTGCCAAATGTAGCTATTTACCACTAACACCAACAACTAAGGTATGCTTTCCCATCTCTTTCCCTAGAGCAACAAGACTCTTAGCCTAGTGGCCTGCTTTCCCAGTATCCGTAGGTTTACTGCGTATTTTGCTACTGTCTAACATGGAAAGTCAGCTCACGTTGGTTTCCTCACCACCCTTAGTTTCCAGCATTTGACATGATTTCCCCACCCTCTGTTAGTCAGGCCAGGCGAGGCTTCTACTCTGTGGCAAACAATCTCAAGGTCTCAGAGACTTAAAAATGAGATGGATGTATCACTCACATCAAGTCCATTACAGATTAGGCAAAAAGCCATGTGGTAAATCTGAAATACTGGCTTCTTCAATCTTGTGGCTTGCCCCATTAACAAGAGTTTCAATTCTTTAGAAGAAAGAGAGACACTCGGAAGGGGTTTCCTCTGCCTCAGCACAGGAGTGGGTATGCCTGATGAGGGAGCAGAAGAAAAGCTGAGGACAAAGCATAAGCGGACACCCTGCCACCTCCCCCCAGCCCCCACTCCTCGGTGGGACCTGTGTGACATTCCAGGAAGCCCCCAACCATCTCAATGCAAATGTCTTGCTAGAGGGAAAAACAACCTTCACTTGACAATGGCAAGGCCTCGGGTATCCTGTGAGTCTTCTTTAACATATGAAAGCACTTTCTCAACCTTTTTCCTTACCTCCCCCAACTCCATAGTATATAATCAGTCACCCCTCACAACCCCGGGGCAGCAGTTCTTTCTGCCCACGGGTCCTGTCCCCGTGCTTTATTTTTATTTTTATTTTTTTTATTTTTTTTGTCCCCGTGCTTTAATCCACCACCACTATGCACCAGAGATGCCTCAAGAATTCCTTCTTGGTCGTCGGCTGCGGACTCCACACCACTGAACTTCACCTGTATTCCCAAACCACATCATGCCCAGGAGCCAGACCGGTCACGTGGCCCATCTCGCTATGAGAAAGAGGGAAGCACAGGCCCCGTGAGTTCGGGAATGAAAGAAAAATCAGATACTGGGAACCCTAGTAATGTTGCTCGCAGAAAGGCCTGAGTCTTCATTTTCCAGATGGGAAAACTGAGGCTCAGAAACATGAAAATGATTCGCCCAAGATTCCAGGTTAGGAAGTGACAAAGCCCCAAATCAACTCCAGATAAATCAGATATTCTACTAAGTGACATCTCTCCCCCACTTTATTTGCTTTATCATTTCAAGTATTTAAGCATCAAATGATTGTCCTATGAAGAGCACGTGGAGAATTAGAAGTCAGATACATGTTTCTCTGCAATACCATGATGTCTCCCCACTAGCCGTGTGTGTGTGTGTGTTTAATACATGAAACAGTTCTGCTTAGAATATACACATTTTCAATGACTGCCAGGTTAAAAGCAAGTTAAAAGCATGTATCTGAGAAGTGTGTGTTCACTTTGTGCATATCTTCTGTCCAGAGGCTCAGAACTCCCTGCTAATGGGTTAACTTACCCAGCACCGCAAAGGGTGGGATTGCTTTGCAGTCTGCATTGGTATGCAAAAGCATTCAGGGGGAACCCATGCTTGGAACAAAAAGCAGGATTTAGCTGGTGAGGTTACCTCTTACTAGACACCTAGCTGAGAAGAGGAGAAGGTAAGGAATCACTAGGTGTGGAAAACTTGGGGGTGGTTAGAGGACAGAATGATGGTTGAGAAGATGGAGATTACCAACCAATATCAAGATGCCAGAAAACAAAGAGGTGGGGGCATTTTAATACACAGAAGAATCAAAACATGAGAAACTAATTGCAGTGGTTTATTTTGACAGCTAGAGTCTGTCCTTTTTTTATGTGTGATCATGTTTGAGAAAACAGTGATCACCGCCTGAAACTTTTCTCTACCAAATATTATTATTTTGAGGCTGTATAAAAATATCGTGAAGCTTTGGCTATTTGGATATGCTATAGCTGAAATTCAGGTTTTTTGTTTGGTTTTTTTTTTTTAAACTCTAAATACCAACAGCATAAAGGCATAATGCAAAAGCCCCAAACTTTTGCCTTTATTCTTACTTTTTAAAAGTTATTTCATTGTTTTTTTTAAAAGCACCTCAAGCTCATTTTAATGATTTAAGTAATATTTCAAAGTACCAAATAAGTTAAAAAAAAAAAAAAAAGAGGGGCGCCTGGGTGGCACAGCGGTTAAGCGTCAGCCTTCGGCTCAGGCGTGATCCCGGCGTTATGGGATCGAGCCCCACATCAGGCTCCTCTGCTATGAGCCTGCTTCTTCCTCTCCCACTCCCCCTGCTTGTGTTCCCTCTCTCGCTGGCTGTGTCTATCTCCGTTAAATAAATAAATAAAATCTTAAAAAAAAAAATTACTCTGAAACCCATCTTTTAAAAGTTGTTATAATTTGTGGATATTATTTCATATATATTTTTGTCAATGCTCAAATACAATAATATATGGACGTAAAGCATTTTATAAAAATGAGTTCACACTACTTGCACAACATTATGATAAAATTCATTTTTTTCCTTAAATTTAACAGAATAAGAAAAAAAGCTACAGAAATTGCTGGACTTTATATGTATATACGTATTCCGTTTTTTCATTACTTCCTATATGAAATCTCTAAGGAGAGAGAAGAAACATACAGAGAAAAGAAAACAGAAAACATGAAAAGAAAAACATAAAAGAAAAGGAAACATGAAGAGGTTGAAGCCCTCTTTCGATAACATGTTTCAATTTTGGGCTAAGGCAATTGACCCCCTGCTTTTCTGAAAGAAGGAAAAAATGTACTGCAACCTTCTTTAAAAATTCCTCATCCTTCATCTCCCACTTTTACTAGTTAAAGAATTGGTCTTCTGTTTTCAGGATGTGTAACATTTTGATTCTGTGTTATAGCCATTCACAGTTGTTTAACTGAATTCTATATATGAATGGGTTCAAGATCACTTACGATCACCAATTTCATGTCGTGCTTAGCTGGGCTTTATCACCATGCAGGTTTGGTTTTGGCATTACTGACGTCTCACAGGGGCTGCTTACTCGAGCTTTTACATAATTGCACATGTCCTTATGCTCAGAGGGCAATTTAGCTGGATATACTTTTTTAAAGGTTATTTTCCTTCCATCAGGATTCTTCTAGGCATCGTTCCACTATCTCTGGGCCTGAAGAATGGCATCAGTCCCTTGATCACAGCTATCAGGGCTTTTTCATTTATTCCCTGGTTTTCAATGTCAAGTAATTTTTTAAAGAATTAATGGTGCGATATTTCTGTAGCTAGTTCACCTGATACTTTTACTTTTGAAAGACAATTATATTTATATTTTGTATTTGAAAGTCAAACTCATTCTTAGGTATAACATTTGGGAGCCAAACTTTCCCTCTTTCAAGACTTTGTAGACCTTGTGCTGTTATTGGGGCATTGAATATATATGCATATATACACATGTACATGTATGTGGATATGTATCATGTATGTGGATATGTATCATGTATGTATATACATTCACATACATGGATACATATGTTGGAGTATGTACGTCTATAAAATATATGGAACTATGCCGATCTTTTTTTTTCCTCTTTTGTAAGTGATTTGCTTTCTTCACCTGGGTATTTGAATATTTCTTTCTTAATCCTTCAAGTTCAATATTTAATCAGGCTCTGTCTCTGAGTTAATAATTTTGTACTATTCAAATAGGCAACTAATTTTTACTTAGGTTCACAGAAATCTTATTTTATGTCAGGAGTCACGCCCTTACAGGCTTACAAAGGGCTGGTGCATAGCAGGAATACATAAAGTGGGCGGGGCTACTTCAAGGGGGAGTGATGGTGTCCATGGGGAACCAGATCACGGATGATCTGTATTTAGACTTCCAGATATGATTTTTAAAAAGAGAGAATGCACAGGTCAAAAAATACATCTTCCCTGTTTGCGATTCTTGGCTTATGACTTTGTATAATTTTTATGTTCCATTTTATTGTTTTTCTTTTCCTAGGCTGGGGACCCTGATCAACCCATGTTAGACCACATTTGTCCCATCTTCCATGATGATTGTCTTCTTTCTTTGTGTCTTTTTTTTTTGTATATAGAAAGCTTGCACTTTTTCCGTGGGATTTCTTTTTATCACATCCTTGGATGAGTCTCTGTCTGGATTTCTGCTTGCTCTGATATAGTCTGGGTGAATTCTCCTTGACTCACACCTAACCTTCTCTGAGTCATGTTTATTTTCTCTGAGCTAATTTTTCCGGAGACTAATGGAAGATGGGTTCAGGGAGATGGAGAATCTACACCCCTTAACTAAAGCTGAATCCTGGTTTTCTTTTTGGAAAGAGGCTCTGCACTTGGCCTCTGAATTTTCTTGCTCCTCCTGTGTCAGGGAAGGTGGGCTGAGCTACAGTCAGGACCCAGGTCCCTCCCCCAGGACAGTGCGGAGCCCCGTATCTATGAATCTGTGGGAGTTGGTCCCAGATGTTCACTTGCTGCAGTTGACTCATGCCTCCCAAAGAACTGTTTCCTCTTTGCAGGCAAATAGAATGGGTGGGGAAAAACATCCCCGCAGTCCTCGGTCTCTTTGATTTTAGCTTAAGTCCAAAATTGCAAAAGTCAAAAATACTATATTTTGGTAGCACTTCTGAGAGACAGGTTGGAGGTTGACACCACACCCATCTTTCTCAGGTTGCACTAGAATCTTCTGCTTCTTCTCATCACTTCACTTTTTGAGATTTTGATATCAATATATGCTCCTTTTGGTTATTATTATTATTATTATTATTATTTATTATTATTATTTAGGTATTAAGAGGACAAGAACAGCAGTCGTCCCTCTTTATGTTGCTGTCTGTTCTCAGAAATTCTGTCTCTGCCTTTACTCAATGGAAAAGAAATTGATCTTGTTGGAGGGCAAGTTTCAACATGTCTCAGAGCTGGAGACAGTGGAAGCATTTGTGATTACTGCAAAATGGTTCCTTGGTTACTAATTTGCAGATACCACACAAATGGATGGATAAAACTGAAGAATGAAGTATAGACTAGCCCAATGGTTCTGGGGTAATATATTGGCTTCTCTGGTCAAACTATGTGAATAGGATATACTCTGGGAAAAGACTCCACACCCAAGAAATCGTCATAATTTACAACAAATAGGCCTGAGATTGACACGCACTGGGGCCAGGATGCAGGTCTGGGATATCAGAAAGGAGAGCCTAGAATGATGAGAGGACAGGGACTTTAAAGGATGGGATGGGATGGATGCCTTACGAGACCAAAATGTTTCAGGTTGTTCATCTCCCTCTGTAAGCACTAGTACTTGGGCAAGCACTAAAAAGTGAATGAGTCCGAGGACACAACTGTTACGAAGATCGTTGGTACAAATGCTACCAGCTTGGGAGACATCGTATTGAAGCCCCAAATTCTAGTGTGTCAGTTGGTCTGCAGATGCTTTATATTTTTTATTTATTTTTTAAAGATTTTATTTATTTATTTGAGAGAGAGTGAGGGAGAGCATGAGAAGGGGGACGGGCAGAGGGAGAGGGAGAGTCCCCATTCAGTGGGGACCGCGATGTGTGACTTGATCCTGGGACTCCTGGATCATGACCTGAGTCAAAGGGAGTCACTTAACCAACTGAGCCACCCAGGTGCTCGGTGAGCAGATGTTTAATAAGCCTGGTTGTGGTGGGACTTTTTCCAACCTGTTCTGATTTTCTAGCTTTTATATATATGCTACATGCGCTTAAAACCAAACAAATATATATATATTTATATATCTATCTATATCTATATCTATATCTATATCTATATCTATATCTATATCTATATCTATATCTATATCTATCTATATATACATTTGCCAGATGAGTGTAATGGCCTCAAATCCTTACTGGTAGAAGTGAGGTATAAATGAACGTGCATTATAATGTCTTAATGATGTTATTGTTTATAATATATTTTTAGGAATCAAATCCTCTAACTTTGGGTTAGTATCAGTGCATTTGAATATTAGCTAGGTAGCTAGACACATCGCCACCGCTTCCAATGACTAATCATTTGGAACATACATTGTGTTGCTTCTGGTGATCTTTTTCAAAAGACGAAATTTGGACTCAACTTGGAAAAAGTTGTTAGTAAAATGTCATTTAATCTTGGTGGTGGGGCAATGAGGCAGAACGTTTTGCATGTTTGCAAAATAAGCTCCATTTTGATGCATTTGGCTTTACTGATGATATTAATTAACTTAACAGCAAGTGTGAAGATTATTTATGATGCATTAAAAATGATTGGTCCTTAATTGCTTCTCTGGTAGAACAAGGGACTTGAATTCCAGTGTAAGGTTTGTAAAAAATTTAGCTTGCTGGTATGCAAATTCAAATTTTAGAAATAGTCCTTTGAAAACAAATGAAATCTCATGATGAGATATAATTATGCATAATATTTCCCTCAGAAAGCAGAATTTAAAGGTTTTATCTAAACCAGACCTTTGTTTTTTTCTGTTTATGCTTATAAGTTATGTCTGTTTTGTTTCTTTTAAAAGATAATCGTTTATGTATCAAGGTGTTCTTTCATTATTTAGTGAAAATGCACCAAAGTGTATATTTTATTATAATATCTAAGACCTAAGCATCATGGGAAATAAAAGAAGTCACATGTTAAGTTATTGGTCTCTAAGATTTTTCTTTATTTAGAATATCCTCAGTTAATTTTATTCCAAAATTTTAATATTTTCCTTGTGTTTTCAATTTAAATTTTATTCTAACGCCTTTGCAGTCTTTTTTGCTCTTTCTATACAAACTGGGGCCTGAACCCTTTTCTGTGAAACATGTTTTTTTTTTTTTTTTTCTTTTTTGTTTTGTTTTCTGCTTGGGTATTCATATACCATGGGCAAGAGTGAATTTCAGGCTGAAAGTTTATGTGGCTTCTTCAAGTTCATTAACCCCACGGAACTTGCCTTGCTTGTTACCAACAGTCAATTTATCACACAGGCCAATGTGCAAATCTCCAGCAAGGAAAAGCAAAGAGTGTGTAATGTTGAGTATGTGGCATAGAAAATGTAGTTGACTGGTAAAGACCAGATTAATAATTTAGAGTAGCCTTTTAAACCTCACACAGAATGTGTTTTGTTTTATTTGCTTCTCTTCTGAAGATTTTTCTGCTCTTGGTAGAAGACAGGTGTGTCGTAGATCAAAAGTTAGTGGGAGCAGTGGAGCAATCTGCATATCGTAACGTATAGCTACTGCAGGCCATAATTATTATAGCTACACAGAACAGGTTCGCACCTACGTTTTTTGGTCCTTAATGCATCTAAAATAGAGTCTGAGGCTGCATAGTTTCTATGAATGTATGTGTAATGTCTGTTTGATAAGTGTCTTCTCACACCCTCAGGACTTTTATAGGCAATTTGCATTTCACAATGAGAGAAATCAGCTGGAGAGGGTTTATTGTTTTGTATAATAGAGAGGAGTGTGAAAATATTCCAGTTCTACAGATGGCACTTCTCGTTAGCCTTGAACACATACATGTGCAAGGATTGTTTTATCTTAACTAATACAGCCACCAAAAAGGCTATTTTTAGAGGTGAATTCACAGTTTGGTGGGATTGCAATAATTAGTCGAATTTCTTTAAAGATAGATGAAGTACTGATTTGAACTCTTGGCTGTAGAGTGACCGCATGATCCTGGGAAGGACATTGTCCCTCGCATGGCTGTCTTTTAAACCGTGGATTGTAATATGTCTATAATGCAATCAGCCTGATTTTTAAATAACTCAAAAGGCAAATCAAGGAGTATGGAGCTGGTGCTGCTGTATATGTTCTTATTTGTGGCAGCAATGTACAGATGAAAGCATGGGCGTGTGTGAGCCAAAGAAGTGGGCAATAAAACACAGCCCTCTAAAAAGAATCTCTGAAAGAAAACCACATGCACTTAAATATGCATATCAATGCATCACAAAATCTGGTCAAGAAAGTTCAAGATCCTCCCAATTCATACACTTAGCTTGAGTCCTATGTATCATTCCACCTTCAAGTCAAACACGGCTTTCTAAACTTGGCACAGAGACAAATGAAAAATGATTCCTATTGTTTAGGAGTATACTGCTCAATTTAAATAAGTATCTATATTTACATTTTCATGGAGAAACAATGATATATCTCAGTAGTTCTCAAACTTTGGGGTTCCCTGTCCTTTTCACTCTTATTTTTTTTAAGGGTTATTTATTTGAGAGAGAGAGAAAGAAGCAGACTCCCCACTGAGCAGGGAGCCCGATGCGGGGCTCGATCCCACGACCCTGGGATTATGACCTGAGACAAAGGCAGACAGGTAACCGACTGAGCTACCCAGTCACCCCGCATTCTTAAAATTTATTGAGGCTTACTAGAGGGCTTTTGTTTGCAAGGATTGTGTCTATTCCTATCTGCCATTTTAGAAATGAAAATTCATTATTATTTTTAAAATGTTTATTAGATATTTTAAAAATAACTATCACAAACACATTACATGCTAACATATGTAACATTTTTTAATGGGGAAATAGAACATAGCAAAAAGGGTAGCAGTGATTTTCATTTTTGCAAATTGTTTTAATGTCTGGCTTCATATGTCTTTATGAAATCGACCTGTTGTGATGTTCCTTTGGTTGAAATATACAAAGAACAGCTAACGTTTATACTGACCTTTAGTTGGAAGAGGAAGAGGTGTTTTAACAGCCCTTTAGATAATTGTGGATGTTCTTCTTTGATATTATACCAAAACTCGACACATGGTAGTTTGTCTTTTAAATCTTTTAAACGATTAATTGCAAATAGAAACTTAAATCCTATTAGTAAACTCTGTTATGTTAAAGTTATTTGTTATATTTTGTATGCTGTTTGGATGTTTTAGCCACACATGACTTTATACCATCATGCCTCGACCATTTGTAAAATGTTACCTTGCTAATTTATGTAGGTATTCCAAATGTTGACATAATTTATCATACGATATTTAAAAAACCCTACATGCTCATTAACAGTACCATTGACATCAGAAATGCCTTTATGTTTTGAGAAGCTACTACACTTATAGAGGTGGATACCGATTTTCCAGGACTCTTATATTCGCCTGAGAGCTCAAGTTTGTCTTTGTTAAGACAAATGGTCAATGGTCTTCTTGAAGGAATAAATTCACCCAGTTCATTTTTGAGACATTTTCTGCCAAACAAGCTAAAAATAAGTAGCTGTATTTTATTTATCAGTATTTCTTTAAATTAAAAATAATGTTCCATGAAAAAAAAAAGTGGCCAGTTAAACTGTTCACAATTCAAACACTAGTGCTCTTCCTGGTGATAACTACACGATATTCATAAGAAGTGTTTTATGTACACTTTCCATTTAGTAAACAGAGTATTTAAAAAGCAACATAAAGGCCTGCATTCAAGAGTCAAATTAAATAAAATTGATCATTTTTACTGCCTTATCAAATGCAATTGATGTTTCTACCTTCTTAAATGCAATTGATGTTTCTTTTTTTTTTTTTTTACAAGGGAGTATGTGGTGGTAAAAAAATACAGTATAGTCCAATCTAATGTTATTTGCCTTGATTCAGGCATTGGTAACAGCACTTTTATCTCTATGTCTTCTGCACCACCAGTGTGAATGTTAACTCTGTGAAAATAACACATAATGTCTTAACACTAATATGAAAATAGGTTTGAATTCGTGGACCACCTGGAAGTGTCTCAGGGACCATCAGGAGTTCACGGGCCACAGCTTGAAAATCACTGACATCTCCAACCACATGCAATAAAATATTTCTTTTGGGTCTATTGGAAGAACATCTTCTTACTTCAAGTGTTCTAAATTTTATCACCTACCCAATTTGAGTCTATGACTTTGACCTCACGCATTTATTATGAGTGATTTACTAGGACAAGAAAGGACCTTCTAAAGGCAATTTAAAAATACCATTGAATACTTGCATACATAATCCAAACATCCAAATAATAACATGTTTTATTTGTTATTTTATGAATCAGGATCAAATCAGAAAGAGAGAAACCACCCTAGGCATTCCAACAGATGTAATTTAATGTAGTGAATTGGTTTCATAGTATTTGAAATTTGTAGTGAATTGGTTTCATAGTATTTGAAAATTGAAACAGAAAATAAAAGGTAATACTTTAGTATATCAGAAAAGGTAACTTCAGAGCCAAAGGACTTAGGAGGTGACCCAGAAAGAGGGTGTTCAAAACTCCAAAGGGTTTATGACTCTGCTTCTGCTGAAAAAGTCCTTTTTCTTCTCTCACTTTCCATTCTCCTTCTAGAACTTCCTGTTGTCAGAAAGTAAAAGGCAGTTCATTTCAGGGAAGTCTGTAAAATGTCATATTCTCAGTCTACGCTCTAGTATCACAAAGCAGAATAGAGAAAAGTTGGTTTGCAGCCGAGGAACATAGACAAATAATTAGCACGTTCACCCTTTTGAATTCTCAGAATTCATACACATCGTCCTACATGTATGTGCATTGCCATGTAATAATAACGATTTTATGCTTTGGTCTGGTTCCTCATAAAAAGGTGCTTTTACCTTCTCCCTCAAAAGCAGAGACTCAAAAATACTGATAATCATGGTACCTACCTCACTGAAAAACTTACTGAACTCATATCTGAGAAATGTTTATTATACTTTTTCCAGTGCCCTTTCAATGCACTGCTTGAATAATTTGTAAACTAAATACAAATGTGGAGACAAAAGTCATAGAAGATTAGAAGAGGAGAGGAGGAAGGGAAAATTAGTTGATCCATGTTAATATTCTATAAATACTATTCATATTTATAGAATATGTATTTTACATATATGTAAAATCATGCAAGGAACACCTGCTACAGTCTTTGCTGCCATAATTGGTCACAAAGCCATAGTTGACATTTGTAGTATCATTCTTCCACTCCCCATTTCATGCCCAGTTTCTCCTCAGTGAGCCCTGAATCTTTGTGGCTCTGAATTTAATTGGTTGCTTTAGTTACCAGTGGACTTACTGCTGGACACAAACGTACTAAGAGGCACACCGTAGAATTTCCTGGGGTCCAGACAATAACTTCTCTTTCCCATTGCATTACAACAACCTGATTTCTCCTTGATGGTCAGGGCAATCACTGAAGCCAGTGGAATCACATTCTTTGTTGTCTGTTGATGCAGTGATGTGAGAAATCCACACTGGCCAGGAGGCAGTCTCAAATTCCAATTCAATGAAACGATGTATCTCTTCGTAGAAGCAGCCATTCAAAACAAAATTTCTGAGAGTGGATTATTTAGGGCTAATAGAGAAATTATTTCCATTTCCACTTTGTGAATTTGCACTTAGGTATTCAGGCTTTGGGAGAAACCATATCTTATATGGGTTATTGCTCAAAAACTATACTGCTCTTATAAATGAGATCCCCAATCTTTCAGGGTATTGTCTCCCAACTGACACCGTAAACCTGAAATTTCAGGAGGTTACACCACCATTTTATCAGGCCAGCTGCTCCTGAGTGATGGGATACCCAGGAAGATTACTTAATTCCATGCCCATAAGTCCACTACAGCTGTATTTGTTGTTGACAAATGAGTTTCTTGCTCAGAAGCAGTGCTAGGTGGGATGCTGTTACAGTTCATACGGCATTCCTGGTGCGAAGGGTTGGCCCTCATTCATAGAATTTGTAGTCTTTGCTATTTGGGTGAGAGAGTGCAATGGATGTTGTTTGTCGAACATCCACATGAGACAAAAATATCTCCAGCCTTTGTGTCAATTTGGAGAGTTTCATCTGTAAACGTCTTCCCAGACCTCCTTATCCCCAATCCTTCCAAGTCTTTGTCCCTTTAGTTATGCTGATGTCCGTGAATCAATGTATAACCACTATCCTTGGCCATTTTTCAGTCAGTTAGAATGGGCCACTAAATGCATTGTTTAAAATTCTCTGCACTGTGAAGATTTCCCTTCCTACCTTTCAGGAACTTCCCTGTTTGTGCCTGTGATACAGTGGTTCCCCCCACCTTATCTGTGGTTTTACTTTCCATCGTTTCAATTCCCCGTGGTCGACCACTGTCCAGAACAGATGATCTTCCTTCTGACAATACGTCAGAAGTTTATCTCACTTCCTCTCATCATGTGGTCACTGGACCATCTCACATCAAGACAAGAAGTGACTATATAGGGGTGCCTGGGTGGCGCAGTCATTAAGCATCTGCCTTTGGTTCAGGGCGTGATCCCGGCATTCTGGGATGGAGCCCCACATCAGGCTCCTCTGCTGGAAGCCTGCTTCTTCCTCTCCCACTCCCCCTGCTTGTTCTCCCTCTCTCCCTGGCTGTCTCTCTCTCTCTGTCAAATAAATAAATAAAATATTAAAAAAAAAAAGAAGTGACTATATAGTTCCATGATATATTTTGAGAGAGAGAGAGAGGGAAAGAGACACAGACCATATTCATATAACTTTTATTACGGTATGTTATAATTTAAGTTCTATTTTACTATTAGTTATTGTTGACAATGTTTTCCCGAGCCTAATTTATAAATTAAACTTTATCATCTGTATATATGTATGGGGAAAGACAGTAGATACAGGATTCCATATATCTGCAATTTTAGATATCCACTGGGGGTCTTGGAAATCAGTCCCTGTGGATGGGGGAGGGGGAATAACAGTACTAAAAATACTTGGAGTTGGTACCCATATATTGTGCAGGAACATTTGTAAACAAGGTCAAAATCTGTCTTCCTCCTCAGCAATGATGAATGTCCACTGAGATCACAGGTATAGATGGAACAAGAGGCGACAAAGAAACAGGTGTATGTGATCTATGAATCTCAGATACTTACATGTGACTTCAAGTTCTGCTCAAAGATGATCACTTCTAGACCATTCTCATCTGATAGTGGAGTAATCGTTGTACACACCCAACTTTGTGGTTTAGCGGAACACATAACATCCACTTTTGACAGAAAGTTCAGCAATAGTCACTGAGATCAGAAACCAGGAACAATAGGTGGGACTTCTCAAAAAGAAAATGTTATCTGCCCAAGAAGGCATGGTTTTTCTTTTCTTGAAAAAAAAAAACAAACAAAACCTATCTTGTGATTCTTACATTGTGTTTAATAGGATGCTCCATAGAACATGTCTATTTGCTTCAAATACATAGATGACTGCAGACTCTTGTAAGTCACAAGGATGAACTAACAGAGTGAACTGTATTCTAGAAGACGTGATGAAGTACATACTTTTTCCCTAAAAATGGGTCACTTTATAGGTTTACAGGTTACTTAATAAATGGGCTGTATTAGCACACTCACTGTGACCTACCTTGCCTCTACAATCCAAAGAGACCTACCATTTGGCATGAAGTATAGCAACTGTTTTTCCCTTAGAGCGGCATTCCACCATACTTGAAATCACTGGGTATCCAGAAACTTCATCAGGGGGGCAGGCTTGCAAATTTTCATTAGACATATCTCTCTTATTCTCCAGCATGTACATGTCTTAATAAGTGATTTAGAATACTTGCTTCTACCTGCTCCCTAGGTTCCATCAGAAATGAGGTCATCAGTGAAGAGGAGCAGTGTGTCATTTTGTGGGACATGCTTACGATCAAGACCTCTGTGAACTGGCTTCTGTCGGAGAGCACGGGACCTGATAGACCCTTGAGACAAGACAGCGAGGGTATGCTGTTGTTCCTGACAGGTGAAAACAAACAGCTTCTAGTGGTCCTTGCAAATCAGTTGAGAGGGGGGGAAAAGGTGTTAGCTAAATCGCTATGTGTCAGGTGCTGGGAGACGTGTTGACTTTCTCCAGTAAATAATTTATATCTAGAACAGCCTCTGTAATTGGATTACCTTATAAAGTTTCTGAAAAATCTATGGTCATTCTCCAAGATCCATCGTCTTTTGCACCAGCCGAATGGTAGAGTTAAGAAAAGATGTGGCAGGAATTTGCCTGCATTTTCCAAATCTTTGGTAATACTGCTGATTCCTGTAATTCCCTTGGCCCTAAGACTTTTGCCATACCATTCTGATGAAGAAAGGGATTCCAAGGGTTTTCTCTTGGTTATTTTTACTGTAATAACCCTGCTGATTGGCTCTTACCTGAGCTGGTAGTTTATAGCACAGAGCTCTGGTTTCTTTCTGTAAACAGTTCCATGCATTTGAAAGAATCCAAATCAACACATAACCCTGTGGTCATTACTACAGGCGGCGCATCAGCTACTTAGTTCTATGAAGTACCAGCTTTGGAAAGTACTTCATTCCAAGCAACCAAAGCTGATAATTTAATTATCTTGATGCCGCCGCATAACATGGCTTACCAGATTCCATTTTGAATCAGCAGTTAGCTCAGGGCTGTGCTCCCGGCTAAAGGAACGGCCAAATCAATCCTAGAATACCTCCTCTGAGAGTCCCAAGTACTGTGTTAGCATCTTGTCAGGAAAAGAGAAACTGTACCACACTATTTCAACAAAGCTGATTTAAATTGGCTACATAGGTGTTGGAGTAGTGAGAGACAAAAAAAGAAAAAGAAGGAAGGCAAGAGGGAAGGAGGGAGGGAGGGAGGAAGGAAGCAAGGAAAGGAAGGAAGGAGGGAGGAGAGACAATAAAAATGAAATCAAAATCACTGCCAATAATTCTATTCTGGTGAGCAAACCTTTATTAACCTACCTTACAGCCATATTATGATGATAAAATTATATAACATAGGTAAGGTGCTATATACAAGTAACGCGGTAGTATTATTAAATTAATATGATTCTTTGAATTCTCATCACCAGTACATTTTACTTCTACCTAAGACAGAATCATGCTTTATAAGAGTTCATCTAGATTTATTTGGTGGCCAGAAAATTGTATTAATACTTTTTTATACATAGTGTCTGGTCCATTGCCCTGGGGACTCAGGGGGCCTCCTGACCTTGCTGAGGGATCTGGGACAGAAAGCCTTAAGGAATGCCTGAGCTTATCCACCTGACTCAAGAAAATTCAGAAACTTTTGAATCACCTTTCTTGTGGGTGAAGGGGCAGGGCTTCCAAGGCAGCGCCATCATCCTATCGCTCACAACTCAATGCTGTAGTGTTTTGAGGTTCACAAAACCCCTGGTCATACACATTATCTACATTTCTGTACCCATAGTGCAAATGAGCGCTAATAGCTTTCTCTGAAAAGATCTAATTTTATCCACGACAGTAGAAGAAGAAGGATGAAGGGGATCATGCTAAATATGAATTCTTCTTACTTAATAGGATATATTTACATAAACGTGCACCCATGTATAAAAAGGCATGGATTAAAAAGTTATTTTTAATTCCCAAAACATACTACTGAACAATCCAGAACTGTGTTACTGCCAAGGAGTCTGTCTTCTTTTTGTTCATTTGTTTCTGTAATGCTTTTCTGCGTGGAAATCGCTATTCTACCTAACTCATGTGAGTCTATTAATATCCACAAACTTGGTGAAAAGTTGTCACCTGCTTTCATGCCATGCAGTGGGCAAGCCAGCAAAGTCATCATCTCTTAGGAGTTCCAATGAACCCATAGTGTCCTTCTCAGGATGGCGGTTGGCAGAGTTCCTCAGAGAAGCGTCCTAAGGTTATCTCACCTTTCTCTGGATTTTTGTCACTTCACTACATTTCCCAATGCTATTGAAGGGAAACTGTATTTATATTTGAAGGAAGAGGTGGAAAGTGATTCAAACAAGAACTCAATGGGAACGGCTACACAGCAGTTCATCCAATTCTGCAAGCCTTTCCTTGGTTCCATTTTTCCATTAAAAGGAATAATTTTTTAAAATAATAAGATATATTCGGAGACCGGGAGGTTATCCACAAAATCCTTACCAAGTCATTTACCTTTACCAAATGCATGATTTTCTGATGTATATGAACTTCATTTTCTACATCTTGGATATAAATATTTCTCTATTAGCTCTGCCTTCCCCATTCTATTAGGACAATTCTTCTACAAGCCTTCCATCTTGGAGTTAACCCTTTATGGTTTGTTCAGACTTACAGTCTCTTCCATGGAAAATTCTCATAGGAAGGGCTATTGCACCTCCAGCCTACAGGAGTTCTGATTCCTTTCTTATTTTAGCTTATCTGATGCGGGCCCTTCTTGATTCTCATCCGATGGAATAACTCAGATATGTCGGAACAAATACAACAAAAGGGTTTGCTTTGCTTAAGAAAAAAAAAAACCCAGAAATCCACAAAGGACTATACTCCTTCTTTTAACCGTAGTAATTAAAGGGAAAAGTCAGTCGACTATTTCTTGAACACACCAGACTCAACTCTTGCTTCAAGGATTTTAGACTCGGTATCCTTGGGACCGAGCCCTTTTTATACTTATTATCTCAATCACCACTAACCAATGTCTCCCCATACCTCTTACCTTCAAAGCACTTAATCCTCTCTCAATATATGTGTAACTAATTAATTAATTAATTGGGTTTATTGTCCCTCCAATGGATTACATGAGCCACCCCCCCAACTCTTTTTTTGTAAGTTTTGTTTTATGCTGTGTCCCCAAGTACCTAAAACAGCATTGGAGTCAACACAGCAAATGTTTGCATGTGAACAAGGAATGTGAAGGGATGCCCAGTTGATACTTTCTCTTTACCTGGCATTCCTCTGCAGCTCTATCATTACCATCTCATCCGGTCTCCTTCATACGTCTCTCAGGGAGCACAGAAAGGATTAGACATTCCCAGTCTGCCCCAGATCCTGCAGAGAGGTGTTGGTAGCTTTTTAGCGCTGCCTCCCTTAGAAACCAATGGACTTGGGGTGCCTGGGTGGTTTAGTTGGTTGAGCCTCTGACTCTTGATTTTGGCTCAGGTCCTGATCTCAGATTTGTGAGATGGAGCCCCATGTTAGGCTCCATGCTCATTGCGGAGACTGCCTGAGACCCTTTCTCTCCCTCTCTCCCTTCCACCCGCCCCCCCCTTTGAAATAAATTTTAAAAATCTTGTTGAATGCCAATTTTATACAAAGGTTGTGAAACTTTGTGGAGGAAAAGCATTTATACACATGTGAGTGTATTCTCCTCTTTCAAGGAATATAGAAACTGGTCTGTGGGCACTGGGAATGGACTGCAGACCAGATGTGGCCATCATTTCCCCTAGCTCTCATTAAATCAGATGAAGTGGAAATGGAATGTAAAGGTAAAACAGCTATCGAGCACGTTCGGCCTGAAGTTCTAATTGATTATCCATCCAATACTGATTTACCTTAATGTCGTGAATTAAAAGCATTGTTAATAGTTTTTTTTTTAACTTTCCTGTCCTTTTTTGTCTTTTATTTTAAAATTTTCTCTTTCCTTTCCTTTCCTGTCCTCTTCCTTCCTCCCTCCTTCCTTCTTTCTCTCTTTCTTTCTTTCTCTTCTTCTCTCTCTCTTTCTTTTTCTTTCTTTCTCTCTTTCTTTCCCTTTCTTTCTTTCTTTCTTTCTTTCTTTCTTTCTTTCTTTCTTTCTTTCTTTCTTTCTTTCTTTCTTCTTTCCTTCCTTCCCTTTTTTAAAAATTTCTCTTTCTTTCTTTCCTTCCTTCCTCCTTCTCTCCCTCTCTTTCTTTCCTTTCCTTTCCTTTCCTTTCCTTTCCTTTCCTTTCCTTTCCTTCCCTTTCCTTCCCTTCCCTTCCCTTCCCTTCCCTTCCCTTCCCTTCCCTTCCCTTCCCTTCCCTTCCCTTCCCTTCCCTTCCCTTCCCTTCCCTTCCCATCTCTTTTTTCTTTTCTTTTCTTTTCTTTTCTTTTCTTTTCTTTTCTTTTCTTTTCTTTTCTTTTCTTTTCTTCTTTTCTTTCAATCAAGTAGGCTTCTTGCCCAATGTGGGCTTGAACTCATGACCCTGAGATCAAGAGTCGCATGCTCTACTGACTGAGCCAGCCAGGCACCCCTAAAAATTTATTTCTTGAGTGTAGTATTTTCTGAAGATATTTCCTGGCTTTTTTTTTTTTTTTAAGATTTTATTTATTTGACAGAGAGAGACAGAGCAAGAGAAGGAACACAAGCAGGGGGAGTGGGAGAGGGAGAAGCAGGCTT
The DNA here is from genome assembly GCF_024610735.1 of Ursus americanus. Taxonomy (NCBI): domain Eukaryota; kingdom Metazoa; phylum Chordata; class Mammalia; order Carnivora; family Ursidae; genus Ursus; species Ursus americanus. Next base: position 14,659,808 of record NC_142154.1, read on the forward strand.
CCCGCTGAGCAGGGAGCCTGTCACGGGGCTTGATCCCAGGACCCTGGGATCATGACCTGAGCCAAAGGCAGACGCCCAATGACTGAGCCACCCAGGAGCCCCTTCAAACTGCATTTCCCCTCATTAGACTTTTCCTGTATTTCAACTCCTAGACTTCATGGCACAGAATTAGAAATATCAGTTAAAATAGTACACTTTTTGGTATTTTTGCTAGTTCAAATCACAGTATTGCAACCACAGCATATCACTATAGAAAGTGATGATAATTTTTTTGTATTGTATGTTTTAAAATATGTTATTAGATTTTGTAAGCATAGGCATGGATTCACTGTTCTCTGTTAAGCGTTATGGTTATTTCTGTATTAAATTCAATATATTTCAGTTCTTATATTTCTTTTTTGAATTGTGTATGTCCCATCTACATTTGCAGTTTATAGAACTATAATAGAGTTCAGCAAAATAAAGATTTATATTTGTATTACTTTCAGGTATTCTTAGTTGAAAGCATGCATGGTTTTCTAAACTATTTATTTTCCTACCTCAGCTAGTTTCCTGTCTTGACCAAATACAGTACGTTATGTGGCCAGTCATCGAAATTGCATGACCTTTTCCTTTGGAAAACTGTCTAAGAAAATATGTACACATATATCTTGGGCAAGTTATTAAACCTGACAGTGAAAAAAAACCATATTATTTCTAAGCAAATACTTTAGCCCACTACCATCTATATGCCATTCCAAGACACACCTATTTGTAAGACTTTCTATTTTCTATGCTTCAAATTACTCTGAAATTATAGTCTGCACAACTGATTATCAGATGGAAACATTGAAACAGAGATAAAATATCTTTCAAACTCTTCCAAACCTGATGAACCAAGAGTTTTTTTTTTCCTCTGCTCTTAAATCTGTCATTTCTCTCAGATTAAACAGCTAAATTGAGCCACCTGTGAAGAAAGAAATGTGATTTATTTCCAGTAAAGGTAATTCCCATTCTGATAACCTCAACCTAAAAGCAGAAGCCTCTTAAGGCACTTTCTTTGGCTAAACAATTTCGGAATGACTATTTTCAGGACAGCTCCTCACCTCTGAGCGTTGGGGATCGAGAATGAATCTTTAGGGTCCACTCAGAAGTTGTGCTTTGAGTCGCTGTTAAATTTCAATTAGACAGACAATATTCTTTTCTACCAGACATTTTCTACCAGTGGTGAGTTATCAGCCTAATAGATGATTTCCATGCTCCATCCATTGTGTAGTACAGGAAAATATTGATGGATTGATAAGAGTCAAGAACGGAGAAAGTTAAAAATGTAGGTTCTCCAAACCATGAATTAAAGGGTTAAAATGTCTCTAAAAAACACCCTATTTGCAGGCACTCGCAGGAAGACACATCCAAATTCAGAAAGAGGTTTCAATAAGGTGATTTTATAAAACAATAAAATTATTTGTAAAAAAATGATTAAAGGATAATTTATTAAATCTATTAAATCCGAACATTTTTAATAACTCATTTTTAATTTAACCAAAGGACTGTTCTTGAATTATTAAATGATTTCTGTGTTTGCATAAACTAGCTGATTGTCATTTGGAGTCTTTTTTCTAATTATTAATGATATGTTACATTATTATTTTGCAGCATATAGAATGGTTTGGAAATATTTAAGTTGAAATACTGACGGCATAGGCTTTTTTTAAAAGATTTTATTTATTTATTTGAGAGAGAGAGAGAGCAGTAGAGATAGAAAGCAAGCATGAGTGGGGGTCAGAGGGAGAAGGAGAAGCAGGCTTCCTGCTCAGCAAGGAGTCCAACGTGGGGCTCCATCCCAGGACCCTGGGATCATGACCTGAGCTAAAGGCAGACACTTAACCGACTGAGCCACCCGGGCACCCGCTGAGAGCATAGTTTTGTGTAATCAACAATACACATGTGTGTGCGTCTAGATATGTGCATATAATTCATATAATTAGAATTATAATACACTTACAGGAAGAAAAGGACATAAAAGAGGGTTTGTGGTAAAGAACATACTTCACTGAAACAAGATTTATGACAACTTAGTCATGGACACTTGTGAGAGTGGACTTTGTTCCCCTGATTTCAACGCTGTTGTTATTAACTTTTCTCTTATGATATCAATATTAAAACAAAAATATCATTTATCTTCAGATTTCAGGATACATAAAAGTGCATAGTAGGGACTTTTTTGCAAATACTATTTTATAATCCTCAAAACCGTGCTGTTAGGTGGGCATTAATTACCTTCATTACACAGTATTCAAGGAAATAACACAAAACATTCCTAGAAGTTTCATGTACATAGATGTTCAGTTCAATACTGGAAACAATTCCAATGTCCAACAATAGAAGAATGTTTAATAAATTATAAGGGAAGTTATGCAGTTATAAAAATGATGTTTGCAGAGTTTTCAACATAAGGCAATACTATTGTTTCATTAATAAAGAAATATCCCAAAATTTATATTGACAATTGTCTCAGTTCTGCCAGAATATATGCACAGAAAATAATTGGGTCACACTTAACTGTTAATTGTGGTCTCTTCTAGATAGTTTCTGATATTTTTAAGGCTTTTTTGTGTTTTCTAAATTTTTCCCATAATTATCCTTTATTGTTAAATAAAATTTGTAAAAATAGGATTTTTATAGTCTTTCCCATAAAGAACTGCTGAGTTTCCAAAGATTTTATACTATACAGATACCTAGGGACAGGGATGAGCAATAGGATGGGGACAGCGCTCTGCGGTTATTCTTAGATCCCTGTGACAACATCAGCCTATTCCGTGATGTTTTCTAGCTGGCACTTCATCAGCATATTGATTTTAAAGTTTTATCGACTCTTCCAAGACACTGCTAGGCAAGCTGTAAGCTCTTTCTGTAAACCACTGGTCCCTCTGCTCTTCACTCCTTGGCTTTGATCGAGCTATTGAAAATTTCTTATGTGAAACCCGGTCCCATTGGTGAGATTTCTAGCCTCTGAAGAATTCAAAACTCCAGTTATGTGCTATTCCTTAAACTTTTGCAAAGCCCCATTATTTCTGTGAAAATATAAATTCTACTTTCTAACACTGTCTTCCTCCTGACCCCATACCTTGACTCATGCTCTTCTTGTCTGCAAAGCTTTCTCCCACTATTCACAAGGCAGGCATTTCTTGGTGCTCCAAACATGCAGCAGGCCCAGGGCTCACTGCTGAGGTTGCAAAGATGATGAAGTCCATCTTCAAAGAGCTCACAGTCTCGCGGGAAAATGACTCAACACTGACATCACTAACATACAATTAATGCTATGGAAAAATGGAAGTGATTTATCTCTTTAAAGAAGTTGGATTGGGACCAACATAGGGGTGGGGAGGATTCATAATTAGCCCTGCAGATACAATAAAAGTTTGACAAGTGGAAAAGAAGGAGAAAAGCATTCCAGTCCTAGAAAACGATGTACAAAGTACAAGAGGTAAGGGAGTGTAGGGCATGCAAAAAGAAAAGAACCCTATTTGATATTCCAGTGAATATGGTACCTGTGAGGGAGCAGAAAAGGTAGGTTAGCTCTCAAAGTTGGAGAGCTTTTAATGACTGCTCAGGATCTTATTTCTCAATTTCAGGGAAAATGGAAGGTGCTGGTAATTTAGAGTGTCACTTCAACGGGCAACATAAAACTGCCCCCATACATGAAAACATGCTCACGGTCACTAAGCATTAGGGAGATGATAATCAAACACACAATGAGATACCACCTCCTATTCATTGGATAACTACTATAAAAAATAAACAAAACCCACAAAAAATAAAAAGTGTTGATTAGGATGTGGAGAAATTGGAATCCTTGAGCACTTTTGGTGGGAAAGTAAAATGGTGCAGCCCCTATGAAAAACAATACGGTAGTTTAAAAAAAATAAAAAATAGAATTACCATATATATACCAACAATTTCACTTCCGGATATGCATCCAAAAGAATTGAAAGCAGTGACTCAAACAGACATTTATACACGCACACTCATAGCAGCAATAGTCACGTAGCCAAAAGGTGGAAACAATCCAAGTGTCCATGAATGGCCAAATGGAAAATCAAGGTAGTTTATGCATATCATAAAATATTATTCAGGTTTAAAAAGGAAGGGAAATCAAACACATGCTACAACATGGATGAACCTTGAAGACATTATGCTAAGTGAAATAAGATAGTTACAAAAAGACAAATCCTGTGTGTACGATTCCACTTATATGAAGTACCTAGAGTTGTCAAATTCATAGAGACAGAAATGGAAGGGTGGTCACCAGGGGTTGCGGGGGAGGGATGGAGAGTAGTTGTTTAATGGGGGCAGAGTTTCAGTTTCACAAGATGAAAAGAGTTCTGGAGATGGATGCCTGATAAAGGTATTCAACACCATTGAACCGTACCTGTAAAAAGAAGTTAAGATGGGTACATTTTGTGTGTATTTTACCATGATTAAAATTTTTTTAAATGTCTCCGTAGTTAAATAAACATGGTCACATTACGTAGTAAAATGACAGCTTGGCTTCAACGTAGAGCACAAAACTTGAAAATATGAAGAAATTTGTACCAAACATCTCTCGGTGTGTCCCCAGAACCTCTAAAGACATGAATTTAATCCTGTCTATTAATAGGTTTTATTAGTTGGTACCTTTGAGAAATCCTAACTGGGGACTTGGGGTTTATTCCATATCCATTTGGCACCGCTGATAGATTTCTAAAAAGAGTTTTAATATCTTTATTTTTATCTGTGTTTCTATGTTAGATATTGACAAATGGTTACTAACTACTTTTCATTCTTTTTTTTTTAGAAATTTTGTTTTATTATGTTAAGAATATGACATTAGTTCTTTTTTTTTTTTTAAGGATTTTATTTATTTATTTGTCAGAGAGAGAGAGAACATAAGCAGGGAGAGCAGCAGGCAGAGGGAGAAGCAGGCTCCCCGCTGAGCCAGGAGCACAGTGTGGGTCTCGATCCCAGAACTCTGGGATCATGCCCTGAGCTGAAGGCAGACTGAGCCACCCAGGTGCCCCGAGTTGTACCCTCTTAAAAGTTTCTAAGTGTCCAATGTATTATTGTTGACTGTAGGTACGATGTTGTATGGCAGATCTCTAGAGCTTGTATTCAGGAAATGACATGATTGGGTTTTTGTTCGAGGCTCCAATGGAAGGAGAATGACAGGAGGAAGATATCATTGGAAACCCACCAGGAATGGGGTAAGGAGCCAGAGATGGGAACTTGTGCTTCAGGGACAGAGAGGAGGCCACAGTGGTGGATACGCAGAGTGAATGAGAAGGGTAGAAAATCAAGTTGAAGAGGCAGTCAGGAGCCAAGAAATAAAAGGGGTGGAAGGCCATTGTTAGGGATTCTAGATTTTATTGTAAGCACAATAGAAGGCATTTAGAAAGGGAAGAGGGGGAGTGGAGAAACTTCACTTTAAACAAGGCTGAGCTTCAGCCTTGCTCTCTCCACTTTCTTGACCCCTGTGCCTCATCACAATTCCTGTTGATTTGACTCCTGAAATATCTCTCACATTTGGGTATTTCCAGCAGCTGTCATCTCTTGCTAGGGACCTTGTAATAGCCTAATTGTGATAACCTTTTCACTCACTATTCATTCTGCAGTAAAAAATCATCTATGGTTAGAATTTGTCAGTGGTTCCGCCCCCGTTAGACTGAAGCTTGTATTCTAATTGGGGCCCAAAACTCTTGAGTGCCGTGGCCCTTGCCTGTCTCTTCAGCTTTGTCTGTCTTCTCTATCTTTCTGTGTGTCAACCATATTGACCTTATTTCTAACTTTTAAAGGAGAAAGATTCCTTCTTGTATCAAGGCTTTTGTCTCTTGACGTCTTCTTCCTACAGTGTGGTTCCATTGCATTTTTAAAATCTCAGCCTTAAGGTCTCTTCCTCAGGAAAAATGTCCTGGGCCTTCCAAACAGAGCTAGACCCCTGTCCTATATACTCATAGCACCCAGCATTGCCTCTTCGTGGAATCCACTGGGTGTTATTAATCAGATAATGTGTGTGCCATCTGTCTCCCCTGCCCCACTCTAAGTTCCCTGAGGACAGAGACCATGTCCATCCTCACTGCTGTATTCCCACAGCCTCCCACAGGGCCCGGGACAGAGAAGGTACTTGACAAGTAATCAGTCCATGGTAATAAATGAATGAACCACTAAGTGAATCTGCTGTTGAATTTTGACAGCACCCCTGATGCTAGCTAGTATATGGTGGCAGATGATTTTATATTCTTTTTTATTTGACCACATTTTTGACTTATCAAAGGAAAAAACTTCTTGAATCTTAGCACTATGTTATTAGGTACAAGGCTTGAATTTGGCAGTACCTCGAAGGAATCAAATCACCTATTAGACGAGACATAGATTTTGGTTAGTATTTATAACACAATGAATGAACGAGGACCAATGAATTACCCTTTTTTAAAACTGACTTTGACATTTGACTCTTGCTCTTTGACCCTCAGTTTCAAAACATCCCTGTCCTTCAGACTTCCATGGACTATCTGAGTGTTGATTCTCTTTCTTCCTTCTTCCTGCATCCTAAGTTTGAGCATTCCCCAAGGGTTTCTCCTCCGCTCTGTCTTTTCTCTACCACTCAGGTTTTGGAACACTACCTCTACATAGGTGGGTGGTCCCCAAATTTGTATGTCAGGTCATAGTCTCTCTACAGAGACTGGAAATGTCCTGTGGGATGGGAAGTTGACCATATCCAGCAGCTTCTCCTTACAGCTTACCGTATCCCCAAATATAAAACATAGTAACACCAACTTAGGAGTCATCTTTGACTCATTTTGTCCTTTGTTGCCTCTTTCCCCAACTTCTCTTCCATCTGTTTCTCCCCTGCCAGTTCCTGGTGCCCCTGAAAGAACAGTCCTTTCCATATGTCTTTGAGGCTCCTGAGATAGTCTCCAAACAGATTTGCCTACTTCCTATATCTCCTCTCTCCAAACAATCTTTAAAAATGCAAGCAATTTTAAGCTTGCTGAAGTGCACTTCTAATTCTAGAAGGCTTGCATTGGAAATAGCAACGAGAGTCATTGCTGGCATTATTGACTACTTACTAGTAGGCACGATTCCGAGAGATTTATATGATTTAAATCATTGAACCATCACAACAACTCCATGAAGCAGATACTCTTCCTATTCACAATTAAAAATAAGGAAACCAAGGCTCATCTAGCTTACTTGTCCAAGTCCACATCAAAGCTATGGAGCTTTTAAGTGACAGAGCTTGGATTTAAGCCTAGGCATTCTGGATCTAACATCAAGCTCTAACCATTAGGTGGCCTGACCCACTTTTCTGGGACATTCCTAAGAGTGTTTGGGATTTCTTGGTGATCCACAGGTTAGGATGGTCAGATTGAAGAGAACCAATGTGACCCTGTGATCCACTACAGAGCCATTTGAGTATTCCATGACAGCCGACCAGAGATAGACACCTGAGCTAGAATAGCTCTCATAAATCACCTAACTTATTTATTTCATTTCATACTCCTTGATTCATTTGTTTGATAAAGATTTGTTGAACGTCTCTGTGCACAGGAGCCAGGAGTAGCTACTGGTGTACAAAGATAAGTAAGACCCAATCACTGCTGTCTACACTAATCAGAGCACCAAGCCAATAGGAGCTGTGGTAGCCATCTCCATACACTGTTGGACCACAAAAACAAATTGCTCCCTTCCTTCTGAGGGTTCTGGAAAGGCTTATAGAGATAAATTGCCTTGCCAAGTCCTAGAAGTAGCAGAGGTCAAATCTAAGGTATGAGTACAAAATAATTGATTCACATGACATTTAAGTAATAAAATTAATTATCATAGCATTTTCATATTTCTATGTAGATTTCTCCTCACTTCTGTCTGTAATAATGTGACCTGTGTGAACTCACAGACTAGGCTGCCAAAGACGCAGGTCTAAGTTTTTTCTCATTCATATTTATTTAACACCTATTTGTTTCACTAGGTATACAAAAATGCAAATGCCATGATCCCTAAACTCAAGATGGCCACAACTTAATGTCACTTTCTTTTAGAGGTAGCTCCTTGTGTCTCAGTTTCTCTTTCAGAAAACTAGAATAGGAATGACCTTAACCATGGGAATTTAAAGTGGAATAAATCAGCAGTACTTTTTCTTTAAAATTATTGGAATGCTCTGACCTCTTAGCCTTCTAATTTTTTCAGTCCATTAGCCACTGCTTGGTTTCTCTTCCTTCCCAGCCCAGCTAGGACCCCATGATAGCTGTCTAAATAACTTGTTCTCCAACCCCTTTTATTTTCAGCAACCCTGACCTTCAAACCAACTGCCAACCTTAGGTCATGTTAAGTTCTGCCCTTACTGCTCCCATAGCCATGTGCCTAAGTTTTGTGAACAACCACTCAGCCAGTCTCTCTACACTTCTCACTAATTCTTAAACTTGTTTTGGATCAATTCCTACCCCTTCACCATATTGATCAGTACAAACCTTTCCTAATATCATCAGGTGCTCAGACTTCAAGGAGGACAATCGTACGTCTTATGTCAACCATCTTTGAATTCCTGTCCTGCCTACAAACACACCTATAGCCACACCCACCTCTGCCTTCCTTTGTTCAGTGTCAGGGGCAGCAATAGGGCTGTTTAAAGCCCAGCCTCCAACCTGTGCCTTTGACCTTGACCCTTTCTCTCTCTTCCAAGACTATGTCTGTGAGAAACCATTTCCTGGCTCCTACTCTTCTTCCTAATGACTCTCTTAAGCCTCAGCCTCATGAAAAGTAAGTACATTTTAAAAGATTTCCCTGGACCCCTCTCCAGCTGCTGTCAAATTCTTTTTTCCCCTTCACAAATGAACTTCCTTCAAGCTCTCCATTACCCCCAACCCCCGTGTTCTGGCTTGCCTTCTAATAGCTAATGACCTCCTTCCTGCCAAAGCCAGCAGACCTATCTTCGTTGTCATCTGGCCCGAACTTTGCTGCTCTGGACACGTGTTAATCAGCCTCCCCCAGGGTGTGACTCTTGGCCCCTTCTCATGTGGGGCAATCTTCCTGCACATCTCAGGGCCTCAGAAACCTCCAATGTATGACCGACTCCTGTATGTCCATTTTCAGCCCAAGACTGGTCTTCCATCTGGAGACTGAAATATCCATCCACAAATTGGCTCAACCAATCGGGTTGTCCACAGACATTTCACACTCAGTGCAGAAGAATTGAGCTCACATTCTTTCCCCTCAGCTTCCTTCCCCTTATCTGGTCATAATCTCAGGAGCCTAAGACAGCTGTTCTTGTATCCCCACACCCAGTCAATGGTCAGTTTCTGCTGATCTCACTTTGCAGCTATGCCTTGAATTTATAATATATAAAGCATTTATAATATATAAATTTATATAAATTTATATTATATAATATTTATAATATATGAAGCCAGAGGCTTTATGGGTTTCTCTCCAGTCTGCCCACCTCAAATTCATCCCCCATTTATCCCCATCAGAGTGATTGTCTTAAATACAAGTCTGACCACATCTCTTTATTTATAATCTGTCAATGGTTTCTCCCGGACGACAGGATAAAGGGATAAATCCTACACATGGCACTCAGACTCAGAACTTCCCAAGAGGAAGGCCTTCCTGATTCCCCAGCTCTGTTTTCTGTCATCCCCTTTAGTTCATTCCCTTTAGTTCACGATCCCTGCACACGCCATGCTGCCTTCCAACCCGCATGTCTTCTGCCCGAGCTGTGCCTCCATCTGGGGTGGCTCTCCTTCTTGGTCTCCACCTCCAGAAGGTTTGGTTTCCTGCTCTCTGGCCCCATAATGCCTTGTGCGTTGCTTTGTCATTTTATGCACCACGTGGCACTTCCTCTCCCTCACCTTCTCCCTTTTTGGGTCTTTCCCACAGCTGGAACATAGCCCCCCTTGAGAGCAGCAACCATTCCGTCCATCCGTGTACCCCTGCCACCTAACAGCTGCTCAGTAAATGTCAGGAGAACATGATGTTCCCATAGTTTTCGATGACAATGATATAAAAATATTTACACAATCCATGCGGTCCCCTCAGCAAAAAGTGTCCCTATAATCGAAGTCATTCATGGAGTTTTAAATCCAATTAACATTCTTTATCCTCTGTCCCATCACGTCTCAGTTTGAATCTGCCCCATTTCAAGAGCTCAATAGTCACGTGTGTCTAGTGGCTGCCATATTGGGCCCCACAGTTCCAAAGCACAGGGATTATAATGCTTAGGGCTGTTATCAAAATGATGTGGAACAGTATATCGGAAATCCTAAACACAGGCACTAACATATAAAGAGGCACTAAACATTCGCTAATTTTCCCTGTCTATGACACGAATATTAAAAGGTAATGTTCCCCCATGACATTGTTTTCCTCTTGGTAAAGAATTATGGAGGAGGAAGCCATTTAAAGAATCTTTAAACCGAGGGTAAAGAAAATATGTAGTTAAAATGTTTGTGCGATATTTGTCATCTCTATGAATGAAACCAATAAGAATAGAGTAAAAAGCAAGGCAGATAACCACTATCCTTCCTAAATCCTTGGTGTTGTTGGGGAAGAAAAGCTATTTGAAAATAGGAATGGAGCTGGGCAAGTTGTAAGGCCCACACTGTGGGGAGGATCCCGCGCTCAGCCCTGATATGTCTGGCTGCATGGGCGTCTTCCAAGACTCAGTCCTTTCATGTTAAAAGCATAAGGAACGGAAAAGCCTCCGAGAAAAATTTAAGCCACATAACAAATGTTTTCTTCCCACAAATCTTGTTTTCCTTGTAGTGAGGAAACAAGGGCTTTAGCTCGAACCACAAATTGTAACCCAAGGTGGGGAAAATGTCCAGGAAGAAAAGTGGAAGATCTCAATAGGTTGGAACAAAGAGGGGCCGGGGGTGGGGGGTAGGGGGGTGGAGATTAATCTTATTAGGATCGTATATCATGAGGGTGTCAGGTGTGAAAGCAAACGAATGGCCTGTGTTTATCTGAGCTAAACCGTGTGGCTCACCCAAACATTCACTTCCCAGAGCGTTTTTTTTGCCCGTAATAAATTGGCCAAGTCGTCGTAGGGCGTTGATAATAAAGTACGTTTAGGTGCAGTTAGAGATTTCTTGCCAGGTTTTCAATGCAACCGCCCTCTCCCACTCTTTTTTTTTCTCTCCTTCTCCCTCTCCCTCTCCTTTTTATCACAGCTGATTCGCAAGGCCCTTTGGAAAGATGAAGTAGGTAGAAATCAAAATAAATGGATTCTATTAAAACCGGCAATGCATCAACTGCTTGATAAAGTGATTAATATACAGCTTAGGATGGTGATTGATTAAACTCTTTAATCAAAGTGCTAAACTGACTTAATATGGAGAGTTTCAACATGTTCAAAGTGTACATTTTCCCTGCCTAAGGTTCACGGTTGTTTATGTAACTTTTCTGAAGTGTATCCCTTAGGTCTAACCTTCCGAGAGCCGGAGCTCTGGAATGTGTAAGGATTATAAAGTTTCACAAACTGCATTAGCTGCTGAAATGTGCTCATGAATTATAGGACCTTTCCACCAGGCAACAAGTCATTTTTCAGCATTTTGGATCCCTTTCTAGCAGGTTCTTTGCCTGCATCACTTCGTAACTCTTAAAACCTTAATGTGTAGAGCAAGACGGTGCCCGTTTTAAAAGACCCCATGTTCGCCCTTCATTCTCTCCTGTAAGCACTTTACTGCTTACATGGCTTTATTGCATAAGAGCAAGATCTGGCTGTTGAGGGACGAGGCTGTGTTTCCCCCCCGAAGGTAGTTTTGTGTTCATTAGAAATGGGGATTCTTCATCCCGTGCGTGTAATTCTCAGTATCAGGCATCATTTTTGACACAATTAAGCATCTGCTCACCAGTTTAATAAGCCATTTGACTCCCGAAAGTTTGTGACACTGAAATAGACCTTTTTTGAAACATGTTCCCCGAAGGCTAAATAAAAATGTTTTCGGGGTTGATCTTATGGAGGAAGGGAGAGGAGAGGACTGTGGCCGGTGTGTCCATGGCTGTGCATGGGTGCCCCATGTTGTATCTGTGTGATGGAGGCAATTCAAGGAATTTATTTCCTTCACAACGTAGCTCCCTGTGTCATGCACTATGTTGGGTACTGTGCGGGTAACAAAAACAAACAAAATAACACTGCTCCAATTTGAGGATCTGAGTACATAGAGAAGGAGTTTTACAAGGTGGAAAGTGCTTTTTTTGAAGAAGTTAGATAAGGCAATTCTTGTGATGAACTCTTGGCTAAGGCCAAGAAGAGTAGGGACCCATGGGAATCCTTCCAAGTTATAATTGCCGGTGATTTGGTTTTGAAAGATGAAGAGAATTCAGAAGGGAAGCTAGATGCCTGGTAGTGAGGCTCTTGACAGGTGCAGAAATCATTACTCAGGGCAGTTAAGCATTTCTTGGGGTCACTAAGGAGCCCAGTGTGTCTGGAGTGCAGTGTTTGCTTAAAGGAAAAGTGTGGCATGAGGTGGGAAGAGTAGATGACATTGTGTTATGAAGGTTCTTGAAATATCCCTCTCTCTCCCCACTCCCCCATTTTCTGGTAAGCATCTAGCCCATCTGTATCACAATTCATTCTCTGTTCACCAAATTTTCTCTTCCTTCCCAACAGAGATCACACTTACCTTCATGCCGAGAGAGACAACCCAGTCTCATCCACTTCTGCATCCTGCTCAAAGTCCAAGATGTCCCTGTGATATAGAGCCCTCGCCATCCGGTCTGGAAAGGACTCCCATGGTCTAGCGATGTATGAATTACAAAGAAACGTGATGTGCTCCCTTCCCCCATATACCCATTATAAAATACAGAGCAGAGAAAGGATAGTAAGCAATTGCTAGCCTACAGCACTCCTGAAATCCCACTGGACAGACATTTTGAGAAGCCCCCTTACCCTGAGGCAAGGGGCTTCCTTGCCTAGGTCTGTCTCTGCTGCCTATGAGGAACTACCGTATGTATTGACCTCTGTGGTCCCTGATCCACCCTACAAGAACTTTCTCCCGATCTGTTCTCTTAACCCGTATCTGAAATGGGTATTGAGAAAATTGGCCTCCTTAGGATCAGCACAGCTTTTTATTAGTCCATTTCCAGCCCAAGTGTTGTTTTAAAGCTCTGACAAACAAGTCCAGTGTTCCTAAGCCAGACTTGTGGTTTCTTTGGCAAGACATTTCCTCCAGAAACTTAGTAGGTGCTGTTGTATTTGTTCCTCATCAGTTCTGTGCATCGGCAACCACATTGGATGTTCCTTCTAGAATGTGTCTCATGTATATTTTCTTTCTTTGCACTAGCTTTCAAATGTCTTTCTTAGTTTCGCGGTGGCTATCCTGATTGGGGAGACCACACTCTTCATCAGGTATGTCCTTTAGGGCTGAGACACTGTCACCTGGGAAATCTCACTGGGACCTTGTCCCCGTAAGCCTTTCTTAATCCCTGAATTTACTCTTTAGGGTCTAGGAACAATTGGTCTTTCTGACCCTGCAAATCGCCTTATATTTGGATTCTATTCCTTTTCACTTATGCCTGCAAAGCAGCCAACACTACCTAGAGTTTGCTTCCTCCATCAAATATTTTGTCAAATGCAGCCATAATGAACAACAAAGAAATTAACAGTCTATTTTCCAGCTTCTTCCATTAGTGTCATAAGCTCAGTAAACACGTGGTCTACCTTCTAAGTTCCAGAACCTAAGTTTCCACAAAGTATTTGGCACCACCTAACATGGATTTCTAGCCATCTAGCCAATTATAACCCTTTCATCACCAAGTTACTGCTAAACGAATGAAATTAAATTGAATTTTTTTATTTGTCAGTTCTGGAGTTCAAAGCACCATGTTCTGTAGTAGTGTGGGCCATACCAAAAAGAAAAATTGCTTTGAAGGCTCCATAGACTAATATATAGTAAATGATGATTGCATTCTCATATCAGTGTCCAATGTGATTGGTGGATGGGGTGGGGCGGGTAATATTCCCCATGTAGTTATCGGGAAACCCAACTATCCTTCCATCTTATAATTCTGCCATTGTTAACTCAATGGCTTCCAAGAATCCCATGGAAGAGGAAAATTCATCATGGAGGATCTCAGGTAGAGTGACATTGGGACTGAATGTGATGAGCAACACATCTGCTCTCTTTTCATTGACTAGAACTGTCACATGGTCTCCACCTAACCCCTGGGGAATCTGGGAAATACAGTTTAACCCTTTGCCTGGGAAGGAGAAATGAACTTTATACTCAGTCTTTGCCACACATAGGATTAATCAACTTCCTGCTTTTGCTTAAATTGAATATAATTGCCACCAAAAGTAAAAGTTTCATATCGTTTCCCTTTTATAAGGTACCAAATCATTTGCTTTTTTCTCCTTAAACTAAACTCAATCATTGTTTCATTAGATTCACCAAGCTTACCCCATGACATTGTTGAGCTAAGAGTTGAAGATTTGTGATTGTTGACCACTTCCCTAATTTTGCAGCTGGGTAGTATTTTTTTTTTTTTCCAATTTGAAATGCTGGCTTGTAGAATATGAAAATGTTTCCTTTTTATACATACGAAATATTCTCTCATTATTCACTCATTTCTTCATTCATTTAACATATGTTTGTCAAGTCCTTAAATGTGCAAGGCTTTGTGCTCAATGCATATGCTATATTCTCATTTCTATTATTAGATTTGAATTATTCAGTCTACAGATGTTTACTGTGCTCTAAGCTGTGCTAAGGACTGGAGAAAAAAAGATAAATGTCATACTCCAGTCCCAAAAGGGTCCTAGCTTAGGCAGGTGGCTGGCAGGTAAGCCAGGGTTCTTGTTGACTTGTAAGTGCTGCAACAGAGCCCTATCTTGGGGGCACAGCCTAGGAAGGGTGTGGAGGAATCCACAAGTTGGAAGCTGGTGACAGGCAAGCAGAGTCTTAATAGGTAAGTAGGTGTTCACCGAGGAAAGAAAGAGAGGAAAGGAATTTCGGACAGAAAGACCTACATGTGAGGGCACTGGGGTGAAGCACAGACAGGCTAGGGAGCAGGAGGTGAGTGGGGCAATGGGAGTCCCCCAAAAGACTGCAAAAATACTAGGCTACCAATGGGCATGAAAGCTGAGTCATGAAGAACCACAGATGTCCACTTAAGGCACTCAGACTTGAATCTGAAGGTAAGAGGCCTTTGAAATATTTTAAATATGCAAGTAATAAGGTTGGAATTAAAGACAACTTTGCTTTGGAAGTGATATTAACAAGAATGACAAAGTAGCAGACATTTACCAAGAGCTTACTCTGTGCCAGGCACTATTCTAGCTGGAGGATAGTGACTCTCGTGTTTGTTTTAGAGTTGTGAGACTTAAGCCCAGAGAGATGTCATAATTCAGCCAACTCCACACAGCCAATGAGCATTGGAAGTAGTAACAATAATGATGCACATAAGAGTAGCGGCAGATAATTACAACAGCTCCCAATTATGTGTGTGTGTGTGTGTGTGTGTGTGTGTGTGTGTGTGTGTGTGTGTGCTTCTGCTTAAGAAAAATGATGGCCAGTGAGTTAATTCCCCTCTTCCAAAGATCTCACAACCCCTAGGTGGTACAGAAGGGATTCCAACACCAGCCTGTGTCCCTGCAAAGCTGTCACATACATCCATCTCCTCTCAGACTCCAACCTTGTAATGGTGGAAGAATATGTGAGGGACTAAAGTTTAAGAGACCCTTCTCCTTCCAGTCTGTCTGAGTGACCGACCGCCCACTAGCCTGAGCTCCAGCCATTTAGCTTCTCCAGGGCTCACTCTGTTCCTCTGCAAGTCAGAGCTATTAAGCAAAATAGGTTGCAAGTTCCTTCTAGTTGTGTACCATTCCATATTGTCTCCAGGGGAGCTCCAGCTTACAAGAGGAAAAGCTGGTGCTCAGCATGTGCACATGGCCAGGGAGGAAAGGCATAAGCCCTGATAGAAACGCCAGTCGCCATCTTACCTTCATGCCCTCAGCGGCCTTAGGCCATGATGGTCAGAGTCAGGAGCTGAAGGCAAGATGGCCTCCTCTTCTCCTCTGTGTTCTTTCTCTTTCTCCATCACTCTCACATTACAGGTGCCTCTGAAGTCTCTTGTCACCCAGGCCCGGGGTCTGCACAGCTGGGTCACTCATTTTCCAACAATAAAACCTCTTCCAACTGGCTCACTGCTTGGGGGCCTCCAAGCGGCAGTTCCAGAAATATTAATTATGGCTGAACAAGGCTGCTGAGCACCCCGATTCCAGGCTCCCTGGGTGAGGGATCTGTGGCCCAGCTGTGAAAGCCATTTCCAGGCGACTATCAATTGTAAGGGAATGCCCATCCAGCTGAATTGCAGTGGATCCAAAAATGCTCATTAAGCCCGGGGCACCGCTGTAAAGCAGCATCTTGCAGCCTCCGTGGGAACTAACAGCAGAAGGCTCCAGGAGCTGGAATCGTGCTTCTGTTGCAATGGTTTTGCTTTCAATTTGCATTTGGCATTCAGGGTACAGCAAGCACTTTTGATGTCTGCCTGCCTTCCTTCTTCCTTCTTCCTTCTTCTTCTTCTTCTTCTTCTTCTTCTTCTTCTTCTTCTTCTTCTTCTTCTTCTTCTTCTTCTTCTTCTTCCTTTTTTTTCTTCCTTCTACATTTCCCCCTCTCTCCCTCCCTCTATCCTGCCTTTCTCTTCTTTTCTTTCATTTTGTTTCAAGCCATCTGGGAAAGATGGCGCTCTGACAGCATTCGGAGAGCGTCTGAAGTTCCTTCAGATTTCCTGGGAGGAGTTGGAGCTACAATGGGGCTTCTGTCGAAATCCATCAGAGGCAGCGTTCTGCAGATCTGGGTTCAAATTCATTTTCTGAGATTGGTCACTCCTGGATCTAGTGGCATCTTTGAAAAGGAGACCAATCGTGCTGGCTTAAGCAGAGGGAATTTGATTGCAAAGTTTCCCTAAATAATCTTTGAAGAGCTGATAATTCCATGTTGGCCCCAGGAGGACTGGAATGTGGTGCACTGCCCTTCCCCCCTTCTTTCCTGCAAGGCTGCAACACCTTTTGGGCCTGTGTTCCCCAGTGTCTGCTCCACTCTCTTGCTTCTCTTTATGGACAGGCTCTTCTGTTCCTCCTAAAAGTGGTCTGCGTGGAGCTTTGGCTGGCCACATCTGTTTTCCCAGCTTAAGCATCTCTTCTGTCCAGTCTGGTTTAATGGTTAAAAGTACAGGCTCTAGAGGCAACCTGCCTGTGTTCATCTTGCTTCTGTCACTTAGCCACTATGTGACCTTAAGCAAAGTTTCTTAACTTGTATAGAACTCACTTTGGTAATAGTACCTAATTCCTTTGTTCAAATGAGATAATTTCTTATAAAGACCTGGCATGTTAGAAAGGTTGGCTATTGGTGGCAAGTGCTTCCTTTTATTCAACTCATATAGTCTCTGTCTTTTAGCTTCAATTCTTTTTCTTAAAGATTTTATTTATTTATTTGGACAGAGAGAGAGAGAGCATGGGTGGTGGGAGGGCAGCGGGAGAGGGAGAGAAGGAATCCCAAACAGACTCCCCACCGAGCTAGGAGCTCAATGTGGGGCTCAATCCCACAACCCAGAGATCATGACCTGAGCAGAAATCAAGAGTCTGACACTCAACAGAAGGAGCCACCCAGGTGCCCCTCTTAGCTTCAATTCTTGACAGAGCAAATGTGATTGGTTCAACTTGGCCTAGGGATTGACTCCTCTTGGGTCAGTTGGACACAAGGACCCTGTGGGAAAACAGGGAAGTTCATAGGGTATATTTTCTAAGAAGACTCTAGAGGTTGAGGCAAGGATCGACAATTAACATCAATATATAGTTTTCCTTGTTTTCTACCTTTTTTGACCTCATTATCTCTTGATAGCTTGCTTGATATTTTTATTCACCTACTCACTCAATTTTATTCTGAAGAAGAGCAGGAACAGAAAGGATCCCAAAAAGATGAGGAAACCAGTATTTAATTGGTTAGAGAGTATTTAACTATTAGTTAAATTAGCCAGCAGTATAGCTGCCCCAGTTGTTAAAATACTGTGTTATATTTCGTTTGTGGGTTCAGTGCACTTACTTTCTGAGTAAATTCTTTCTCTTGCCTCTACCATCCTGGTACTCCATCAGGACCACAAGAACCCCCATGATCTAAAATTAAAGGAGTCATGTTTTACAAAGCAGGATCTTTCAAGTTACTTTCTCAAGGTTATGGCCAGCATCTACCAACTATATCCTCTGCAGTGGCTCTCGTTCTCCTTCCTTTCAACCCCTATCCATCCAATGGGTCTTCATTGTCCCTTCTCCATTGGTGGTTGGGAAATCATTAGAGAAAAAGAGAGGAAGAAGTCCATATAGTGTTTCTAATGACCAGAACTGGAGTGTTGTATTGGCCCAGGAACAATGGCCTATGAAGTATTAATGCCCAATTTTGGGCTCTTGAGCCATCACTTCTTATGTGTGCAAGTGTCTACTTCCCTATCTCACTAGAAACAGTGAGTATTATGGACCTTTAATGTTTCTGGCTATGTGGCAGCAGAAATATGGTATTTCACTACTTCATTTTGCAATTCCTGATTACTAATGGGGTTGAACATTTTTTGAAATTGTGTGTTATAAGCCAGCTTTTTCTACATTTTTTTTCTGTTAATATCTCATGTTCATTTTCCTGTGGAATTGCCCCAAAGAGCTTATGAAGGCAGGAGGAGACATTGCAACATTTAGTTAGTAGGGTGGAGGGGGATGGACTTTGGAAAAACTATAGAAGGGAGAAAACTGAAGGAAACTGTGTTAGGACACTTCTAAAGTAATTCAGGAAAAAAAATATTTTTTTTTTTAAATTGGAGAATTGAGATTATCTATAACAATGTAAATTTTGGATCTGGGAAACTTAAACAAATAGAAGTCAACCTGTCCCAAAGGATCAGAGTCAGACGGAGACCTTGCTGTTATTTCAGTGGCTAAATGATACCAAGACCAGCATAACTGCAGTGATATTGGCCTTCTTCTCCTGCTTATTGACTCATGAACACAAGTTTGTTGCTGCAACTGCAGCCATCATATCTTCATTCCATCAGGAGAAAGGAAGAGAAGCCTAGGGACAGAATGCAAGGACTTCCCTAGGATTCAAAAAAATGATGTCCTCTGACTACACCTAATCGAAATGTTGCTAGGGAGGGTGAGTGTTGATTGGGTCAGTGTAGGATTCATAGGGAAGAAAAATGGGCACCTTTAAGACAAAGGAGGTTTCCAGCATTGGAGATGGGTGCATTTGTTCATGTAAGGAAATGTAAGTGTAGAAATAGGTTGATGCATATCAAGGCCTTGCACATGTCAATTGGACATACGAATCTGAGTTTGGGGGAAGAGGTTGAGGTTGAAAGAATAGAAATGGAGTCATTAGGTTGGAGACCAGAGAGCAGGGTGCAGAGAAAGGTCAGGGAGTCAAGGACAACATGTGAAGAAAGTTCTGGAAATGGTTTTATTCCTCTTAAGTTTCTTGAATTAAATTCTCAGAATTGGACCCCAGATTTGAAACTGTACAAGTACATTTTTTTCATTGCTTTTTACAGCTTATTAATTTGCAAATAATAGACTCAGGCACTTTTGCACTGAGGATAAAACTTTCAGAGCTTATGAAGCAGCTCTTAGATCAATAGAAGTCTCCACTCTCTAGAACTATTTTTTTCCTCTCACCAGCTCTTCCCTGGTAACTATTCTGATTATGCATTTAAATAAAAGGATAATAAAAAAGAATTCCCTGACACATTTAACTGCCTTGAGGGATAAGAATATGCAGCAGTTAGTGATATGTAAAGTGTCTGTTCCTGTGTGGCTGCACGTGTGAAGGTATATGTGGTCGCCCTCTGCCAAGCCTTTGTACTGGGCTTCAAAGTCATAATGCTGGAGCTCAAAGGCCTGGGGGAGTGGTGGCATCTTCCTCCTTTTTACTGAAACTCGAGTGTGAAAGTACTTTGATAGTTGAGTTGGTGTTTAAAAATGTTGGTTCTGGTAATGCACTCTTCTTGAATGGATTTTCCGTTTCATAATATCTTATTCAGAATGGAAATGGAAAACTCTATTTACATGAATATTAAAATGGGAAATTTGCTTTTGCTGAATTCTGAATGCTGTGGAGGAAGTGTTGAAATTGTCAGCTATGATGGGACTTTAATAATATAAATCGCTTACAGGTATTGAGTGTCTACTTTTGTGCGAAGCACTTTATATGAATTACCTCCTGCAGCCCCCCTAGGAACCCTATGTAGCAGATATTCTTATAATGCCCATTTAACATGTGAGGAAACTGCCTCATAGATACATTAAGGGTCGTACTATGTGTGCTAAAACAGTGATAAATAACAGTCTACTTTGATTTGATAGGTAGGTGTTGACATAGGACTTCCAAAGATAATAATGAAAGAAATGAGATGTCACTGATGGAATGGATAAATGGCAACTTGACACAGACACCAAGAACCATCAGCTAGGTAGCAATACCTAAGTTGCATTTCTATAAACTAATTGGGCCATGGTTGGTTCTAGTCTTCTATGAGGAAACACTAATAAAAAGATTTGGGGTTGGGGGTTGGAAATGGAAAGTCATTGTAAATTCAGAAGACTTGGGTTTATTTTTTTCGCTTTTTTTTAAACATAATTTCTAATAATTCCAGTTTTATGACAGAGTTCCAGTGGGAGCAAGTAATAATTATTTAAAACTAACACAGTTCCATGTATATGACACAGTTTAAAAACTGTTGCATAGACCTTGTGGAACCTCCTTGGCAAATCCACAGTAATTATATTTTACGGCGTATTTGTAAACTCTAGTAATTACCTACACAAAGACAAGTAAAAGACATATGAGCTATATTATGATAGAAAAACAGGTGTGCCATTGAAATAAGGAAACTATCTGGAAAGTGCTTTAACATCCTTGGAGGAATTCTCTATGCAGAGATTCTGCTTCAACTCAGGGCAATATTTTAGCCCTCATGTTTTGTACAATTTTCCTAAACAAATAGAATTTCCAGAATGGATTTATAGTTTTTGCTTCCCCTAGGGTGAGCTGGAGGGGATTAGGGTCTAGAGTGGAAAGTGGCATATGAAAAAGGAAAAAAAAAAAAAAAAGGAGAGACAGAGTCTTCATTTTTTCTCTTTAATTTTGACTCAGGAAAGGCTGAGTCAGAATAGCTGTGAAGAACTGGTTGGATTTACATCTACACAATCTGGGGGTTTGAGCCTCTATTTTGGGTTGACAGAAACCCCTCAAAATGTAGGGACTTCAGTTTCATTGAGGTCCTACCATTTCTGGTCCAACCTTTCTGTCAGCCATTTTTTATTGAGTCCTTAATATGTGCAAAGTGCTGGAGATGGAGTGAAGGAGAGGAAAAAAGTGTGAGGATGTGGATGTGGATAAATAGGGGTGAAGGGAGTGCCTGTGTGGCTCAGTCAGTTCAGCATCGGGCTCTTGGTTTCAGCTCAGGTCATGATCTCAGAGTCATAAGATTGAGCCCTGCTTTGGCTCCATGTTCAGTAGGGAGTTTGCTTGAGATTCTCTCCCTCTCCCTCTCCCGCTGCCCCTTCCCCCACTCACACTCTCTCTGTCTCAAATAAATAAATGAATCTTTTTTTAAAAAATGGGGCTAAAGTAACAAGGAAGGTGACATGGATTCCACCTGAAGACATGCTGGCACGCAGATTTCCCAGACTGCTCTGTGGCCTTGTTCTAAAACACCCTGGATGAAATTCTCTTCTATTTGCTCCCTGTAAGTTTCCTTTCTTCTTCAGAGCTCTCCAGCTACACATTTCAAGTGCTGGGTAATCAGGTTTCAAATCATGTCAGCAAACTCCCTTAAATCTTGTTTAAAATGAGGGGGTCCAGACTAATGGAGGGAATGAGTGAAAGCTCACTGAAGTGAATGCTTTCAGTTCTTGCCTTCTTTTTCCTGGTGTTCAATAATTGTCCACAAGTCACAAAGTCAAAATTCACTTAGGATTTGTATTTGAACTACCTCAGGCACATTTTTCCTATCCCTGGGGAAGATGATATTTCTTCCTCCTGAAATATGTGGGGAGGAGACTGGATTCAGAAATTGCCAATAAACAGAAATTGCCAATGCAAATGATTGTCAACTATTCATAGACTAGCTACTTATGTGCCAGACCCTGTGCTGAGCATTGGGAACATACCCATGACCAACATGGACTTGGTTGTTGCCTTGCGAAGTTAGTATGTGTCTTTCATAATTTCTTCACTGGTTTGGGTTTGCTTAAGGCAAACTCCATTTCCCTTTCCTCCTTACATTTATAATGCTTTCCAAGACCATATGGCCCATAGCTTGTTGACAAGTCGGCACCATTAAGGATGCTTCTGCAAGATCTATCTTTCACCATAAGTAGATTAACACTTATCTGCCCAAAGCTTTGAGCAGAGAAAAAGAAAGAAAGAAAGAAAAGAGAGAGAGAGAGAAAGAAGGAAAGAAAGAAAGAAAAAGAGAAAAGAAAGAAAAGAAAAAAAGAAAAGAAAAGAAAAGAAAAAAGAAAGAAAAGAGAACAAATTAAAAGGAAGAAAAGACAAATGTTCAGCCTTGTGACTTCTTGGTTTCATCTGGAGTTGAAGTTTTTGTGGGTTGGACTTTCCCACCTGGAACAAGGTGGGTCCTGTGTGCTCCCAACATTATTGCTCTTTCCGGGTTCTGTGAGTTCACTGACTTACAATAAGGAGAAATTAAAGGGAAGAATACAGATTTAGATGCTACTTCTAAATCTCACTTGCTATATGTCCTCAGATAAGCTATTTGGGGACTTAATTTTCTTCCTCTGTAAAATAAGAGCTTTGAATTAGGTGATTTAACTCTTGGCATCATGGATATCTTTAGAAATCTATTGAAAGATGTGGACCCACTCCCCAGGAAAAAGAAAAAGGTAAACACATTTGCATGCACGCACACACACACACACACACACACACACACGATTTTGCACACAATTGCAGGAACTCATGGAGTTCCAAACCCATTCATAGGAAACCTGATTAGAGGTTCATTAACATCCAGTATTGCCTGGGATATTCATGATTTTTGCACTTTCACATTTTTTCCCCAGATTTCAAATTGATTCTCAAATGATGAGAAAGTGGTTCTTTAGGTGATAGGAGAAATGCTTTAGCATAATTAGAAATACTTTCTACCAGAGAAAACCTGCAGTATTTTGATCAATAAAATGATTTTGGTAAAATGATCAATGATTTTTAATAAAAGTCATCCAAGTAAATTGTATTGTCTGACCAAAAGGCAGAATTGGTGAGACAGGTGTTGTGTTGAAGATGTTCATACATTCTTATTAAGAAGTCATGTCATAGATCACAAAGAGAACTGCATGGAAAACTTAAAGAGTAATAGAGGGAGGTGTGCTTAGGATGGAGAAGGAGTGGACATTTCTCAGAAGAAATGAGAAGGAGGAGGGAAGCTGAATGAGGCACATGCCATGTATTGGATGATATTAAAACAGAATTTTCGAAAGCATGTTTAAGAAACACTAGACCCTGAGACAGTTAGGAAAACAAAGGCTCCATGCTAAAATAACTTTGGGAAGTTATTATATATATTATATACTTGTAGAACACATTTCAGGATACAAATGGAAGACTCATTTAAGACAGTCATTTAAGAGAAAAATCTACTAATGTTTAAGCCCTATTTTCCAAATTTATCAGACAATGAAATACAAATTTTTTTTATCCCTTGCATCAGCTATTGAGACCAGTCTTGCTCAACACACTTTCAGAAACACATTTTGAGATGTCCTAGGGAAGAGAAAATTAAGAATTAATTTCTACAACGACAACAGCATCAACAAAATGATGAATTGAGAAATCATCCATTTGGGAAACAGACGAAACAACTCTACATGGTGCGTGTGGGAAAGTTGACAATATTTTCCTGCTAGAGTAGAGGGAATTGAGAGTGGGGTGAAATAATATAAAGAGTTATTCATCTTCTATACTAGGTGTTTACACAAAAGACATAGCAGGACTTAAAATATAAAGTACATTGCGTATGAAATAACAGAGCGTGTTTGTAATCATAAGGTTTCTCTATAGCTGATGACCTTGGAATGTGAAGATGTTTCTCAATCTTTTAAGCATTTCTGTGGCCAAAAAACTAAAAAGAGGTACAGCGTCCTACCCACTGTGGACAAGCAACAGCGAGGACGCCCCTTGGGAAATCTGATCTATCACCAGCGATAGAGCCTGACCTATCAGCTTTGTGCAAGATGGAAGACAGCACTGCCTTTCGAAGTTGGCCAGGAACTATGTGAGGGTGGGCTTTCTGTTGATTCAAGGCATCAAGAGACTTTGTGCTACCTGAATGGGAGAGTTTGTGGGTAAGTTTCAGCTCTTTGTTTCTGATGACAATTAGGTAGAGGCTGCCACACAGAGATCAATAGCTTGATATAATAATAATACTATTGAGAGGCAACGTTTCTTGAGCTCTTAGTGTGTGTGGGACACTGTCATGTAAGTTGATTATTTCATTTATCTTTATTACTTTTATGGGTCAGGTTCTGTTGTCTCTGTTTTATAGAGGAGAATGCTGAAGCTTAAGGAGTGGAAATAATTGCTTAAGACCAACGGTTGAGAGAGCCACACCTGAACCTACTCTTGTAACTCTTGCTTTGGAGTAGACTGGGGAGTTCTGAGAACGGTGATTGTGTGTTTAGCTCAGTGACCCTGGAGAACTTTGATTACAGAGGGATGCCTCTCTAACCTCAGTAGATAGCATGCGCTTTATGTCCTTGAGGAAAAGATAATGCTAACCGGTTGCTATGAGACCAACTCATGGGTGAAGAAATTGGTCGTTGGGATGAAGTTGAAGATATGCTGCTTCCAGAGATTCTGTGTAGCATTTGGAGAAGTGCCAAATTGGAGGAAAGCAGGTCCAAGGAAACATCTGGCGAACAGATTCGGTACTTTCAGAATATTGATACATGGATACCTTAGGTATTTCAGAGAAAATGAAGAAGCCTGTGTCATTCTCTACTAGGAAAGGAACATCAGAGTCAAGTTTATGTTAGTCCTCACTGTGGATTTTTGGAGGCGAGGGGGCTGGAGATAAATAAGACTTTTACAATCTCACCAGTGATCGGACCCACGGTGTAGGTGGAAGCTAGCAGACTTTTGGTTCAAAAAAGCCACCTTCTGTGCTGGAGTCTGGAATCGATGTGAAGGGTTTTAGCTTTTTCTTCTTCTCTGACACTAGACCAGACCAGACCACAGCAGCAGAACTAGACTGCAGGATGGGTTTGACAATTTAGATACAAACATGCAATTCGTCTAACTTACTGGGGATGATACATGGGATGAAGGGATGCTGTGTTGAATCCTTGACTTGGGTTTTTTATGAAGCCTCCCAGATAAAAATGTTTATTGCCCGACCCTAAGGGCACCATTTATAATCCATTCATTGTACAAGGTGGTCCTGGTCCTGACATGGTCATAACACCATTCTGGAATGGAATAGGACAAAGGAAAGATGGGTCATTTCCTTCTTCTTCTCATGGCTCTTATCTGGCCACAGAAAGGACTGGGAAGCAGCTGCCAAGTAATTTTCAAAATCCTGTAACATCTCAAATGATTTCAATAGCCTTCTTGGGGTGAGGTGAGGGGGGAGAAGCAATATTTCATTGCTTATGTTCTTTTGTACTTTTGATTATTTGGTGTAATGGGATGAGTCCAAAATTCAGCCTCATTAGCACGGCATGTGGTTAGATTATTATATTTTACAAATGTCCCCACTGGAAACCAGAATGTTGGGGAGGAAAAAAAAAAGGATCTAGCCCAGAGAACTTTGATATCAATTATGTTTGGGATAAAATGTATATGGTCAGGAAAATCAGAAAATTAGAGAGCTCCAGTCTGAATTGACAAAGTTTTATGCCGGATATACTTTCTCTGGGAAGCTGTTGCTTAGAGAAAAGCCAGAACTCTTTGAGACACATTTAAAAGACAACTCGATTTGAGTCTGCTCCGGTCTCTTTTCCCAGATTGATACATGTGGCCTCCTACATTTAAAATGAAAAGTACTCAGACAATCCTAATCACATTGTCAGTCAGCCAGTCATCTGCTGAAAGGGGCTCCTTCACCTTTAAGGATGCATGTACAATAGTGATATGTAAGCAGCTCAAAGACTCAATACCCCTTTTTTCTGCAAAGCAAGGCTGGGTTAGGAAAAAATCAATATGTTGGAAGTAAAGGTCAGACTAGGAAAAGTGACATGAAACAGAACTAAGGGAACAATATCCTTCATGAAGACTGTTTGAAGTTTCTTTTACCCTTGTGCCGGCTCCAGTGCAAATATATTTTATCCTGGAACAGAAGGCTGTATTCTTGAGGAAAAGTCATATTTTAAATATTTATCTATTTGACAGCATCCTTATTGCATATTATCTTTGTCCTATTGACTAATACTCAAAAAGAATAGGGTATACTTGAAAGTGCACGTTGCATGTGAATTGGAATTGCCAGATTTTTTTTTTCCTCGTAGGCAATGGGATTCGAACACACATATGCATTTGCCTACCGTTTTGAACAGTTCTCAATTTACTTTTTCAAGTGGGCCAGATGTACTACTATAGTCCTTAAAAGGGTCAAGACCATCTCCTTATTTCCCCACTCTCTGTACTTATTGCTTGGGTATAGCTTTAAAGTAGCCCATGAACCCTTTTCACTCTTGCAACACATTTACCCACAATTAACAATCAAGCCGTCTTCCCTTCATTCAGGCAGCCATTCTCCCCGGCCTCATTTTCCCTGCCTCTCTCTTGATCTACCATTGTGCCGAGAGCTGTTTGTGCCATCTCAATCTGCCCCCCTCACCAGCAGCACAAGGATTGTGGGGGGAAGAAAGCGTCCAGCATTCAGATGCTGAATAGCAAATTGCTCTTGAGTGTCCTTGCTTCCCCCGGCTCCCCCCCTTCCTCGGGAAGGACAAGGGGGGCGCTGAAAGCAACCATACATTTTGTTCAGTGCTCTTGAAAACAAGCGTTTCACACCTGAAGCCTTTCACAGCAGCCCAGAAGCACCCCTTCAAAACACTTAATTGCCAATTGCTTCAGAGCTCCTTGTAAAAGTCCATTATGTCAGCCAGCTCCATGGCGGAGACAAAGTATGCGAAATGAAAGAGTCCTCCTTCTTCCA
Organism: Ursus americanus; assembly: GCF_024610735.1. Classification (NCBI taxonomy): domain Eukaryota; kingdom Metazoa; phylum Chordata; class Mammalia; order Carnivora; family Ursidae; genus Ursus; species Ursus americanus. The sequence continues at coordinate 14,686,985 of NC_142154.1, forward strand.
GGGCCCATGCAGCATTAAATATCCCCAGATCACTGGTTTTCTTGTTGTTAACAGGCCGTGATTGGCTCCCGTTGAAGGTATGCACAGAAACCTTCTAGCATTATTTGAAAATGAAAGATGCAATTTTCCTTGCGTTCTTTTTCAAAATAAGATAAAAATAAAGAGGTACCATACTCAAGAAAAGGATCTTCACACATTCATTTTGTAGCTCTGGGAGTTGGGCAGGGGGGCGGGGATGGGATGGGACGAGAAACACCTAGAATTGTGCACCTAGCAAAATTGAGTAGTCCTTTGGTTTTGGTTTTGGTTTTCCATTAGGCTGGAAAAATTAGAGTGCGTGCAAATTCTCAAAGTTAAGAGGCTCTATCCTTGAAGTCCAGAGAAACTCACAATAAGGTATTCCACAAGAAAAGAATGCTCACCTTGAACACAATGGAGCTGAATACTTATTCACTGGAGAGCTTTCTCCAAGTTGCAGCTGTGGAAATTGATTTTCCAATGACGTGGTTCTTTTGGAGACCTCTCTGCAGCCCCTACCCCAAGTCTTTACCACAATTAGCAATCCATTTGATGAAGAACCACACCTGGTAAGCATCCGAGACATGAATGAAATGTTTGTGGAGAAATACATTTCTTGTTGTCAATACTTCTCACTCTGAGGGGAGTAGAGCTGTCCATGTGAGGGAGACATATTAATAAAATACAATGGCGTCAGAGAGCCAACGAGCATGACGAGGGAGGCAAGGGGTTGATTTGTCAGGATAGTTCAAGGTATGTTCTTTTTAGTAGACATTCTGGGTTTCTGGACTCCCATTGTTCTCCTGGCACTTTGAAAACCAGGTACCAGATTCTGGAGGAGTTTGAGTGACATGGAAGCATGTCTTCTGGTGTCTAGGACGGGGTGTGTGTGTGTGTGTGTGTGTGTTTTAAATGCAACTGTGTTCCTTTGCTTCCAAAAGGGGGCCATTTAATCTGATACTTTTGATCTGAAGTTCCTTGTACAGAGTTCAGTGCTTACCTCCCTGAAAAGAGCAAACAGGAACATGAAGTTAAAGAGGAGGAGGAAGTGTGACTTTATTCTAATAAAACATGTAAAAGTGTATTTCTGTTTTGAACCAAACCGCTACTCTGACTGTGCTGATGGAAGGGTTGTCTTTCTTATCACATATAAACTTCCTTTGAATGAATGAACTTCATTCTACTGAATGAAACTTCCCTGGATATCACAATTCTTCTGTTGTCTTTATTGGTCCCTGTGTCTTCGTTGGGATTGCCCTACAACTCATGCCTGCCACGTCTTGTCAAACCATTGGTCAAGCTTGCTCTTGTGACTTCTATGGCTAAATCGCCAGGCTTTCCCCCTTCCTGTCATCATGAGCCTTTAATTGTGCTGGCCGTGGTCTACAATATGTGGTAACTGTGCCCTGCTTCCAATTTCTGGGGTTGTAGAACCCAGAGCAATGAAAGATACATTTTTGAAGTGGGGGGCACATCCTTGTTGGTCTGTCCAAATTCAAGGAATTTTTAAAATTAATTTTAAATTATTTAATTAATTTACAGTATTCTATTAGTTTCAGATATACAATATAGTGATTCAACAATTCTAGACATTACTCAGTGCTCATCATGATAGGTGTACCCTTAATCCCCTTTATCTATGTCACCCATCCCTCTACCCTCCTCCCTTCCGGCAACCACCAATTTGCTCTCTGTATTTAAGTCTGTTTTTGGGGTTGCCTTTCTCTTTCTTTGTTTTATTTCTTAAATGTCACGTATGAGTGAAATCACATGGTATTCGTCTTTCTCTGATTTATTTCACTTAGCACAATACCCTCTGGGTCCATCCTTGTTGTTGCAAATGGCAAGATCTCATTCTTTTTTATGTCTGAGTAATATTCCATTGTGTTTAAATATTACATCTTTATGCATTCATCTATGAATGGACACTTGGATTGCTTCAACAAATAATCTGATTAAAAATGGTAAGGACTTGTGTAGACATTTTTCCAAAGAAGACACATGAAAGGATGCTCAACATCACTCACCATCAGAGAAATACAAATCAAAACCACAATGAGCTATCACCTTACACTTGTCAGAATGGCTGGAATCAAAAAGACAAGAAATAACAAGTGTTGGCGAGGACGTGGAGGAAAAGGAACTCTTGCGCACCGTTAGTGGGAATGCAAACTGGTGCGGCCACTGTGGAAAACAGTATGGTGGGTCCTCAAAATATTAAAAATAGATATATGATCTAGGAATTCCACTTCCGGATATTTGCCTAAAGAAAATGAAAACACTAACTCAAAAAGATATATGCCCCCCTATGTTCATTGCAGCATTATTTACAAGAGCCAAGATATGGAAGCATATCCAAGGATCTTTAAGCAGCAAGGCTCATCCCAGAGCTCCTAGACCTCATTTTCCAAGAAAGATTCCCTCACTATTGTGTCTTATCAGAGGCCATAGATATGATCTATAAACAGTAAGATGATTTTCACCCAAGGTATTTCTTGATTATTTTTTTCTTTCTGCTTTTTCTTTTGGCTTCCTTTTTTGTTTTTGTTTGCTTGTTTGGCTTGTTTCTTTTCTCTATCACTTACCAGGTTGCTCTGCAGAAAAGTTTCCCACAGATTAATTTATTCTGTTAACTAGCTAGCAGACCTTCTTATGTTGTAGGACGTACATATGATGTGCTTCATTAGAACTTGTGATGATGTTAATGCCAATATGAACTTCTTACACACCAATGTAGTGAAAGAGAGGAAAGCAACATTGGCGACTTCCTGCTCACCTGCTTCCCCCTCCCCAACCGAAGCCCCTAACTAGGGGAATGTGGATAAGATACATTTCAGCACAGAAAGCCTCAGGACAGTACCTAAGCATAGCAAGGTCAGCAGACCATGGCCAATGTGCCAAATCTGGGCTGCTTTTTAATTCTGTAAATAAAACACCATAGGAATATAGCCACATCCCTAAGTTCATATATATGGCCTCTGGCTGCATTCACTTCGAAATTGAGTAATGGCAACAGAAACCATCTGGCCCCCAAATCCTAAAATACGCACTCTCTGGCCTTTTTACCGAAAATGTTTGCTAACCCTTACGATAAAGAAAAGGAACTGCTGAGACCTCTTATAATACATTTCACACACAGGAGAACATGAAACATTTGCTGAAGACTTAATCAGATACACTTTTGTTGGGAGTCTGATCTTTATGGGCCAGGAGGAAAACACTGAAATAAACCACATAAGCATGGATGCATGTTTAATTAAATTTTATTTAATTAAGGACTGTTTGCACGTCTGTCTCTCCTGGTAGATGGCGATCTGTGAAGACAAGCACACAATCTTACTTGTAACCTGTAGCCATGTCTATCAAACACTTGCCACTCAATATGTGTCTGTCACATGGACATTTTTTGAATGCATGTTCTTTGGGAAGAAAAACCATCTCCTAAAACCTTGAAGTCTTCAGGCCCAGCTCTTTGGAAATGCACATCAAGAAGCAGTGAGACAGTTCACTGGTAGTTATTTTTGAGGTGTGCCCATTAGATCACTCTACTCTGGACATCGCAGAGGGATTTTGATTTCTGAGCGAACAATTGCCTGCTTTTGAAATGCATTTTCTTCTTCCCGTTGTCTTCCTTTTATTCCACTTACTCCAACTTTCCGGCATGTTTTGAAAAGAAAGTTGACGATTTCTCTTAAGGAATAGGTTTTCTATAATTGCTTTTGCAACAAAAACACCTTTTATTATTCTGCAAACAATCTATTTCCCATGATAGAGCCCTGCTTCCTCTTAGTCAACATATTCAATAAGACACCTGCTTTTTCTGAGATCCCTTGGCACAAGTGTGCCAAACTCCTTTGCCACTTACCTGGTAACATTTGTTGAGACAAATAGTGGCATATTTAATCAAGTCTTGCCAGTACCTGCCGGTGCCAGATTTGTAATCTTGCATTATTTGGGGCTACTCTGGCCATTTCCAAAAGGAGAGAATAAAGAAGTTTTCCTTTTCATGCAAGAACAACTGTTTATTGGCAGAAAGAGGGTGGCTGAATTAACTCTCCCTGGCAGAATGGAGTTCACACCCCTGGGAAATTTTAAACCTAAGAAGTTTACATTTGCCTAACGTTGTTTGCTCCTCTTTTTTGCAGCCCATAGAAACTTGCTCACATAGGGCTAGATTTCAACATGCTTTCATACACAGTGTTGGTTTTGATCAATGCTCAGAGTTCAGCTATTGGAAAGAAGAGGACTTAATAATTTCGAATGTTCATTGTGAACTGTATGTGTTATCTTTAATTTAATATTCAGGTATGTATGTTACTTAATTTACTATTAATGATTGCCCCAATAGGAAGCTGTTATTGTCCAAAATTTATAGGGAGGGAAACTGGACCACACTGAAGTCAGTCATGTTTACAGAGCTAGAAAGAAGAGAATCTGTAGAAAGGATTGATTATATATTCTATCTACTTTGCATTTAATAAAATCTAGGTTGGTATTGAGTTTCAACACGTGGTCAGAACTTGTGCTTTAAATATTGATGTCACGCAGGCTCCACTCTGTTCTCTGATCACGTCATTATAATAATAACAGCAACAACAATGATAATAATAATTGGTAACCACTCACTATGCACTGATATGTTCTATGGATTAGTTTATTTATTTCACTTGGAACCCTGAGTATTCAATATTATTATTATATATCCTACTGGAGAGGAAAACCGAGGCTCAGGAATGTCAAATGCCTGCTTAAAGTCTTGCAGCAGACCAACATCAGAGGAGACATGTAAACATAAACTCTTGGCTGTGTGATACTGAGCCTAGATCCTTCACTGCTATACCCTTAGTATATGCAATATAGGATCCCTGAATGAGTGCATCCATACTCCTGGCTTCAGCCCTAAAGTATATTGATGACATGCCATCCATGTCATTGCTTAGAATGTTATGCTAAGGACAATCATATTATCTATGCACATGAGTAGACATCTCTACTCATGCTCAAATTTGAAGTTGTCATTTTCTCCCCATTCTTCTTTCTTTTATTAAGATGACAAATGACATCTTCCATCTAACTGCCCGAGTGTGAAGCCCAGATACTAATTCAGCCCCAGCTCTCCCACTCTCTCTGAAAGATCTCCAATCATACCGTTAAGCCTTCTTCTTTATTTCTTCTCAAATCCATCTCTCCCTCTCGTCTTCATTGCCCACAGCTTAAGTCACAGCTCATCCCTGCTCAGTGCCGGCCGTCACTTTTTACAGGCTTCTGTCTCCAGCCTGGGTATCTGGAAATCCAATATCTGCACTGGAAGTGAAGTGATTTGTCTCAAGATGATTCTGACTACATTCCCTGCTGTTGAGATTTGTTCAGTGGTTCCCATTGACTCAAGTTCTGCTGAACTCAACACATAAGGCCCTTCATGATCTGGATCCTCTTCACTGGAATAATGATCTTCTTGTGTCTCTCCCATGCTAGACAGCAGGCCTCTCAGAGACAGCAGCCTTGCATTCGTGAGCACCCAGACTGGTGTCTGGCACACAGCGGATGCTCAGTAAGTGTTGCTGAATAAATGAGCATGCTCTTAGTCAAGAGATTCTATCAAGAATGGTTATAACTTCATATTTAAGGTCTATAGTGGGAAAAAAATATTGAGTTAATTTTGGTTTCATGGGCCAGATAGAATATTTTTGTAGTCCTATTATGTCTTCCCTCCTGCCTCATCGCACCCTTCTTCCTTCTTTCCTTCCTTCCTTCCTTCCTTCCTCCCTCCCTCCCTCCCCCTCCCTCTCTCTTTTCTTTCTTTCTTTCTTTCTTTCTTTCTTTCTTTCTTTCTTTCTTTCTTTCTTCTTTCTTTCTTTCTTTCTTTCTTTCTTTCTTTCTTTCTTTCTTTCTTTCTTTCTTTCAACAGCTTACATTTATTGCATACTCATGGCTGGCTAGTGGAAGATGAAAAATAGGAACACAGAACACATAATGAGAATTATATGCGAAAATCCTTTGAAAAGTATAAAATGCCATAGAAATGTCCGAGTTGGTGATGATGATGATAATGCAATCCCAGCTTATTGGTTGCAGGCCTATTATTTTCCAAAATTGTTTGCAAGTTAGCAATTAAGCCATTAATGCAAATCTTCATGTCCTTGCTTACTCTCCCTGACCCATTCCTCTCAAGCTTGAGTAAGTGATCACTTACAGAACATTAAGTTAAGTCCATTTTAAGTCATATGCCTGATTTTGAAGCAAAATATCTTTTTTTATTATTTCAACCAAAGCCAAGTTGTTTTCGTTGTTGTTTGTTAAAGCAGTTGCACATTATCCCTGCTCTGCAGATACGAAGGTTGCTTATTCACAGGCAGGATTTGGCAGTAACTGTAGAGAATGACTTTGGCAGACGTAGCTGAACGGACTTAAACTTGAGTACTGGCTGCTTCCCACATAGAAATTCCCAAAGCTATTCTTAACAGGCCTCACAAATCTAACAGTGAAATGATTTGCTGATGAGAAACATCTGCCTTTGGGCCTAGTGAAGATTCCATAGAAAGTTCTACTTTCTACCCTGCAACCTTAAATGGGTTTCCCCTACTAATCTTTATCATGGGGAAAACCCTTGAAACATTCTCTCCCAGTTTCATCATGGGCTTTTACATACTGTCTCTCCTTAGCAGAACAGATTAGATTGTCTTGTTGTTAGAAAGAACAGAGAGGCTATTGAAGATGATGGAGTTAACCCCTACCCCATTATTGGTGTAGGACCTGAAACTTTGGGTCTCTTTAGGAGTGAACATAGAAAATGCCCAAAAAAAGGACCTGTATTCATCGGAAGATGATTTAAATATTTACCAACATATATTTAAAGAAATATGAATGCGGTATGTTTGATCATTTTAGAAATTTTCTGATTTGTATCTAAGGAAAGGGCAGTGTGATATTGATTTCAGGTGTATAATGCAGTGACTCGACAATTCTATACATTACACAGTGCTCGCCATGATCAGTGTCGTTGCCGTCTGTCACTAAAGTTATCACAATATTATTGACTATATTCCCTATGCTGTACTTCTCAGCCTGTGACTTATTTATTGTATAATTTTGGAATGAAAGAAACTCAGCTCACTACACGCAGCAGTATATCCAGTCTAACCCAAGACCACATAAATGGGCATTAAAGAAGAGGAACGAAAATCAACCAGTATAAAAACCATTCAGTGCTAGCAGAAAAAAAAATGGTCAAGTCCTTAATGAATGTTTGATTCAAACATCAGCTTAAAATTTAGGGTCCACATTTTCTAACTAAAATGGGAGATTTAGATTCACAAGCAATAAAGAATGAGGGGCTATTAATGAAGAAAGACAAATGCTACAGTTGGGGGGGCCTGAGTTATATTTCTAACACCTACTGAAGAAGCCCCATGTTATACTACATCTTGCAGAAAGGAGTGCTTCTTTCTGGTGATGCATCTTCTACACCCCCGCTCTCTTGGTAGGAAAAATCTAATTTTAATGTGTGCTTAGGCATGTGGTGTTTATGGGAAAAGTTGTGTGTGGGGGTGTACTTAACTACTCAGGAGGGATCTGAAGTATGATTCAAATTTCAGAAGGTTTTCCTACTTCTGAATATCAAGGAACCAAAACAGGCAAGGAGATGAATCTACTTACAAGCCAAGAAAAGCAACAAGGCATTTTCATATCACAAAAGTAGGGTAAATTTTTGCCATGAATTATTTAAGAAATACTTTCCATCCCCTGAACAGATGATCTAGTTCCTGTCCTAAATTAGCAGTTTCCTTTTAAAGACTACATGAAGGGTATTTTGATTCAAGACAAATGAAAACCAATCAGTAAGTTTTCCATCTGACAGCTCTGCCATCTTTAACGTCAGAGAGACCGGTACAATATTTAATACGTTATACTGTCCAGGTATTGTACCATATCTTAATCAACAATATAAAAGCTAGGTTTTATAACTTAATCTTAATTTTTGAAAAATACACAAAAGGCATAAAAATATAAATTTTCATAACCATTTTGTCATCATTTACTATTTACACAGTCTTGGTTTCTGTTGAATTTTGGAAAATTCGAGATCTCAGTCTGCTAATGAATCAGAGTCCAAAATAACTGCAGGGACGGCATCCTTTTGAGGCCAATTTCATGATCCTTCCTGGCCTCTGAGTGTTGACCTGTTGCCCTGAGATGAATGAGTTGACAGGAGAAAGAGAAGGAAGAAAGAACCTAGCCCTGTACAGAGTCATGGCCTCAATTCTTGGTTTTGTTAGTTGGCGTAGTGAGTGAGAATTTCTTCTACGCCTTGATGTTTGTAATAGAAATCCCTGGGGTAGAATATAGACATGCAAAAGCTCAGATACCCTTGATGAGAGTTGCTTCATAAGTTTTGGCGCCCACTGGTACTTTTTTCCCAGTCCAGGGAAATGGATAATTATCTTGGTTCATGGTGGGTGGCATATCACTGCCAAATTGTTCTCTTGAGAGCACAACAGCCTCAGGTTTTGCAGCTAATGGTCTGAAATTTTTGGACTAATTGATTTAGATTTGTAATACTTCTTTGTTTTATGTAAAAACTCTTGGTCTTAACACTGAAGGACCATTGTAGCCTTGCAGCTTTAAATTTTTGGTCTAATTGAATTAGATTTGTAATACTTCTTTGTTTTATGTGGAAACTTGTAATTACCACTGAAAGACCACTGTAGCCTTGCAGCTTCTCCCAGGGAAACTTACCTCTTTGTTCTACAAAGCTTCCCGAAAGATAGTAAGCTTCAGGAAGGTAGGCAGTAAGCCTGCTTTCCTAGCTTTTTCTTCTTCCGCCATGATGGAGCACCGTTCTCTGCCACAGAACATTCCACGGAGGCTTTGCTGAACCGAATCCTGTACGTGTGTCCCTGCTTCTGGTGGCGATTAGACATGAGAAGCTGCCTGTATGAGTGGAAAGAAAAGTAGAAATAATAGTCTGGCAACCATTGTCCAGGTTCTGTCTTTGCTGCCTATTAGTCATGTTATCTTGAGTAAATCACTTAACCTATCTTCAGCTTCATCTTTTTTTTTTTTTTTTTTTGGCCTATAAAATGGAGTATCAGAACATACCGATACTGGAGAAAGAGTATCATGGTGATCAAGGGAGAAAATGTATGTGTGAAAAAAATGTGTCCTATATATAGGACACACTGTGTGGTAGAAATCCAAAGCATAATTAGAACTACACATTACAGTGGCAAAGTATTGAATTTCAGTGTCTAGCTGATTCTCTGATGGGGATCTGAAATCTTGAGTAAGGCACCTCCCGTGACCCCCATGCTGCCCCAGGACTCATTTGTCTCATCGATGCTTAACCTGTTTTTCTCCAAGATTTCCTTCAGATGTAAATATCTTATTTCAAGCCCCAATTCCCTGATTTGTATAAATGAGAGATCATGTACTATCCATTGAATTATATCTTTGTATGTTATACAGTATTTTAATTTATCCAAAAAATAAAGGACTGGGCACATAGAAAGTAAACAAGAGAGGCCGAAGTGTCACCGGAATTCTAGGCACTTTAGTTTTACTCCAGTGAGTATTCTGCTTCCTGGACTCATCCTGCAGAGCTTCTCCTCTGTGGGGCTCAAACTCCACTAGGTCCAGATAACAAGGCCATTACGGGGCCGTTGTAGTGGTATGGCAGTGGCGATCAACTTCGATAAAGAAGTTTCTTAAGGAGATCATTTTTATGATTGTTTCATTGTCAGGGTGGGAGAGTTCAGCCTCCCTTTCAACACTCAGCTCAAGTGACCCATTCTCCAAGAAGTTTCCCTGACCCTCGCTTCAGCAGGCAGTTGAAGTGACCACTGCCCACTTTGTGTGCCCATCCTGTGCTCTGCAGAGAGGTCTCTCACGCTTCACCCAGCCATTCATGGCACCACTTGGCTTCCGTGATTACTTCCCTTTACCTGACTTGCCCTTTAGGACAAGACTGCGTCTGTGGATCGTGTTTGGTAGACTTAATGAAGTTAACTGGTTACATAAATGGAAGATACAAAAACAAAATGAAGTCCAGAATAAGAAGGATGAGCAAAAAGAAGTAACTGTGCTAAGTTAGCTGAAGAGAACTGTAATAGCAAGTTTGGGAGATGTCGTAGAACAAGCTGTTTGTTGTATGACTTCATGATAGCAGCCGGGCTGTGGATGAGCAGTGGTGGGCAGGTCAAAATGGCTGATGTGGCCAAGTCAATACCAACCAGGCTTCCAAAGCCGATTCAAAATTTTGACCTGAGAAGGTTAATAGGACAAGATGATTTATGCTATTTAATGTATATTCTTAGCCTGGGTGATGATGACAGGCTCAAGTGTGTTGTGGGACATTATGAATCTAAGCAGGACAACAAAGATGGCTTCCCCCTGCTGGTTAAACAGCAGGGCTGTGGCTTGGGACAGATCTTGTTTGGGTCCCCATCCTCTCTAGCTGGGTGGCTTAATACAACTCCCTTTACTTAAACATCCACAGCTTTATTTTCCTAATTTTAAAATGAAGTTGACTATAAAGGCGACTCCCTCAAAGCACTCTGAAGTTTGAGTACAATGGTCCATTTAAAGCACAGAGACATTGCCTGGTCATAGCAGAGAACAAGCAATGCTTCATTTTTGCGCACTGGAAATGTTGAAAACTTTGCAAGTACAGGATGAAGTCATTATGCCTTGAGCCCTTGGACACCTGCTTTTGGGAACTTGAATCATGAAAAGTTGCCTTTCTTTCTCTATTTATTCAAAATATTTATTGAACGTTACAAAGCACAGGGCTAGGTTCTAGGAGAGATACAAGCACATTATGTATAAAATGCCATCTCTGTGTTTCAGTGTCTTGCAAATGAATAAAGATAAGACACATGTATAAAACAGTGAAATTAAAAAAAAAAAACCTGCATATAATGAGCTGAGAAGCAGAAAAAAAAAAAAGGCTCTGATGGGAGAGATCAGAGAGTCAAGTTTAAGTCCCAGACTCTTATTCGTTTTCTGGGCTTGGGTTAGTCTTATGAACTTTCTAGCCTTTGGCTTCCTCACCTGGAATGTGAGAATGTTGATTTCTCAGATCTCAAGATTGCTATTGGGCCTGAGGATTCCAAGCCCAGTAGGGTTATCGCTGCCATTCCGACCAATGCTGGAGGTTGAATCTTCAGGAACTCAGGGAATGATTTACATAGAGTGAATACATTTTGGCCTGGTCCTGAAGGATGAGTAAGATTTCTATGAGCAGAGAAAGAAGGAGGCTGGTCTTAGAAAACGTGGGAGCAAAAATCCGGAGGTGGATAGTGACAGGACTTTTTGCATTTGTCTATGAAACTAGACTCGGAGGATGGGTTTAGTCAAGTAATTCAGTCTCAGATTTAAGTAAGTATTTTTTTAAGATTTTATTTATTTATTTGAGAGAGGGAGGAAGAGTGGGGGGAGGGGCAGAGGGAGAGGGAGAAGCAGACTCCCTGTTGATCGGGGAGCCCTATGCGGAACTTAATCCCAGAACACTGAGATCATGACCTGATCTGAAGGCAGATGCTTAACCGACTGAGCCACCAGGCACACCATCAGATTTAAATAAGTTTTACTGAGAATATTTCCTTAACAAGCACCAGCCTGGGTCTTTCACATATGTCACCTAATTTAACTGGCCAGCAATATGGTGTGATATGAGTATCACTAGCCCTCTCGAGCAGATGTTAAATGGATACACATGCAGCTGACCGGAGAGCCACACAGATAATGCAAAAGAGTGACGTTCATTGTCTGGGGCAAAAGGCACATCTGGATTCACATGTGGCCCATAAGCACTCTTGTTAGCTTTTGGCATGTGGAAACTGAAGTTCAGAGAGTTTAATGGAACACAGTGGCTGTATCATAAGCCTGGATTCAAATCTGGGTATCTTGAATCGAAGTCTGGTGTTTTTCCTCATGGCACGATCTTCCTACTAGAAACATTGGGAGAGAATCCTGGAATGATAGGTAGTACCCAGAATCCTGGAATGGTAGGTAGTACCCAGATTGTAAATAGCCTTAACATCTGCCCAAGGATTCAGATGGTGTTCAGTGACCGCCTGAAGACTCTGAACAGGACCATGAAAGAATCAAAATGGTAGTTTGTGTCTGTTAGAGACGCAGGGTGGTGGTGACGAGAGTTGAGTTTAGGGGTGGTGTTCTAAGGATAGAAGTAGGGTGATTGAATGGAAATGAGATGTGAAAAATGCATCACTGGCTATTGATAGAGCCGAGGAAAGACATCAATCAAAGGTGATGTGTTCCTGTGCTAGGGAGGTCTTTCTTAGGCCATCTCCCCTGGCCTACTCGAAGGAACTGACATATACAGACAGTAGTTGAAACTATGTGAACGGTTCAAGGAAAAAACACTTAAAGTCCCGTGATGGAATCTACATCCGGGCAGCACAATTCACCAGATTGCAAACCGGTTCCAGGAAACTCCATCCCCTGCAACAATAACCAAGGCAGAGATGTGCGGATTCAGAAATGTCTCCCCTAGGAATACGGGGTGGGGCTTCAAACGGTAATACCAAAACTCAAAAAAATCAGTCCAAATTCAGAGAGCGTTTTGGTTGGTAGGTGAGCACCACTTTGCTGCGAAGGGCTTAGCTAGATGAGCCTGAAGGAGAAACTATCTTCTTGTGTGTGATCTCATCAGTTTCTCTGTTTTAATGGGCTCTTTGCAATTGCTTATCTGCCAATACCCTGATTATACAGTTGCCCTTATAACCACAAATGGATACTTTTTTTTTTTTTTCCTGCAGTGGAACTTCACAAATACTGCTTTGAATTGGAAACTGGAAGATCTGATGGAAAGACAAGTACTAAATGCCCAAGGTACATCTGACATGGATGATTTGAAGCATTATAAAGCTTCCTAATGAAATGAAAAATGGTAAACTTCAGTAAATTACTACTAATTAAAGCGTTTTTTAGTACAGTTAGAGGACAATGTTACGTTAGTTTCAGGTGTACGTGCTGACCACAGTGTAAGTTACCATGATTAAAAAAACAATCTATTGAATACAGAGGTAAATCATTACTATTAATTTAAAAAATCTATTGAATATAGAGGTAAATTGTGAATATAAAGTGGCCAATCCTTTCTGTTACCACCAACAGTGTCAATTCAAACCCAATGTGGGGCAAAAATTGAAAAAAATTGAAATGACCAGTGTAGCTTTTAGCGCAATTTGAAAAATATTTATCTCAGTGTCCATCTTATTAAAACAGAAAACCTTTAAAAGCATGTTGGAAAGACAACGATTGCTCTCTTACCTAATGGGATCCTTAATTATGAATAGCTCATATATGGTACAATTAGAATATAGCAAAGCAAAACTGAAGGTAATGTAATAGAAAATGCAAATACATCTACTCTGTTACGTTTTTCAAAAGTCATCTGAGCTGGAATCCTGTGCAATGTATCATGGACTCCTCCTATTCCTCTCAATTCTAAAAAGTCCAGGCAACATGTGGAAAAATATGATAATATGGGAAAGTATACCTCGTATTAAATATGCTACGAATCAGGGCACATCAGTTTGCCTAGATGCACAAAAATCATGTGGACTGGTTTTTATTGAGTAGATATTCTAAGGTTAAAAATTGGCGTTCTTTGCCAATATGAACCCTTAATCTGAATATTTGTGATTTTCTTTTCTCTTTCTTTCTTTCTTTCTTTCTTTCTTTCTTTCTTTCTTTCTTTCTTTCTTTCTTTCTTTCTTTCTTTCTTTCTTTCTTTCTTTCTTTCTTTCTTTCTTTCTTTCTTTCTTTCTTCTCCCACATGAAGCCCTTCGACTTAAGCATAGTGATCGAAGACAAGGTCTTGCCATCCAGAAGGATTGTGGACAGAAAAGAGATTGAAATTGGTGGGTAATGTTATTGCTTTTTTTCCGTTCATAACTGCAAAGCCATGTGCTAATCGAGCAAGTCTGTGTGCACACATGAGCTTCCTGTCTGGGTGGGGGTCCTGATGGGTCCCAGATCCCCTTGCTTTCCAGGTGGGTAACAGCCTTCGAGTCAGTCTTTTGTGCTCTCTGTACCTTGATTTGGTAATGGTATGAGAAGAAGGTGCAAACCATAGTAATATTTTTATAGCCAGAGTTAAATCAGATCAGCCAGATTTTCGCATGACGGTTTTTCCTGACTTACTTCGATATACGGTATTTTTCTAAAGAGTGCTCAGAATCATTCCAAGCCTGACACAATTAATCTCATTTGTGTTTTATTTTTCCCCCTACATGAAGTAACACAGATATAGTATTACATGGCCCCCAAACCTTGTTACCAAAGTAAGAAACACAAACTTTGGATGCGATTTCACTATGCTGCACGTGGGAATAAGCCCTCACAGCGACCACTCAGTACCATCTCCTACTTATTTTTATTTATTTATTTATTTATTTTAGCCTGGGATCCTGGATGGGGTGGGCCGTTTTGTTCATGCATTGCTCCTGTTCACATTTTTTCCTTTCTTTAAAATTGCCGAAGCTTGGCTGTTGCTATTTGGTGTTGCTCGACCCCTCTGGTCCGCAAAGGACTCCCGAGGGTGGAGGAGAGCTTCCTAAAGTTCTGAAGGAGAAAATTTAATCAGCAAAGTAATCATTTCTGCTGTGATGGAAAAAAAAGGAGGCCAGTGTGAATGACAAAGCAGCTGTAGACCACCAAAAAAGTCAATGGAATTGGAAGGAGGTAGACCTTAAAAAAAAATTGCTCCAAAGACATAGCTTTAAAGGGAAAATGAATCAGAAAAGAGCTCTGAAGTGCTAGAATGCAATGCCTAATAACTTTAAATAGTCCATTGGGTCTTCCGGAATTTTTTTTGTTCTTCTTCAAGAATAATCTGCTTACATCGTTAAGACCTCAGCTAAGCTCAGTAACACAAATTACCAGATGTTGTATCCCCGAGTTTTTCCATCAAAAGACCAACCACCAAGCTTGTTGAAAGAGAGAGGTCATTGTCCCTCCCTGGCTATAAAACTATTTTTGCAACTCCTAACAAATGAAATGAGAATACCTTTCAGCTGTCGAAGGAAACTATCTCCCGCTCCTTCGAAGTCTCCCTGTTTCGCTTTGTTATTTTCTAATAATGCACTCATGTGTAAGCTAATAATGTGAACAGAGGGAAAATGAAGAGACTTAAAAAAAAAAAAAGGAAAAAAGCAGAATGAATTAGGGCAATTGAGGTCGCTCTGTTTCATTTTTTGCTGGAAGGATTTTAGCCCTAGTTTTTACCTTATCGCTTATTACACAATTTACGATAAAATGAGATGTGATTCCATTCTTATTGTTGGGCTATAGCCTATTGAACATGCATATATAGAATTCATTTCAGATTTAAACACTATCTTAATTATAAACTGAATAAAATGGACAACCTATCGGGTTCTCTAAATTGCATTCGAACAAATAGTTTCATTTTTTATCACATTTCTACCGATGACATACTGGGTATAATAATGTTCAGGGACTATTCCGTTTTTATGCAGTGCCTTAATTGGGCCAAAGTATTTCCCATGTGACAACTAATAGTTTGTTTCTGACTTACAAGTTTGAGAACTTGAGCCATATGTCATGCCTCGCAATGTTTTTCACGAGGCTCTGCTTCAATCACATTACCAGGAAATCTTCCTGTTTTAAAATCACCTGCAAATGATATAAATATTGCATGATGAACACATAGTAATTATATCACGTGTAACTTTCTATTTTTAAAAAAAATAATGTCATTATTTGTATTTAGGATTCATGTATAGAAGCTTTTCCAACAAAAGCCATGCACCAAATTGGAAATATTGCAAGAAATATTCTGATTGGGTTTAAAAATGAAAGATAAGTTTAATAAGATATCTAATGTAATTTTTGAAGAAAACACATACATGCATGAGCCTAAAAAGTTTAGTCTTACGTTTGTACTTACTTGCTACAACCTCTGAAAATTGCTGTAAAGAAGTTATGTACATGATGAAACATAGTTTAGTTATTTGGCATAGTCCTTCCAAGTACAAGCTAACATAATAATATAGGTCCTACTTGTCAAAATATGATACTGTGTATTCTATTAAAACATTGATTTATAGTCATAGGATACTTTGCAACACAGAAGAATCATGTTTAGAAAACCTATTAGAAATTGTAGGCAACATACGGTTTTGTAATTAAATGTATATTTTAATATATGTAGCGTTGCTGGAGAATTTCTAACTTAAAATGACTTAAAAGTAATTTCACGTATCAAATAAGTAACTACTTCCGTAGCAACAAGGGAAAGCAAAATAATTAACACTTCGATGTTAATTGTTTGTTAATGTGTTAAATTTTCCAAACTGCCCCATTTACTTACTAGGTAGTTTTGTTTAGCACCCAAAGAAAATGACACATACATACAGATAAACACACACCCATATACTTTAGATGTTTGTCTTCTTTTTAAAGTTCCCTTGCGGCATCTATTTAAAAAACAAAAACAAAAACCTGGGCCGACTAGTAATTTAGAATAGAGCCTGGCATTTTCTGAACTTTGCACCTAGACCACAAAATAAAACAGTTGTCCTGTATGACCCGCGGGCCACCCTGTCCCCCAATGTCCTCTTGCAGATACTTTTTTTGAACAGTCCAAATGAAAGTCGATTCATTTCTCCCTTTTACTTTTACTTTAAGCAGGGGGGTTGTCCAACACACACATGTGCGCGCGCTCACACACACACACACGCACACGCGAATACAATTTTTAGTCATTTTTTCAATTTAAATGATTTGCTATCACAGTTAGTCCATCTTTTATCTCTAAAATAGTTTCAACCCTGTTAATGTGTGCATGTACTTTTTTCTTATCAGCCTCTCAGCAGCATTTGTGATTCATAGCACCATCAAAGTGATAATAAACTCATTCACAATACTAACAAACACGGGGCTCCCAGTTATTTACGAGGCAAATTCACTGCGAGGCTGGGCTGCGGAACAGGGGAGAATCAAGATGGTGTTGATTGATAAATTGACAGGTTAATTTACAAGTGGATAATAGGAGTTAGACCCAGAGGGAAAGAGGGAAGGTCTGGATTCTAGCTTGGTTGCACTGCCATCTGTCTTATGCTCAGAAATCTGCAGGGCTGCCGACTGTCAGGATCAAATACATCCGCATTCTTCCCAACTTAAAGACAAAGACCTCCATTGACTGCTGTGTGATGGGCTTGTTGCCTTGGTTCTTCACACAATTGACCCTCAACGTGTCAAAAACAGTGCCGCGTCCCAGTGTGTTTTAAAGTACCACTTAGAACATGATTTAGAATGTTATTCTGTCAGCTTCGCAAAATAAACAACGAACAAAATTGTTTTCAAGACGGTATTTCACAAATATTAATTGTTGTTTGATTGCTGATGGTTGAAATGTATTCTTTCAAGGTTCAGGGCCCTTGATATGTCTTTGTTTTAGGGAGCGCGTCTTCCCCATCCCCCCAAATACCCCCTTTTCTTCTTTATCTTCGATGCTGGCTGGTCTAGCTGTTTATAGCATATGATAAAACAAATCCTATGCATCTCCTCCTATCAACCTCCCCTATTATTCTTGTTCTTCTAGAGTTTTGTTTTTGTAAATTTTGAACGTCTTTGAGAATTTGAAAAAAAAAAAAAAAACAAGTTCACCAAGTACTTTGGAAAATGGAGTATTCGTACATTTGTTTATTTTTCTCTTCCAAGGGAACATTTTATCTTACGGGTCAGCCATTTATGTTATTAGTTTTGGAGGAAAAATCTTCACCAGCCAATTTTGTTTTCCTCCTCCAGGTCTGGTGTAACAGGAACGTTTCATCGTAAGTTGTCAGGATAGCACCCCTTTATTGGGCTAATGCCACTGTTAGATCTCGAGTCTGTAACTATTGCCACTTGAGAAAGAGCCTAGGCTTTGGTCTTTTAAAATCAGCTGGTTGGAGACTGTTGGGAGCACTGGCCGTGCCCCGTGCCTCTCAGACAGCGGACTTTTGGTTCTTACTTACTAGCACCTATAATCAAGGGGGCTGAAATTCTCTGCTCTTGACCTGAACTCTTCTTCCCCAGATCGCCACGTTGTAAGCGAACGCCCTTCTCAGATTCGAAAGTTCATTTAATGCTTAGCTTAATGTTAAAACTTGGTAGATTTGAACAAATACTGGGCAGTTCACATGTTTTGAAAGGAAATTCAAAAAGGCACAAAAAAAGCATGTCTGCTCAGCTTCTGTAATTCATTACAAAGCGCCAACACTAATATTTTTAAACAGATTGTCTCCTATTCATCAAGGTATTAAAATGAACTATTAAAACTATGCCTTTAAGTTGAATAACACGACAAAGCCCATGGAAAATATCTGATCAAGAATGAATGTCAGAAAAATAAAAACAAATAACTTTGCTCGCATGGAATTTTATGGTGTCACAAGGTTAAAAATGTCTCCTTAAAGGGTAAATATCCTTTGAAAAGAAAATGCATTTATGTGTGAATGGGAGGTTGAATGGCTCTCACTGCTTTGTTTAAAAGTAGACAATCATCTTTGTAATTTTTTTGGCAAGTTGTATGGTTTTCAAAAAAGACTCATAAAGGATCATAAGTTTATATTTCAGATTGCTAATTTTTCTTGATGTGGTGACCGTTTTATTAAAAGGATCTCTTTTAGTCAGATAAGGATTTTAAGTAGTGTTTAAACTCCATAATATACTCAGTAAACCTGAATTCTTTCTTTAGACTGAAGCAAGGTATTTTCTTTTCTGAGGACTAGGAAATATTGCATTACACAATGTCTTTCTATGCAGAAACTTAATGACAAGAGATATCTTATACAAAATAGAGGAATAATTGATAGCCGGTTTATAGAAATATGTGATTTTATGCCATGTTTCTATAAGGAACCTATCAGAAGATAAATGTGTTCAAAATTCAGTCTAATGTTAGTTTCCTCCTATTTCTAAATTCCAGTGGTAAGACTATTGGAGTTACGGAGACACAATCTCCAACATGCTCTACTTTTCTAACTTCAAACGCGTACGTTAACTTTCCAGAGATTTATTTTTTAGTTAATAGTTCTAAAAGCCCACGATCCCACTAGAAGGTGGCCAGGCTTATTTTAAACAGAAGCATGTTGATATAAAAGAGAAGAAAAACCCAAGGCAAAATGGACAGGCACCTCTCATTTTATGGGTTTGCAATTTTGAATTCTTTTTTAATAAGACACACTCCTTTCTGTGGAAGTTGAGGGGAGATTTTCTGCCTTTTTCTCTCTGTAGGTACTAAAAGAAATTCTGAAGTAAAAAAAAAAAAAAGATATCAGATCTAATATCCCACCCAATTTCTGAGTTAAGCCCGTGACAGGTATGTTTCGAAGCAGGACTATTTAGACACATTGATTTTTCTTGTCACTTTCTTCTTATTTCATATGTCACATCAAGGCTTGGAAATTAGATGAATGTAAGAAGGGTCCGCTGATCATTGTTCCTCAGGAGGGATTTTCAAAGTCAGCTAGCTGTGTTTGATAAGAGTAGTGCTGCTCGGAGCTTCCCTCTGCCTACAGGGAAGTTTAGGCAAACTCCATTTTACCACGTCTCTCATATTACTGAGATTCTTGGTTGTCAAGTAGGCGTCTATGTCACTGAAGTCTGGTAAATCTCAAAAGTAAAACGTTAAGGAAAAGGAAAAAAAAAAAAGCTTGAATCATCTTTATCCCTCTTACTTCAAAGTCCTTTGAAATGAACGAGGAACTCCAATTCTGGTAAACAAATTTTGTGAAGTAAGTCATGCAGGTAATTCTTGCTTCAATGGTACGTTTCCAAGATCACATGTTGACATCCAATCTTTGTGTTGGGAAGCGTTTGTAATAATAAATAGAAATCAATGCTGGAGACGGAAGGGTGCATCAGTTATGTTTCTTTTATTTCCCAGATTCTTTTCTATGTCGTGTCTATCTGTCCCTGTGATTTTTTTTCCCGCATTTTAAAGCGTACTGTTGTTTAATTGGCAACACAGATTCTGAGTGCTGATTGAGCCTGAATTGTATTTGACAGAAATAAAAAGCTGGCTTTATTTTACATGAAGTATGAAATATTATCATGGTCCTTGAGTTTGAATAGGGAGATTTTTTTTTTTTGGTGTATCATACTTAAAAAGAAATTTCAGAACAGGTATGAAAAATTAAAAAAATAATAAATTAAGCAAAGTCCTGTAGAGCTGCTTGGCCCAGGAAAAGAGAAAAAAAAAAAAAAAGCCAAAAGAGCTGAAATAGAAGAAGGGAGGGCAGGGGATATATATCAAAAAGTTTAAAATTGAAAATATTTAGGAAAAAGAGGACCTTCATTTCATTCCCCTAGGAATATGTTCTTTTGTCTATCCTTTATTTACTATAGAAAGGGGGAGTTCAGAACGGCCTGGCAAAGTTGCAGGAGGAAGCTGGTTCGGACGTCTGAGGTGGGCACTTTGCTTAGCTCTCAGGCAGACGGGGCTCACGGCTCCTCCACAGACCGTGCAAATTTCATGGCCAGAGTCTCAATTATGAAACGTTGCATGGAGATTTGGGGAGAAGGAAAGGATCATGGATACCATCCTAGTATAACATAGGGATCTCCTTTTCAGAGCGCTTACAATTCCTTTCCCGCCCGTAGTCAATCTAGAGTCTTTAGGAAATTTTATTTGAGCCCACGGGGAGAGAGCGCTGGCTAAGCTGTAATTTCCTATGATTTGAAATATGGCATCTGCAGGCCTCCCGGGTAGGATCCCTCAGCAAAAAAAAAAAAAACACAAAAAAACAAAAAACAGGTTTTATCTTTTAAACTTGGCTGAATACCCAGTCATTTTTTAACACAAATTCTCTTTAATACATTTTCCTTTAAAAATACGTCCACGTAATTGTGTGAACACTTTTGGACAGTGGCATATTGGACTATGTTAATTTTTTATTAACATATTTTTAGCCTAAATGAAATGTTTCTCCTAGTCCCATTATTTCAAATAATGAATTAAATTAATTAATACAAAAGAATGTTAATGTATTAATATAAATGAGCATTTATGAAAACTAAGACTGAGGTCAAAATGCTAAATCAGAGAACAACAACAACACAAAAAAGTAGAATTTCCCGGAGTAAAAAATCATAGAAATTTAAAGTTCTAAACCTGGGTGATGCTATGGTTCCACCTTTGCCACAATTTTGACAGTGTAGGGAGCCGAAATCCAGAAAGATAAAATGAGGTCCCAAGTTCTCATGGGTAGTTAATATCAAATCAGTGGCCAGGATCCAAGTCTGTGGATTCCCAGACTGGGTTGGTTCCCACAACAACATGCTGGAGACAGATCCTGTGGCCGTACGATTAGAGGGGCTACAGTAAGCAAAGAAAGCTTGCCTCTGAGCCTCGGTGTTTACCATCTCTAAAATGGAGACAAGCACACTGTCTTCTATTTCTAAGCATTAAAAACAAGACTTTAGAATTTCACCAAACATTGAATTAATGGGGAAAAAACAAGGGAAGAACAGATGGGATATCATTTATGATAAATGTGGATTCTTTCATCCATCAGTAGGGAATACAAGGCGGGAATGCAGGTTGACCATGGCAATGATCATTCTAGATTATATCTTGGCAAAGTTATGGGGCAGTTATGGCCCATCATCTCTTCTATGAATACACACACACACACACACACACACACACACACACACATGCATGTGGATTCTTTCTCAGAGAATTCCTTCTGCCATATAACTATTTTGAATTTCATAAAATGGGACCAGAGTTTGGGGTAAAAGTGTCACTCTTCCCTTGGGAAGAAATTTAAGTCCATATTTCCCCTCGACCCTTGAATTGTAGTGACACAAAACTGTCCTTGATGAATTCTCAAGATATTTGAATCTGTCCAGATAATCAGGCAGTGTGTGTGTGGTGTGCATACATGTGTGTGTGTGTGTGTGCATGTGTGTGTGTGGTGTGCAAATGAATGTGTGTGCATTTTGGGAGAGGAGGGTGCCTAGTGTGGTTATTGGGCACTTGAGAAAGGAGCAAGCGAAGAGGTGACACATAATGGGAGGAGATAGATGTAGGGTAGTTTGACATAGTTTTTTAAAATGAAGTTGAGCCTTGAACAACACAGGTTTGAACTCCCCAGGTCCACCTATATGCAGATTTTTTTCGATAGATACAGTACAGTATTTTCATGTATTTTCTCTTCCTTATGATTTTCTTCATAACATTTTCTTTCCTCTAGCTTATGTTATTGTAAGAATACAGCATAAAAATACATATAATGTACAAAATATGTGTTAATCAACTGTTTGTGTTATCTGTAAGGCTTCGGGTCAACAATGGGCTACTAACAGTTAAGGCTCTGGGGAGTCAAAAGTTACACATCAATTTGCAACTGTGCAGGCAGTGGGTGTATGTAACCCCTCACAATGTTCAAGGTTAACCGTACTTCTTAACTTGGTGACCATGACCACAATCTTAGATAGTGGTCATGGTCAAAATACCTGGGAAATTGACATTGGGTTCAAGGCATGTGTAGTCCCAAGGGCAAATGGAGGACCAAAACTTCTGTGCCTGTTTGGGCTGCTTTGGCAAGTTGGTGACCCCATGGTTCAAATAACAAATGGATTTCACTAAGATGTCATCAATTTGCAGTCAAATTTACATATTGATATTACTTCTGGTGTTTCTCCATAGGTCTGCTTAGTGATGGTGGTGATGATGATGATGATGATGAAGACGATAGCATTTATACAGTGCTTGTTACGTTCTGAGCACTTTATTACTTGTATTAGACAGGCTTCTTTAGAGAAACAGGACCAGTAGGAGATAAAAGAAGATTTATTATGAGGAATTGGCTCATGTGATTACAGACGCTGAGAAGTCCCACGATTTACCGTCTGCAAACTGAAGACCCAGCTGGTGGTGTAATTCAGTACAAGTCCAAAGGGTCAGGGAAGATGAGATGAGAAGTCCCAGCTCAAGCATGCAGCAGGAAGCAAAAAGGGGCAAATCCCTCCTTCTTCTACCTTTTGTTCTATTCAAGCCTTCAATAGATTTGATGATGCCCACCCACACTGGGGATGGCAATCTACTTTACGGAGCCCACCGATTCAAATGCTAATCTCATCTGAAAACACTTTCTAAGACATACCCTAAAATAATGTCTAATCTGGGCACCCCATGGCCAGTCAAGTTGACACATAAAATTAACAATCACAGATATCATCCTCTCCACCACTTGTGATTGATTCTATTACTATTGCTATTTCATAAATGAGGGCATAAAAGTCAGAGACATTGGATAAGTTTATCCAATGTCACCTAATAAGTAAATGATGAGGGTGGGATTCAAACCCAGGGAGTCTGATCTAAAGACAAATGCTTAATCACTACACAGTACTCTCTCTGTTAGGGAAACAGAGATAAATTGTTATTGTGGATGATGAGCAAAGAGAACTGCGTATTCAGTGAATTGTCAGGAAAATTGTTGAATTGGCATGAGGTCAATTCAAATAGATAATGTTCCCAGAACTGTTCACCTGACATCCTCTTCCCTCCCTATATCCTGCATTCGTTGAAAAGATTTTATTCACATTTTCACACTGTCTTACCTCCCTCCCCCTTCTCACTCCATGATAAAGTCAGGGCAAGAAAACGGTTCATGTTTCTTTCAATTGGTACGTTTCTTGACACAAGATAAGAGTTTCTGGCACATATCATTTCTTTGTTTGTTGTGGCTGTTAGGAAACTCGGAAGTAAGTTTTGTGCCCATTTCCTATATATTTTTTTTCTTAGACAGCTCTTAGTAAATGATGATGTGTGTTTTGGGGGCTTTTGATGTCTATGGCATCATTTTGTTTTTTTATCTCCATTCCTGTGTGGATGGAAGATAGGGTTGAAGGAATATTTGAATAAATGAACTTCAAATATCCAGAAATACCTTCCAAAAAGTGAATTGGAAAACTATTTTTAAGCCACTTCTTTTTGAGGAAAGCTAGCTAATGAATCTATAAAATATAAATGTCACATTGTGTTTTCTAATTACGATAATATATGTCCATGGTAGAAAGTCTCACCACACAGAGAGAGCCACCACTAGTGTGGGTATTCTATCATGAATTCGTAGCTAATAAAAGTCATGAACTATATATAATTTTGTGTATGTCTGTGTGTCTACGTGTACAACCTACATTTTGGCAAATTTGGGGTCATGTTACGTACTCTTTCAGAACTTGTTTTTACCATGTAACAATATATTCTGAGTATTCCCCACATCATTACGTATTCTCCCAATTATTTTCAAACAGTCTTACAACGGGATTCACTTCAGGGCTGACCTCCTATAAGTAAGGGTTCATCTCGTGCATTTAAATGTTTATTTACATGTAGCAACGTAATCCATGCAATCTTGCATAAATCCCGCTATGTAATTATGTTCATGGACTATTATTGACGGGATTATTTTTCTTTTCCAGCAAATCTAAGCATATCTTGAATATGGAACATGCATTCTTATAACAACATTATATCAATAATTTCAAACTCAGTTTACAAAACTCTCCTTCCATACCTGAAGTTATTTTCACAGCTTTGGCCATGGGGCCACCGGAGACAAGAGCTATAATTTCTTCTAGGCTTTCATGGGACTCCAAAAGAAACTGAATCCCAGAGATGAGGAGAAACTCTTTATCTGAACTGTGATGTAACCCCACTTCCTCCCTACCCTCTGAGAGCAGTTCTGAAGGCACACGCTTCAATGTTCTTACTTCCTAGCCCTCAGAGAACAGGTGCTACATTCATCACAGTGGTAACTTGTCCAGTGTCTCCTCTCAACCAAGACATATAATTATCTTGGCAGCCCACTCTTACGTCCCTGGGCAAGAGGACCTTTATTCTCTTTACTATCCACTAACTTTAGGACTCTGTTCTCTTTTTAGGTCTTCCTATCCTTTCTAGAAAGTTCCTTCCTATTCCCATAGAGCTTCCCAATGGTCTCTTAGCCCACACAGATTTCCTATGCCACTCCTCCCTATATTAAATTCTTGTTCTACACTCTCGTTAGCTTCCAATAATTCTTTATTAGGAAGTATTTATGTTGGTGAAAAGATGTTCAACATCATTCTTCATCAGGGAAATACAAATCAAAACCACAATGAGATACTAACTCACACCTGTAAGAATGACTGAAATTAACAACTTAGGAAACAACAGGTGTTGTTTGGTGAGATAAAGATGTCGGGAAAGGGGAACCCTCTTATACTGTTAGTGGGAATGCAAGCTGGTGCAACCACTCTGGAGAACAGTATGGAACTTCCTCAAAAAGTTAAAAATAGGGGTGCCTGGGTGGCTCAGTCAGTTAAGCATCTGCCTTTGGCTCAGGTCATGATCCCAGGGTCCTGGGATCAAGCCCGGTGTCAGGCTCTCTGCCCAGCAGGAAGCCTGCTTCTCCCTCTCCCTCTGCCTGCCACTCCCCCTGCTTGTGCACTCTCTCTTTCTCTCTGTGTCAAATAAATAAATAAAAATCTTTTTTTTTAAAGTTAAAAATAGAACTACTCTACAACTCAGCAATTGCCCTAATAGGTATTTACCCAAAGAACACAAAAATAGTGATTTGAAGGGGCACATGCAGCCTGATGCATTATCAACAATAGCCAAATTATGGAAAGAGCCCAAATGTCCATCGACTAATGAATGGATAAAGAAGATGTGTGTGTATATATATATATAATGGAATATTACTCAGCCACCTAAAAGAATGAAATCTTGCCATTTGCAACAATGTGGATGAAGCAAGAATGTATTATGCTAAGCAAAATAAGTCAGTCAGAGAAAAATAAATACCATATGATTTCACTCATACATGGAATTTAAGAAACAAAACAGATGAACATAAAGGAAGCAGGGAAAAGAGAAGGAAGCAAACCATAAGAGCCTCTTAACTATAGAAAACAAACTGCAGATTGCTGGAGGGGAAGTTGGTGGGCGGATGGGCTAAATGGGTGTTGGACATTATGGAGGGTACTTGTTGTGATAAGGACTGGGTGTTATATGTAAGCGATGAGTCACTAAATTCCACTCCCAAAACCAATATTACCCTCTATGTTAACTAACTGGAATTTAAATAAAAACTTGAAGCCAACAAACAAAAAGGACATATTTACGTTGGAAAGCTAGGTTGACAGAGTACTTCAACACCAGCCAGTTGAAGAAGAATCAGAGTTGAAGCCAGGGCATCACTGAAATTTCACTGAGAACAAGCGAGAAGTATGGTTAAAATAAGATTAGTTCACAATATTTCCAAACACAGCTATTATCTTAGACTATTTACATCGGCCTGATATAGCCAATGACTTTCTAAGAACCTCAATGTAAGTCATATGGCATTTTCTGAAAGCACTGGATGTAATGAGAAGTGGGTGGAGAAATCCATTTTGACTTGTAAAGGAATTTTGATATTGGGAGGAACGACAAAGCCTCATGAAAACTTAAATAAAAAAATTGGAATGCTGCAATGATTGTGATTCTAAGGGAAAAAAAAATATCCTGTTGAGTATATTTAATACTTCACAGCCAGAGTCTTTAAGAAGCTTCACCATCTTACATCATTTATTCCTTGGTTTCTTCCACTTCAGGTCAAGATCAGTCAACACCAAAAGGTAGTCCTGATGCCTGGTGCTCACTCTCATGGCCCTGTTTTTCACAAATCTTTCTGATTAATGGACTTTGTTCTTGAAGAGTAGGACCGTGTTTCATCTTCTGTAATCATGTCTATAGGAAAATGCCCACTTGTGCCTATACCCTGGGACCATAGGGATTTTGTCCTTAAATATCATCTAATCAGGGTAACACATTTTTTTTTTCAGTGCTGGAATCCAATTTTCAAATGGAATCTGACACTGAACCTCCAAATAAATGCTAATAAAAGAAGGTCAGTGAAGGATTATTCAACCCACACTTATTCAGGCTCCCTCTCGACCATTCCTTTCTTTTTGGCAACCCTGGAAAGACAGGAATAGAACCATATGCACGGTTCTGTTGATTACAGTGGAGAATGAGTGATCTCATATAACCTCCTAATTTTGCTTGGGAAACTGAGGGTTCAAGAGATGAAGCCACAGAGCAGGAGTAAAGCAACAAGCATTAGATAAAGCTGAGTCTAGAAGTCAGATCTCCTGAAAATACCCATTATGTCTTTCTTTTTTTTTTAAAGATTTTATTTATTTATTTGACAGAGAGAGAGACAGCCAGAGAGAGAGAGAGGGAACACAAGCAGTGGGAGTGGGAGAGGAAGAAGCAGGCTCCCAGCAGAGCAGGGAGCCCATCGCGGGGCCCTGAGCTGAAGGCAGACGTCCAATGACTGAGCCACCCAGGTGCCCTCCATTATATCTTTCTTTTAAGCAGGAGGGAAAATAAAAAGAGTCTAAATGGAAAAAATAGAAAACCTTCCTGCAGGATACAACTTTGAGAAGAGTTTACACGTTTTTTTAAAGATTTTATTTATTTATTTGAGAAAGCAAGAGAGAGAGAGAGAGAGAGCGTGCGCACAAGTGGGGGAGGGGCAGAAGGAGAGGGAGAAGCAGACTCTCTGCTGAGCAGGGAGACTGACATGGGGCTTGATCCAAGGACCTTGAGATCATGACTTGAGCCAAAGGCAGATGCTTAACCAACTAAGCCACCCAGGCACCCCAAGAGTTTATATGTTTTAAAGTCCATGTAGACATAGGAATGTTAGGTGCTGAGGATTTAAGCCATGAGTCCACATTTCTTAATTTCTCTATTTCCTTTGTACTTCTTGAATGTACCCGTGGATCATATTAGTGGTACCTGAAATCCATAGGCAGATGGCTCTGTTGGGTATTCAATACTATTAACGTTCACTTAGGACTCTGCTACTGATATCATTGTGATGATAGACACGAGCTTGATAAAGATATGGAACAAATGGATGACAATTTTTTTTAAGCATTCTGAAAATGAGAATAGCATCAGATCTCAGAATGTTGCCAAATGTTGTTGTGGACTGTATGGTATCTTCTTCGAACCCATCTTCTCATGGCAGAGGGAAGCCAACCGAAGAGCAGCACTCTTCTGAAATTCTACCTGAAATACTGAGAGGAACATTAAAAATTTGAAGTGGAATAGGGCTGATAAACAGCAGCTTGTTAGACCTAAATGCTCTTTCTATTTGGGTAAAACGGTGGAGTTCACAAAGATTTCTGGAGTTTCTCATCACAGTCCCTTGTGTCTTTTGCAAGGTGGATAATTAATAATAGTATGTAGCAGAATGAGGGTGGCAGGCCGTCTTCTGTCCCTGGCTGCCTGATTATTACTGTAGGAGGTAGAAATTGGTGGCCTGTTTATTGATAGTTCTACTCGAAGCAAATTATGATTTACTTCCGTTTTATGTGGGAAGGAAAGATCAAGTCAAAGACACAAAGTAGAAATATTGAATCATGGAGTAGGGCTCACAGGCAAAGTCCTAGATTACAGGGGACAGTTGGTGAGAGGAGTAAACATGGAGGGCAAAGGCCTGTCTATAGTTTGTGGTTTCTCTTGAGCTGGAGCAGAAGGGGGAGATTTAGAGACTATTTGTTGTGACAGAAAATCATTTCTGATTGGTTGTGGGGTAGAGAAGTAGAGTTTAGCAGATACGGACAATCTCAAATGAGAAATCTTGACCTGTGTTTCATGGGGCTGTGTGTGCCCGATTAACCTGTTATCACTTCACCCACCCTTACTCCAAGGGAATGCTTTGTCCAATCAAGAAACTAGAGTAAAAATTAGAACTAAGTCCTAGCAAGCTTAGAGGCAATGTAACTAGACAGACGTATAGAAAGTGTCTTTTCTTGAAAAAATTTTCCTAAAAATTGCTGTCTAAAAGCAAGAAACTTGGTTTCTTCCTGCCTCATCTTTATGCTCAAGAAAATCTGGGAGACCAATCTTATTAGTGCAAATGTGTGTAGCAATGGGTGGAGCAAGCTCTCTGTTGTGTTGATGACCCAGTGATGTTCACTGTGGAAGTGTAAATAGGATACATATGAGGCATGGCAGAGACCTTCAAGGGCATTGACCTTGGCATCGTGGAGACCTGGGTCCAGGTCCTCTCTTAAGTCCCTTGCAAGTTTTGTGCCTTTAAGTAGGTTATTTAGTTTTTCTCTGCTTCAGTTTCTTTAGCTGTAAACAGGGGGTAATTGTACCGAGTTCATAAAGCTGCCATGGCAAGTACAAGGCATAAGTGAAATAAATACAATATGAAGCTTTCAGGAATGATAGCTGTGGTTACCATATCCCTTATCCCCCAAATCACCTTTCTCGTGATGGCTTTCGCCTATAGCCCTATTTCTAAGTTTGTATGTTGGAAATCACCTTGTTCCTTTAGACAGCTATTTGGAGATGATCTTTTTCTCCTGCAAAATTCTGTGAAGAATAACCTAGGGTCCCTAGATGTGGTACAAGTCCTTTCTTTTATCTGCTCTGATGATCTGCAGATTCTGCGGCAGAGAGAATTTTGAAAAGGAAAGAGCCAGATCCCACTGTGGGCTCTCCCAACAGCTGGGAACCTAAGAGAATTTTGTAGCTTACTGAGGCATCTCTAGACATCACTAATCTGTAAAATGGGTAACTTCCAGGTTCCTGCCCCTAAACTAAAGTCTTCAGCTGTAAATTAAGAAAATATAGGGTGCCTGGGTAGCTCAGTTGGTTAAGTGACTGCCTTTGGCTCAGGTCATGATCCTTGAGTCCCAGGACTGAGTCCTGCATTGGGCTCCCTGCTCAGCAGGGAGACTGCTTCTCCCTCTGACCCTCTCCCCTCTCATGCTCTCTCTCTCTCAAATAAATAAATTAAAAAAACAAAGAAAATATAATAATGAACAATCTCTTAACCTGTTAGGTTATCTATGTGGAATCAAGTTTTCTCCTTTCTAATTACATCATGTCTAAGTCTGATATATATATCACTTTATCTCCATGTAGGATAAGGTTTTAGAAAATTATAAACATGTGTTTTTAACTTGCACCCCCACATCCAATTTATCAGAAGTTATTTCTGTCAAGACTTTCTTCCACATACATCCCAAAGCTACCCACTTCTACCCAACAGGGTAGACGAAGTCCCTCCGGACTAGGAGAGGTGTCTTTCACTTGGGCTTCATATTTTCACTCTTGCCTCCCTACAGTCTTACTACCCCTAGAAGTGGGAGATCTTTAAAAAGGAAATTAGATTTTGTCACTTGCAAACATAAGGACTTCAGATGCTTTTTCACTGTTTTTCATGAGATCTAACCCCCTTATTGCATCTAGAGCTTCACGCGATCTTCCTTTCTACTCACCTTCATTTCCAGTTCTTCCACCACCGACCCTCTTCCCTAGCTGTAGTGAACTCTTGGGTTTCACTAGCACACCAAGCTCTTTTTGGCTCCAGAACTTTGTCTTGTGTCTACCTCTTTCTGTAAAGGGTTTGCATGTTCTCATCTCTCTGAACATTACACCCCAGAGATGGGTTTCTGGAATAGTCTATCAAAAATAAGCATCTTATTACTTTCTTTTGGTTTCTTTATATGCTTATCACATCTGCAATTGTATTAAAAATAATAAAAACTTTAATAACTCATTAACCATTGAAGAAACTGAGCTGGTCATAGAAAGCCTCTAGCTTCAGACTGACATGTAGGTAATTTTTCCCCAGCTATATTGAGATAAGTGACATATATAATATTGTGTAAGTTTAAAATGTACTTTGATGATTTGGCAGACATATATAATGTGAAATGTTTATCACAATAAGGTTGGTTAACACGTCCTTCACCTCACATAATTACCATTCTGTTCTTGCTGTTGATACGGTGAGAACATTAAAGCCCTTCTCTCATAGCAACTTTCAAGTACACGATTACAGTGTTGCTAATATAGTTGCCATACTGTGCGTTAGAACCCAGGAACTTATTCTTTTTGTTACTGAAAGTTTATACCTCTTGATTATTGTCTCCCCATTCTCACCACAACAAAGCCCATGGCAACTACCATTCTATTCTCTGTTTCAATAAGTTTGATTTCAGATTCCACGTATAAGTGAGATCATACAATACTTACATTTGTTGGTCTGACTTATTGCACTTAGTAAAAATGCCCTCAAGGTTGTCCCACTGTTGCTACAAATAGCAGAATTTTGTTTATTTTTCATGGTTGAGTAATGTTCTACTCCAAAAACATTCCATTAAAAAATATATATATATTCCATTTGATATATGTATATTTCATTTATATGTATGTGTGCATATCTATATCTACTCTATCATCTATCATCTATCTATCTATCTATCTATCTATCTATCTATCTATCTATCTATCTCTCTATCTATCATCTATCTACAGATTTCCCTTCCTATCTGAAAGTGGAGTGTTCCTGTTAAATCTTTAGTAAGGTGGAATGGTATAAAGGGAAGAACATCTCCAGCTTTCAGCAAGTTTGCATTATATTACTTCACTTTTATGAAAGACCTGCATTAGTGCCTATTTTTGCTAACTGAAAAAAAATTTGAAGAGGATTTTTGCTTTCACAAGAAAAGCTGTTATCATACTAATATGGGTCATTCATAAAAGTAAGGGGGCATAATGAGAACTTTCAGAAAGCTGGGGATACTTGTATACCACATTGTCTTTATCCATTTATCTGTCCACAGACATGTAGCTTGTTTCTGGGACCTAGCTATCATGAACAATGCTTCAACGAACACAGGAGTGAAGACATCAGATATTGATTTCATCTCCTTTGGATACACACCTAAGAGTGGATTTCCTGGATCTATGATAGTGCTATTTTTAATTTTTTAAATCTCCATACTGTTTTCCATAGTGTCTGTACCAGTGTACATTCCCCCCAACAGTGCACAAGGGTTCCCTTTTCTCCCATCCTCCCCAACATTTGTTACATCTTGTCTTTAATTTTTTAATTGTTATGTTAGTCACCATATAGTACTTCATGAGTTTATGATGTAGTGTTCCATGAGTCATTATTTGTGAATAACACCCAGTTCTCATTGCAATACGTGCCCTCCTTAATACCCATCACTGAGTTACTCCATCCCCCCCCCACTTCCCTATCTGCCACCCTCAGTTTGTTTCCCAGAGTCCATAGTCTCTCATGGTTCATCTCCCTCTCTGATTTCTCCCCCTTCAGTTTTCCCTTCCTTCTCGTAATGTCCTCCATGCTATTCCTTATGTTCCACATATGAGTGAAGCCATATGATAATTGTCTTTCTCAAATTGACTTATTTCACTTAGCATAATCCCCTCCAGTTCCATCCATGTCGATGCAAATGGTGGGTATTCATCCTTTCTGATGACTGAATAATGTTCCATTGTATATATGAACCACATCTTCTTTATCC
Organism: Ursus americanus; assembly: GCF_024610735.1. Lineage (NCBI taxonomy): Eukaryota > Metazoa > Chordata > Mammalia > Carnivora > Ursidae > Ursus > Ursus americanus. The sequence goes on from NC_142154.1 coordinate 14,719,385, forward strand.
ATTCGTCTGTTGAAGGGCATCTTGGCTCCTTCCACAGTTTGGCTATTGTGGACATTATTGCTATAAACATTGGGGTGCATGTGCCCCTTCTTTTCACTACATCTGTATCTTTGGGATAAATACCTAGTAGTGCAATTGCTGGGTCATAGGGTAGCTCTATTTTTAACCTTTGAGGAACCTCCACACTGTTTTCCAGAGTGGCTGTACCAACTTGTATTCCCACCAACAGTGTAAGAGGTTCCCCTTTCTCCACATCCTCTCCAACATTTGTTGTTTCCTGCCTTGTCAATTTTTGCCATTCTAACTGGAGAAAGGTAGTATCTCAATGTGGTTTTGATTTGGATTTCCCTGATGGCTAGTGGTGTTGAACATTTTTTCATGTGTCTACTAGCCATTTGTATGTCTTCTTTGGAGAAGTGTCTTTTCATGTCTTCTGCCCATTTTTGACTCGATTTTTTGTTTTTTGGGTGTTGAGCTTGAGAAGTTCTTTATAGATCTTGGATACCATCCCTTTACCTGTAATATCAATTGCAAATATCTTCTCCCATTCTGTGGGTTGCCTCTGAGTTTTGTTGACTGTTTCCTTTGCTGTGCAGAAGCTTTTTCCCTTGATGAAGTCCCAAAAGTTCATTTTTGCTTTTGTTTCCCTTGCTTTTGGAGACGTGACATTAAAGAAGTTTCTGTGGCCGATGTCGAAGAGGTTACTGCCTATGCTCTCCTCTAGGATTTTGATGGCTTCCTGACATTGAGTGCTTTCATCCATTTAGAGTTTATCTTTGTGTATGGTGTAAGAGAATAGTCGAGTTTTATTCTTCTGTATATAGCTGTCCAATTTTCCCAGCACCATTTATTGAAGAGACTGTCTTTTTCCATTGGATATTTTTTCCTGATTTGTTGAAGATTAGTTAGTTGACCATTGAGTTGAGGGTCCATATCCAGGCTCTCTATTCTGTTCCATTGATCTATGTGTCCGTTTTGTGCCAATACCATGCTGTCTTGGTGATCACAGCTTTGTAATATAGCTTGAAATCAAGCAACGTGATGCCCCCAGCTTTGTTTTTCTTTTTCAACATTTCCTTGGCTCTTCGGGGTCTTTTCTGGTTCCATACAAATTTAGGATTGTTTATTCCAGCTCTTTGAAAAATGCCATTGGTATTTTGATTGGGATGGCATTGGAAGTATAGATTGCTCTGGGCAGCATAGACGTTTTAACAATGTCTATTCTTTCAATCCATGAGCATAGAATGTTTTCCCATCTTTTTGTGTCTTCTTCAATTTCTTTCATAAGTGTTTGGTAGTTTCTAGAGTATAGATCCTTTACCTCTTTGGTTAGGTTTATTCCTAGGTATCTTATGGTTTTTGGTGGTATTGTAAATGGAATTGATTCCCTAATTTCTCTTTCTACAGTTACATTGTTAGTGTGTAGAAAAGCAGCTGATTTCTGTGCATTCATATTGTATCCTGCCACGGTATGAGTTCTAGTAATTCGGGGGTGGAGTCTTTTGGGTTTTCCACATAAAGCATTGTGTCATCTGCGAAGAGAGAGAGTTTGACATCTTCTCTGCCAATTTGAATACATTTTATTTCTTTTTGTTGTCTGACTGCTGGTGCTAAGATTTCTAGTACTATGTTGAACAATAGTGGTGAGAGTGGGCATCCTTGTCTTGTTCCTGATGTTAAGGGAAAAGCTCTCAGTTTTTCCCCATTGAGAATGATATTTGCTGTGGGCTTTTTGTAGATTGTTTTTATGAAATTGAGGAATGTTCCCTCTTTCCCTACACTCTCAAGAGTTTTAATCAGGAAAGGATGCTGTATTTTGTCAAAAGCTTTTTCTGCATCAATTGAGAGGATAGTATGGTTCTTGTCTTTTCTTTTATTAATGTGTTCTATCACATTGATTGATTTGTGAATGTTGAACCACCCTTTCATCCCAGGAATAAGTTCCACCTGGTCATGATAGATAATCCTTTAAATGTACTGTTGTATCTTATTGGTTAGGATCTTGTTGAGAAATTTGGTATCCATATTCATCAGGGATATTGGTCTGTAATTCTCCTTTTTGATGGGGTCTTTGCCTGGTTTTGGGATCAAGGTAATGTTAGTCTCATAGAACGAGTTTGGAAGTTTTCCTTCTGTTTCTATTTTTTGAAAGAGCTTCAGGAGAATAGGTATCATTTCTTCTTTAAATGTTTGGTAGAATTCCCCTGGGAATCCATCAGGCCCTGGACTCTTGTTTTTTGGGAGGTTTTTGATTACTGCTTCAATTTCATTACCAGTTATTGGTCTAGTCAGATTGTCAGTTTCTTCCTGTTTCAGTCTTGCTCGTCTATAGGTTTCCAGCCAGGCATCCATTTCTTCCAGGTTGCTTAATTTATTGGCATATAGTTGCTGATAATAATTTCTAATAATTATTTCTATTTCCTTGGTGTTAGTTGTGATCTCTCCCCCTTTCATTAATAAGTTTATTAATTTGCATCCTTTCTCTTTTCTTTTGGATAGGTATGGCCAGAGGTTTATCAATCTTATTAATTCTTTCAAAGAACCAACTTCTAGTTTCATTGATCTGCTCTACTGTTTTCTGGTTTCTATTTCATTGATCTCTGCTCTAATCTTCATTATTTCTCTTCCCCTGCTTGGCTTAGGTTTTATTTGCTGTTCTTTCTCCAGCTACTTTAGGTGCAAGGTTAACTTGTATATTCAGAATTTTTCTACTTTTTTAAGTGAGGCTTGTATTTCCCCATTAGGACTGCCTTTGCAGTGTCCCATAGGTTTTGGACTGATGTGTTTTCACTCTCATTGGTTTCCATAAATTGTTTAAATTCTTCTTTGATTTCCTGGTTAACCCAAACATTCTTAAGCAGGATGGTCTTTAGCTTCCAAGTGTTTGAATTCCTTCTAAATTTTTTCTTGCTATTGAGTTCCAATTTCAAAGCATTGTGGTCTGAGAATATGCAAGGAATAATCTCAATCTTTTGGTATCAGTTGAGACCTGATTTGTGACCCAGTATGTGGTCTATTCTGGAGAAAGTTCCATGTGCATTCTAGAAGACTGAGTATTCTGTTGTTTTAGGGTGGAATGTTCTGTATATATCTATGAAGTCCATCTGTTCCAGTGTGTCATTCAAAGCTCTTGTTTCTTTGTGGATCTTCTGCTTAGATGATCTGTCTATTGCTGAGAGTAGATGTTGAGGTCTCCTGCTATTGAAGTATTATTATCAATATGTTTCTTTATTTTGGTGAACAGTTGGCTTATGTAGTTGGCTGCTCCCATGTTGGGGGCATAGATATTTACAGTAGTTAGATCTTCTTGTTGGATAGATCCCTTATGAATGATATAGTGTCCCTCTATATCTCTTACTACAGTCTTTAGCTTAAAATCTAATTTGTCTCATATGAGAATTGCTACCCCAGCTTTCTTTTGAGGTCCATTGACATGAAAAATTTTTCTCCATTCCCTCACTTTCAGTCTGGAGGCACCTTTAGGGTCAAAATGAGTCTCTTATAGACAGCATATGGATGGGTCATGTCTTTTTATCCAATCTGCAACCCTGTGCCATTTCATGGGAGGATTTAGGCCATTCATGTTGAGAGTGATTGTTGAAAGATATGATTTTAGTGCCATCATGTTGCCTGTGAAGTCCTTGTTTCTATAGATTGTCTCTGTAAATTTCTGCTCTATATTACGCTTGGTGTCTTTCTTCTTTTATAGAACCCCCCTTAATATTTCTTGCAAGGCCTGGCTTGGTGGTCACATATTCTTTCAGTTTTTATGGTCTTGAAAGCTCCTTGTTTCTCCATCCATTCTGAAAAACAGCCTTGCTGGATAAAGTAACTTTGGCTGCATGTTCTTCTCATTTAGTACCCCAAATATGTCTTGCCAGCCCTTTCTGGCTTGCCAGGTCTCTGTAGACAGGTCTGACATTATTCTGATGTTCCTCCCTCTGTAAGAAATCTCTTCCCTCTCGCCTTTTTCAGGATTGTTTCTTTGAATCTAAGATTTGCAAGTTGTACTTTTATGTGTTGGGTTGTTGGTCTGTCCTCATTGATCTTGGGAGGGGTCCTCTCTGTGTCTTGGACATGAATGCTTGTTTCCTTCCCCAGGTTAGGGAAGTTCTCAGCTATGGTTTGCTCAAATATATCTTCTAGACCTCTCTCTCTCCACCCCCTCAGGGATCCCAATAATTCTGACATTGGAATGTTTCATGGTGTCATTAATCTCTCTCAGTCTGATCTCTTGGGCTTTAAGCTGTTTTCCCCAGGCCGCCTTGGTTTCTTTCTTTTCTATCATCTTATCTTCTAGCTCACTAATTTGTTCTTTTGCCTCGTTTATGCTGGCAGTCAGAGTATCCAGTATAGAATGCATTTCATTCACAGCATTTTTATGTTCGGCCTGATTAGATTTCATTTCTGCCCTTAGAGATTCTATATTGTCACTAATATTTTTCTCAAGCCTAGATATTGGCTTCAAAATTGTTACTCTGAAGTCTATCTCTGACATCTTGCTTATATCTATATCTATTAGGTGTGTGGCAGAGGCCATAGTCTCTGATTCTTCTCTTTCTTGGGGGTTCCTCCTCTTAGTCATCCTGTTGGGGGGTGGTTGAAGGAATGTACAGAGTTCAAAGTATTAACCACGACCCAAGCAAGATGCACCTGTTTTATAGGGACCCTAGGGTTGTTGTCCTATTGTTCTTCCAGCCTTTCTTCTGCGGGGGCGGGGGGGGGGGGCTGCCACAGTGTTACTCAGACAACCCTGCTTGGGCAGGGTTACCCTGACCCCTGTTGGGTGGTGGGCTCGGTGAGAACTGGTTTTTTGGGCTTTTGTTGTCTGGCAGCTTTCCCTGGCAGCTTTCTGCATCTCTTCCAAGTGTTAGAGCAGAAGTGACCACATCCAAACCTCTGTCTCAGAACAGAGAAATTGCAGTCTGCTCTTCATTGAGCTCTCCAGGACACAGTCTCCGTTTCTGTCTACGCTGCTAAAAACCACAGCCTCCCTGATTATGCACACCACACAACTCTCCCAGAGGTCAATCCCAGGGCCAGCACATCTCTGCCCTTGGTGCTTCTAAAACTGCGAGGTGCCCCTGGTTCATGTGTGCGTACCCACAGCTCCTGGATCCTGTCAGGGGCTGGACTAAAGTCCTTTCCCCACCACGACCAGTCTGCCAGTCTGTGCCCGGTCCCCAGTGCAGAACACTTTTGCGCTCTGGTGTTATAGCACTTTCCTGGTGCCAACTTATGGCAGCTCCCTCCCCCTTCTGTTTATCTTCTGATATCTACCTGCAGAATCAAGTCTCTGCCCTTCATACCTCAGGACAAATGGTGTTTTTCTGCTTGTAGAGATCCAGATATATATTCTTACATCTCAAGCTGCTGTTGTAGGTGTTCAGAATGGTTTGGTAGACATCCAGCTAAATTCAGGGGACCAGTGGAAATAGGGTCCCCTACTCCGCTGCCATCTTTCTCCTCAGTCTGTTTTTTTTTTAATTTTTTAATTTTTAATTGAAAGTCAGTTAGCCAACATACAATACATCATGAGTTTCTGTTCAATCTTTTTGATAACAGCCCTTCCAACAGAAGTGAGGAGATATCTCATTCTGGTTTTGGTTTGCATTTCCCTGAAGATTATTCATGCTCAGCACCTTTCCATATACCTCCTGGCTATTTGTATATCTTCTTTGGAATAAAATGTGTATTTAGGTCCTCCATCCATTTTTCAGTCTGATTATTGTTATTTTTATTTTATTTATTTACTTTTTTTCTTTGTTATTGAGTTGTATGAGTTCCTTACATAGTTTGGATATTAACCCCTTATCAGATATATAATTTGAAAGTATTTTCTCCTATTCTGTAGGTGGCCTTTTCCCTTCGTTGATTGTTCTTTTGCTTTGCAGAAGAAGCTTTTAAGCTTAATGTGGTCCCACTTGTTGATTTCTGCTTTTGTTGCTTGTACTTTTGGTGTCATATACCAAAAATCATTACCCACACCAATGTCAAGCTTTCCCCCTATGTTTTCTTCTAGGAGTTCCATGGCTTCAGATCTTACTTTCAAGTCCCTGATCCATTTTGAGTTAAATTTTGTGAGTGATGTAAGATAGAAAGTCAGTTTTATTCTTCCGGTTTTCCCAACACCATCATTGAAGAGACCATCCTTTCCCCATTAGTATTCTTAGCTCTCTTGTCAAATATTAGCTCTTGATTTTGTTTCATTGGCCTATGTGTCCGTTTTTATCCCAGTACCATACTGTTTTGATAAGTATAGCTTTATGATATAGCCTAAAATTAGGAAGTATGATGCCTCTAACTTTGTTCTTTGTCTGGACTGTTTTAGTATTCATAGTCTTTTGTGGTTCCATGGAAATTTTAGGATTGTTTTTCTATTTCTTTAAAACATTCTGTTGGAATGTTGATAGGGATTTCATTGAATCTATAGATGGCTTTGGGGAGTATGGCCTTTTTAACAATATTAACTCTTCCAATCCATGAATACAGGATATCTTTCCATTTATCTGTGCTTCGATTTTTTTTCCTCAATGTCTTATAGATTTTTGGTGGATAGATCATTTACTTCCTTGGTTAAGTTTATTGCTAAGTACTTTATTGCTTTTGAAGCTATTACAAATGGGATTGTTTTCTTTGTCTAGAGATGATGAATTCTCTCAATTTTTGTTTCTTTGGGAAAGTCTTTATCTCACCTTCATTTATGGAGGACAACTTTTCTGGATAACATATTCTTGGTTGGCAGTCTTTTCTCTTAACACTTTGAATATATCATCTTATTTTCTCTTGGTCTATGAGGTTTCTGCTGAGAGGGTTTGCTTGTATGAAGGACACTTTTAAAAAAATCCTGCATTTAAAATTCTTTCTTTGTTTTAGGAAATCTTATTATAATGTGCCTTGGAGAAGATTGTTTTTGATTGAAATTTTGGAATAAACTGGTAGTGTCATGAACTTGAATGCCCAAAGCTCTCTTCAGATTTGGAATGTTCTTAGCCATTATGTTTTTGTGGGGTGTGTATGTGTGTGTGTGTTTTATTTGTTTGTTTGTTTTGTGTGTGTGTGTGTGTTTGTTTTTGTTTTTGGGTTTTTTTCCCATTATGTCTTTCAATAATAAGCTGTCTACCCTTTTCCCTCCCTTCTCTTTCTGGGACCTCAGTGATGTGTAGATTGTTTCTTGTAATGGTGTTTCATAAGTACTGTAGGCTTTCCTCATTCTTTCTCATTCTTTTTTCTTTTGCTGTTCTCACTGAACAGTTTCAAATTCTCTGTCTTTGAGCTTATTCTTTCTTCTGCTTGCTCCAGCCAGCTTTCGAAGGTCCCTATTGAATTCTTCAGTTTAGTCGTTGTATTCTTCAGCTGCAAAATTTGTTTGGTTCTTTTGTATGTTTTCTCTCTCTTTTTGAACTTTTCATTTTGTTTTTTGTATTGTTTTCTTGGTTTTTAAAGTTGTCTTACGTGGTCTTTTGTAGCTTTTTGAGACTTATTTATAATTCTTTGTTGAACAATTACTGTATCTCCACTTCTTTCGGGTCAGTTTCTGGAGGCTCGCTGTGGTCTTTTGGTGGAATCATGCCACGTTTCCCTGTTTCTTCATGATCTCTGTAGCCTTGTGTAGGTGTCTGTACATTTGAAGAAGTTGTCTTCTCTTCCAGACTTTATGGATTGACTTCAGTAAAGGAAAATCTTCACTTGCAGGTAGAGACATGCTAAAATATGCCATGACTCCAGTCTAGCTGTGTAAGGTAATAAGAGGGGCTGTGTGGCAGCTCTAGATCCAGGGGGGTGCGGTGATTCACTGGCTCAGGCCCCAGGGGTACATAACACTGACAACTACATGGCCCTTGGGGAGTACTGTGGGGATCTGCAGAGACTGCAAAGGCTCTTAGGGTCCTCAACAGCACTTAGGTCCAGTGGCTAGGGCCCAGGGCAGGCCATGGTGGTGGCTGGAATTGGTGGTGCACACACACTCGGCTGTGGGGGTCAGCTGTACGTGTCTGTGTAGTGGCAGAGGCCAGTTGCAAACACAGCACTGGAGGGCCAGAGTAAGCAGTTAGTCCCGAAGCTAACTGCCAGCACACACAACTGTGGGGCTCTGGCTGTTGGTGTTCACAGCTATGATTGTTGTTTCTTGCCATGGCCACATAGTAGTGGAGATTGGAACTGGGAGTCAAGTTGAAGGCATGCAGGTGAACAGCTGGAGGGACTGCTGCTGTTGATCCCAGTGGTGGAAATCAACAACAGTAAATAGGGCTGCATTCACTCACATGAACAGTTGTGTGGGCCCTGGGTGTCAGCATACCCTCCTGGACCTCCTAGGGCACAGTCTTCTCTCAGATGTGTGCATTGCAGTGGAGACCAGTTTTGGTTAGCAGGCTGGGGGCATGCTACTGGATAGCTGGGAGAGGCTAGTTGCAAGTCAGCCTGGTGGTAGAGGCCAGTGACAGGAGATAGGGTTAACCCCAGGCCCATCAGCAGCTGTGAGAGCCTTGGTGTCATGGAGTGGCAAAGCTGCCTGGACTGGCTGCTCGTGCAGGTCATGGGTTCCTGCAGGGACAGGGGAGAGAGGAAGGAAGGACTCAGGCAGCTGGTATCAGGGAAAGCAAATAGCTATGGGACAAAAACCAGTGAAATCTACATGCTGTCCATAGCAGCTGTGCTGGCCATTGGTTTCTTCAGTGGCAAAAGCTGCTGGGGTCATCTGCAGGGCAGGGGTCACTGGGAACTGCGGCACTCTCACTGCACCCTGATACGGGTAGCCCCTGATTTCCTTCCTTGTTCCTAGCCCCCTCTGTGTGGTTCCATTTTGTGATTTCTGGTGGAATCAAAAATGAGACCTTTGTGCTGTGCCCTCGAAGACAGGGGCAGCTGGTTGTTCACCCTTTTCGAGTTTTTTGTCCTGCTATGTCGCCGAAGTTTTTAAAGTGGACTCCAGAGCTCTCCCAGAGCTGTTTTCATGTGTGGATCATGGTCTCATTGTTGATCTTAGTGGAAGGACATGGCTGGGGTTTCCTACTCCACCATCTTGGTGATATCACCCTTATGGGTAACTTTTTATTATATCACCCAAACTATAGATAATTGCTAGCTTACACAAACCACTAAAAGAATAAAGTGGAGAAGTTACAATGATTATTTTATGACGTGAACCCACACAAAGAATTTGCCCAGTAGTGCATAAGAAAAAAAATCACAAACCAATCTCCTATATGAGCATAAAAGTAAAAATTCTAAATAAATACTAGCCAATGGAATTTATCTGTGTGTGTATTGATAAATGTGCATCTATCTATTATTTATTGATCTACCAATCTACCTACCTATCTATCAGAAGAGTGTAAGGGTCTTTGGGTAACATAATCCTAAACTGGTATGAGAAAAAAAAATTGCAAAATATGGCGTTTAAAGATGAAAGTTTGTATGTCTTACAAAACAGTCAAAGTGGAAGCTGTGTTTTTAGACAGGTGGCTAAAATCCATCCATCATTTAGAGAACAAGGTTCTCCCCTTCTTGTTGTTCAACGATTCCTCAGGCCAGTGGTTCTCAAACAGTGGTCTATGGACTAGCACGGACTAGCTTCAACATCCTCTATAAATTGGCAGAAATGTAAAATCTCCGGGCCCACCCCAGATGTACTGAATTGCATGTTTTGGTGGGCCAGAAATCACTTAAATAAGTTCTCCTGGTGATTCTGCCACCCAGGAAAGTTTGAGAATCCATGCTGCAGGGGGAGGACCAGCAATCTTCTTTTGTCAAAGAACAAATAGTAAATATTTCAGTCTTTGTGTAGTAGGTGTTCTTTGTCACAGCTACTTAACTCTGCTGTTGTAGAATGAAAATAGACATAGATAATGCATAAGCAAATGGAAATTATTGTATTCCAATAAAACTTTATTCATAAAAATAGTGGAGGGTCAAATTTGGGCCTCACCAGAATTTGCTGGATCTGACCTTGGGCATTGCCCTCAGCTCATGGTCAAAAGCGGGATTTGTTCCTGCTTGTTGAAAGAGATAAGAAAGGAGCTTCAAGATAATGGCTTGGCTTTTAAGCTAATTTGCATGTTGCATATATCGCTCGTGCTTCCCTTTTGTTGACCTGATTTAGTTACATAGACCCATCTAGCTACAACTGAGACTTGGGAATGAATTCTCTAAACTTGAAATTGGATAAGGAAAAAATGAGATAAAAATCAAAAAGAAAAAGATAAGACTACATTTACTTCTAGAAGATGTAAATTGACTACATAGAAAAACCAACAGACTCTACACATTATTAGAATAAGTATAAAGTTTCACTGTTCACTAGATAGAATATAATTATAAATAATAAATTCCTATTCGCCAGACATAACTTCCTATATAATACAATATAAAAATATCCCATTTATAATTGGTAACTTTATGGAAAAATTGTAGAATATTAGTATGGGTCGTAAAAGAAAAAATGAATAAATTGAGACATATAACATATTCACATAGAATGTCAACATTATAAAGATTTCCATATTCTTCAACTAATCAACAAATGCATTTCTCATAAGAATCCCAATGAATTTTTTTGTCAGACTGAACAAGCTGATTCTCAAATTTACATGGAGCAGCTAAGGTAATATTTAAGAGCCAATAGGAGTCATTCTTGACAAGATTTTAGTCTCTTATTATAATGATTACAATAGTAAAACATTGTTACAAAAATTGTATATAGAATAATGGAGTCGAACAGTGAGCTTAGAAACATATTCACCCATATATAGAAATATGATCAATAATACAGATAATATTATGAATAAATGGTAAAAAATGGCAACAAATAAATTATTTTAGGACATCAGGTTACCCATAAAACATCGTATCCCTTTTATTTTCCATGTATGTAGATTCAAAAAACAAACGCAAGAAGCAAAAACTTTAAAATTTTAGAAAAAATTGAGGAGTCTAGCTTTATGATATTGGAGTGTGAGAATTTTTTTGATATGGTAAAAATATACAAATCGTAGATAAATTGGACTGTAATAAAATACAAAAAATCCTACTACTTTTTTTTTAAAGATTTTATTTATTTGTCAGAGAGAGAGAGAGCACAAGCAGGGGGAGCAGGAAGCAGAGAGAGAAGCAGGCTCCCCGCTGAGCAAGGAACCCATTTCAGGACTTGATCCCAGGATCCTGGGAACAGGACCTGAGACAAAGTCAGATGCTTGACCAACTGAGCCACCCATGCATCCCAAAAAATCCTACTAATTTTCAACAAAAACATTTTATACAAAGTTAAGAGGCACAGTTCACAGCTCAGAAGAGCTCATATTAGTATCAGGAATTGACAAAGAACATCTAAAGCTTAATAAGGAAAACAAGCAACTAGATAGACGCTTGATCAAAAGAAATGAACATGTAATTCACATAAAATAACACACACATAACCAATAATTAACAGAATTGATTTTTAAACTTACTAACACACAGGAAAATACAAGGTAAAATCATTAGACATTATTTAACAGATTGGAAATATTTTGGAGTCTGATAATAAGAATTGGTGAGAATGTGTGGAAATAAATTCACAGATTTCCAGCAAGTGAGTAAATTGGCAGTACCACTTTCAAGAGCAGTCTTACAATATCTAGTGAAATTGAAGATGTCCATACACTTTAATTCACGATTTCCAGTTCTATCAGAAACGAATATTTATGTGTAAGGAGACATATATACTAAGCTTCACTGCAACATAGTTGTACAAAGAAAAATTGAAAAATACCTAAAAGTTCATCAAAGGCAAGTGGACAAATATATCTGTAAGAAGGAATAAGGACTACAACACCAGTGATAATTAGCAATTTAGAACTACATTGATCAATGTAGATTTCTTAAAAGAAACAATAATATTAAGCCAAAAATGATAAAAAAATTATACAATGATAAAAAAGTTCATGATCAAACACACAATAAAATAGTATATATATTATATTGATATTCACATATGTAAATATGTAAAGAAGGGAAAGTAAAAGTACTTCCCTGAAGATTTTAAATATGGAATTCAGGATAAGACCTAACATCCCAGGTAAGAAATAGAAGGATAAGATAATGTGTTTAGGAAGAAAACATACAGAGTTTCAACTTTATTTGCAAAGTTTTATAATTTAACCCCAGAAACAAATGTAGCAAATGTTAATGAGTATTAAGTTAAAAGCTGGGAGTTAGGTACGCAAATATTCATTATATTCATATTTATAACATTCTAATGAAGTATTTTATATAAATATTTAAAGTTTTTCTTTTTTAAAGTTTTTATTTAAATTCCAGTTACTTCACATAACAGTGTAACATTAGTTTCAGGTGTATAATATAGTGATTCAATGGTTCCATACGTCACCCTGTGCTCATAGCAGAAAGTGCACTCCTCGAAGAAGTAACTTCTCATATTCTCACTTCTATCCCAAGCCACCTCTTCCCAAGAGATAAGAATTAGTCTGTCAGGCTGAGGTGCAGGGGGGAAATTGAGGAAAGGGGCAAGCACCATGTTATTCCTTCCATGTTCAAACTTTCTACATTCGTCATCAGCCTAGCCCTGCAAACATACACATACCACCTAGGTTCTTCCTTCCCCTTCAATAAAAACAGAAAGCTCTTTGGTTTTTGGAGGAAGAGGACTCTCTTTGCTAAAGGAGCCAAACTAGAGTTTCAGCCCAACAATGGCAGCTAGTATACACATGGTATTTAATTTGTCCACAGTGTGACTGTCATTTGTCCACAATGTGACTGTTATTAGTGAAGCCAAAAAAAAAAGGGGTAGAATCTTCTGATACATTGAATCTTCGTTTACTTGACATTTCGATCTTACCAAAATGACAGAATTTTTATCCTGAAAATCAGAGCAAATGTGAGAGAAAACAATCAAGAGAATACATAATCTTTTTCAGAGGAGGGAGCATGGTCAAGAGAGAGGGTCACACTACCCTCATGTCACGCTGACCTTTGATCAGGGTCAACTCATCAGTTTCCTCTCTAGTTGCTCAACCAACACTCACCAGGCTCTCTGTTGGCACTTTTCTTGCCCACATTTGTAGCCTGCAGGAGCTAAAATGGCTCCTTCCTTTAGGAGGACGAGGTGGGCAGTAGAGAAAATTCTAGAGAAGCATGCTTGGGTACAATCATGAGAAAATTTTCCTTAACTTTTTCATTAAGATTTGATTGCAGAAAATCTTACTCTGCATGGACAGTAAGAATAATTCACTAGTAATTTCACGGAATAATTCCACTCCCCAGCAAACATCTTGAACAAACACACTACCATATTTCATTAACAAGGCTGCTGGGGAAAATGCAAATATACATTGCTACAGGGACAGATAATATCTTATGAGCAAGGTACCGCTCATCTTTCATTCTGTTCCACCATTGTATAGCTCTATGATCTGTCTCTAATATAAATTTTTTCCCCAGGAAAATACTTTAGTACCTTAAACTGTCCAAAACCCATTTGATGTCTAGACATTCTTTTTCAATCATCAAATAACGAGTCTCTGGGGAAAGACTTTTCCTACTGATGTGCTCAGTAGGTTGTTCCTGACTGGCTGGTTTCTGTCCCGGTAATGCACACCATCTCACCTGCTCTTTCAAAGACTTCTCAAAGTCACATCTAATTAACACTGGTTCTGGATATCAAAAGGCTTTGTTATGACTTCTTATACTCAATGCAGGCAATTTCTTTAGATCTTTCCGATCTATTAAAAACATTGTCAAAATGACGGAGCCTGATATCTAAAATATGTACATTACTTAAGTGTCTCTTAAGTGTTCCTTAAGTGTCCCTTTGTCTTGTGTTGTTGTTTTGGTATTTTGCACCACTTACTTGCAGTCCGGGCTCTCTGTGACCAGCTCTCCCCTATTTACAAATTATACATACAGAGAACAGAACAGTGGCTGCTGGAAGGGAGGGGGAGGGGATTGGGGGGGTGGGGAAAATGGGTGATGGGGGTCAGAAAGTAAACTTCCATTTATAAAATCAATACATGTTGAAGGGTAATGTACAGCATGGTGACTGTCATCAAGAATATTGTAGTACATACTTGAAAGTTGCCAAGACAATAAATTCAAAGAGTTTTCAGTAGAAGAAAAAAGCTATCTGTAACTTTGTATGGTGATAGCCGGCAACTAGGCTTATTGTGTATACACAATAAGCGTATACAAATATCGAATCATTATGTGGTATACTCAAAACTAATATAATGTTATAAGTCAATTATACCCCAATAAAAAAAATCAAATACTTATTACAATGTAAATTTTCATCACAAGGAGCATATTTTTAAGTCCCTCAGAATCCAATATTAAGGAACCAGATTATATCAGTTTAATATCTTCCACAGAGTTCTTGTTGAAATGTTGTCTTTATGTATCTGAAAATGTCATTACAGTTCTAAAGAAAACTCTGCGGATGTTTGAATTTGAATAGGTTTCTGAGCAAAACTTGGTGAAATGAAATGAGAAAAAACAATTTAAAAGCTTCCTATGAGGAACTCCTTATCCAATCGATCGCATGAATAAACCTGGATTCCTTAAGTATCTTATTAACTATTCCTCATTAATCAGATCTTCAAATCTGTCATTCACATGGCTGCCCTAGTTATCTTTCTAAAACCTAAGGAAGTTGACCTTTCTCCCGTTCATCACAGCCTTCAGGGGCTGACAGATGAAAGAATAACGCTGAAATGCTTTAAAATGACATTGGAGACCTTCCGCAATCTTGTCCCAAGCTCTCGTGGCCTCATCTCCCACCAAATTTTATCTTACCACTTACACTCTCATTTTTACTCAATAGCATACACACTTATAACGCTGTGCCTGTCCTCACAGTGTTCATAACGTTCCCATATGCAAATGCCACTGATTTATAGTCTTCTGACTGCCTGGGTCACAGTCAGCTCTTCCTTATTTTGCTTCCCCTGTGAAGATGTGTCATCTCTTTGGAGACAAATTTTATTTTACCTCCTGTTTTAGTTACTGGCTTGTGGTCTCCTCTTTGCAAAGTAAATGCTGTGAGAGAAATTAGTCTCTTATTCAGCTTTGTATTCTCCCAGTAGCTGGGACAGTGACATTCAGATAATAGGTCCTCAATGCAGGTTTGTTGAGTCATTCAGAAATGAGACCCCTTACTCAGTTGGAGGGCTGGTTGAAATTGACATCATTTTTTAAAGTGATATTTTATTTTCATGCTTATGCTCTTTTTCCCTCTGTGTGGAAGGATTTGCTATAATGAACTGTCAGGTTATTTATTGCAAAGTTACAGGACTTGACCCAAACTGGGCTGGCATTGACACGATAACCGAAGCACAGAAATGGGTCTAACAGATGGGAATGGGCATAAGATAAATGTATTGTGGTCTCCAAATCAACAGGTATGAGAAGGTGAAACTGTCCTTCAATTTTTAAGAAACTGAGGGGCTAGCTGGTTATCCTTAAGTTCTCATCAACAAACTAATTCTCATAATCTACCTTTTCTCTCTGACTCAATTCCAACTTTACCCCTGGGGTTACAGATGATTTTTTTCACAGCTTCCTTCCCACCAGTGGAAATGGAGTGAGCCCGTTCCAGTTCGTTAAACAGAGGGTAGTCAGTCTGCTGAGCTTAGAGAGCCGTTAAGAATCCTCCCCTGGGGGGCGCCTGGGTGGCACAGCGGTTAACCGTCTCCCTTCGGCTCAGGGCGTGATCCCGGCGTTGTGGGATCGAGCCCCACCTCGGGCTCCTCCACTGTGAGCCTGCTTCTTCCTCTCCCACTCCCCCTGCTTGTGTTCCCTCTCTCGCTGGCTGTCTCTATCTCTGTCAAATAAATAAATAAAAAATCTTTAAAAAAAAAAAAAGAATCCTCCCCTGGGAGGCTCCGCTGATCCAATGGAGATTCACCGCTGATTGGTGGAGGAAAATGTTCACCTGCCCTTACAACCTGAGATCACCAGGTTCCCCAATGCTATGAACACGGGAAAACACAACGCTCCCAAATGAATGGAGAGAACACGGTAACTGGCCATGTTCTCTGGTTCTAGATCAGCTGAGTCTCTTCTCTGGTTCGCACACCCACCCACGAAAGCAAACAAACAAAAACACCAACATATCCATAATTGGGCCAATTTTCTCCTTTCACCTGCGGAGACAATGTTAGGTACTTTTTTTTTTTTTCATTCTTTTTTAGCAGGTAGGTGTTTAATTGAATGGAAGAACTTGATACGGTGAGAAAATGAATCCACAGGTGCTAAGTATATATATCTTAGTATATATATCTTGTGGAATCTGGACCACAAGCCATGTAAATGTCCAACTTCTTTTTTTTTTTTTTTTAAAGATTTTATTTATTTATTCGACAGAGATAGAGACAGCCAGCGAGAGAGGGAACACAGCAGGGGAGTGGGAGAGGAAGAAGCAGGCTCATAACAGAGGAGCCTGATGTGGGGCTTGATCCCATAACACTGGGATCACGCCCTGAGCCGAAGGCAGACGCTTAACCGCTGTGCCACCCAGGCGCCCCTGAATGTCCAACTTCTAAGAGATTAGTGAAAATTCTATCAAAGTGATGGTCCATTTCATGCTCCCACAGGAAGGGGGTAACAACAGCCATTTTTTGGCATCCTTGCAAAAATATGTAACTTTCAGATTTTTAATCTTATTCCAATAAAGCAAATAAAGTGCTATTGCATTATTTTTGTTATGATTTTAATTTGCTTTTCTCTGATTACAGATGAAGCTGAGTATGAAATAGCCGTTCATGTTTTTTGTCCTTTGCTTTTGGGATTTTAGGATATATCTCTATCTATCTATATATCTATGTATAACCATCCATAGTATAATCTGTAATGTAAATATATGTAATTTGTATAATATATAATAAATTATATATTAAATAAATATATTAATATATTAAATATACTTATTTATATATTTAAATTACATATTATACTGTATATGATGTTATTCACTTGAAATATATGAATACTTTTTAATACTTTATCACCTGGTAGTATTTTTTAGTTTTGGATATGATGGAAAATATTGCGCATTTTTAACATTTTGGAAGACATTTGATATGTTAATTAGATTATGGTGCTATACATCTTTTATCTTCTTACTGAATTTTTTTTTTATCTGTTTAAACTATCATTTATTGAGAGTAGTATATTACTATGGTGAATTTTCCAAATTCTCATTATGGTTCTGTCATTCTGCCACTCATATCCTGAAGTTATATTGCTAGGTGCTTATGTTATATTCTCTTGTCAAAGATATTATTATATTAGTATTCTTACTACTCTTTTTATCTCTAGTCATCCTTTTCTTTTAAAGTTCAATTTTCTGGGGTGCCTGGGTGGCTTTGGTCGATTAAGTATCTGACTCTTGATTTCAGTTCAGTCATAATCTCAGGGTTGTGAGCTCAAACCCTATATAGGACTCTGTCTGGGCATGGAGGTTGCTTAAGACTCTCTCCCTCCCCCTACCCCTCCCCCCTAAAAAATTAAATAAATAGAATAAAGTTCAATTTTCTGATTTTAATATATTTCCATCAACTGATTTTTTGGCTTTCACTTGCCTGGTACATTTCTCTCAATCCTTTATTATCATTCTGTCTTTGTCCTTCTTACTTTTATTTTTAAATCTAGACTGTCAATATGTAATTTTTAAAGGAAAATTCCGTCAATTCACATTTATTATGATTACTTATTATTTGGATTTATTTTGTGCTTTGTATTTATCTTACGTTTTCAGCATTCCACTTTTTTCCCCTTTTTTAAGTTTTTCTGAATCAATCTATATCAACATACATTCTTTTATCTCTTCTTCCACTGGTTTAGATAATATAAATCCCCTTTTTTCCCCCCTTACTGGTCCTACTTTCATTTTAACTTGTCAATGTCATTAACAAAGGCCAAGTATTATCAGCCTCCTCAACAAATGTCTCAGAATATTTTAAATTCAATAACCCTCTCTCTTTACTTACATATCCATTCATAATTTTTGTTGTTTCTTTTAGTACCCACATTAGCAATTATTATCATTATTAAACACCAATTTTTAAAATTCACACACATTAATATAATTATAATTCTATATTATGTAATTATATAATGTATATGATTATTATTGTATATTATATTATTGGGTTATATGTTACCATATTCACACACATGCTGTGCTACTCCCTTTTACATCTCTGAATGTCCTTTAGGGCTTACTTTGCTTCATGGGAATTACATTTTTGGTGGCAAACTCTTCCAGTTTTTTTGTCTTTTTGGAAGATTATTTCACTGGATTGGATAATTCCAAATTACATTTATTTACTCCCTGACCTCTAAAATGTAATTCTACATTCTTCACTTTTTCATTTTTATGTTGGAAACTTGTCAGCAAAAATGTCACTTTTAAAAGTAATCCATTGGGGCGCCTGGGTGGCACAGCGGTTAAGCGTCTGCCTTCGGCTCAGGGCATGATCCCGGCGTTCTGGGATCGAGCCCCACATCAGGCTCCTTCGCTGGGAGCCTGCTTCTTCCTCTCCCACTCCCCCTGCTTGTGTTCCCTCTCTCGCTAGCTGTCTCTCTCTGTCAAATAAATAAATAAAATCTTAAAAAAAAAAAAAAAGTAATCCATCGTATTTTTTTTTTCTCTCTGAAAGATCTTAAATTCACTCCTTTTTCTGCGGGCTTCTGCAGTTTTACTACAACGTAGCTGGGTGTGGAAATTTATTTATCCTGTTTGGGATTCCCTGAGGTTCAAAAATCTGAGGATTCACGTGTTTAAGTTACTGTGGAAAACCCTCAGACATAATGTCGTGAAATATTGCCTTCCTCTCATTTTCTATATTTTCTCCTTCTAGAGGTATAATTAGACATGTATTTGTTTAGACTCCAGCCACCATATCTCTTTAACATGACTTTTATATTTTTGTCTCTTTGGAAAGTATTACTGATAATTTCTTCAGATCTATCTTTCCATCTTGATTCTCTCCTTTATTGTATCTAAACTAATATATAAGCAAATCATTGATTTTCTTTTTTTTTTTTAAGATTTTATTTATTTATTTGACAGAGATAGAGACAGCCAGTGAGAAAGGGAACAGAAGCAGGGGGAGTGGGAGAGGAAGAAGCAGACTCATAGTGGAGGAGCCTGATGTGGGGCTCGATCCCATAATGCCGGGATCACGCCCTGAGCCGAAGGCAGATGCTTTAACCGCTGTGCCACCCAGGCACCCCTTCACTGAGGACTTTTACATGTGTATTGCAAGGAATATTTGTATGTAGCATCTTTTCTTGCAATATTTTTATTCAGCGTTATTATCAGAATAATATTGGCCTCATAGGATGAGTTATGAAGTATTCCCTTCTCTTGGATGTTTTTTGAAGAGTTTGAGAAGTACTTATACAAAGCATTAAAAAAAAAAATCTTCTTAGAATTCACCAGTGAAAACATGTAGTCCTGGGCTTTTCTTTGCTGGGTGTTTTGATTTTGGTTCAGTGTCTTTACTTGCTGTAAGTCTATTCAGATTTTCTATTTTTTTAAATACTGAGAAAAGTTAACAGTTTATTATAATTTGTTTTACTGAACAATCTAGGAAGTTTGCAGCTATCAGCAATTACAGTGCAATTTCAGGTGCAATTCGGAATTCAGTTTTGATAGATCGTATCTAGGAATTTGGAAATTTCATCTGGGTTATATATAATTTTTGATATATATTTGTCTGTAGCACTTCCTTATAATGCTTTTTTATTTCTATAAGACTGTTAGTGATGTCTCCACTTTCCCTCCTGATTTTAATAATTTGTTCAATCTAGCTAAATATTTGTCAATTTCTTGATCTTTTCAAGGAACCAACTTTTGATTTCATTGATTCTATTATCTTTCTACTCTACTTCACTTTTCTCCATTCCAATCTTTATTATTTTATTCCTTCAGCTTGATTTGTATTTAATTTGCTATCATCTTTCTCATTTCTTAAAGTGTGAGGTTAAATCATTGGTATATTGATATAACTTGCTTTCATTTTTGTGTTTACAACTATAAATTTTCCTCTGAACACAGTTTTCATTGTAGCCCAGAAGTTTTGTTATGTTGTCTTTTCCTTTTTATTCATCTAAAATATTTTCTAATTTTCTTCGTGATTTCTTTTTGACCTGTTGCTTGTTTAAGAGGATGTTATTTAACATTCACAAATTTGTGAATTTTCATTTTAAGTTTTCCTTTTGTTATTGATTTCTAACTTTATCCCATTGTCGTTGGAGAAGATTTTTGGATTACTCTGATCATTTTAAAATTCATCAAGACTTATTTTGTGGCCTAACATGGTCTGTCTTGGAGATTATTCTATGTATAGTTAAGAAGACTGTATGTACTGCTGTTGTTGGGTGAAGAATTCTGTATATTTCTGTTAGGTATACCTGGTTTATAGGATTGTTCAAATCTTCTATTTCCTTGTTGAATTTCTATCTGGTTGTTCTACCCATTATCAAAAACCAGTAAATAAAATCCTCAGCTATTATTGTTGAACTGTCTATGTCTCCCTTCAATTATAATTTTTTTTCTTCATATATTTGGGACTTCATTGTGGTGTGCATATAGGCTTATAATAGTTATATATCCTTGATGGATTGATCCTTTTATGTAATATCCTTCTTTTCCTCTTGTAAGAGTGTCTATCTTGAAGATTCTTTTTCTATTAGCATAGCTACACCAGTTCTCCTTCGTTTATTTGCATGGAATATCTTTTTTTTTTTTTCTCTGCCCTTTGCTGTTCATCTGCCTTTTTCTCTTCATGGTTTTAAATCTAAAATGAGTTTCTTATAGATAGCACATGGTTAGATTATGTTTCCAAAATTATTCTGCTAATCTCTGCTTTTTAACTGAATAGTTTTGTCCACTTCCATTTAATAAGCAGATAAGGAAGAACTTACTCCTACCATTTTAGTATTTGTTTCTGTAATGCTAAGACATTATTCCCATGGTTTCATTTAGGTCTTTGTTTATGATTTCTTTTAGCTCTTTGAGTATATTGTAAATTGTTGAGTTGAAGTCTTTGTCCAGTAAATCCAATCACTGGGCTTCCTTAGGGACTGTTTCTAGTAGTTGCGTTTTCCCTGCTGTGCATGGACCATCTTTCTTCTTTATGTCCGTGCCTCATTATTTTTTGATCTGTTGAAATTTAGACATTTGGAAAATTCTAATGTGGCAGCTCTGGAAATTAGATTCTCTCCTTCTCCCAGGCTTTGTTGTTACTGTTTGTTGTAGTTGTTATTTGTGATTTTTTTGAACTAATTTTGTGACGTCTATATTTCTTGTGTGCCACTGATATCTCTGTTTAGTGGTCAGCTGGTAATTTGAAAGAGATTTCCTTAAACACCTGGAGCAAAAAAAAAAAAATCCCACAAATAAAACTAAATACAAAATACAAAAGCTCTCAGTCTCTGCTGATCAGAGGTGTGTGTGTTGGACCACCCTTCAATGCTCAGCCAGGCAGTTAGCCACTTTGCCTTAGCCTTCACTTTCTGCTTGTGCAAATTCCAAAGGTTAACCGGAGATGAAAGTTTAGAGCCTTCTCAAGGCTTTTCAGAACATGTACCCAGCCCCAAGCATACACAAAACCATTTGGATTTCTAGGAATACATGAAAGCATTTCAAAGTCCTTATTCTACAAAGCAACTCATTACCTAGTCTTTCTTCCCAATCCTTTTGGTTTGTTCACTGTTTACCCAACTGTTCTCCCTTGTTCCAGGTGATAGTGGTTAATATATCTGCCTGCAGTTTTTCTTCAACAAATAATCCATGGATAATTGCCCTAGGCCTGAGAGAGTTCTGAGTTAGGCATAATGAAGGCAAGCCCTTTGACCTGGTTCTTCAGGGAGCCACCAGACAGGTCAAAACAACCATAATTCTTGAGAATAAGGTCAATACTGCTTTCTCACATCCTAGGAACCTCTATCAAGAAATTGTGTATTATTATCTTCAAGGCTGACACTGAACTGTGTACTGGGGGATGGTACTGAGGTAAATGAAAATGTCAAAATCTCTAAGAACAAGACTTGGTTGATTTTCTTTCCTTCTTTCTTTCTTTCTTTCTTTCTTTCTTTCTTTCTTTCTTTCTTTCTTTCTTTCTTTCTTTCTTTCTTTCTTTCTTTCTTTCTTTCTTTCTTTCTTTCTTTCTTTCTTTCTTTCTTTCTTTCTTCCTGTTTCTTTCTCTCTTTCTCTTGATTAAATGTTTCCTTGATTGTTTTAAGCTTTTGATTGGATTCCAAAGTTCCCCTCCCCCTCAGTGGATTCTGACAGTTATTACCAGATTATTTGTTGTTTTTGTGGAGGTACAGACTTTTGCAGTTCCCTACTCCACTGTTCTTTGCTGGTATCTCAATGAATGTTTTATTATTTTTTGGCTGTTTTAAAAAAATTCCTGAGTGAAAGAATCCATTCCGGGTTATTTTGTTAATAAGAAAAACTGCACCAGACATTTGACAAGATTCAGTTGCATGGAGTGAATAAATAAGGCAAGGACTGCTCCTGACAGAAAAGGAATCTATAAGACTTAGAAGCAGGCTTAGAATCACTCCAAACTGTCTCTCTCTTTAACTAGAAAGACGGACATTAAGTATATGATTTTCATTAGCCAATCAAGTATAATTATCCTAATAAAGAAAAAGTGTTTCTATATTTGTTGTGCTTTGAGAGACTTATGAATTTACCTGTTTAAGTCAGTGCACTTGATGAGAATTTTCTACCAAAGAAATTGCAGTGTGTTCTAATAATTATTTTCCTCGAGTGCATTACAATTTCATCATGTGCTTATGCAGTATTAAGTCAATAGTAAATGCAGAAGAACCATTAAATTTTTATGTTTCAGGAATTTATTTTTCTTTAGGATACATTTAAGTGATAAATTATTTATTGTAAATGGATATTTGGGGAGCTAAGTGCTAATTAGGAAATTTTTTGCAGATTGTTCCTCAATTAGTAGATTAGCATTAATAGAAGTATATTTGAATGATATAAATTTAATGGCTTAATTTCATTAATGTGGTTAAAATAATAAATGCATCAATTCAAAGAACAAAAGGAATTTATTTCCAATAGTGGACATTTCACTGGTGGAAGGAACACTAAGTATTTGAACCTATTTATTCTTTTGATTGATAAATCCACCATATCAAAGTAAGTAAAATAGAAGACCTCACCTCTGGCCACAGAGTTTCACACTGCTAAATTCTGTTTCTGTCCATTCCCTGGAAGATAAAGTTAAGTAAGGCATGCAAGGTGTTGTTTTATTAGGCGGAATATTCTGATGAGAGTTTTGTATCTTAATGGAAGTGTGGTCAGCAGAACTCCAAAGATGTTCTTTAAGATTCCCATCCCATGATTATTTAACCAAACACTAATCTAGATACTACTGTGAGGGACTTTGCAGATGAAAATAAGGTTCTAATCAGCTGAATTTAAATTATAGAGATTATTCTGGATTATAGATTACCTCAATGTAATCATAGGAATCCATAAAAATAGAAGAAGGCAGAAAAATTAGAGAGATGAAGTATAAAAGAGAGGCAGAGGCAAGGTGAGGTAGGTCGGAGAGATTCCAAGCATGAGAAGAACTCTACTTGCCATTATTGCCTTTAATGATGAAAGAAGAGGCCCATGAACTAGAGAATGGGGGGTAGCTTCTAAGAAACTGAGAAGGAGACACGTGACTGGCCAACATGAAAATGAGAGCCTTAGTTCTGTAATCAAATGGGCCTAATTTTTCCCAACAACCTGAGCAAACTTGGAAGCAGATCCATCCTTAAAATCTCCAGAAGGGAATGCAGCCCTACTAACCTCTTGATATCCATCTTGCCAAATTCAGAAGAGAGAACCAGCTCAGCCATGCTATGCCTAGATTTCTAAGCAATAGAACTATGAGATTTTAAACTGCTAAGCTTGTAATCACTTATTATGACAGCAATAGAAAACCAACACAGAAAGCAAGGTAGAACAGACACCATTTAGAAAATACTCATGGCAGGACACCTGAGTGGCTCTGTTGGTTAAGTGTCTGACTCTTGATTTCAGCTCAGGTTATGATCTTGGAGTTGTGAGCTAGAGCCCCACATTGGGCTTTGCACTCAGTGGGTAGTCTGCTTGAGATTCTCTCTCTCCCTCTTTCTCTCCTCTGCCCCTCCTCCTGTTCTCTCTCTCTCAAATAAACAAATAAGTCTTTTTTAAAAAAGAAAATATTCATGGCAAGAGGCAAGGATGTTGAAAGTGGAAATGGCATCAAATGCCCAGGTGTGGCAACATCCAGAAGTAGTATCCTGCTGAGATCATTCCTGTGCTTTAACTTCATATGTATTTCTGCTGCATAACCTCCTTTGATCTCTGGCCATTTTTTTATAACTAGTTTTGCCACAAGAATTCCTATTCTGCTTAAGGCTGGAAAGAGTTGGTTTCTGTTGCTTTAATCAAGAAACTTGAAGTGTATAGATGTTGGAAATAGAGAATGGTGTAAGCAGTGGAACTCAATGGTTAATATTGGTATTTGGAAGGATTTATCTTAACTATTTGGAGCTAATATAGTCTTCTAGGCTGGGGATATGGAAGTCCATTGTATATAATGGATTGCCTCTAGCGATTACCTGTAGTCACCTACAGCACTCAGAAGTACTTTCTGAAGCAAATATTGAATGACTATTTTGCTGTTGGTATGAGTGAAAGACAGGAATATGTCAAGGTGGTTGCTGAAAAAGAATGACCATCTCAAATCCTGAAAGATTGTTCAAGACACTAATTGAAATCTAGATACCTTTTTTTTTTTTAGATGAGGGGAAGGGCAGAGGGAGAGGGAGAGAGAAAGAAACTTAAGCAGGCTCCAGGCTGGGCTTGATTTCACAACCCTGAGACCATGACCTGAACCAAAATCAAGAGCCAGTCACTTAACCAGATGAGCCACCCACGTGCTCTGAAATCCAGATACTTTCTTGATCTCATCTCATGCTTCAATAGAGTAGAAGCAGTCAAAGTCTAAGCTTAATGTTTGACTTCAATTACAATATCTACTGAATTCAAAGCTTCTCCATATCTTTTATGTCAAAGATAGAAAACTTGATCAGGAAATATTAGAACCCTAATAAGTAAATTGAGGATATATGAGAAAATACAGATTACTTATACTTCTCTTGTGGGACAGAAGAACCTCCACTGAACGGTATTATCAATTAAATTCAAAGCTTCACCAGATTTTAGATTAATAAGACAATCATTGGGAAAATAAAGAATTTAAAGAAGGATACATAAGGGAGATTTAGAGGTCTTGTCATTTCCTTGGAAGCTGAAGTAGCCCTCTTTCCTTGTTGATGAGACTCTGTTGCATGAAAGTGTTTTAAGTAACATTCTTGCCAAAAGTATTTAACTATTAATTATTCCAGAATACTTCTGGAAAAAATTACAAACTCAAACCTTCATAAAAATGTTTTCATAGTAAAAAATATGCTAATGAATTACTAATTCATATTGACCCAAATCTGGGAAATGTGTATAAGGATGGATATTAGCTTTTTTTTTTAGATGAGAGATCATTACTTTTGATTTGATCAAATTAATATGATTCCAGTATGCTAGTCAGATTCCCTGGAAGTGATTTTAATTGTTTTCTTGGATGGATGCCGAAAAGCTGAAACCTGGAACTCAAAGGTGATGAAAGACCAGAAAAGCTTTGTCTTAATACATAGAGGAAACCCCTAAGACTTTGGGATTAGAAGACTGCAGTACATTGGTCATGTGTTTTTCTAGATCATTTAATTTAATTATATTCTCCAAGAAATACCAAAAACACTCTTTCTAAGATATTGAGAAAAATATTGTGTCACGAGAGCCCCAACATCTATGAAACATGCTTATTAGTAATTTGTTTAGGATTCAAGATGCTTTTGAGAGACTGTACTTGAAATAGGTTTTGGTTTTGGTGGGCAGGAGGATTGCAGAGGAGCAGAAGCCAGGTGGTTGCATTTAATCTCCAGAATAAAAAGGCCAGCATGGTAAACAGAATGTCAAGGGTCTTTGACCTTGGTTAACGATTATGAGATCCTCTAAGACAAAGCAGATACAGAGTTATTAGAAGTTTTCCAAATTTCTAAATGCAACTAGGTTATATATGTTGGGAGAGGATAGAGCCTCATGTCTGGTAAGCTTAGGCTAATTCTGAGAAATCATGATACGTATTTGCCACCCTAGACGTAATCTCAACCTCTGAATCAGTTCCTAGACCCAGTTGTCCTTATTTATATATCTATTTATTTATTTATTCATTCATTTATTTAATTTAATTTAAATTTTACTTAGCTAACATCAGTGCAATACTGGTTTTTAGATCCAATTATCCTCAAATGAAATGGAGGCAGATAACATCATGACTTGACCTTGTAATGATATCAAAGTATGTATCGTGATTCTTTCACCAAGTCTTTCTCAAAGGGATATGAAGATATTCACCACAAAAAGGGGAAATACCTAGACTTTTTGTGGATTAGCAGATACTAACCCAATGTTAACACTATTGATCAAAAAAACCCTGAAATACCACTGTGCTCCATTAGAGTGGTAGCTTATGTATATCAGATAATAAGTAGATATTTGGCTTAATGGAGTCCAAAGTCATTCTGTTTTCCTTTCCTAGTTACGCAGTATATATTTGAAATGAGAAAGTCTATATTTGAAATACATTATACACACACACTGGGAAAATCCCCACAAGGTTTGTGACCCATAAATAAAGGTTATTATGGTACCATTGTGTCCCTTGGAACTTCTTTTTCTAAATGAAATAGTAAATTAAAAGTAATACCCCATCCTCCTGAAAGAGATTAGTGCTGCCATCAAAGACTTGAGAGATGCAGGAGTGCTGATTCTTTTTTTTTTTTTTTAAGATTTATTTATTTATTATATATATAGAAAGAGCAAGGGGAGGGACAGAGGGATAGGGAGAGAATCCTCAAGCAGACTCCCTGCTGAGCACAGAGTCCTATATGGAGCTTGATCCCAGGACCCTGAGATCATGACCTGGGCTGAAATCAAGAGTTGGAAGTTTAACAGACTATGCCATCCAGGCACCCCAGGGGTGGTGATTCTTAATATAACTCTACTTATCTCTCTAGTTGCAGAGGTGCAGAAAGCGAGGGACCTCACAGAATGAGCATGAATTATCTTAAATGGAATAGATTTAACTCCAACTGTAGCTGCTGTTCTTGATGTGATTTCGCTGCTGGAGCCATTCAGCACACTCACCGGCACCTGGACTGCATGTGGATTTGGGAATGCATTTCCTCTCTCTCCTAATAAACAGAAGATATTAGCAGAAGTTTGCCTGAACAAACAAGAGCAACATGCCCTCTCTGTCTTGTCTCACGGTGTCAACCATGCCCAAATGAGTTTCCAGGACCCTTGACTGCCTCATCACTTCCAGAGGACAGTTCGCTGCTTGCCCTTCTCCATAGATGATACCATATGGATAGCAGGAGGAGAGAGAGGATTAATAGGCATTTAAATACCTTAGCAGGACACCTGCACGGCATTGGTTTAGAGGTTGATCCCACAAAAATGCAAGGTCTTACCAGCTCAGTGATTTTCTTCTGATCCACGGATGTGGCAATTAGTTTGTCCATGTGGTCAGGACATGCGAAGGGCAAGTTCAGAAACCTGTAACAAAGAGATTTACAGAGGAGGCATGGAACTTTCTGGAAGACCAGATTGTGAGGTTGTTTTGGGCCGCTTACCAAAGGGTCACACCCTCTGCGGAGGGGGTTCTTAATAATCAGTACTGGTTTTCTTGAAATAGCTCTCCTTTGTGCTAGTTACATATTTCAAGTGGCCATGGAACAAGGTTAAATGCTCAAGGTGGCTTAAAAACATGGACTTCCCTTTTACCAAGGTCATTTAGGCTACTCCCGCTAAAGGATGTCCAATTCACCATCCACATAAGTAACATTAAAATACAGACCTATATTACATCTTAGGAGGACCAGCCAGATGTTTTGTAACAAGATAATAACACTGAAACCTTTCTAAGATAGGTTGCCACTTTTCCTCACTGGAAGACATATTTAATATGGATTTGGACTTGTCTTTGTCCATCAAGCGTCTGCAAGGAATACTATAAAGAGACTTATTTATTACTCTAACATTGTTATGGGTTTCTGCATAACATCACTTCTAAGGGTGGGGGGGACTTGAAGGAAACAAGAAAGGCAAAGGACTACTATATTTTGATTCATTAGCCTTACCGTATTTGCCATAACCCAGAAGTATCTGTCATTACAAGAACTTTGAATGGCCTACTGAAGTCTCTGTAGTAGTTACTGTAACTGAAGTTACAGTGCTACTTTTAAAAATGTTTGCTTCTTATTTCTGTAAGTTTGGGGTCTGCTGGTTTAGAGATATTAGTCCACCAGGGAAAAATATTTCCACCAGGACGTACAACATTTCCATTGCATTGGAAGCTAATACAACCTGGTCATTTTCAGCATCTTATGACTCTAGGAAAAATGGAAACAACAGACATTTTAGCATTGGTTGGTGTGACTGATCCTGGCTGTAAAGAAAAAATAAGATTATTACTTCGTAATGGAGGAGGCTGATTATGGGTGGAACCCATGTGGTCTCTCAAGGCACCTTCTTCTCTTACCTTTTATAATAGTAACATTTGATGGAAAAAATAAAACCATACACTGAAGAGATTATGAAAGGCCTGTCTCCAACAACAATAAAAGTTTGAGTAATCTGCTAGGTTGAAAACAGCAACAACCTCTTGATCAGCTGGGGTGTTGGTTGTAGGTAGATGCAGAACGGGAAATGAGGGAGAGAAGTTATAAGTAGCAGCTCTGTTTCATGCACAGTTGCCCCAGTGAGGGTAATAACCACTACACATGTCTATTTTTGTTGTGTGGTGAGTACATTTACACACCTCAATTTCCCATTTATTTTCTTCCTCCTTCAGCATTGTATTTGGGCTATGCTACTTACTGGTTGCTTCCAGAACGATGAATTTCAACATGTGATGATGGTGTCTGCATATGAGGAATGAACATCACCCAGGAATCCTGGACTTTGAACAGGTTCAAATTAATTGACAAGACTTTGAGCTGTCTCCCTTTGGGAAAGAGTGAGCATGTTTATTGTGGCATGACTGTCTGATGGGCTGAGTATCCATTTTCTGTTTCCCTTCTGGAGGTGTGAGCAGAGGAAGTAGGATTCAAATAGAGGACAAATAGTGGTGGACCCTTCTGTATCCTGCCTTCTTAGTGTCTGTATGCCTTTTGTAGTTTAGGCAAGGTCCCCACTGTGTCAGTGTTGGTGGGATTCCATTTCAGAAATGAGAAGGACCATGTTGTCTCTCTTCTCACTTCATAGTAGTTGGAATGAGAAGTTTTTGTTAAGATTTATTTTATTTATTCTAGGGGGCAGAGGAGCAGAGAGAGAGGAAGACAGAGAATCCTCAAGCAGATTTCCCACTGAGCACAGAGCCCGAGGTGGGGGGTCCATCCCAGGACCCCAAGGTCATGACCTGAGCCAAAATCAAGAACTGGCTGCTCAACTGACTGAGCCACCCAGGTGCCCCAGAATGAGATTTTTGTCCTAGGCTCAGCTAACTGGGACTCTATATTGAAGGAGTGATGCTGAGATATAGGAGAATTTTAGAAATGGTTTAATTTGGCTTTAGAACTGCTGAGACCCATGGTGGGGTGTTGCAGTCCCAGAAGCTGACTGCCAGAGGCGGTAGGGACAATGCAGTTGGGTTAGGTTCCTGGTCAGAGCCATCCTGTACCTGGTCCTCATGCCTACGTCCCACTTGCCAGCAGCCCCCACGTGACACCAAGACCTTGAGCTCTCTGATGGCCTTTGTGGCCGAGTTAATAGAAGTGGTTTGTGTGCCCTCTGACTCCAGCTGGTAAAACAGTACTACTGGTATTTTGTTAATACTTGTGTAGTTTAATTTTATTTATTTGTTTATTTATTTATCTATTAAAGATTTTCTTTTTAAGTAATCTCTACACCCAATGTGGGGTTCGAACTTATAACCCCAAGATCGAGAGTCACATGCTCCACTGACTGAGCCAGCCAGGCACCCCACTTGTATAGTTTTATATATGTGCATGTTTGTACCTATATGTAGTTATATATATGTATAGTTATATGTATAGATTTATATGTACATAGTCTATATAACAAAATATCAACTTTTTGCTAAGTCATCATAATATTTTTTCATTTTCCTTTCCATTCTTTAGACTGACATTCACTATTGATATTCATGAGAAGATAAAGGCAAGATATTTTTCCTCTAACTGTATTCTTCCCCTGAATGAAGAGCTACTGTTTATTTCACTTAAACAAGTATAAAATTCATTTTAATTCTACCTTTTACAATTAGATTCCTGATATTGATCACGAAGCACCTTTCTGCACGTGACACTGTGTTAAGTACGATGTAGACTGAATGGACAGCCACGGGGACCTCCTCCCCAAGGCATCTCGCAGCCCATGAGAACTAGCGTGATTATAAATAAACATGAACATCCATAGACCAGGACAGACATGGGGGAAATTAATATTTTTATCTATTTATTTGATATGGAGTACAATGGTTGGGTGTCAGGAGGAAGATTTGGGAAAGAAATAATATTTTTCTATGAGAAAGAAACATGGACCATTTGAGGACTTTTTTTCCCCCCACCAATAGTCAGCATAATTATTCAACTTGCTGGTAAACTTTACAGATTCAAAATGAGTTCTTCCTCTATTCATTAAGATAGCATCACGAATGCTTGGCATAGACAGCATATGTCTGTGCAGGACAATGTGCTATGTCTGACTGCTAATAAGTCCCTCATGAAGTTGAGTCTTCTGTCTTTATGACATTTGAGCTCCTGGCATACTAATTTTATCTGACACAATACAGTCAGATCCTCCGGATGTGTCTTCGTATTGATCAGTTTCATATAAATAGTTGGTCTTTGTTCCTTTTAAGACGTGATCCTAGAAATAACTGTCGGGCAAATAATGACAGAAAACTGCATTTATTCTCACATTGTTTAACAGATACAGTTTGGGTTGATATTAGAAAATGTTTCGCAATTGAATGTATTGTACCAGCCATTTAAGACTTCAAAAGGAAGTTGAAATAATATTACTACAGCTTTGTGTAAAATTTGACAAAAGTGAGAAATAATTAATATTATCTCTGTTAAATGCCAATTAGGCAGTTACCTGATCTTTATTTTAAAAAAAAAATCTAAAATAGATGTGGGACTGTTTGTTGCCCATGGATATTAACTCCTTCATACTTGCCTTTTTTCCCCAGTAAGCCATCTACTTCAAGAGAAGCTGGGCCCTTCTCCAAAGCAAGGAGGAAAATGCTGATCAGTCTAAATTAGCCATGGAGATACAATGACCCTGTGGTCAGTAATTCGTTCAGAAATGAGCTCGTGACACGGCTCTCGCCGGTGAGACTTAGAGATTCTAAGAAAGTTTCTCTTGCCATTAAAATGGGAAGAAAGTTTCTCCTCTACTACCACTGGAAGTACCTGTGTGAGAATACGGTGCTTGGAACTGTTGCAGACATATTACAACCAACAGCAACAACAACAAAAAGTCATGAGGGCAAAGGCCAGTGTGTCAAGATTTGCAGAGCAGGAAGACAAAAAGAACCTGGCTCATGGATCACATCATTAAGGCAGTGAATTATCCCTCAAGCTGCCATACCCTTGGGCTCGTAATTATGGGACATTTCAAAGTCATCATTATGTAAACCACTTTCTGCTAGGTTTCCTGTACTTGCCACTAAAGCATCCTAACTGATTTAATAAATACCTTTATTATCAAAAGAAGACTAAAATTGCTATTCAAGTATATGTAAGTTAGAGGGACACAGTTACAGGGGCGGTATTGATTAGATTCTATTAGGAAAGCAAATCCTCGACAAACTTGAGTACTTTATATGATTCGTGTATTGTCACGCTACTGCTGAGAATCACAGAGAACACGCTGGAGTGGATAAGGGAAATGGCACATCTTGGTGGAGTCCGCCATGGATGGAGATGGCTTGGATATTGTCATTATTATCATCATCATTAATATAAGCTCTAGTAAGAATCACCCGTGCTCCCTGGACCTCAGTTTTCTTAGCAGCAAAGGGAAGTGATTATATAATTTCGTTTCCTAAAAAATTCCTTCCAGTTCTACATTTTTATCTGCTTTATTTATTTTAAAATCAGATTATGTTTCTTCTAAGACATAATTGATAAAAGTTCCTAGAACCCAGGAAAGATTTTTTTTTCATGATTTCCTTTCCTTTCTATGAGATGAGAAGTGATGTGCTTTGACACAAGCACTACACCAGGCACTGGGAGTGAAACGCCAAGACAACAAAGATGTGACCCAAGCCTTCGCTGATCAATGGAAGAGAATCATTTAAAAATAATTACCAGTATGAACATTCACTGGAATCTAGAGAGTCTGAGAATATATGCCCAGAGAGAGGAACTGGAAGCTGGCCTTTAGGGATATGTAGGATTTACCCATTTGAGGGGTTTGGGGTTTTAGAGAGGGGAACAGCATGGCTGAATGTCCAGTGTAGAGTGAAGGCTGAATACATTTGAGAAACAGAAGGGATTCCAATGGAGTTGGGGCCATGGGGAGACATGTGTAAGATGAAGCTGGATGGAAAGGCAGGGAATGGTCTTAGAACACTGACATATTATGTAACTTCATCACAAAGACAATGGTGATTGTGATTTGGGATATAAAAGGCAAAGTTGGAGGGATCCATGCTTTCATTTTTCCAGACATACTTGCTTTCCTCTCTATTCCAAATGTGACTCAGCGACTCTCTGGACATATCCTATCTATCCTTGTGAAATCTATATTGTCAGGACCTCCACTTCCAGGACTAAGTGACATTACATAAGAGGTTCACTTTTTGGCAGAAGAAATCAAAGTGGAATGAAGAGGAATAGTCAAGATAAATATTTTCTAAGTGATTGAATGTCCATCATCTGTTTTTAGTATGGTAATGACTAGACAACCAGATGGAACAAGCCAAGTTGATCAGAGGAAAGAGCAGTATACTGCCATCTAAGCTTTTAACACATTTGAAGACTATTAATAAGTTTAGATAACTGCTCACATCCGTACTCTGCAGCCATTGCCTGGCTTAGGAATTGGAATCAGTACAATCAATAAGAACATCCAAATACTTTCTTATACTAGTCATGTTGGCTTATTATTATCCCAGATGAGACCTATTGAATTTGAATGTAGATCCATCTATTAAAACAATGTGTCAACTTTTATATGGATGCAACATAATATCTCATATTTTACAGCATTCAGAAATCAAATCTTAATAAGATTCCAATATTATTTTTTTTACTTGGAAATATTTCCTATACATAATTTATTTTAATTTTTGAGATTATATTTTATTTTTATTTTTTTCTTAAGATTTTCATTAGGAATTCTGGATATTGGTATTTATATTCTTCATAAAAAGCATCTAAGATTCAAGCCTTGCAATTCACTTATTCTCATTAGAGTAGTGAATTTTTTTTACGCATTTGCATATATTAATTTATTTAATTCTGCCCGTAGCCCTTTATTTTTTTTAATGTTTTTTTATTATATTATGTTAGTCACCATACAGTACATCCCTGGTTTTTGATGTAAAGTTCGATGATTCATTAGTTGCGTGTAACACCCAGTGCACCATGCAATATGTGCCCTCCTTACTACCCATCACCAGTCTATCCCATTCCCCCACTCCCTCCCCTCTGAAGCCCTCAGTTTGTTTCTCAGAGTCCATAGTCTCTCATGCTTCATTCCCCCTTCTGACTTCCCCCCTTTCTTTATCCCTTTCTTCTCCTACCGATCTTTCTAGTTCTTATGTTCCATAGATGAGAGAAATCATATGATAATTGTCTTTCCCTGCTTGACTTATTTCACTTAGCATTATCTCCTCCAGTGCTGTCCATGTTGCAGCAAATGTTGAGAACTCGTTCTTTCTGATGGCTGAGTAATATTCCATTGTATATATGGACCAGTCATCTGTTGAAGGGCATCTTGGTTCCTTCCATGATTTAGCTATTGTGGACAATGCTGCTATGAACATTGGGGTGCATATGGCCCTTCTCTTCACTACGTCCATATCTTTGGGGTAAATACCCAGTAGTGCAATGGCTGGGTCATAGGGTAGCTCAATTTTTAACTTTTTAAGGGACCTCCACACGGTTTTCCAGAGTGGCTGTACCAACTTGCATTCCCACCAACAGTGTAGGAGGGATCCCCTTTCTCCACATCCTCTCCAGCAATTGTTTCTTGCCTTGTCAATTTTTGCCATTCTAACTGGCATAAGGTGGTATCTTAGTGTGGGTTTGATTTGAATTTCCCTGATGGCTAATGATTTTGAACATTTTTTCATGTGTCTGTTAGCCATTTGTATGTCATCATTGGAAAAGTGTCTGTTCATATCTTCTGCCCATTTTATGATTTGTTTATTTGTTTCTCACATATTGAGCTTGAGAAGTTCTTTGTAGATCTTGGATACCAGTCTTTTATCTGTAGCATCATTTGCAAATATATTCTCCCATTCCGTGGGCTGCTTCTTAGTTTTTTTTTACTGTTTCCTTGGCTGTGCAGAAGCTTTTTATCTTGATGTAGTCCCACATGTTCATTTTATCTTTTGTTTCTCTTGCCTTTGGAGATGTGTCATGAAAAAGGTTGCTGTGGCTGATGTCGTAGAGGTTGCTGCCTGTGCTCTCCTCTAGGATTTTGATGGATTCCTGTCTCACATTGAGGTCTTTCATCCATTTGGAGTTTATCTTTGTGTACTGGTGTGAGAGAGTGGTCAAGTTTCATTCTTTTGCATGTAGCTGACCAATTTTCCCAGCACCATTTATTGAAGAGACTGTCTTTTTTCCACCGGATGTTTTTTCCTGCTTTATCAAAGATTAGTTGCCCAGAGAGCCGAGGGTCCATTTCTGGGTTCTCTATTCTGTTCCATTGGTCTATGTGTCTGTTTTTGTGCCAGTACCATGCTGTCTTTGTGATCACAGCTTTGTAGTACAGCTTGAAATCCGGCATTGTGATGCCCCCAGCTTTGTTTTTCCTTTTCAACAATTCATTGGCGATTCGGAGCCTTTTCTGGTTCCACACAAATTTAAGGGCTGTTTGTTCCAGTTCTTTGAAAAACGTCATTGGTATTTAGATCGGGATAGCATTGAAAGTGTAGATTGCTCTGGGTAGCATGGACATTTTAACTATGTTAATTCTTCCGATCCATGAGCATGGAATATTTTTCCATCTTTTTGTGTCGTCTTCAATGTCTTTCAAGAGTGATTTGTAGTTTCTAGAATATAGGTCCTTTACGTCTCTGGTTAAGTTAATTCCAAGGTAACGTATGGTTTTTGGTGCTATTGTAAATGGGATGGATTTCCTAATTTCTCTTTCTTCAATCTCATTATTCGTGTATAGACATGCAACTGATTTCTGAGCATTGATTTTGTGTCCCACCACATTACTGAATTGTTCTATAACTTCTAATAGTTTGGGAGTGGATACTTTTGGGTTTTCCATATAGAGTATCATGTCGTCTGCGAAGAGAGACAGTTTGACTTCTTCTTTGCCGATTTGGATACCTTTTATCCCTTTTTGTTGTCTGATTGCTGTTGTAAGGACTTCTAGTACTATGTTGAATAATAGTGGCAAGAGTAGGCATCCTTGTCGTGTTCCTGATCTTAAGGGAAAGGCTTCCAGCTTTTCCCCATTAAGAATGATATTTGCTGTAGGCTTTTCATAGATGGTTTTTATGAGATTGAGGAATGTACCCTTGATCCCTACACTCTGAAGGGTTTTAATCAGGAAAGGATGCTGTATTTCATCAAATGCTTTTTCTGCATCTATTGAGAGAATCATATGATTTTTGAATTTTTCTTTCTGGATAAAATCTATGACACTAATTGATTTGCGAATGTTGGACCACCCTTGCATCCCAGGGATGAATCCCACTTGGTCATGATGGATAATCCTTTTAATGTACTGTTGGATTCTATTAGCCAGGATCTTGTTGAGGATTTTGGTGTCCATATTCATTAGGGAAATCCGTCTGTAATTCTCCTTTTTGAGGGGGTCTTTGCCTGGTTTGGGGATCAAGGTAATATGGGCCTCATAGAATGAGTTTGGTAGCTTTCCTTCTGTTTCTATTTTTTGAAATAGCTTTAAGAGAATAGGTATTATTTCTTCTTTGAATGTTTGGTAGAATTTCCCAGGAAAACTGTACGGGCCTGGGGTTTTGTTATTTGGAAAGTTGTTTATCACTCTTTCAATCTCTTCATAATTAATTGGCCTGTTTAAAAAATCACTTTCTTCCTGTTTCAGTCTTGGTAGTTTATAGGTTTCCAGGAAGTCCTCCATCTCTTCCAGATTGCTTAATTTATTGGCATAAAGCTGTTGATAAAAGTTTCTAATAATCCTTCCAATTTCATTGGTGTTGGTTGTGACCTTTCCTTTTTCATTCATAATTTGTTAATTTGGGTCCTTTATTCTTTTGGATAAGTCTTGCCAGTGGTCTGTCAATTTTATTAATTCTTTCAAAGAACCAGCTTCTAGTTCTGTTGATCTGCACTACTGTACTCCTGGTTTCTAATTCGTTGATTTCTGCTCTAATCTTGGTCAACTGCTTCCTCGTGCGTGGATTAGGCCTGTCCCTCTGTTGCTGTTCCAGCTTCTTGAGGTGAGAATATAAAAACTGCATTTTAGATTTTTCTATTCTTTTGAGTGAGGCTTGGATGGCTATGTATTTTCCCCTAAGGACTGCCTTTGCAGTATCCCATAGGTTTTGGACTGTTGTATTTTCATTCTCATTGGTCTCCATAAATTGTTTAATTTGATTTTTGATTTCCTGGTTTATCTAGTCATTCCTGAGCAGGATGATTCTTAGTCTCCAAGTGTTTGAGTTTCTTCCAAATTTTTCCTTGTGGTTGAGTTCCAATTTCAAAGCGTTGTGGTCTGAGAATATGCAGGGAATAATTTCAGTCTCTTGGTATCGGTTGAGACCTGTTTTGTGACCCAGAACATGGTCTATTCTTGAGAATGTTCCATGGGCATTAGAACAGAATGAGTATTCTTAGGTTCTGGGGTGTAGTGTTCTATATATATCTATGAGGTCCAACTCATTGAGTATGTCATTCAAAGCTCTTGTTTCTTTGCTGATTTCTTGCTTAGGTGATCTGTCTATTTCTGATAGTGGAGTGTTGAGGTCCCTTACTGTTAGCGTATTTTTATCTATGTCTTTTTATTGTGGTTAAGAGTTGGCTTGTGTATCTTGCTGCTCCCCTGTTGGGGGCACATATATTTATAATTGTCATATCCACTTGTTGGATACATCCTTTAAGAATAATATAGCGCCCTTCTGTGTCTCTAACTATAGTCTTTAGTTTAAAATCTAATCTGTCTGATATGAGAATTGCTACCCCAGCTTTCTTTTGAGGTCCATTGGCTGAAAGATGATATTCCATCCCTTTACTTTCAGTCTGAATGTATTTTAGGTTCAAAATGAGTCTCTTGTAGACAGCAAATGGATGGGTCATGTCTTTTTATCCAATCTGCAACCCTGTGGTGTTTTATGGGGGCATTTAGGCCATTTACATTGAGACTGATTATTGAGAGATATGATTTTAATGATGCCATGTTGCCAGTAAAGTCTTTGTTTCTATAGATTGTGACTTGATGTTCTATAGCACTCTTGGGGCCTTTTTACCTTTATAGAACCCCCCTTAATATCTCCTGAAGGGCTGGTTTCGTGGTTATGAAATTGGTCAATGACTGGTGATTCTGGAAGGTCTTTATTTCTCCATTAATTCTGCATGACAGCCTTGCTGGATAAAGGATCCTTGGCTGCATGTTTTTCTCTGAAAGAGCTTTAAAATGCCCCCCCCCAACCCTTTCTCTCATTCCAGGTCTGTGTAGACAGGTCTGACGTAATTCTGATAACTTTGCCTTGGTACGTGAGAAATTTCTTTGCCCTGGCCACTTTCAATACTGTATCCTTGGATCTAATATTTGCGAAATGCACTATGACATGGCGTGGCGTAGGTTTGTCATGGTTGAGCTTGGGAGGGGTCCTCTCTGCCTCTTTGACATGAATGTTTGTTTCCCTTGCTAGATTAGGGAAGTTTTCAGCTACAATTTGTTCAAATATCTCTTCTAGACCTCTGTTTTTCTCCACCCCCTCGGGGATGCCAATGATTGTGACATTGGAACGTTTCATTGAGTCAGTAATCTCCCGTAACCTACATTCCTGAGCATGGATTTTTTTTGAGTCCAGATTCTATTTTAGCTTTTTCTTCTACTAACCCATCCTCTAATTCGCTGATACGTTCTTCTGCCTCATTCACCCTGGCCATCAGAGCCTCAAGTTTTGACTGCATTTGGCTCATAAAATTTTTAATTTCTGCCAGGTTCGCTCTCATTTTTGCCCTTAGAGATTCTATATTCTCATTAACATTTCGTTAATACTTTTTTCAAGTCTACACATCATCTTGACCCTTGTTACTCTGAATTCCATTTCTGATAATTTGGTTATATCCATATCCATTCGTTCTGTTGCAGAGGTCACAGACTCATTGTCTTTTCTCTGCTGGGGGGACTTCTCCTTCTCGTCATTCTGATGAGGACAGGTTGCGGGGTTGTCCAGAGCCCAAATTATTGACCGGGACCCAGGCTGTGCGCCCTTGTTTTATAGGGATCTTAGGGATGTGGGCTTCTTGATTTTTCAGCCTGCCTTCTGGGGGAGGGGCCACCCTGTTTGGGTAGAGTCCCCATGTCCCCTGCGAGGGGGGATGGGGATGGACACCCTGTGAGCCGGTATTTCCAGGCTTTTGTTCTCTGGCGGCTTTCCCTGGCAGTTTGCTGTGCCTCTTCTGAGAGTCAGAGCAGCAGTGGCCGAATCTCAGCCTCTGTCTCAGAACAGAGGGATCGCAGCCCGTTCTCCACTGATGTTCTGGCCACTTTAACTCCGTTACTCTTGGTGATGCTCAACCCTGCAGCGTCCCAGGATGTGCGCCCCACACCCGGCGTCCCTGCCCTCACTTCCAGGGCCGGCGCGTCTCTGTCCTTTGTGTTTCTAACACCACCAGCCACCCCCGCGTGCTCCTGGAGCTCCCGGTCTCAGTCTGGATCCAGTGAGCACACCGGGATTCCGGAGTTCCGCGAGATGCCTGGTGGCATGCGCTCCCGGCTCCCAGTCTCAGTCTGCTCTTTCGCGGGTGCTGGTCCGCGAGTCCACTTGCTCTCCCGTGCAGGTGGCTACCGCTTCCTGGAGCCCAAATGCGGCGGCTCCCTCCCCCTTCCATTTATCTTCCGATATCTGTGCGTGGTTTCAAGGCTCCCCGCTTCGTACCTCAATACTCAGCGCTGGAGATGTTCAGTTGTAGAGATCCAGATGTATCTTCCTGCGTCTCCGGCTGATTCCATGGATGTTCAGGCTGGTCTGGTACCTATCCAACTCGACTCAGGGGACCGGCTGAAGAAGGGGTCCCCTACTCCTCCGCCATCTTAATCTCCTCCCTGAGTAGTGAATTTTTGGGTATGTCTTTCCCTTAAGTGTAAGTGTTTGTTTTGATAACTATTGGTTCTGTGGCATATACTCTGGTACCTGTATATTTTTCAGCTGGGCATCCATGTTTTTCAAGAAAAAAATGAGGAGCATGACAATTTTTCAAGTTCTAAAAACTAATATAAGGAATACCTGTGACATTCCAAAATACAGTGTAATTTTTTTTTCTGCACTAGCCATGACATGCTTGGATCTATTTTAAAAATCAGCAGCGTAGATTAAAAAATTGGGATATGTTGGAGCATTACCTTCATGCAGACCAAACCTGATACCAAATATAACAGGAAGAGCTGAACAAAACAAGGCAAGAGCAAAAGCTCTGTTGAAGTGTTAGAGAGCTACCAAAGCAGGTAACACTTGGATGCCAGGATGCAGTTAAAGAGGGAAATGCATAGCAGTGAGCCTGACATTCTGTGCCTCTTTTCCACTTAAGTCATATGACAATTAATAAGTGACACAGGTCCAAGAACCTACAAAGTGAAGTGGCAAGTAGCAGAAAGA
The DNA here is from genome assembly GCF_024610735.1 of Ursus americanus. NCBI lineage: Eukaryota > Metazoa > Chordata > Mammalia > Carnivora > Ursidae > Ursus > Ursus americanus. The sequence goes on from NC_142154.1 coordinate 14,759,536, forward strand.
AACAAGGACTCTGAGCAGAGATTTGGAAGTTGTATAGGATAAAGGAGACAGAATCTTGGAGTTCCATGCTACCCAGGCAACCAGGACATGAGAGACCAAGATGCCAGAAATAATTAAGTATGTTTAGTTGAGCTTTTTATTCTGTTCCATGTTTCCCATGAAGACATTTGCTGATTCAGAACGAAGAAGATAAGAAGTCAAATTAGAAGTAGGAGTTAATAGTCTAGGAATTCAAACAGAGATTAAGGAAATCTCATTAAATTGAGGAGATAAATTTGATGTTAGAAATCTTTAGGAAGTGAGGCCATGATAAATAGCCAGAGCTCCAGTTAGGAACATCAGAGGATTATACCTTAGAAGTAAGAGCTTTCTTGTCTAATCAGTCACCACAAGGTACAATGAGGCTATTGGCATGTAAAGTGTCCCAGTCCAAATGCAGATCTAGTCTAAGTGTAAAATACACACCAGACACTGAAGCCTTATTATAAAAAGAATGCTAATATCTCATTAATAAATTTATAATAATAGCACTTTGGAATAATTATATTTTGGCATATTGGGTTAAATAAAGTAAACAGTAAAATTACTTTCCTCTTTTGCTTTCTACTTTTTAAATGTGCTATTGGATAATTTGAAATGATAAAGTGGCTCACGTTACATGTTTATTGAATAGCATTTTGGAAAAATGATTCAGAAATAAATGAGCTCTCAAAAAGATTATAAGTGAGGGGTGCCTGGGTGGCACAGTGGTTAAGCGTCTGCCTTCGGCTCAGGGCATGATCCCGGCGTTATGGGATCGAGCCCCACATCAGGCTCCTCCGCTGGGAGCCTGATTCTTCCTCTCCCACTCTCCCTGCTTGTGTTTCCTCTTTCGCTGGCTGTCTCTATCTCTGTTGAATAAATAAATAAAATCTTAAAAAAAAAAGGTTATAAGTGAGGTTTCAGCTTGATTATTGCCAAGTAGATTGAAGATGATCTACTCCTTTGCTAACTGCCTTCAAGAAAGCAAAAGAAAATATTCTCTGAAAAGTGGTGACTACGGCCAAAACCTTAGAAAACTGCTGTATATATTTTTTAAATTTGGCATTTAATCAACAAGTATCAGGTCTACTAGAAGGTAAGACTAAATAATTATAAAGCAACTGAAAAAGAAAAAAAAAAACAATAAAAATAGACCCATAGGGGATTCAGATACTGACATTGTCAGACATAGGCTAAAATAAATGCTATTAGTATGTTTAAGAAACTAGATGCCAACATGGATAATTTCACCCAGTAATCTAGAATGAAAAAAATCAAAGAGAAAGCCTAGTACTGAAAAATAAAATAAACAAATTTAAAAAAATGAATAAATGGTCTTAAAAGCATATTAGACACAGAAAAAGATAAGAACAGTTAACTGAAAGCCAATTTACTAGAAGAGATCCATACAAAAACAGAGACAGAAAAAGTGCAAAATACATAAAAGAACACAAGCATATTTGTAATGCAATGAAAAGTTAGAATATTCCACAATTTAAATACCATAAAAGAAGGAGAGAGAGACTGTCCAGAAGTGATATTTGAAGTGGTATTGGACATCTAGAAATGGTGAAAAGCCTCAAGCCCCCAATTTTAATATATATAAACATAGAAGAGGATAAATACAAAGAATTGCATATAAGCATACCAATGGTAAAATAGTAACAATCAAAAACTTGGAGACAAATCTCAAAAGCAGCTAAAGAAAAGCGATGTATTACTTCAGAATATAAGCAGTAAGGCTGACAATTGACTTTACAAGAGAAATTATGGGAAAGAGAAGAAAATGGAATGGCGTATTGAAGGTGTTTAACTACTAACCTAGGATGCCGTCCACTAAAAATAGTCTTCAAAGATGAAGGTGACAGATATCTTGACACACACTCACCTGAGCGAATTTATTTCCAGCAACTCACACTTAAAATAAATGATCAAAGGAAGCAATTTAGGGAAAAAAATAGATTAAGACAAGAAAACGAAGGGGAAAAAATGAAGAGCAATAAAAATAGACATTAATAGTCAAATGTGTACATATATTTAAGTATACTTTGAATATATGCTACTACTGCTACTAATAATAATAATTAATAATAATAATAATGTATTCTTTGAAGGATGTTGAGCTTTCCAGAAAGTGATGAGGGTTAATTTATATTAGACACTAGAATCAAGGATGTATGTGTTATCTCTATGGTAAAAAAATGAAAGAAAGGGGAATATTTAACTAACAAATGAATAGAGAAGAAAAATGGAATGAAAATGGAAAAAAATAATAAGATGATAAATTTAAATTCAAATATATCAATAGTAACAAACTATATCAAATATAAATAGATGAAAGGATGAAAAGATTGGATAAATCTAATGAAAAGATTAGATAACTCTTAAAAGATAGGATGATTTTCTGACAAAGATTATTAGACTGCATAAAACAAGTAGAAAATTATACATACATATGCATATAGATATGAAAAATACAGTTGATGTATACGACTTTCTTTATATGTCATATATGTATATGATATATAAGTATATATATTTTAGAAAGTTTAGGAAATTAAAATGGAAAACTTAAGCCATGCAATAATTACACAAAAGAATGCAAATGTCCAATTATAATAGCAGGTAATGTAGACTTTAAGGCAAAAATGTTTAATAATGATAAAATTTCAATCTAACAGGATGACATAAAAATTCTAAATTTATATGCACCTAAACCTAGAACCTTAAAAGAGAGAGAGAGATTGATAAGACAAATAGGAGAAATAAATAATTTATGATTATTGTGTGATTTTAACTACCTCGTTCAGCAACTAAAAGAAGAAACAGACAAAAATTAGTTACGAGTATAGATGATTTCAATCACATGATTATCAAAATTGACTTTATTTACATACATAGAAATCTGCATTCAATAACTTAAGACCATATGCTGAGCCATATGGTCTTGACAAATTTCTAAAGATTGAAATCACAGAAAGTATATTCTCTAACCACAATGTAATTACAGTAACAATCAATAGAAACAGAAAACAGAAAACAGAAAAGCTCTGACACTTGAAATTTATCAATATATTTCTAAAGCACTCAGAATGGGTATTAGAATGTATTTTCTGCTGAATGACCATGAACGTGCACTTTTCAAGACACATGGGATGCAACATAAGTAGTGTGTACTGGGAAGTGACAGTCTTGAAAGCATACATTAGAAAAAAAGAACGACTGAAAAATCCCTGACCTACGTGACTTCTAAAGAAGTTGGAAACAGAAGTGCAAATTAAACTTTCAAAAAAGTAAAATGAAGGAGGCAATGAGTCACAGCAGAACTGTAGTCACATAATTTAAAAAATACACTATAGAGAAAATAGTGAAGTTAAAAGCTCACTTTTCAAAAGACCGCTAGAATAAAAAGTAAAGGCAAACAAATTACTAAGATCAGGGGTGTGAGCGGAGGAGGAAGAAACACCACCAGTAAGATAAGAGGATATTAGTAAGCAACTTTTAGCCAATGATTTTGAAGAGTTACATTAAATGGACAAATTCCTATGAAAATATAGCTTTGAAACTCTGATACAAGAAGAATTACAAGCAACACTTATTTCTGTATTTATTAAGCACATCAAATATATTATTAAATGCTATTCCCCAAAGAAAACTCTAGAACCGATGGCTTCACTGTTTATTTTTTTGAACATTTAAGGAAGAAATAATGTTGTACACAGACCTGTCCCATAAATAGAAAAAAAAAAAAAAACAAGAAAAGAAATTATTTTCGTTTTAGAAGACCAGCATAGCCCTGATACCAAAACAGTAGAAGGGAGAAACAATTAATGGTAGTCACAGTATATTCATGCAATGGAATACTATAGAGCAATTAAAATAAATTAACCACAGGGGCACCTGAGTGGCTCAGTCAGTTAAGCATCTGCCTTCGGCTCAGGTCATGATCTCAGGGTCTTGGGATTGAACCCCACATAGGGTTCCCTGCTCAGTGGGGAGACTGCTTCTCCCTCTGCCTGCTCCTTTCCCTGCTTGTGCTCTCTCTCTCTCTGTCAAATAAATTAATAAATAAAATCCTTTAAAAAAATAAAATAAACTACAATAGAAGATACCACCAACATAATATTGAATTAACAGGAGCCAGACAAATTAGAATATATACTATTATTCTATTCAAATTATACAAAAGGGTACATTGAGTATGATTCTATTTATATAAGCTTTTAAAATAAGTAGCATGAATCTCCGGGGTTAGTCACTAGGATATTGGTTATTTTTAGTTGGGAGGGTGGGTTAGTAACTTGGAAGGGAAATGAAGGTGTATTAATGAAACATTGTTGTTTGATCTGGATGCTGCTTGCATGGGTGCCCTCCCTTTGCGAAAAGTCATCAAGTTTCACCCTTATGATCTGTTTACTTTTATGTAGGTTGCACTTCAATGAAAATGTTTACTTAAAAATTTACACGATAACAAGTTATAAAGCTGAAAGATACTTTTCCGAACCATCATTAAGAAGAAAGAAAGAAAGAAAGAAGAAAGAAAGAAAGAAAGAAAGAAAGAAAGAAAGAAAGAAAGAAAGAAAGGAAGAAAGAAAGAAAGAAAGAAAGAGAAAAGTTCGATCAACGATGTTAGAAGAATGACAAATTAACCTTCTATCATCTCTATGGAAAATTGTTTGATGAAAGTGTTGACACATGAAAAGCCAATCAAAGATATGCAACCAAAAAAATATAGGAAAACAGTACTGGAGAGTGTCAAGTTCCCCACTGGTAAAAGTATTATGTTATTTTTCTTAGAAAAGTTCAGCATGTATCATTTAGGATGCTTTTAGTTATCTATCATACTAATTATATTCTAGAAAAATGGCTTACATTAGTTGAAACAGAAAGGGAAACTAGGAGCTCATCCAAGAGGAGGTTCGAGGTGGATAGACTTAGGGTTATCTAGATCCAGATTCTTCTCGTCTCTCTCTTTGCTTTCCCCTGAGTTTAATTTCCCCATGCATCCAGATACTGTGGTGGCTGCAATGGTAGTCAGTAGGATTCATGACTTTTTGGTACATGTCTGGTGATGGTGAGAGATGAACTGGCTCCTTCTTAAGAGCAGGGAAGAATGTGTCCCCAACATCTAGCAACTCATTAGTCAGAATTGGATCAAATGTCCAATCTTTAAGTAATCTGGAAAGGAAATAAAAATATCCTCAGAGCAATCAAACCCATCCTTGAAGGTGGAGATCTGATTCTTTAAGACAAAAGGCTGTATGAGGGTGGGCTGGGGATCTGACCACAGCTGAAGAGGTGTTAAGTAGTAGAATAGGATAATGAGCAGTGAGCACCTCAAGCAGTCATCAGGGTCCTCTAGGAAATATGGATGCAACATCCATTCAACAATCTCATCATAGTAGCCTGCCTCGTAATTATGTTTTATTCACTAGGATATTTTTGTCTATTTCTTACCTATCGAGAATAGTGCCTTGAATTACTGTATGCAATTAAGCATCTTTGACAAAGAGTTGTTTAAAATCTAGACATACCTTTGAGTGTTTTAAAGTGTACATAGTATACTTAAATTCTTGTATTAAATCTTTTAATGAAATACATTCACTTTTCAAGTTATATGCTAGCCTCAGTCATGTTTGTATGTGCATTTCATGACGGCCTTTGGTTTCTTAATCCCTTTACATGGCATTGAGTACTTGGCTTAAGTTCTGCTTTCACACACCATACATTTGCTTGGAATAGTTGAGGGCAATGTTCAGAGGGGAGACTTGGGATAATGCTACCTGGAAGAACAGGCAACAGCCACAGATAAAGGAGTGTTCAGATATGCAGTGAACTCTCCTGGTAAACTCAGAATCCTGGCATTTTGCATCAACAGGAGTTAGTATTCCCAAAATGGGCTTTAGGACTTTTAAGCAGCTTCTTAGCCATGGAGCAAATATCAATGTGATTCTGTAACATCGTCAGTGCAGGAAACCTTACTCTGGACATCAGCTAGAAGACGCAGACATTCTTTAACCACGCCGTGACTCAATTGGCAATAATACGAAGTATCTGACTTCATTTCTTATGTGCAATAGACAGGAAATACCTTCCAAACTCCCTGACTTTCCTCTCTTACAGCTTGTTATAGTATTAGCTGCTTATCACAGAGCGTTGTTATACTATCAAGCCTCACTTATCACAGATAGGTGTATGTACACACCCACAAAATTAGAAATACCAAAATGAGATTAAAAACATAATTATTTCAATTCAAAATATCCATTTTTACAAAATAATTTACATTGTTTAAATAATAAACTTCCTTATACATCTGAAATATAATTTGATTTGTAAAATTTTATTTACATGTAAAATCAGTGTTCATTGAATTAACGTTCCACACCCCTCCCAAAAAAATCAAATTTTCACAAGATGAAAGCAAGCATACTAATTATATTCTAGAAGGTATTATCATTCAAACCTTCACTATCTGAATATTGTAAAAAAAACCAAACAACAACAGGTTTTCTTTTTGAGATATTGTTTCAACACATCCTATGCTGTCTGGGAATATGATACTGAGTCACTTAGGAAGTTTCCAAGAGATTTCTAAATTCCTACATGCCCCAAAATGGAAAAGACTATATATAAACTCTTCACAAAACGGTGAAAATGAGTAAGGCTGGATCTGCTCACACGAAGTGCAGAACCAAAGCCTGAAATTGGGTGATGACTTTTCAAATAACAGCTTTGTTGCCTCCCCTGCTACGGTAGAGACAGCACATACTCCAGAGCTGGGTAAACCCGGCGCAGATCTTGGCTGCAATTTATTAGCTGGGTATCTTTGGAAAAGCCACTTTGCCTCTGTTGGCCTCTCTTTCCTCTTTCCCATAACGGACATCATTTGGAGATTGAACACGCCCCGGGATCCGCGGGACCCGCAAGTCTCACCACCATCATCAATGACGGGGTGACTTGCGTCCAGCTCCTTTACTTTCTCAACCATTTGCCCATCCACAAAATGGGAGCGATGCATCACTTCAAGAGTTTCTGAGACAAAATGAGCTATATCTGGTTCTTAGTGCCGTGAAACCCAGAGAAACATGGAACCCAGAGGCATTTGATGGTGCCAAGAGGCCTCTACCGCGTGCCAGGAACTAGCAATACAGAGATGAAACCCATCAGCACAGCCTCTGACCGCAAACAACTCTCCAAAATCGAGCTGCTGTAGAGATTAAATAAGATAGTGTCTGGAAAGAGAGCTAACGCTGTGAATGCTCAATGCATGTTACTCCCCCCCCGCCCCGCGCCTCCTTTTCTATTTATTTGATGGAAGCTGAGTCCTGATGCTCAAAGGATCCATTTAGGGGGATTTATGAATAAGAGACCTAACTAAGTAATTTTCACAACTTAAAATTTTACATCAATTAAAAAAAAAAAACGGTTGCAGCGTGGGTGGGTATCAGTGTCGTTTTCTGGCCATCTCCTGTGGCCCCTGCAGTTTCATTCCCTCCTCATTCCAGGGTGCTCTCCACAGCCTTAAGAGGATGCATCTATCTATCAGCCGCATTGTATCAGTGAAGAGAGGGTGGGTGACCAGCCTAAGGGTACGCGCGCACAGCCCCCATCCTGCACCTGCGCGTTCGGAGCAGCGGAGCGCACGGAGCACTCTGCCCTGGTTGCTGGTCGCAGCAACAGAAAGGTGCGGCGGGACACTGTCCGGATACACAGTTTTGGGGGCGGGGCAGCTGCTGCGGCACTTGCCCCCCCCCCCCCCCCATGATTTCGAAATGAAGCTGGTGCAGAGTGGTGACTGCGTGCCTGAGATGAGAAAGGGCCTGGGCTGCTCTCCGGGGCTCCCTCTGCCCTCGTGGGGTTGTTGGTGGTAGTATTAGCCGCCGAACAGTCCTGGCGGCGGGTAGTCGGGGCAGCAGTGGCCTTAGCCGTGGCACCGGCAGCCATAATCACACTAGGAGCAGCAACCAGAAGAATATCCTTCTCCAGGGAAGATGGTCTAAAAGGGTTAAGAATCCGAGGACGGCGACAATAGGGACGGGCTGAAAACCCCGTGCGGAGTGGAGGGGTAGCAAGAAGCCGAGGGGGTGGCTGGGGAATAATAAAATAAGAGGGACGCTAAACCAGTGACCCTTGTCGGCAGTGAAAAGCGGCAGATTAGAAAATGTTTCATGCTAATTTCCATGGAGATTTCTTTAATTTATCGAAGATTGCTTCCCGGCTCGCCCGGCGCGCGCCGGCCGTGTCCTCTGCGGTCGCGGCGCCCGAGCTGCTGGGCCCCGCGCGGGTAGCTCGGGCGCCTCGGACGTCTCTATCAGCCGTGCCCGCCGCCCGCGCCCGCGCCCGGCCCCGCGAGCCGCCCCGCTCCGCCGCCGTCTTAGGATGCTTGTCACATGATGGCTTCATCGGGCCCCTCGCCTCCTGATCCTTTCAAGCTCTTTCTCCTGCCTGGCATATCAAAGGAGATTTGTGGGTCACCGAGCCGGGACGCGGCGTATAAAGTCATCAGCCTACCCGGCACCACCTCGATCATTTGCCACATTGTTCTTGCAACCGGCCGAGGGGGGCTGGGGCCCTTTAATAACTGGATTACTAGTTAAGCGAAAAATGTTAGCTTTTGAAGATACAAAAAAAATATGTATACAGGTAGATAAAGAGTACACTTAGGATGATGAACACTGAGTAATATACAGAACTGTTGAATTATACTCTGTTGTACACCTGAAACTAACATGACACTGTATATTAACTATACTGGAATTAAAATGTAAACACTTAAACTCCTGAAACCACTCTTGCGCTGTATGTTAACTACCTAGTATGTAAATACAAATTGAAAAAAAAATAAAGAAAAAATGTACAAAAATGTAAAAACTTAATTAAAAAATACCAGTGGAGACAGGCTGATGGTGTGATCACTCTCTCCCAAATGACGTTTAGTAGCAGCATAAGATAAAAGAACACATCAGATGACTTAGCATCTTTTTTACAGAATCCTTATGAATCCTTATTAATATTATTTTTAAAATTTAACAAACAATTTAAATATCAAACCCTGTGCTAATCTGGCCACAAAATTACAGGCTGCACAATATTTTTTTTTGGTATGTGTATGTCTGCACAAGCCTTAAAAAAACTGTTTTAAGTTTACCAAATAATTGAGTTTCAGACGCTTTCACCATAAGAGTAAAACATATTTTAAGTGGACGTGTTATACAAGATGTCGATAGACCAGTGGTTGTGTATATACAGTGTAACACGTAATCTCCAAAAATAAGTCCCAGAGACAGGCTAGTATTTTACTGGGTTTCCAGGTAAAGATTGCTCTCGTTTGCAGAATTACGTAGGACCGGTACAATTGCTTCTTCCTACCTTCTCGCTTCTTTTTCCTCCTGTTGTCCCAACTCTCTTACAGCAGGCAATGGCACAACTCCCATCGACGCTGCAATGAAAGCCAGAGGCACTGGCTTCAGTAGAGGTTTTGTTGGAGTAAAACAGTTCTGCCAAGTCATTTTTGATCAAAGACTCTCCCATGGCTCTAGCTGCTTGTACAGTGTGCACTCCTTCTACTATGTTTCTCCTATACCTACATTTATACCTTCAAGCCTGCGTTTCCCCAGTGCCTTTCTTTCTTGCAGTCACAATTATTATACTTTAGTTAGTCACATCTTGAAAGGTCAGGGCCAGTTGCTTTGGCATTAATTATCTGTTGTAAAAATCAGCCTATAAAAATTGAAGTGTCCCCTTCAAATCTTGTCCCATAATAGGACATAAATTCCCAGTTGGAAATGTGTGTTTGGGGAAATACAAAGTAGGCTTTGCATTAAAAATCAAAAGAAGTTCTTTTTGTAATAAATGTAGCTAGATGCAGCAAACAGTGTATCTTAGACAATGTATTATATAAGATATATCTATATCATGCACTATACCTGGAGAAATAGAACATCTTTCTGTGTCATGCATAGATAAATTCATCAGCACTATAATTTAGTTAAAGCAAAGTTCTTGAGGCCCCTTTCCAGAACCTTGCTGTTTAGTTACTAGAAATCATTCAGAGCTGAGATGACAATTATGTGATATTCATGTCGCCCTTTTTTTCTCCCATGCCCATGGCAGAGGAATTCAATTTGCATATTTTGTGATTGGAACTACTAAAATTGTCCCTTACTACCAGTTCTTAAATAGTTAGAATGTGAAGCTTTTATTCTAGGCCCTTATGACAAGAAGATTGACTTTTTAAAAGGATTTATTTATTTATTTTAGAGAGAGAGCGAAAAAGAAAGAGAAAGAGCATGAAGAGGGGGGTTGAAAGGGGAGGGGAAGGGGAAGGGACGATGCGGGTGGGGGAGAATCTCAAGCAGACTTGCCATTGAGCACGGATCCCATCTCAGGGCTTGATCTCAGGACCCTGAGACAAAATCAAGAGTTGGATGCTTAACTGATTGAGCCACCCAGGTGCCCCAACAAGAAGGTTGATTTTATGTGTCTTCCAACCCCAAGGGATTTTGGACAGATGTGTGACCCTACTTTGCTGTTCCACCTTCTATATTGTGGAATATAGAGACCTTTAGATCAGTCCCGGTGTCTGGAAGCGTTGTCCTGAAAACTGGATTTGGATTTCAAAAATGAGCAAAGGCATTACCATTTCTAATCAGCTGCCACAGTCCCTTTCTGTCTACAGCTGTAATGACACGGTTACAAATATCCACAGTGAAGAATTGTGATCCATAACCAATTATAATATTTTTAATAATTGTATAATAACAACCTTCTTTCTAGCTAATGAAATGCAGATAGGCTATTAAGGAGTCTTCTTTCCTTCCTTCCTTCCTTCCTTCCTTCCTTCCTTCCTTCCTTCCTCCCTTCCTCCTTCCCCTTTCCCTCCCCTTCCTCCTCCCTCCCTTCCTTCCTTCCTTCCTTCCTTCCTTCCTTCCTTCCTTCCTTCCTTCCTTCCTCTTTCTTTCTTTCTTTCTTTCTTTCTTTCTTTCTTTCTTTCTTTCTTTCTTTCTTTCTTTCTTTCTTTCTTTCTTTCTTTCTTTCTTTCTCTTTCTCCCTACACACCTACATTTTGTTTCTCAGATACTGAGAGTGAGGCATGGGGTCTATGGTAGATCTATGAAACTGGAAATGGAGCATATACTTGGAGTTACAGAATTTAGGATTTGATAACCCCTCAATCATAACACGGGGCATGGATCACTGCTATAAAATGAAACCTTCGCTGACACAGTGGGGGAAAGTACCAACCTATTTGTTTTACTTTGTTCTCATTAAGCTCCTATATTTAATATACAACTTGGTCTCTCATATTCATCTCTCTTTGTCACCCCCTCAAAATTTCAGATTACTCTTGCATTTAATTCCTGGCTTAATGACTATGTGTTCCCACAGGATCAAATACCATCATCCAGAGTTAAAGTTAGGAGGGATGGTAAGTGTTATATCATTAATTTCATAAATATGCAATAGTAAAATTAAGTGTTACCCAGTGCTGTCAGTGTTCGGCAAATTCCTTCGTGTATGCCAGAATATATTAACTGACCATGTGCCTGGGATATTAGATATTCACACTCTGTAAGAAGATTTTCCAAAAGTGATTTCACCTCCTTTGTTTAAGGGTTGTATGGATTGTCAAGATAGGAAATGAGCAAGGAGGATTTTATATCACATCTTAGTGCCCAAACCAGATATGTCACCACTTTCCACTGCTGGTGGAAACGTTCTTAGCGGACTCAGAATCCTTATGACACACTTTTATTCTTACATTAATACTGATGAGAGCCGAAGTATAAGCCAGGAACTATTTATTAGTGTCTTAATGCAGATGATATAACCCAAATAATCTCAATATTCAAACACAATTTTAGAAGCTTGAGCCCTGCTTGCCTTATTGGATAACCCTATTTTTATCTATTTTGATAATCTCCCTAGTTTTCATTGGTCGATGTTGATGACATGTCCAGTCTTCCTTGCTTATGTTTCTTGGAGTTAAAAACAAAACAAAACAAAAACACAGAAAGCAATAGCTTGGTCAAACACACGGGAGATACTGGGAGCAAACAATAGGGAGGAGACATTGCTGTAACAAAGGCTTTTAAAATTTTTCGGCACAATCTGTGTGTTTTACTCCTTCTCCATTACCTCCTCCCTTGCTCTACCTCTTCAACCACCAAAAAAGCAAACCAAACCAAACCAAACAATAAACCCCACAACACAACACAAAACAAAAAACCCAAGCTCTTGAAGATTGAGTGAGAATAATATCCCAATACCCAGAAATGGCACATGGAACTCATTTAATTGCTTTCGGAACCCCGAGAATAAATGCGTGCTGAGAACAGAGTTCTGAGAACAGACCCTGCCCAACATCTTACTCATAGGTCAGCCTTTCTCATCCCGGGCGCTCCTGACTTTTGTGCTGGGTAATTCTTATTGTGGGGCTGTCCTGTGCACTGTGGGATATTCAGTAACATCTCTGCCTTCTAACCCACCCCTGCCACTCCTATTGAGACAACCAAAAATGCCCCGCAAAATTGCCAGCTGTCCCCAGAAATTGACAAATGTCCTCTGGGGAGCAAAACAGCCTTGCATTGAAGACTGCTCTAGGATGTTTTACTTTTATCTCCACTTGGTATATTTCTCATCTCTTCCCCTCTTCTCCATCCTTCTCCCTTAACACCTTTTCTAGCTTCCTGCTTCTCATCTTTCAGGTCTTAGCTGACAAGACACCTCCTCTGGCAAGTCCTCCTTGACTTGGAAGGATTTAGGTGTCCCCAGACTATCATACATCAGTTTTTAAGAACTTTTATGACCTTCTACCTAAGTCCTCTGAAGTTCTGGTTCTTCTGAGGACAGGAGCTGAGTCTGGCTCCCATATACTTTCTGCTTCCAGCACAATGCCCCACAGAGGGGAAAAAGTACGCATGAGGTGCATGCTGGGTGAATAACGGTGGAGGACCGAATTACAGGGGTACTTTGCATACACTCACCCCCTTTTCTTGACCTGGCCAAATGCCAAAACAATCTCCCCTTTCTTAGTGAATCCAGGGCCCTTTTTGGAGCCACTTGCCACAACTGGTTCCCCAGCAGCATAATGAAGAATGTAATTTCAAAGGTGACTGGCTGCTTGATTTGGTTTTTCACTTCCCAAAGAACTCATTTAGGAATTTGGGTTGATAAAAATGTCAGCTCTGCCTGGTGCCTTTCTTTCCAATATGGCATCTTTCCCTGGTCCCCAAACCTTGGGGAAAATGTTCCCCTAGAGAGCAGGAGGAAGCGGAAGCAGATCCCTCCTGGTGCCAATGTTTCCTGCCCTGTTCTCCGAGCAGTCTGCTTGCAGAGAAAGAACACTTGGCAGGCAGCAAGGCCTTTCTGTGGGCGTGTGCAGATTTTCCACCACAATGGCAAGATCGCACCTTGCGTCTGGCTCCTCTCCTGCCTCATTACGATTTTTCTATTCTGTTCCCTCTCTCATTCTTCTTGGGAAGTGGCCCATTTCAAAAGGAGTGAGATGACTCTAATTTTGTGCTTTCAAAAAGCACACAAGCAAAATTTGGATACATGTGGATGCGTGGACATAGCGTATCAGTAGCGTTGACTCACAAACGCTCTGAAGAGAACGCTGTCTGAGCAGGGCATGCTCTTCCCTCCAGCCCAGGGACGTCTCCCTCTTCTGGGTCACGGAAATGTCTCAGTAGGAGATGTAGCTTTAAAAAAACAGTAAAAGCACACCAGAAGAGAAGTTTAGGGTAAATAAGGCATAAAAGAGTGAGAAAAGGAGTTTCTGTCTTGCTTCTGTGCCTCCCCACCCACCTTGCCTGCTTACCAAAAGAGAGTCAAATAACATCTTGAGAGGAGGATGGTAAGCTGAGACAGGATCTTCTCCGTATGGTCTTAAGTGAGTGTGATAGTTCAGTCTTCTTGTGCCTAATCTCCCTCCATTTGTCAAAAATGCATTGAAGTGTAAGCTAATGAGCCATTTCCAAATTGCAGGCAATCCAGAAAGCCCTGTGTTAAGTAACATAACTAAGTAACTAAGTAACAAAAGACCTCATTCACCTTTGAGATACTGCACAAGTCTGTGAATTGATATGTTTCTCCTAATGATCGTTTATTAATGTTTATTGAACATATACTATGTGCTAAACTGTGGAGCTAAGAGCATTGTAAGCATAGTCTCATTTTATCACCACAGTCACCTGTGATTATCCTCCACCCACAGGAACAGCAGAATGAAATAGAGTGGTAATTTACAAGAACCGCACAAATGCAGTTCAACTTGGTTGTTCAGGTTTTTTTCCAATTAAACTTTAAATGTTGAGATAATTGTGGATTCACATGTAGTTATAAGGAATACAACTCAGAGATTTGTGATCTTGTATTCCCTTTGCCTCGTCCCCCTGCCCTCCATCCCATGGTAACATCTTGCAAAAATTGAGCACAATATCACAACCAGGGAGCTTATATCAATATAATCCACTCATTTTATCCAGATTTTCCAGCTTTACATGTTTCTATTTCCCTCTGTCTGTCTCTGTCTCTCAGTGTGTATGTTAGTGTATTTTGTGCATTTAGTTCTTTGCCATTTTATCATATGTGTAAATTCGTGTATCAACATCAGAGTCCTGATACAGAATGCTTCCATCCACAGAGATCCCTTGTGTTACCCTTTGACAATCATATTCACTTCCCTCCTGCTTCTAACCCCTCCTTAGCTCCTGGCAACCCCTAATCTGTCCTCCATTCTATAATTTTGCCATTTCAAGAATGTTACATAAATGGAATCATACACTGTATAACCTTTTGAGTTTGGCTTTGTTCACTCAATCCCGTGAGATTCATCCAATTGTTGAATGTATTTATTATCTCTTCCTTTTCATTACTGAGTAGTATTCCATGCTGTGGATAGACCACAGTTTGTTCAACCATTCACCCATGGAGAGGTACTTGGGTTGTTTCCAGTTTGGGGCTAATATGAATGAAACTGATGTGGATATTTGCACACAGGTTTAACATCATTACGTGTTCTTATTTCTCTGGGATAAATACCAGGAGTACAATTGCTGAGCCATGTAATAATTGCATGATTAGTTTTATAAGAAAATGCCAAATGCTTTCCAGAGTGGCTCTACGAGTTCACAGTTCTACCAGCAATGTATGAATGATCTGGTTTGTCCACATCCTCACCAGCTTTGAGTGTTGCCATATTTTTAATTTTAGTCATTCTGACAGGTCTATAGTAATATTTCACTGTGATTTTAATTTGAATTTCCCCAATGGCTAACGATGTTAAACATTGTTTCATGTTGTCTATTTTGGTATGTAACTCTCAATTTTAAAAATTAAAATTTTTAAAAATTAAAAAAATTTTAAAAAAATTTTAAAAATTAAAAATCGATCTCCCTCCATTAACTGGAGTTTTTAAATAGGTAACTATGTATATGAGTCAAGATGTAAGGGAATCTATAATCTGTTATTTGGCAGATGGTACTCGGAAGAAGATAAATAAGTTGCAGTCAAAAGAATTCATAGGAGCCGGTACCACATGGTCTTTACCATACTTTTGCCATGCACAAAGCTGTAATGTAAGCAGTGGGAAAAATGTATATATACACACACACACACACACTTTTGACTATGTAGTATATATAATATATATATGTACACACACACATATATATACTCTTGACTACATAGTATATATAGTATATATAGTAAAAACATATAATACTGTATATTAGTTTATATATCATAATTAATATTGTTATGCCAATATATAATAACATAATAATTATATAGTGCTGGTATTAATTACAGTGTTAACAGTATTAATACTTGATATGAATGGTAATAGTATTAATATTAATTATGATATATTATATTAGTTAATATGTTAATATTAGTATATAATGTATATTATAAAACACATAATATGTATTATATATTAGTTTATATGTTATAAGAAACATACATCTATAAAAACCGAAGAATCTTTAGAATGCTATTACTAGTAAACAGAAAATTCCTGGTGTATTTAGCTTTCTGTTTTGTTTTAATTTTAATAAAAAAACTGATTCTAAATGCTTGTCATCATATACGGATCGATGGTCCAGTTTGAAGGTTTGTTTCTTTGTGCTTTTCTATAGAGGGACAGTTCACTGTGGGACTCCCTGCCCTTTCACTGTGTCTCGGTAGCTGGAGATTCTGGAGCTGGCGTCAGTCACTAGATTCCAGAAAGCAGTGTGTCTCGGACACAGAGGTCCTCATAATCTGGCAAATTCCCCCACTATTTTCCTTTATTTCAAAACTGTGCTGTGTTCTTGGTGTTTTGGGCAGTCCTCTAATTACCATCGAGAGAGCTAGGTCAATACCCGGTCTGGTGAAACCATGAGATAAAAATAGTACCTACTGCAGTGTAAGGCAAGTCACGGCAGGACCTAGAGCTGGTTACATAACACCTCCGAGCCCACGTGTCTCACCCGGGACTCAGGAATGCCACCATGGATTTCAGGGTGGAGCTGTGGAAGTAAATGGCACGAGGATATGCAGTGTCAGACACAGGTTTCGCTCGTGGTAATCACCCCCTTCCTCATGAGGTTCCAGTTTCTACTTTTTCTTACCTCTTGCTCTAGCTTTACTTACTGTGAGCCCTGCTTCTCCCCCGACAACAGTCACTCATGTGGTGCCTCCAGCCCCCACTGAAGTCACTCAAGCAGCTGGGGATGAGGACAGAAGCCCCTGGCGGCCATCACACACCAGTCAACCTTTTCCCCAAGTACTTTGAAATTATTGCACAAGTCAGAGGGCAGAAAACCATTATTTTGGAAGACCTATCCATCTATCCCAAATAACTCCTTGTTATTTTCCTTAAAACATTAAAAAAAATTAACTGGCTCTCTCTCTGACACATGCTACAACATGGATTAACCCTGAAGACGTTATGCTTCATGAAATAAACCAGACATGGAAGAACAGATACTGTATGATTCCGTTCACGTAAGGTACTTAGAGTAATCAAATCCGTAGAGTCAGAAAGTAAAATGGTGGCTGCAGGGGCTGGTGGGGGGAGGGAATAAGGAGTTAGTGTTTAATCGGTGCAGAGTTTTGTTTTGTAAAATGGGAAAAATTCTGGAGATGGATGGTGTTGATGTCCAATGTGAATGTAGTTAATGAGACTGAACTGTACGCTTAAAAATGGTTAACATGGGGGGCGCCTGGGTGGCTCAGTTGTTAAGTGTCTGCCTTCGGCTCAGGGTGTGATCCCAGCGTTCTGGGATCGAGCCCCACATCAGGCTCCTCCGATGGGAGGCTGCTTCTTCCCCTCCCACTCCCCCTGCTTGTGTTCCCTCTCTCGCTGGCTGTCTCTCTCTCTGTCAAATAAATAAATAAAATCTTAAAAAAAAAAAAATGGTTAACATGGTTGGGGCTCCTGGGTGGCTCAGTCAGTGAAGCGTCTGCCTTCTGCTCAGGTCATGATCCCAGGGTCCTGGGATCAAGCCCCGCATTGGGCTTCCTGCTCAGTGGGGAGCCTTCTTCTCTCTCGCCCTCTGCCTGCCTCTCCCCCTGTTTGTGCTCTTTCTCTCTCTTGCCCTCTCTCTCTGTCATATGAATAAATAAAATCTTTTTAAAAAATGGTTAATATGGTAAATCTTATGTATATTTTACCACAGCTTTTTAAAAATTCTAGTATAATTAACATAGAGGGTTATATTAGTTCAAGGTACACAAATAAGTCAATAATTCTATATATTACTCAGCTCTTACCACAACGAATGGACTCTTAATCCCCTTTACCTATTTCACCTGTCCCCACACTCACCTCCCCTTTGGCCACCATCAGTTTGTTCTCTATATTTAAGAGTCTGTCTTTTGTGTGTCTCTTCTTTGTTCGTTGTGTTTCTTGAATTCCACATGAGTGAATTCATGTGGTATTTGTCTTTTGCAGACTGACTTATTTCACTTAACATTATACTCTCTAGATCCATCCATGTTTTTGCAAATGGCAGGATTTCATTCTTTCTTTTTTACAGTTGAGTAATATTCCTATGTGTGTGTGTGTGTGTGTGTGTGTACCTATATATGAATATACACCATATTCCTTATTATTAATCAATAGACAGACACTTGGGTTGCTTCTATAGTTTGACTATTGCAAATAATGCTGTGGTAACCATAGGGGTGCACGCATCTTTTTGAATTAATGTTTGTTTTCTTTGGGTAAATACCCAGATGCAGAATTATTGGGTCATATCTATTTTTACCACAACCTTTTTTAAAAAAGATTTTATGTATTTATTTGAAAGAAAGAGAGAGTACGAGTGTGGGGAGGAGCAGAGAGACAAGCAGACTCTCTGCTGAGCATGGAGCCCAAGCAGGGCTCATTCCCAGGACCCTGAGATCATGACCTGAGCCAAAGTCAGACACTTAACCCGCTGACCTACCCAGGCACCCTAATTTTTACCACAACTTTAAAAAAATAATTTTTTTCAGCTACCGTTGCTTGAATATCTACAGTGACCAAACTTCACTCACTTCTTCACCAGGAAATCCAATTTAATTTTGGGTAGCACTAATTGCCGTAAAATTTTCCTCGCGCTGGCCTGAAATATGCGTCTTCTGAACTTTTAGCAGTGACCTTCAGCGCTTCCCCTTTGAGACGTGTAGACTATCTTTCACACAACAGTGTTTAAACATCCACCTGTTGGTACCCCATTTTCCCCAAGCCCCTTGCTCTAAATAAACAATCCCCTTTTCTTTTAGATTCTATGACAGATGTTTCCAGATCTGGTCTTTTCATCAATCTTTGTTTATGTTTTATCTAAGTTATATTCCTATTAAAGTATGCTGCTTGGAACAGAACACCATTCACTTGAAATGACTGTATAATAACCTTCACGTTTCTGGAAGCTGTGCTTCTGTTATTGCACCCTAATATGGTATTCTACTTTGAAACACTCCCGGGAGAGTTGTGTCTAAGTTACAACTGCCATGCGGCTCACTGACAACACCCTCCTCTCGTGAGTTGCCCACCTCTATATCCAGAGTCTATTTGCTGATTCTTACTTAGTTCATTTGTCTACTCCTCTGGCAGCAGCATAAAGCCTTCTGCTTGGGCCAGGTGCTGGGCCCTGGAGATGCCTTACTGATTCTTGCCAACGGGCTTGTGGTATTCTGTGAGTTAGGTGGAAGAGCTGAGGGGCCGCAAGAGCCGATGGTTAGAGCAGGCAGGAGAGAGATGCAGTAAGAGAGTGTGGACTAGAGCAGGGACAGTGGAAGAGGCATGTGATGGTCATGACAGAAGGAAGCTCAGGAGAGTCTTCCTAGAGGGAAACCTATCAGGGGGTTCAGATCATTTTCTGGGTCTTGTTTGTTTGATCTTTCAGAGGTTGACTCTTGTCTATTCGGAGCCTGCTTCCTTTCCCCCTCCCTCTTAGGTACGTGGATCTCACATACTCCGAAAGTGATGACATCATGACCCAGCTGTGGCTAATTGTAGCCTATGGGGAAACTCATCACACACCCCCTTTTGTGTAATGTAATTTCTGGTGCCACATCTTTCTGTCTGGCCTTTGTGTCACCTTTGGTGCTGGCCACTAGTCTTCAAGAAGAACAAGAAAATTGGGGTGCCTGGGTGGCATAGTGGTTAAGCGTCTGCCTTCAGCTCAGGGCGTGATCCCGGCATTATGGGATCGAGCCCCACATCGGGCTCCTCTGCTGTGAGCCTGCTTCTTCCTCTCCCACTTGTGTTCCCTCTCTCGCTGGCTGTCTCTATCTCTGTCAAATAAATAAATAAATAAATAAATCTTTAAAAAAAAAAAAAAAGAAGAACAAGAAAATTGTTTTCATTTGGAGACCCCCGGGTACCCAGTAGGTGGTCAGAAAGTGCCCATGGGATGATTGAACTAGTGGCTGAATGAACACCCTGCACGCTAATTCAAGGTAATCTAGGGAGTCACGAATGCCTTGATTTTGTTGTCGTAATCTTGTCCTTAGGGAACTACTGGGTAAAGTAATTATTGTGACCTTTCACAAAACAAATACTAACTCAAAATGGATCATAGACCTAAATATAAAATGTAAAACCATAAAACTCTGTGACGATAACAGAGGAGAAAACATAGGTGATCCTGGATATGGCCATGACTTTTTAGGTACAACATCAAAGTCACGATCCATGAAAGGAATACTCCATAAGCTGGACTTCCTTAAAATTAAAACAAACAAAAGCAAACAAACAAAAAAATCAAACAAACAAAAAATCCTCCTGCTCTTCCAAAGGCCATGTCAAGAGAATGAGAATGCAAGTCACAGACTGGGAGAAAATATTTGCAGAAGACCCACATGATAAAGAACTGTTATTCAAAATATACAAAGAATTCTTTAAACTCAACAATGAGAAAAATAAAGAATCTGATGATCTTAACAGACACCTGACCAAAGAAGATACACAGATGGCAAATAAGCAGGAAAAAATGCTCTCTCTCTCTTTCTTATATATATATATATATATATATATATATATATATATATATGACATATATATATGTCATATATCAATATCATATATATCATATATCATAAGGAAATTTCAAAGTAAAACAACAGTCACACACTACTAATACACCTGTTAAAATGACCAAAACTTGGAACACTGACAACACCAAATGCTGGCAGTGATGTGGAGCAACGGGAATGCTCATTCTTTGCTGGAGGGGTGCAAAATGGCACAACCGTTTTGGAAGACAGTTTCACAGTTTCTCACAAAACCAATCTTATCCTTGCCACATGATCTGGCAGTCACACTCCTTGATATTCACCCAGGGAAGTTGAAAACTTACCTCTAGACCAAAACCTGCACACAAATGTTTATAGTGGCTTCATTCATAGTTACCAAAACCTGGAAGGGACCAAGTAACTTCAGTAGTTGAATAGATAAACTGGGGCACATCCAGAAAATGGAATCTTATTTTGTACTAAAAAGGAATGAGCTATCAAGGAATGAGCTAAAAAGGAATGAGCTATCAAGCCATGAAAAAATATGGAGGAATCTTAAATGCATATTACTAAATGAAAGAAGCCCATCTGAAAAGGGTACATACTGTATGATCCCAACTATATGACATGAAAAAGATAAAACTATGGAGACAGTAAAGAGATCAGCGGTTGCTAAGGGTTAAGGGAGTGGGAGAGAAAATATGCATAGCAGAGAGAATTTTTAGGGCAGTGAAAAGATTCTGCATGATACCACAACGATGAATACATACCATTATCAAAACCCACAGAATGTATACCACCAACAGTAAACCCTAATATAAATGATGAACTTTGGATGACAATAATGTGTCAGGATAGGTCAACTGTAACAAATGTATTGCTCTGGCGGGGAATGCTGATAATGGAGTGGGGGCTAGGCGTAAATGGGGACAGGGGATATATGGGAAATCTCTGTACCTTTCCTCTAATGTTTCTGTGAGCCTAGAACTACTCTTTTAAAAAAATCTTTATTTTTTTAAAGATTTTGTTTATTTATTTGACAGAGATAGAGAGACAGAGAGTGAGAGAGTAAGTACACAAGCAGGGGGAGCAGCAGACGGAGAGAAGCGCGTTCTCACTGAACAGGGAGCCCAGTTTGGGGCTGGAACACAGGAAGCTGGGATCATGACCTAAGCCAAAGACAGAAGCTTAACTGACTGAGCCACCCAGGAACCTCTTAAAAAAATCTTTAAAAAATACTAACAATTGTGGGTTCCCAGAGTTTGGAAACCATTATTGAGTTTGAACCTGAATTTTAACCAGAACCCCAAATGTAATGGTGCTTTTGTTCTATCAGACAGACGATAAGCTGACATCGAACACCTGTGGGGGTCACGGGGTCAGCAATGTAAAACAAAAAAGGAGATTGGCAGTGGGGTAGGGCCAAGGGAGGGTGACGAAGAAGCTAACGGTGTCACCACTTCCTATGATGGGTCAAGAGGATCCTCGGGGAATGACAAGTGAGGAGAGACCTCGGTGGAATCTCTGGCCACATGGTAGAACAATCTAGAAAAAACAACGTATAGATTTGCAAAATTTCTTTCAGTTTCTGCTGGATTTTTTTCATCATACAAAATGTTATAAAAAAGCAGCATTTTGCTTACTTTAGAGCAAGTGGTTGCTCTAAAGTGAAGCAAAAGGCCATAGTACGGGAAAACGTGTCCTCACTACTTGTAAAGCACCGTGGGATTGCAAGGGATCGTTACCTTCTCTGTGCTTTCGTATCTTCCTAAATGTTCTTCTGCTTTTATAATGAACAATAATTAAAAATGTTTTCTTTTAAACTAAATATACAAAATGAAGTTTTTCTCAGCAGGGCAACTTGATCTTTCCCCGCTTAGATCTGGGGAGATGGCTAAACACACAGTTTGCTCTATCGCAGAGCCAGCGTGCTGGAACAAAGCTGCCCTTCCGTTCAGTCTGGGGAACAGCCCAGGCCGAAAGTAGGGCCTGCATTTTGTCAAGTTTCTTTGGAAACTTCTCAGTCTTTACCTAAGCCCTTGATCTAAAATGTAGGGGTGTCTGCCTTCGGCTCAGGTCGTGATCTCAGGGTCCTTGGGCTCTCTGCTCTGCTCAGCTCTCCCCCCGCCGCCCGTCCCTCTGTGCGCTCTCTCCCTCTCTCTCTCTCTCAAATAAATAAATAAAAAATTTTAAAATAGAATGTAATAGAGAATTGAGGAATGGTCAGCCATCCACCCAAAGCTAAAAGAAATCCAGAGACAGAGACAGAGAGGGAGAGAGAGAGAGAGGAGAGGGGAGAGAAAGGGGAGAGGGAGAGGGAGAGAGAATCATTTCACTGTTTTCAGGTTAAGTGAAGTAGGATACGCTCCCTTCCATTCTAGAATAATTCTCTCAAAGCTCATTCACAAAGTTACCTACAATACAGACAGTGGGGATAAAACAATTCTCCTTAAGTGTTCTTCACTGACACGAGTTTTATAGCTTAGCTGGGAATTGCATAGAGGACGTAAAGCTCTCGGCTTCCAAGCCTAATAGAAATGAGAGAAGAAGGGCTGGTAGCCTTGAAGGAGGATCTTTTCTCTTGACATTTTCTGAGCACCTCTGAAGACTCAAGGGCTGCTTCGAGCTCAATACAAATCTGGTCTTTGCGATATTTATCTGCAATGGTTTTAGTCTAAGGGTTTCACACCACCCATCCCTGCAGGGGGGTCAAAGGCTTCCACTGAGTTCTCTTTAGCCATTGGGTTGTTCTTTGTTATTATTTGGGAGTTTTACAGCTAGAGTAAAACTTCATTTCATATTTTGTTTGAAAATAGCAAAATATAGATATTGAATTTTTTTTCTTTCGGGCTTTTAGCTCCCCAATAGACCTTTATTATTTTTTTTTCCTGTGCACTGAGATTTTCCAAGTTAATGCACTCACTCAGAAATGTTAAGTGTAAAGCAACAGCATGTCAATGAAGCTTAGGGGGTTTTTAAATAATCAGTGGGTGAGGTCCTCCTTTCGATTCAAATAAATCAATATTCATGCGCCCTCTTCCAGGAGGGCTTATTTTCTTCAGGACTCAAGTAAAATGTTTTTCTTTGAATACTTCAAGTATTTGAATGTTGAACACTAGCTCCTTGCCTGTTCCTGTTGTTTGGCTGGGGTGATATTATAAAACACCTAATGATACTCTGTATGGATAAAGACAGGATATGGTTTTTCCATACTTTCAGCAAGTGGCACTTAAAGTTTTGTAGATGGAGCTGGAGCCAGGGTGTCTAGAACACCAAGCTTTCTGACAGTCTAGCTTTTAAGTGCAGCAATTGGCTTTTCATAGCTGGTGACCCTGGGGACCTGTCCACTAACAGCATTGTCTGACATTGGTGCTGTATGTTAGGAATGTCACAGGAAGTCTAAATTAAATGGCAAGTGCCCTCATGTCTTAGGTCTGCTTTTGGGGATCTGTGTAGAGATGGGCCCTCCCTGAAGGAGGAGGAAAAAAACCCCCTTGGGTAGCCAGAAGTCAATAAAGTGCAGGATCCGTACCAAATTGATTATACCCATAGAAAGGCATTGGCTGCATATATCAATTAGAGTTTTATTAATAGGTACAGTTTGGAAGCCTAGGTTGACATTAATTTTAATGAGGGATTTATCAATCAAAAATTAGCCCATAGTCATTTACTATTGATTTCAAAGTAGGCACCTTTAATAAATTACAACAGCAAACTAGCTTGGGTACCTTAGAGGAAAGTTAGCATTTTTTTTTTTTTGAGTAAAACTATTTTTTTGGGGGGGATTTTGCAATTTATATTTATATTTAATTTTTTTTTTTTGCTCATATATTCAAGAGAATGAGAGAATGGACTGCAAGCCATCTGGAATTATGACACCTTGCAGTGCTGAAGTCAACATTATGTCATAAATACATAGCATGAAGCTACTCACAATACTATGTGAGGAATAGTAGCCATGGAGACCCAGGTGATAGTAGCCAGCATTCACAAAGTCTTTATTTGCTACAAGCAGGACGCTTTGACGTGTCTCTCAGAGGGCAGCACGGTTATGAATGAAATGCTGGAATTCTGGCTTTGAAACTTACCTGCTCTGTGGCCCTGGGCCAGTTGCTTCATCTTTGAATCTCGCTTTCTTCATTCATTCAGGGATGCCTGGGTGGCTCAGTCCGTTAAACGTCTGCCTTGGGCTCAGGTCAAGATCCCAGGTCCTGGGATCGAATTCCACTTTGGGCTCCTTGCTTAGCGGGGAACATGCTTCTCCCTGTGCCTGTCGCTCGCCCTGCTTGTGCTCTCTCTCTCTCTCTCTGGCAAATAAATAAATAGAATAAAAAATAAAATAAATAAAATGGGTTTTATTAATGGTGACGGGCGTTTGACGTTCTGCAATGATTAAATGAGCAAATATCTACCGAATGTTCCCCAAAATGCTTGGCATCAAGTAATAGCATTACAAATGCTAGCTATTATTATTACTGTTGTTGTTATTGATGATTTTTTCCCATCATTGACATTGTAGGTTATTTTACTCACAGTTTTTTTATGCTAAAAATGCAAATGGAAGCAATTGTTAACACGGAAGTGGAAGTAATTCACTACTGCCTTTGCCCATGAGATGTTTAATGACCACCAGTTAGGAGTTCTGCCTTCCTTCTACCAGACACGCTTCATTTGCAAAATAGGTGCTTACGTACACAAGATTGCCCTTTAAAAGTATTTCCTGGCTCGGCTGCCATTCTTCTGATTAACCAACTCTTTCTTTAAAGACTTGAAGTCATGAAGTTTATTTTTTGTGACATTCACTCGAGTAGAGACACGAGAATTGCCAGTGGTTTCCAGCAGGCTTTTATGTCCGTTCCATCACGCAAACTCGCAGATGTTGTTTGCATGAAAGACACAGTTGTAGAGAGAAGGTAATATTGACAGATAACATCTGCTGTAAGGGACAGTTCTCAAAAGTGTTGTTAAGCCAATTCCATTGTTTTGCTGTCTTTCCCACAGTGTTAGGGCCTTACTTAGGAGAGTTAGAATTAGAACATATTTTTAGTAAGCTTTATTCTCTTAAACTTGTCTTTCTGAGGTTTAATGCATGCAAACATCGAAGCAATCCATACATCCAAGACTCTGGTATCTTCTAAGTACTTAAAACCTTTGAAAGATTTCTAATTATACTAGAATAAAACCCAAACTCTGTTTCTGTTCTATATGGTTCTGTGTGATCAGACACTTTCTACTTATTGCTTTCTTTTCTTGACCCACATCCCCTCTTGCTTCTTCTCCTCTGCTCCTCTTGATGGGTGTTTTATTTTTGTTAGTTTGTTTCTTTGCTTGCTTTTTTAAATTGAGATATAATTGATAAATCACATTATGCAAGTTTAAGGTGTACAACGTATTGATCTGATACATTTATATTGCAATATGATGGCCACCATAGCATTCACTAGCCCCTCTATAGTATTTTTTTTTAAGATTTTATTTATTTATTTGACAGAGATAGAGACAGCCAGCGAGAGAGGGAACACAAGCAGGGGGAGTGGGAGAGGAAGAAGCAGGCTCATAGTGGAGGAGCCTGATGTGGGGCTCGATCCCATAACGCCGGGATCACGCCCTGAGCCGAAGGCAGACGCTTAACCGCTGTGCCACCCAGGCGTCCCCCCATCTATAGTATTACACGATTATCATTTCTGCTAGTGGCGGGAAGAACTGACATAGCTCATTTCCCATCATAGGGGCTACATTCAGTTTTTATCTATCGAGACCACTCCAGATTTTCACATGGCTTTCTCCTTCTTAATATTCCTGCCCTGACTTAAATACTAACTTTTTGGATTTTATACGGAATTTCTCCAAAGTAGTATGCCTCTAAACCGGTCAATTTCTAACACATCTCCCTTCATTTTAATCATCATTCTTAGCATTATTGGAAGCCATAAATACACAATTATCTGCATACATAGAGCATATATTTTCAATTATTTATTTATCCATCCCCCTGATCAAAACTTCAGGGCCCCAAGATCAGGGTCCTTCTTTGCCTTCTTCCCTGCTGGATCTCCTGTGCACAGAATCGGATTCGTTGGCCAAGTGGATAATCATGTAGCTGCTACGTACTGTGGGGGATTCAGAGAAGTTTCAAAGGGGATTTGATCTCTTTAGAAGCCATCTCTCTAATAAGAGAGTTAAGCCACGGGTGTATGAGAAGATAATTTAACAAGCCAGTATAATTAAGTGATGAAAGCCATAA
The DNA here is from genome assembly GCF_024610735.1 of Ursus americanus. Lineage (NCBI taxonomy): Eukaryota > Metazoa > Chordata > Mammalia > Carnivora > Ursidae > Ursus > Ursus americanus. The sequence continues at coordinate 14,786,294 of NC_142154.1, forward strand.
ATACCGGGAGATCTGAATACGGCAAAGTCACTTTATGCTGATCAAGGGTGGATTGTTAGCGGAGGTGAGCTTTAAGCTGGGCCATCGTCGTAATTCAGCTCTTTATTACACAAACCTAAGCATAAGTCATTTCACTTTAATTGCAGCCTAGGTATATTCAGTGCAGTCCACGTGACTTGAAGGAAGACAATGCACGTTGATTTTATTTTTGTGTTGCTGGCTTCACAGATGGCACATGAGCGAGAAGGTCCTTCAAATGTGCTGCTGTCCAACTTTGAGCTTTATCACATTCCCCTTGCTCTTTGCCTCACATATTCCAAATGAACTCTTCCTCCACACTACTTTTTTTTTTTTAAGATTTTATTTATTCATTTTAAAGAGAGAGACAGAGAGACAGAGACAGAGTATGAGAGCGGGGGTGGGGGGGAGAGGGAGAGGAAGAAAGAATCTGAAGCAGACTCTGAACTGAGTGCAGAACCTGACTTGGGGCTCGATCCTACAACCCTGAGATCATGACCTGAGCTGAGATCATAACCTGAGCTGAAACCAAGAGTAAGACATTCAGCCAATTGCACCACCCAGGTGCCCCTCGTCCACCCCACCTTAGATTCCCTAGAATCCTCTCTTCTGGACCTTCCTTCAGGCTTTTCACTGGGCCTGTACTCTCTCCCAGCTGTGCCATTTCACGTGATTAAGGCCTTCCCATCACTCATATCACAGTTGACAACTCCACTGTGCAGCAGGCCATTCCAGACCAGTGTGGGGTTCCTGCCCATGCCTTTCCCTTCCCTGCGTCTTGCCCCACGCAACGCTTTGTCACTGCATGTAGAATGATGGTGTTCCCCCTGGTCTATAGACCACATGAGGATGAGGATTCCGTTTCCATCACCCCCCGACATCTCATGGCCAGCACAGTGCCTAGCACATCAAAGGAGCTAAACAAATGTTTCTTGAATGGGTGCATGAATCTGGAGGAAAGGTAGAAAGCAGGAGCCCTTAAGTGGGACTTTGGAATGCTGAGCTTAACTTGAAAACTTTTTGAAACCATCTTGACATCAATCACAGAATCTCTCCTAATGGAAACCAACATAAAAATGCCAACACTACCTTATTTACAAGGTGCTTTGTTCACTAGAGCTATTAAAGGGTCCTGTTGATGGGAAGCTGCATATAACTATACGTATTATGCCAGAGACCGCTTGCTGTAAGGCTGCCAGACCAAAGAGGCAGGCACTGTGCTCTGGAGACCTTCACCCAACAGGATTATTAAAAGAATCTGTAAGGGTTAATAGATGGCTGGTAGCTCATTAAAACCAACTCTAAATGCTTTGACCACAGACTCATCCTATGCACCATCCCAGGGAGCCTGGCGAAGCCTGAAATGCATCCTTCAGGTGGCGTTGCTTGGCTTGCGAAGAAGGTAGCCACTTGGAATAGCAGTTAGTAGCAAAAATACCTAATGCTCATTGACGATCCCTCCCACTGGCCGGACACTCCTGGGGGCTTTATGCCCATCATTGCCAATCCTTACCAAAAAATCCCGAAGTTTAAGTTTCATCATCTCCATTTACAGTTCAGGAAACTGAGGCTCCAAAAGAATTTGTGGCCACTGGAAACAAACTATTAGAGACGGCCTTGCAGGGCCTATTCCTCTCATTCCCTTGGACGTAGGCTATTCTGCACGGTAGAATGGGATTTCATCTACGACCTGTTTGGTTATGAGTGGATTCCCTAAGCTTTCTGTAAGAAGATGCATCCCCTTCTGTATGATGGAATGTATCTCAGAAACTTGACAGGTAAGAATTCGGAGAGTTGACACACACAGCAAATGGGATCCTATCCGGATCTTTGTAGGCACGTGAGAGATACTAATGATCATCCTACGGCATTTGGGGTCAGTGGCAGCTTGCAGACTTTCACTCATTCCTTTGTTCCACGAGCACTGATTGAGAACCACTCCATATCTGGTGGTTTCTGGTCCTCTAGGACCTGTGCTGACCTATTGCACTTCAAGATCTGTGCTCACGCTTCTGACCTTCTCACAAACGTTTTTAAGTTGGGTAGGTTAATATTTCAGCAAACCGACAAACATCTGGATTTCATCTAAATATCCTATATATTTTTTTAAATAATCGATTTTATTTTCTCCCTTAACCCACATCTTTGGAAGTGTGTTGGCTTTGTTTGAAGGTTGGTTGGGCTCCTCTGGCAGAAATAATGCTTTAGGGAAAACACAGTCTTTCCACCAGCCTTTCTCAACTTGGTGAATGTTGGTTTCCAGTGCACTGTCCTAGTTTTGACAGACAATTCTCTGTAGATGAATTACTTTTTCTTCTAATATTGCATCTGGGTGCAATATCTTTGAAGACACATGAAACCTCTACTAGGTATCTCTATTTTAATTAAAATTTGACTCAGTAAGTTACTATGATCTAAAGCAGTAGGGTAAAAGGATGTCCCACCTCCCGGGGATGAGGGAGGTGAGCGGTAACCTGGTCCCCCTCTTGCTCCATTATACTCTGAGATGCCTGGTTAAGTAACTCAGATAGCTATTGCCCCTCAACAAAGTCACACGTAAGTGAATGGGAGTGATGTGACTTTCTCAGAACAGATGGGGATCTAAATCTCTTCCGAAATAAGATTTATTCTAGATACGTTAGAAAAGGATACTGGAAGTCTGGGGAGAAAGACCCAGCTCTGCTTCCTCTTCCTGAGCAAATAGACCAGTGTTCCCCTGATGCCCCATGCCCAACCTGTGGGATCTGCAGCCACTGAGACCAGGGTTCCCACTTCCTTAGCCTTCTGGAAAAATCCAGTGGAGGAGAAACACTTTGGTATTCGGTGGATTGCCGGGACTGAAGAAGCGGGGATGGACCCTCCCTGCAAGGTTATAAAGGGGGTAAAGCCTGGGAAGAGAGGATGCTATTGTGAGACAGGGCTCTGAGTGCAGGGAGCTGAGGCTGGGATCCTGGGTTGGCAGGGGAAGTGACTTGAGCATCAGGCTGAAATGCCATACTGAGAAGGAACTTCAGATATGCAGAACTCTTTTGTCCTTGTGCTCTTGGGTCTATGTGCACTGGGACTATGACTTTATTACATGCATGCAATGTTATCCATTCCCTGCACAGCCTGGGTATTAGGCACTCACTCTGAGCACCGAAGAGCTTAGTGGCAGAGCGCCTACTGGCAGTCATCTCTAACTCCAAGGCAATCTACTCCTGTAGAAAGCAAAGGGGAACTACTTGGGGAGGGGGCGCGGTTTGAGTAGCAGCGGACCATGACACGGGTGAAATATAATCACAATGTAAGGAATCATTCTCAAGATCTTGGCCACAAAACCAGTACAAAAAACTAGTCATTAATTCATTTTCACTTGTCTAAATGTTTTCAGAAGAGGCTAAATATAATTAATGTAAGGTTTGATATATTTGCTTATTAATAAATGAATCCCCGACAAAACTCTAGCTTAATGTGTTACAAGCATCCACGGGGACACAAGAAGGTCAGGGCATGATTTAGTCAGACGGGACTAGATTTGTTTTTATGTCACATCCTCTCTCTATCGGTATATTACTTTTATGCTAGATTTCTGAGTCACACCAATCGATAGAATTAGCCCCTGCTTTCCCTCTGTGCCTTCATTTAAACATCAAGGTGAAATTCAAAAGCTTGTGGAGACTACTTGGGTCATTCAAAAGAGCACTGCTCTTCTGGGAATTGTCTTTGTTTTTCCTTCTCTGTGTTTTTGTTACCCCGATGTGGGTTGTGCGCTGGGCCTGCCTGCACCCATTCAGGAACTGAGCACAGCCCCCCGCTCCCCCCTCCCAAAACAGTCCTGTAGTCAGGGAATCAGGTGAGGGGACAGAACACAGGTTTGTTTGTTTGTTTGTTTCTGAGCTATTTAATTGCAGTCCTGTGCGGGAACTCAAGAGGATGACCAGGGATTTTATAAAACCTTGTAGCCTCATTCAACAACAGACTACTAATTAGTTCATTTACGTGGGTACTAAACTCATCTAAGAAGAGGAGTAGAACCTAATTAGAGAAATCTCAAAGGATATTAAACCCCAGTTCTTTAAAGTTACAGTTTTTTTTAAACCACCAATCCACAAAAGCATACACACTTGCACACACATGCTTGCGTGCACACACACACACACACACACACACTGAAATCAGTATGTATATGAACAGTACACCCAAGTTATCTGATTAGAGCTGTTAATAGAAAGGACATCAGTGACTGGTATAAAAGAAGACAGAAGTGACATGAACCACATTCACACTGAACCAAAGCATGAATTTATTTTTTCTTCAACATGAACATCGTTGAAAGATATGGTGGAAATTAGAGGGTATTCAAAAAAAAGAGAGACAGAGAGAGAAAGATTTTGGTGAGCTTTTCTTCCATCATTAGAATTTCTTTTCTTGTATTTTATGGGATTTTGTCTGTCTGATGCTTGTGTTCTGCAATCCTTTCATTTATTTGCATAATAGATATTTTCCCCATGGCAGGTATATTCTAGGCATTCTGCTGGGTACTATGGGGGATACCCAGAAGCAGGCCTGAATCTTACTGTTCCAGAAACAGCTATATGTCAGTTCATTCAACAAATAGTTAGTGATTATTTGCAAATGCAAATATTAATAAGGGATAGTCCCTTCTAGCAAAAGAGAAATAGAACCATTATATACAAATAAGTATATTAAACTCATATTTAATATATAAACATTTCAAATATACTTATATATATTTATGTTATATATTTATATTTATAACATATGTATTAGTACTAAATAGATATTTCATTCTATTATCTATTATTCTACACATTCTATTTTACATATATATAATACATAACACATACTAAAATATAATGATATTTAATATAATATATGCTATTTAATATAATATATTATATATCTTATATATAAAATATATAACATTAAAATATAATATGCTATTTAATATAATATATGCTATTTAATATAATATCATATCTTGTGTGTATATATATAATTTAACATATGTAAATATATATATTATATTTGCAGAAGGGAACTCTCAGAAAGAAAGGAGAGATATGGACCCAGAGGGAATCAGGGAGTCTTTGCTAAGGAGGTGGCTCCCGAGCGGGGTCATGAGGGATAAGTGAGAAAATGTCAGACAAAGGGGAGAGGACATCAATTTCATGAAGAGGGGAAAGAATGGCAAATGATAAGTTTAGGAGGAATTAAAAATGCTTTGCTATGCTGATGACAGCTTTTGAGGCAGGGATGGAAGAAGGCCATAATAACATCAACAACAACAATAGTAACAATGATTGTTAACACTTATTGACAACAGCCCATGCAATGAGATTTCATTAAAAGTTGCTGTGCAAATCCTTTTAATAATCTTTTGCAGAGTAATAGTGTTTAATGTGATGAGGTCCAATCCTAGTTTTCCCTTATATGGCTCGTGTTTTGGTATCGAGTGTTTAAGAACTCATCCTGAAGATTTCCTGCCATTTTTTTTCCCTAAAAACTGCCATCTCTTTTAATCTAGGGTGTTTTGTTGTTAGTTTGTTTTCCAGTATAGTTCACTCAAAACTTGAGGGTTTTTCTTATCTATCTGATTCTATTTGACACCATATGTTAGTATACCAATTGCTATAAATATGTGTGTATATATATATATATACACACACACATATATATACATATTTATTTTTTGAGATATATATATATATCTCAAAGATTTTATTTATTTGAGAGAGAGCGAGCAAGAAAGCATGAGGGGGGTGAGGGGTAGAGAGAGAGGGAGAAGCAGACTCTCCCCTGAGCAGGGAGCATGAGGCAAGCCTTGATCCCAGGACCCTGAGATTATGACCTGGGATGAAGGCAGACACTTAACAGACAGAGCCACCCAGGTGCCCCTACCAATTGCTATATTCATGCACAATTCTATTTGCAGATTTCTTTGTCACTTTTGCCCTTCTCTTCTCTTTCCCTGTTTCTGTGTGTGTGTCTCTCTGTCTTTCTCCAACACTTACTGAGTGGGAACGCTCTGCTGGTCATTGTGTTGGGTATATGGCACACTGCATACCTGTCATTTAATGGTCACACCATCCCATGGAAAACACTATGATGATTATTTCTAATATATTTTAAGACAAGAGAAAGGGAAACTTAAGAGTGTAAAGAGCTTGTTTGGACATAAAACTAGCAAGCAGTGGGGTGTCTGGGTAGCTCAGTCGATTAAGCATCCAACCCTTGATTTTGGCTCAGGTCATGATCTCAGTGTCCTGGATTTGAGCCCCACGTCTTGCTCCACACCTAGTGGGGAATCTGCTTCTCTTTTTCTCCCTCTGCCCCTTCCCCTGCTCTCTCTGTCTCAAATAAATCAATAAATCTTTTTTTAAAGATTTTATTTATTTATTTATTTATTTATTTATTTATTTATTTATTTATCAGAGAGAGAGCACAAGCACGGGGAGCGGCAGAGGGAGAGGGAGAAGCAGGCTCCCCGCTGAGCAGGGAGCCTGACACAGGGCTTGATCCTAGGACCCTGAGATCATGACCCGAGCCGAAGGCAGATGCTTCACTGACTGAGCCACCCAGGTGCCCCAATAAATAAATAAATCTTAAAAACAAACAAAAAAACTAGCAAGTGTTGAAGCCAGGAAACAGAGTCACACAGTCTGACTTCAGAGCCCCCTACCCTGTACTGAATCGGGATGTAAAACTCCCTATAATAAGATAAATCATACACCTTAGTCGTATGTATATATAAAGCATTACTGCACCAAATGGGAACAGAAGAGGCTGATCATAGCGTATTATCACCCGCGTGGTTTCTCAGATCACTTTTTCTTCCTGTTTACTATGGTCCATTGCAGCCACGTGAAGGCACAGAGACATCGGGGAGGTACATGAAGATGGAGGGGGGATTGGGTTGATGGATCTCCAAGCCGAGGAAGGCCACAAATGTCTGGCTGTCACCAGCAGCTAGGAGTGAGCCATGGAACAGAGAGCGCAGAAAGAATCAATTCATTGACACCTTGATTTCAGACTTCTAGCCCCCAAACTGTGAGACAATAAATTTCTGTGTTTTTTAAAAGCCACCTAATCTGTTTCTATCTATTACGACAGCCCTCGGAGGCTAAGATAGCCATGGTTTAGATTTTTTCCCCTATATTATACATTACATCGTATACAATATAACTAATTTGCATTATGGGTTTTTAAATGTGAATTTCCTTTACTCGGTGTGAGCTCTGAAGAGCAAGGGGGTAATAAGTAGGGGCAAAGGGACATTTTGGATATTAAGTCGTATTTTGGTAAATCTGAACATCCTTTCGAGTTACTTTAAAGGCTGCTCTAGCGTGTGTATGAAACAGCACATGCTAAATTCATCAGCTTCTCTCACTGTTAATCAAAGAGGGAGCCAGGGGTCATAATCATCAGCTACACAGGGAAGATCCATTCCCTTTCCCCACATCCCGAGAACGGACTTTCTGGCCTATAGCCAAAGCCGATGTTAAGATATGAATGGTGTGGTTTTGCCCATGCGGAAAGCATAATTTCTGATTATAAAAAGCAATGCCCGCTTTCTGCAAGGAACTCAGAAATAATACAACATATATATAAACGAAAATAAAAATCACCTGTGATCCCACCATCCAGAGATACAAAGTCAAATGTGTGCATAGTACACATATACTAGGCGTGGTCAAGAATAAGATCATTCCATATACTTAAGTACGTATATGTATATACGTATTACAGGGGTTTTTCTCTGCCAATAAATTAAATCTAGACCATATTGTTTTAATGTCTTTATGGTACACCGGTAGATCAGTACAGCATGATTGATTTAACTATTCTGTTGACTAACATTTAAGATGCTCGAGGAACTTTCGATATTTTGAACCTTATGATAATCAATTGTATGCTGATGTATTTGTTAAACTGTCTAATTACTTTCTTAGACTCCACATTTTTACAGGGAGCTGCGACAGTTTTAGCGTCCCTAGTTAAATGACGGGTCTGCTATTACGAGAAGTGATGTGTTAATTCTGGATGACGTGGGCTTTATTTCATCGGACTGTTTCTCAAACCAGAATGGCTTCATTAGTTCTACCCCCTTCCAGATGATATCATTTATGGGAACAGAGCTCTTCAGGGACAAGTAAGAATAGAAGGTATGGCTTTTGCCAGGAAAGAATCAACTATGGCATGTGCAGTGAGTGAGTGATTTTACAAACTGATTCTTAACCACACAGTGCAGACAATGAGTAGGAGAGTGTGTGTGTGTGTGTGTGTGTCTGTGTGTGTGTGGGTCTGTGTCTGTGTTTGTCTGTGTATTGGAAGGTACAGGTGTCAAGGTCAGTGTGGGTGGGGTCAAGTGTGAAGTTACTGGGCTAGAGATGAAAGACCTGAGACACCTGACACCGATCAGCACAGGGCGTAAGGATGGGAGTGAGAGGGAGCGGTCATGGAAAGGGTATCATGGCTTGGATGCACACATGGTCCAGCCGCCATGTCTTTCCTTCTGGGAAACCTCCTCCCACCTCTGTGGAGGGAGTAGACAGTCAAGTTAGAGTTTCAGTTTAGTGAACGGCTAGAAGGTTGGTGCTCTGTCTCCTCAGGCTTCTCCCCACACGTGACCAGGACCCTCAGTCTCCTCAGGATTAAAATACCCTTAGCGGTGGGAACAATCCTGTCTTTATGAGAAACTCTGGAAACTTTAATTCAGGAGTCCAGCATCAGGGCATGTGACGTTGTGTCCTAGTCCTAGTAACAAGGTGATCGCCTGCCCTCTCCCCTCCCCAGACCCGCTGGTATTTGGATGCACTCATCTCTGTAGGCCTAAGAGAGTTCTTGCCTTTCGAAGCGTCCCAGAGAGCCATCTCTTCTAGAACCAGGACTGACCTCGCCCGCTCATTTTCAGCACAGGGGACCAACACAGCAGATGGAGTCTTCTCTCTGTTTTGTTCAATAGCTCTACTGAGGTATAATTAACTCACAATAGGCTGCATATATTTAAAATGTGCAATTGGACAAGTTTTAACATGCATACAGTCATAAAACCATTACAACAATTAAAAAAATCAACTGATCTATTACTTGCAAAAGTTACCTTTTATGCCTGATAATCCTTCCCTCCCACTTCTGTGCAACCACTGATCTCCTTTCTGTCACTATGCATGCATTGTCCTTTTCTAGAATTGTGCGTGAATGGATTCATATACCATATACTTTTTTTTTTGGCTGCCCTTCTTTATTCAACATAATTATTTTCAGATTCATGGCTGTAGTTGCATCTGCCAGTAACTTCTCTTCTTTTATTGCTGAGCAGTATTCCATTGTATTGTGTACCCTAATTTCTTTATGCATTTACTGCTGAGCAGTATTCCATTGTATTGTGTACCCTAATTTCTTTATGCATTTACCAACTGGTGAAATATTTTGGGTTGTTTCTAATTTTGGGTTATGACCCAAACCTGCTATGAGCATTCATGAACAAATCTTCGTATGAATGTATGTAATTGTTTCTCTTGGGCAAATAACTGGTACAATGGCTGGATCCTATGGCAGCCATATGTTTCATGTTTTAAGAAACCACAACATTGGATTGAAAGTGGTTGTACAGTTTATTTTGCCACCAGAAGTGTATGAGTGTTCCAGTTTCTCCCACTTTTTTATCAACACTTGGTATGGGGGGGGAGTTCTTACTTTTAGCTATTCTAATAGGTATATAAGAGTATCTCATTGTAGTTTCAATTTACATCCCCATAATGACTAGTGATGTTGAGCATGTTTTCATGGGCTTATGTGCTATCTTTATGTCCTCTTTGATAAATTGTCTGTCCAAATAATTTGCCCATTTTTATTGGGCTGGGGTTGTTTGTTTCCTTCTTATGGTATTTAGAGAGTTGTTTATATATGGTGGATTTAAGGTCTTTATCAGATATATGAATTGAAAATATCATCTTAAAGTCTATGATTTTTCTTTTCATTCTCTTAACAATCTTTTGAAGAGCAGAGGTTTGTACTTTTGAAAAAGTCTAATTTAACATTTTTTTTCTTTCATGGATTGGGCTTTAAGTGTTAGATATTTTTTTACCAAACTCAAAATTAACTACAGAATTTTTTTATTCTTACTCTACAAATCATATAGCTTCTTGTTTCACGTTTATATCTATGGTCCATTTTGAGTTAATTTTTGTATATGGTATAAGGTAAGAATTGAAGTATTTTTTTGCTTTTTGTTTTTTTATTTTTCTCATGGCTATACAATTGTTCCAATACCATCTGCTGAAAACGTTATCTTTTCACCAATGAATTGCCTTTGCGTGTTAGTTAAAAATTAGTTGTTCATATATGTGTGGATCCATATCTGGACTCCTTACTTTTTCTCACTGATATGTTTATCGATCCTGATGTCAATGTTACATTGTCTTGATAATTAGGCCTTTGTGATAAGTCTCAAAATCAAGTAGCTATAGTCTTCCAACTTTCTTCTTCTTTTTTAAAGTTGTCTTGGCTATTGTAGGTCCTTTGAACTCCATATGAATTTTACAATCAGCTTGCCAGTTTCTACAAAAAAAAAAAAAAGGCATTTTCATTTAGACTGTGTGGAGCCCAAGATAACTTAGGGAAATAGATAAATAAAATGTGGCATATTCGCACAATGGAATATCATTCAGCTAGAAAAGGGAATGGGGCACTGTGACACGCTGTAATGGGGATGAGCCTTGAAAACATGCTAAGTGCAGTGTCATATGATTGGAGGGAAGAAAGGAGTGATTGCAAATGAGCACAGGGTTTCTTTGGAGAGGGTGCAATGTTTAGAAATTAGGTTGTGATGATGGTGGCACAACCCTATAAATATACTTAAATGATTTAATTGTACAATTTAGTGGAAAGATTGTGTGTACATTAATTATATCTCAATAAAACACTTTTTGTTAAAAAGATCAATTTGAGGAGAACTGACATCTTAATAATCTTGAGTCTTTGGGCCCATGAACACAGTGTCTATTTTCTTTCATTCAGGTCTTCTTTAGTTTCTCTCAGCAATATTTGTGATTTTCAGGTCCTACCCATCTTTTTTTTTTTCCTTTCAGATTGCTTCTCAAATACTTCATATTTTGAAGATATTATAAATTATATTTTTTATTTCAATTTCCAAATTTTGGTTGCTAGTGTGTAGACATACAATTGATTTTTGAATATTGATCTTGCATGCCGTGACTTTGTCTAACACACTTATTAATTCGAGCAGCTTTCTGGTAGATTGCACAGAAACAGACAATCACATGGTCTTTAAATAAATCTCACTGATACATATTTCTTATGATGACTGTGTCCCAGACCCCTATCTTTCTACCTTTTTTTGCTTCACTGTGATGTCACCGAGAATGATTCCCAGATGCTGACGGCCAGTGGAGGTTGTTCTGAACCTGGGGCATTATACTTTCTTGATTGCCTTGGACTATCTCTTAGGAAAAATTAATTTCCAGGCTAAGTAGCTGACCCCATACACGAGCAGTTAGCCACTCTGTAAGAATGTCTAGTTCTCAGGTCCTGAAGGCTCTGTGTCTTGCCCACATCATCGTCTACGGATGGTCTTAAGATCTTACTTGGATAGAGAAACACAGCTAGGCACCATTCATACTACAGGATTTCTCGTGAAGATCTTTTTTTTTTTTTAATCTAGGAGAATGTGGGCCACATAAAATAGTATAAATTGCCAATATTTCACAAAAATGGTTGATTCCAAATAAAAATACAAATTTCTGGTTTATCTTGAAAAGTAGACGGCCCCGGAACACTGGACATGTGCTCCCATTTATGTTATCCCGTCTATGTTCTCTTGCTTTGGCAAGATAAACGCTACTCCTGAGTCACCGCGCTGATATAGGTCATTCACCTGGCTCTTCTGGGCACATTCGAATTTCAAATTCTGCCTTAGTCGGGTGGATTTGCCTAGCAAGACACTGGAGCACTCTCATTCATTCGTCTATCATTACTCACTGAGCATAGTGATTAGCGTGCCAAACACCATGAGAGTTGCTTTTTTAAAGACAAAGAAATAACACGTACTCCCTGTTTCACAGAGAGCTCCCAGTTTAGGGGAACGCACTGAGATGCTGTTGTGTGGCTACATTTCAGCACGGGTTCCTAAATGCAGACAGAACAGGGGGTGGTGTTCATAAAGTGCTTTCCAGAGGAAGTAGCATTTGGTCAGAGTCTCCAGAGTACAAGGAATTGCCAGGTAGAGAAGGGGGAGGGAGTGGTGTGCTGGGTGGAGGGAACAGCATGTGGGAAGGCACTGTGGCATGAACTGAAAATAGAAGTTTTACATCGTATAAGGAATTCACGATGCCTGGGGCTGAACAATAGAGAGGAATTGAAAGCTAGAGATAACGGCCCCCACACAGAAGTGCCTATTAGAAGAAAACATTGCTTGCTGTTAAATAGATTGCCCCAAGGAAGCACAAATAATTTACTTAACCCAAGTGAATAGTGACTCTGCAACCAGAAAGTCACTCGCCAGCTAGAGGATCCACAAGACCCCTGTCCACCACTCTCTGTCTCTTCTGCAGATTTCTGTCATTACATGGCGTGGATGTGTGTGTGTGTGTGTGCGTGTGTGTGTGTGCGCGCGCACGCACGCAGGTGTTGGTCACACATTCCAATTTCACTTTGTTTTTTTCACAAGCTTTTTTTCTTTCCTTTTCTAGAAACGACTCTCTTGTAACCTCTCCATGTAAGTCAAGGGCACAATTTTGATACCTCAGCACGAGTTACCCAGTGAAATATCTGAACTCACAAACTTCAAATCTCAAACACGGCATTCCACCAGCGGCATTTCTTCCGTGTTTAGTTTGTACTGGTTTCATCCACAGGGAAGTCAATTTCCATCCCACTCCCTTAAAACTCAACATTTCTTGGCAATATCCAGGTGAAACACGATGCCCATTAACCCTCATTAACCCAGTAGCATCTTCTGTGAAGGGGCGATGTTTCCCCAGTCCGAGGAGAAGAATTTTGGTGGTGATGAGAATACAGTGTTTGTTGGAAAGTCTCTCCTATCAAATCTAAGGTGGGGGAGGGACAAAGACACAGGGAGGCAGAGGAAGCGTCAAAGGCAGCGGGAAGGATAACGCTGCAACAAATGTGAATCTATCATTGTTTACCTTCAGGAAAACAGGAAAACTGTTCCTATCTTTCTTCCTTAATTGCTTGGTCGACCTCAGGGAGGAAAAAAAGAAAGAAGTCTAAGTTAAATGCACAACATTTCTTCTGACAATGTTCGTGCCCTGCCCCCAGTTTCCTTTCGGCTGAGTACCCATGTGGTTTCTGCGTTTCTGAGCAGAGAGAGCCAGAGCTGCCTTAATAGCCCTTGAGAAAGTGCTTCAGGAGGTATTTGCAGAGAGCAGGGTGCCAGGCCACAGCCTTGTCTCCTCGACATGCCCAGATATTGAACCTTCCAGTAACTACAATTACAACCCAAACCACAAAATGTAGATTTACAGATTGTTTTCAGCAACACCCATTCAAATTTACTTATATTTACACTAGAAAAATTAGGGTAAGTGCTATTGTGACCAGAGACACAGACCAGGATCAATAACCAACCAATTCTTGGCTAATAAAGCACTTCTCTAAGGTCTACGGTTGCTCTATTCTGACTTTGAGGTTGGCCTCTAATGTCTTACCCATTGACTTTTCCCGTAAATATGTCTAATCGAGGCCATGTAGGATTCTAAAGAGAAATGATATACTTGGTTTGGTAAGAATTGCTAATTAACCAAGTATGTAAAACCTGTACCTTCTGTGCCTCACAGTATCTCTCCTGTGGTGAAAATTTATACATGACAAGGAACTGAAAGTAAAATCGCAACTTCCATTTTTCTGTGCACAAGCACACGTGTGCGTGTGTGTGTGTGTGTGTGTGTGTGTGTGTTTATTTTCCCTCTTCCAAATCCTAATGGCTCCAAAATCACCTTTAAAGATGGAATTAAAAAAAAATGTCTGTAGTAATATTTCCTAAAGTTATGAAACCTTTAACCAGGAAAATAATGTGCGGGATAGTCTCACGTTACACAGAATTCTTTAATCATGCTTAACCTCAGTTTATACGAAGTTCTCTTTTTCACAGCCACAAAAGATTGCACTTCATATTAGAAAGGTCAAGAGAGATTAATTTGGTTGCTTGTACACTTGAATCATTAATTTTGTTCTGGTAACAGAGCGGGGTATTTAATCAAACCTAAAGGAAGCAAAATAATGAATGACAGGAGAAAGGAAACAGGGAGAGACCTCGAAAGGCTTTCTGAATATCCATTTCCAGTGGGGAGTGTCATGCCACAGTGCCTATTCATGCAAGGAATTTCTGAAAAAGTCAGCGCTGCCCAGAGAGCTTGCCTGATGTATCGAGAATACCCCCATCCTTGATATCTCTGTTCCTTAGGCCAGAGGCAACAATGCCTGTGCTCAGTTGATTATAGTCTGGGGCAATGGGGTGAAGGTTGTGATTTCCATTACCAGACAGGCCTGTTCGTGTGGCTCTGGTCTAAGTTCACAAACCCGCTTCATTCCCACCTATCACGATGCAGATCACAAGGAGAATAATAGTATGACCGCAGGATAAACCTATCACTGGCATGAAGGGAGAATGCCTATAGACATGCCTGCCTGGCAGACGAACACCCAGCTTTATGGCACCCCAGGACTCTCTTTTTTATCAAATTTCTTGCTGTCCTCCAGTTTTTATGGGAAGGGCATATCATAGCAGGTAGGTTAAAAAAAAACAACTTGGTTTCTTCAGGGAGAAACTAAATGTAGGCTATGCCTAGGGTTGTGTTATGAAGACAGTCTTAGGTGGATTGAACCATGACAATAGTGACCAAAAGATAGATTCTATAATCTATGTGGACCTATGCCTGGGTGGAAAAATCTGGCATTGTTAGAATATTCTATTCTAATTGTGGTAAAACATTTTAATACAACTTTATAAAACAAACCAATACAATATGTTTACAGCCAATTACTCATGTGACCCTCTGGGCAGACTAGTGAGAAAGGAATTATTTTTATTCCAATATTACAAATGAGGAAATTGCAAACTTCCACTCTTGAGGAGTTCATAGTCAAATTGAGGGAACACTGAGTTTTATTAGTTTATGAGAAGGGCTGCCATACGGGTGTTCAAGCAGGTGCTAAGGGAGGACTGCTTCGACCAGGGTCAAGTTTAAGGTGTACACTGATGGAACAGAAATCACTTAGAGGGGGGTGCCTGGGTGGCACAGTCCTTAAGCATCTGCCTTTGGGTCAGGGCGTGATCCCGGGGTCCTGGGATCGAGCCCCACATCAGGCTCCTCTGCTGGGAGCCTGCTTCTTCCTCTCCCACTCCCCCTGCTTGTATTCCCTCTCTCGCTGGCTGTCTCTCTCCGTCAAATGGATAAATAAAAAAATCTTTAAAAAAAAAAAAGAAGTCACTTAGAGAAATAGGGAGCCCTTTGTTATGAGGGGTCATTGATGAGTCCTCAGACATTTGATCTTGAAAATTAAAAACTTTGCTCCATGAAAGCACCATTAAAAAAAAATTAAAGGGATAAGCCAGAAACCAGAAAGAGATATTTGCAACCCACATAACAGGGGAAGATTAGAATTTAGAATATGTAAAGGAAAAGATGAATATACCTAACTAATAAATAGATGAAAGACCTGAACAGGAATTTTGGAGCAGAGAAAGTATGTATTACTATTAAATATGTGAAATGTTCATCTTAGCTCTACCAGTAATCATGTGAATATTAATCAAGACCACAAAAAGATATCATCTTATACCACTACATTGGCAAAAACCTAAGAGATTAAAAAAAAAACACATACATATTGCTAGTGGGAGTGTTAATTAGTACAACTACTTGGAAAACAATGTAGAATTATCTTGTGAAGTTAAACATTCACATATCCTGAGATCCAGGGCATGTGCCCCAGGAGATACATGCATGAATCTTCATAGCAGCACAGCTCACACGAGCGAAATACTGGACATAACACAAACACCCACCAACAGGAGACTGGGTAAATAAATAGTGGTATCATAAAGATGATGATATACTTTCAGGAGCAATAGTGAATAAACTATAACTACAAGCGACAACATGGATGCATTCTAGAAATATAATTCTGGAAACAAACTATCGAACAAAGATAGGAACATGCAGAAGACTTCATAGAGCAGGATACCTTTATAGTAAATCACGAAAACAATCAATCAAAGGCAATGAATCAAAGTATTTCTTTTTAAAGATTTTATTTATTTATTTGAGAGAGAGAAAGAGACAGAGAATGAGTAGGGGGGGAGAAGGCTGAGGGAGAGGGAGAAGCAGACCGCCATCTTATCAGGGAGCCTGACAGGGTGCTGGATCCCAGGACCCTGGGATCATGACGTGAGCCGAAGGCAGATGCTTAACTGACTGAGCCACCCAGTCACCCCGAATCAAGATATTTTTCAAGCACAATTGATGTGATAAATGCATTCTAAATAAGTCAAGAAAAAATAAACACAAAATTTGGGATAATGAGTTCTTCTAGAAAGAGACAAGGGTAGGAGCACATAGATGTAAGTTATGGTGATAAAATCTCATTGGCAACCATATTAGAATCTCATACACTGACTGGATGGGTAGATTGTAAAATTAAATTATAATAATGAACTATTTTTCTAAATTATTTTTCAAAATGAGCCAAAATGCTATTTTCAAAAAATAATCAAACTCAGAAAATAGGCAAGGTATATCCTTTCATCACAAGAATGTAACACTGGAAAATACGTTAAGAAGAAATCCGTTAACTCCCTAAGAAAACATTATTTTGAGTTGCTCAAAGAACACAAGAGTGAAACTCTTAACACCAGATTTTTTTTCATAAGTCAATAATGTTAAAAATAACATAGTCAAACTTAATACATGTGGCAAAAGATAGTGTTAAATGATAAATTTACAACCTCGGGGGCCGTAAGGAAATAAACTGAACTACTCCTTTAATTTAAATAATTAGTAAAATACACCTTAAGGTTATATGAAGCAGAATATGATAAATACTAAAGCAGAAAACAATGGATCAAAAATAGGAAGAAAGAAAAGGTATTAGCACAAAAGCTAGCTCTTTGGGGAACAACAAAAGATAATTCCAGGGAAATCCAATAAAAAAAGACTGAAAACAAACCAACCCCCAGACGACTGGAAAGAGAAAAGAATACAGTAACCGAAGCAAAATGAACACGAGTAAGAAGTGATTTATTACTACTGCTTTAGGACCAAACTGCTTTTACACTCTTTTCTTTCTCTTCTTGATGAGCAATTAGGAGGGACAACGGGGGCTGCTCTGGTCTTCGTTTTCATCTTCTTATTGATTCGATTACAGGATAATGTAGCTAAGGGCACCTTATTCTTTGGATAGTCATTGGAATACTGGGAGGTATTATGAATATTTAAAGACCTGATTGTGAGTCACTTCCCTGTTATGGACAATGTCCTTGGCACAGAGCCCTGGGCCAGGCAAAGTGCAGGAGCAGAGGCGGGAGGGGTGCTGTGGCACCTGCCTTCAAGGGGCTGACTAGCTCCGGACTCGTCCTGCAATGTAACTCCCAGCCAAACCGTGTCTCTGGCAGAATGATTCTCTGGTAGGATGAGAAGGGAGAACCAGGCAAGAAAAACTGGAGGTTCCTGATGGCCAGATACTGTGCTCAGCACGGGGCTTTTGGAGAGCCAGAGCCAGACTCCCCTCCTTTCCCACTTTCGAAGCTGAATGACAGATACGGTCATCTACAATCAGGGGGTTTCAAGATAATTTATCAAATTATCATTTGATAATCATAATAGATACTTTAAAAAGGAAGATTAAAAACAAAACAAAGAGCAAGTTATAATGAATACATGTATATATGTAAATAAAGGCTATAGAAAAAAACAATTTAACAATAATTATCTCTGGGTGATTATAATTTTCTTCTTTTCTAATCTTCCAAATCTTCTATCATAGAAATATGTGAAGTTGATATCTGGGAGCATAATTCCAACACTATTTAATTGTCTCATCGATTTTTCATTTATATTATATAAACGTTTAATTTTTTTTTTTTTCGGCCTCTCTTTCACAGGACCCTGCTCTCTCATTTGCAGTGTGTTTCTGTGACCAAAACACTGTGACCTCCAGCTTCCGATTAGACAGAGGATTTGGGCTCAGGGAAGTATCCTCAGCCGAGGGTGCTGGCCAGAGAAGTGAGTGGGAGGGAGGATGGGTGAGGAAGAATAGCGTCACTCACAGTTGTGATCCTATGAGCAGAGTACATGGGTACAATCACCCAGTGACGTGTACTGCCATAAGGATGTGATCTGTAGAACCAAAGACGGAACAATCGAGGGTTTGGTTCTTGTTGCTATCTTCTGAAGCAGTGAGCCCCAAATTTTCCTCTATGTTAGAATCACCTGGGGCCTTCCCAGAAGGTTTTCTTCATTTGCTACCCCCTCCCCAGTCCCTTGAATAAAAGACAAAAACAAATAAACAAACTAAAACGACAATGATACGGCCTTTCCTCCCGAAGGCAAAATATCCCAATTGGTCAGAACTAACTTAAGATGAAAGCTGTTCTTGTGTGGCCCTGGCATGTCCTCACTTCCTCTTGCTTCTTCTCTGAGACAGAGTCCAGGCATGGAGGCCACAGCCCAGGCTCACTGTGTAAGGGGCACAGAAACACCCTCCATGATTAGCCCCCCACCCAACCATGCTTCATGCTCTATGGAGAGTGCGAGCTCATACCCACTGTCTGCAGTGTGGGAATAGAAATTATGTTAAAAAAAAGAAATATCCAGAAAAATTCGCAGTTATTTTGTTTTGTTTTGTAAAAGTTGCATTTTTTTTAATGTAGTCTATCTTATCATTGGTCTGGTTCATTAATGTGCTTGAATCAGGAAAGAAAAATGAGAGGCAGTTGTATTCTTATAGGAAGGAATAGAACCTAAGTATTCTTCTACGTACCAGCTGTGTGCCTGTGAGCAATTTCAATTTTGTCTTTAAAAAAATTGGCCTACTGACATCTGGGCTTTGGCATGGGAAAAGTATGAGAAAATAGTTCTTGTGGTAGAAATACCATTCACAAAGCAACACTTGATCTGAAAGGTGAAGAACTCGATGTCTACACAGAAGTGAGGGCAAGTCTTGACCACCAGTGATGTGCAGAACTCTGAGAAGGGCACGAGGAGGACAATCATACATTGCCATGTATCTGGGATAACTGGTTTACCTAGAAAGGACTAGTTTGCGCCTTTTATCCCAGCATCCAATTGGCTTAGCACTTGTCCATCCCTGATGGGGATTTCATTTTTATAGTATTATTATTAATCACGGCATCATGGTCTTGTCCGGGGCTGTGCTAGATGCACTTCCATTGAGTGAAGTTCTTGCTCTCATGTGTGGTCAAATCTCAAAGATAATTGAAAACCGTCTTTTGACACTAACAGCTAACACCTTCTTTTCAGGGACAATATACAAGAAGCTCCCTGATAAAACAAAATGCACTTTTTGTGTGGACACAGCTAAGGCCTTGCAACCTTAAGTTCTGGAGGGAGAATCATCCAACATTACTATCCCCGTCACCTCTTGAGAATATATGAAGCCTCAAAAATTCTACTTGATAGGCTCTACGGGAAACTTGAAAAATTATACATTAGTTACATAGGAAATATATGTGAGAAAGAGGGGCTAAGAAATACTGCAATAAAGGGTAGTAGTTTCAACTCTTGCAATTGTGGCTTTATCATTTATAATATGGTAGATATTTACAACTATTTCTTTACTGTATTATTGATACTGTCCTGTCTTTGGGCAATAGACCCTTGCAAGAACTGATGAATTTAAAAACAGAAGGTGTATGTTGAAGAAAAAAATCAGAATCGAGTTCTGAATTTCTGTTGGAAACCTGGTGATACACCGATGAATGACTGATTTGACAAAATGTCAACATTCGTCATCCACCGAGGGGGCCATGAGGATATCACTGACCACATGAAAATCAGAAGACACGAATCTGCTCCAAGCATCAACATCCAACCTGAATGGTTTGTAGTGATGTTAAGAAGACTGTGCCCAAAGATGATGACTTAACAAATACATCCACAGAAGACAGGTTTCTAGATCATTCTGTGGCATGTGACTTTCATTTAAATCAAGTAGCTACTCTCCACTGAACGTGCTCATTTCAATTGCAAGTTATGTAACCAGGACTCCTGTACACATACAAAAAGTCAGGAGTGAGCTGCTAATGTATCCGTTCCATTAGCAAAAGAGAAAACCTGCAATTAATGAAAATACACCAGTTTTATGTCAGTGTTGTCATTTGCTTTAAGTAGACTTTAGTTCATTCCAATAGTAATTTATTTTTTAAACCAATTTTTGGAATCAAAATGAAGCTTTGGAAATACATTCTGTCACAGATGAAACATTTGACACTACTATGAATGTTACAGTTAATTCAGACAAAAAATTCAACGGAGGAGATAAACTTTTTGTTGGCTTTGGGGTGACAAAATAAATATAAATTTGGGGCAACACAATATAGTAGAAGTAGAATGTTTTACTAATTAAATATCTATGTGAGGGAGTATACTGATTGAATTATTTATGATACATACAATGTCCAAAATCCATCAAAACACATTTTCATAACATACCAAAAAAGCAGTTATTATTAGAATTAACAAATATTTTTATATGTATACAAAGTAATTGAACTACAGTTTCTGTATATGGGACAAAATTGGTGTTGAATTAAAAAAAAAAAAAAAGCAGCAGCAGCACTTTCCATGATAGTATGTACTTTTTCTCTTTGCTGCCCCCATGACCTGGATTTTTTTTTTCCATCACCTGGATTTTAACATGTTTGCAATTCAGAGAAATTTAGTTGTAATATAAGTGATGAACAAAGATAACATTTTTTTTTAAAAGATTTTATTTATTTATTCGACAGGATAGAGACAGCCAGCGAGAGAGGGAACACAAGCAGGGGGAGTGGGAGAGGAAGAAGCAGGCTCATAGCGGAGGAGCCTGATGTGGGGCTCGATCCCACAACGCCGGGATCACGCCCTGAGCCGAAGGCAGACGCTCAACCGCTGTGCCACCCAGGCGCCCCAAAGATAACATTTTTTTGAAAAGGCTTTGGTTGCATTTTGTTCAGTCTCATTCGGAAATTTGAATAAAAAATTCAACAAATAAAGCACCAAATTCTTTGTTAATAATAAAGTGAAAGCAGGAAAGCAGTGGTGATCATGTGGGATTACCCACAACACCAGGGTGGACTGAACAAAACAGGCAGTGAGGGCTGAATAAGGCAAGGTTTAATTCTGAAATCTGTAACTGTACTTTGGAATATCTTGGTTTGGGGAAAGCATTTCCAATTCAGTTCTTATATTCAATTGAATCCATTTCTAGTCTGTGTTGGAATAGAATGGAATTGAAAAGGCCTATCATTTCACAGTATCTAAATTTGGTAAAACGTTCAAAAGAATCACAAGTGGAGACAATTTATTTGATGAGAGATGTCTTTGAAAAATAGTTGCTCTAAAACTGAGAAGGGAAGCAAGATGACAGTGTCTGTAAAAATATTTTAGCCTAAGCATTTACATATTTTCATACAAAACAAATTAGAAATGAAAATTTTCCTCCTTTAACAGAATCTGTTCGTAACTTACCAGGTACATCTGCACCTGTAAGAAAATACTTCTTAATTAAAAATGGCATGTTCTGTACAGCAGCAGTGATAGAATGTGTCAACAGTTAAAATTATTAACACACAGTTCAGCTCTGTAGACGACTGGAGGCAATTTTATGAAAAAGTTAAAAATAATAAAACAATATATAAAATACACATTTTTTAAAAAATAGAAGACACCACTTACATGATATTGGAGACAGCTAAAAAGCAGATTAAAAAATTTGCATGTGTAATAAGAATAATTATTGTTTGCTATTTTTTAATGTGTAGATAATCAATATAACACATTTTTAAAATATACACAGCTCAGTGTTGTTTTCATATTTCAAAACGATTTTTTTCAAATAGTTTTTGAATAGGACTATATTATAGGTCTACCAATATGGCGAAGCCAATCATTGCCACCAAGTAAATATTAAAATATATCATGTAAATTATGGTTAACATGTCCCTGGCACTCAAAGCTCTCCTTCTAAGACATTGGATTAATTACATGTTCACCCTGTACTTTGAGGTTCCCTAAGGACCTCAGTCTAGCTGCGTGGGGATTTGGTATACATGCTGTAGGTATTAAAATAACCAGGTAAGGCCTCAGCGGCAAGGTAGAGAATGAGTGATTAGTTACTAAGAGAATGAGTCAGATGGTGATGCTAGCAGCTCACGGCACAGGGAGGTCACCGTTGCCTGGAGTGGATTTGGAATATTTTACGGAGCGTTATCTTGAGTTAGGAGAAGGAAGTGAGCAGGGGTCTGAAGAGACCCGGGAGAACAAGGCACAGTTTGAGAGAGAACTTTGTGGATAGCCACATAAAAATGGTAGTCAGGACACTAACTAGGACATGGTGAAAAGGAATCATCCTGACGTGTTCTGAGAGAAAACACGTATAGATCAATGACCTCTTTGGAAGGCAAGCTTAAAAAACTCAACTTGGTGATATTTGGGATATTCTGAACAATGTTCTAAATTAATCTCCAAATTAATTAGTGAGAAGTTGCATATTTTTCTCAACAAAAATTACTCTTTTTCCAGAACATTTCAGATGCATGGTAGGGAAGTTTGAGAGGAGAAAAAAGGAAAGAAAAGAAAAGAAAAAACAAAGAAAAGAAAAGGAAAGAAAAAAGAAGTTTAAGAGGGGTCAGGAAATTAAAAAACAAAACAAATCAAACAAACAAACCGAGAAACCCTTTCCATTTCTACCCAAGCGCATTGTAAACCCAGTTATGCCAGTTTCTTACAGGGCAATTGAGGGGGTTCTGATTTATTGAAACATAGATATGCTATTTTGTACACCTTGGTTCCAATAACGAATTTTATGCACACATCCACATCTTTTGCAGATTATATATTTTTATTCATATTTTTAAAGTTTTTTTTGTTGGTTTGTTTCATAAATCCTGCTTAGGATTAGTGAGGAAGTAACCAGGACCAGTTGAAAAGAACCGAGGACTCAACACATGTGTTTGCAATTCTAACAAAGCCTCGGTTTTCCACACCTATAAAGTGGGAATTGAACTCCCTCACCCACACAGTGATCTTCTGTTGAAGTCTAGTACATATTAGGCACTGAACGCAGCAGGGCTTGGAGTCCAGAAAGTCATTCGGAGCAAACACACCGCTATAGCAACATGGCTTCTGTTACGGCAGACGATGGTTTAAGGAACTACGCGAGATAAGAAAAAGCTTTACTGTAAAAAGAAAAGTTGACATCGGAATTGACTCTTGAAGTTTGAGTTGGGTCTTGGCGGAAACAGAAGAGAGTGTTTCTAGGAAGATGAGAAAGCATATACAAAACATGGCGGGGCAAACATTCTAGATTGTTGTGTGTTCTCCATATATCAGCTTGCAAATCACATGAAAAGTATGGTATTCTTCACCGTGTTAGTCGTTGAGATAGAGAAATGCCTTAATGCGCTACCTATTTTTAGGGGGTTGCAATGTGGGAGTACAGATTTGGTCCCATGTTTGGTGAAGACTGCCCCTCACTCATCCCGATTTTGGTGAAAAGATGCCCTGCCAGTTGAAGACTACCTGAGCTATGAATTGCTTTACAGCACAGGTGCTCTATGAAATGCAACTGATCACCTCGCAAGGTCAGGGCCCCTCCTCCACTGAATCATTTAAAAATACAATGCATGTGTCTGTCAGGAATTTCCCGGTCTTACTTGGAGTGGAGAACAGAACAGTGGCCTCCTGAGATTCCCACCAATTACATGATCCCAACCTGAGAGGCAAAATGAAAATTAATGAAGACACGATTTTTGAAAAGCTTACGTTCTCAAAATCTTTTTACAAAACACCCTTTGCTAATTTTTCCTCAGCCCTCTTTAATGGATCTGTCTTAGTCTGTTTGGGTTACTGAAAGAAAAACACCACAGATTGGGTGGCTTAAACAGCCCATATATTTCTCAGAGTTCTGGTGGCTGAAAGGTTTAAGGTCTTCTCCCTGCATCCTTGCGTGGTGGAAGGGGATGAGAGCTCTCCAAGGTCTCTTTTATAAGGGCACGAGTCCCATTCATGAGACCCCGCTTCCTAATACCACCACGTTGAGATGAATTTGGGGGGAATGCATGCATTCCGTTTATAGCAATACCTATTACCCCAAGGTCAAATCATACGTGCTCTACTTATCATGAAGACCCTCTCCCAGCCTAGCCCGGCACCCCTCTGTACTAGAAAACTTGGCTAATTTATCATTTACCTTCCCTTTCATTTCTCTGCCTTTGTGCCAGTCTCCCCAAGCCAGATCGATTTTCCTTTCCTTCTTTTTTCTTAAACCTCTTTAAGACTCTGCTCAAATCCCATAGATATTATAAGAGTTAAACAAATATAATCTCTCTGCGATTATACTTTTACTTTCCGTAACACATTGCACTATGTCAAGAAAGATAGTTCTTTTGCACACAACCTGTTCTTCCCAGAATGTATATTGTTACAAATAGATATTTTTTTTTCTCATTTTTGATTGATTTGCCTTCCCCTGGCCAGGGAATATAACCAAGATTGGATAATTCACCACTTAGGGAGGGTAGCAACATTTTGAATTTTTAGCATTTGTTTGTTCACCGAGTACTTTTAAGTCCTGAATTATTTACAGGCTAGGGGGATTATCTTGCATCAATATTACATACAACATTGACAGTAGGACTTGAGTTTTCCTCATACAATCATTCCTTTTGGCAGGAGGCGGACATAATGCTTAGACCTTAAAGAGCCACTGTGGTTTTTAAAAGGTCATATTTGGCCAGCCATAATTTATTCTGTGTGTCTTTCAGGAACAGACAAGAGTGATTCAGTTGACAGAACCTGATTATATTTTCCCATAAAAGATTTCACAGATCTTCATAAGGAGATATAATTTCCAAACTGTACAGACTTGGAAGAAAAAAAATCAATATGATGGATTGGAAAATGAAAAAATAACAAATTTGAGAAACTAAACCAGATCAGAAGATAATGACCAAGCAGAAGTAACTACGCACCTAATTCTCAGTTCAGATGTCTTAAGGGTTTGAAAAATATTTGATATTTTCCCCTACCTTCATGTTCATAAACTAATCACCTGAGGAAGTAGAATTTTAATTAATCAGACATCTAGGGATGATGTGGTACTGCACACTTTTTTTTTTCATATGTTTGCTCTAATTCAATTATTTTAAGCCAGAAAATAAATCCTCTTTCACTGAAAATAATTAAGAACAACAACTTTTTTCAGAGAAATGAGAATAAGTTGACTGTTACTTACTCTCTCTCTCTCTCCCTCTATGTATATTTACTCTAGTTAATCTTTTTACTTTTCTCTGTTACTCACATTTTGGTTTTTCCAGAACTTGATCTAGCGTCTCTAAAGTATATTAGGAAGGCTTTGGGGTTGTTGAAAACACAGGAGCTTTCCTAAACCTCTTCTAGAAGTTTATGAAATCCATCTTTTGAGCATTTTCTGGCTTTGAAAATGTGAGGATATTTATACTCTTATTTTTATGAAGATCAAAGATTATATTTATGGTTTCAGGAAATAATATATTCTTTCTTTTAAATTCCCAAATAACTCAGATTGCCTTTTAAAAATGAAAATATAATACAAATATGGAAAATCTCATACTCTAATGGAACAAATGACTGGATTTTCACAAACTGGGTATATGTTTGTAACCAGCACCCTTCTAGGGAATAGATGGACTGCTATGGAAAAGATCGTGATAAATGGGATCACTTCAATGTGCTCAAATATCTGAATCCTAAAACCTCAATGTCTTGAATTTTTAGTGGGAGTCTTCCCCCTCAGGGCACTCACTGGGAGGAGATCAGGAAACAGACAATAAATTTATTAAATCTGGCGAATTAGTACATTTAAGGACGCAGAATCACATTTTTCGTTAAACATCAAATATGAAATAAGATAGGGTATTGTTTTTCATGCATTATTATTAAAGGCAGTTATGCAATTGCTTTCATCCCAATATCTCCAAGTAATAGAACCATAGGTACATAGAAGCCTTTCTAAATGGACAGTATATTTATACTTGCCTCTGGTTTTCATTCAAGAACACTGAAGAACAGCCAGTATCAGGTTTTGTAAATGAAGAATCAGAACAGATTCTTAGTACCAGATATGGTTTCAAATATGTCCCTGGATGTTGTAATCCCTGTATTAGCTCCATGGAAGTTCTTAAGCTTTCACTTTGGTGAACATCCTTCCAAATGTTTCTCTAAGTGTGTCTACACATACGTGTGCATATGTCCTTCATATTAGTAGGACCATCCTACTCATGTTGTTTTGTAATTTGCCTTCTCCTTCCACAATATTTAATGGAATTCCCTCCATGTTAACAAATATGGCTGCACGTCATTGTTGATGGATCTACACGTGTTGCATAGGCCATGTTTGACTAAATGCTTTATAGATGAGAATCCACTTGCTCTTATGAATGATCTTGTAATGAATCTTATGCAGTTATCTTTTCCAGTTTATATGACGGTATCTTAATTTGAAATCTTAAGGTGGGTTAGAAGGGTCAGGGCATCTGTGCACATGATATTGGATACATGTGGTCAAACTGCCTTCTACAGAGATTGTCCTAAATGTGTGATGTATACTTCAAGTGAGAGAACATGTTTCCACACACACAAGTCAAACAGTGAATTTTAATGACGCTTTAAGTCTTTGTCTGTATCACTAAAAACGATATTGTGTTGCTTGAATGTCAATGAGGTTGAAAACATTTCTATTTCTTCATTCATAAATTGCCACTTTACCCATCTTCCTCTTGGACCCTTCTTTTTCCTCTATTGTTCTTTATTACACATATCATTCCAATTTTGTGGCTTGTGTTTCAAGTTTTATTTCGGTTTATTTTGCTGTGAAGTCTTTGTTTGGTTTTAATTTGAGGCAGTCAAGGGTATCAGCTGTTCCTTTTTGTGCTTTTTGATACTTATAACATATTTTGGAAGGCCTTGTCCACCATATTAATAAACTTGCATCTTTGGTTTTACAGCTCATTAAATGTTGCCTCAATTTATTTGTTATTCTTTTTATGTATTTTACCCATGTCCCCAAGTAGATCATTGATCAAGGAATAGATATTGTTTCCTCTCCCCTGAGTATTTTGTTCTATTATTTCTTCATTGCCTATCTTTTGCTCTGAAACTCCTGTTACATAGTGATAGGAGCAGATGGGTAGAGTCTCTATTTTATATTCTTGCTAATATTTTTATTTCTTTTCATGGTAATGGGAATTGCATTTATTATTTTTTTTAGATCTCCAAGAGACACTGGTCAAGTCTGTTTTTATAAAACCTATCCAGTGAATTTTTAGGGAGAGAGTATATTTTATGTTTCTAAGATTTCTTACTATTTGTTGACTCTAGCCACATCTTTTTGCTTACTTGCTGCAGGACCTAAACTGAGAAGGTGGTCCAGGGCTGGAAAAGAGTAGAGTAAAATGGCACCTCTATAGGGAGGTTCAATAGGACCCAGGGGGTCTGGATATGGGACTCCAGGAAGAGGGGGCGCTCTAGTTTCTTGTCTAAGTTCAGTGAGAGGTCTGGCTTTTCACATGTGTAAGAGGCTCAAGCTCACTATGTGTGGATTTTGTAGAGTGTGGCTTAGGCCCTGTTGATCTGCAGGACTCAGTAAAAGGCAGTATTTGGCAAACAGTAGAAAAGTGCAGGGAAGAATGATGCAGAGGAGGGGTACTTCTTTTCTGAAAGTGGAAGTGTTTTAATAGGATCAGTATTTTAGGGGGATAAGGAAATGATATTTTAGTTGGAGAGAGAAAACACATGGAGATGGAAACATAAGAGAAATGTTTATGAATGACGATGATGATGGTGGTAGTGGTGGTGATAACTACTCTTATGTACCAAACATCTGTCACATGCCCAGCATAGAGAACCAGACATCTGCCATATGCTCAGGGAGTAAGCAGATATTTATATCTGATTCCAATCTCTCATCATTTCTGGTAGACATTATTTTCCTCATCATGTATTAATATAGTAAAGCCAAGAGTTAGAAAGCAAACACATATAAGAAAGCTGAGATTCAGATTTAGATCTTCCCAGTGCCAATGTCTCTTGCTCTTGACTGCTGATATACTTCCTCAAGTCATCCAGCTTATCTGGAAAAAGGAAAGGATGTTGGGGTATGGTTTTGTTGGTAATCTAGCTTGGGGTTAGAATAGGAAAGGGCTTCGTAGGCCACGCTCAGGAATGGGAATTTAATTTGTCAGGCACTGGGGAGTCACTAAAAGTTCTTGAGCAGAGAATGTTATGGACATGTATTACCAGACTATATGTTAGCAGATTGGTTTGGGTGTAATGGAAAACAGGCAGGCCAATTAGAATTTGTTGTATGGTTGATGGAGAAATCATGAGGTTTGAGGCTGGACTAGAGGTAAGGAAATCGGATGCAAGAAATCAGTGGAGAAGGAAGGCTTGGCTGTTCGGGGTGTCACAGAGAAGTAAAAGTGACCTAGAGCCTAGAAAAAGGGTTGAGGATTCTTGGTAATGGAAATTGATTGCCACATTGAGAAGGATCCAGAAGGGTCACTGGCCTGAGCACTCTTATGTTGACTGTCAGTATCTGTAATGGTCACCTTGCTAGGCTTGGTAGACATATTCAGTGTGCAATTTTCTATATCATTCTCATGCAGTGATTCCTTAGCAAATAAAACAAGTAAAAAGCTCAAAACATTATAATGGGATTTGATACCTCAACATAATAAAGGCCATGTACGATAAACCCACAGCTAACTCAATAGTGGAAAATGGAAAGCTTTTCCTCTATGATCAGGAACAAGGCAAGAGTGCCCACTCTTACCATTCTAATTCAATATAGTACTGGGAGCCCTAACCAGAGCAATTAGACACAGCAAAGAAATGAAAGGCATTTCCTTCCAATTTGGGAAGGAAGAAGAAAAATTCTCATTATTTGCAGATGACATGATTTTTTTCTTTTTTCTTTATTATGTTCAGTTAGACAACATATAGTACATCATTAGTTTTTGATGTAGTGTTCAATGATTTATTAGTTGTGTGTAACACCCAGTACTCCTCACACTTGCCACATGATTTTATATGTAAAAAATCCCAAAGATTCAACCAAAAAACTGTTGGAACTAATCAAAAATTCAGTACTTTACAGGTTGTAAAATCAACATACAACAATTGGTTGCTTTTCCATACTCTAACAATGAAACATCTGAAAAAGGAATAAAGAAAACCATTCCATCCACAAGCATCAAAACCAATAAAATACCTAGGAATAAATTTAACCAAGGAAGTCAGAGATCTGTACAAGGAAGACTATAGGGCTCTGCTGTGAAAACAAAACAAAATAAACAAACAAAAACGAAGAAGACACACACAAATGGAAACACATCCTGCTTTCATAGATCAGGAGAATTAATATTGTTAACATGTCCATACTCCCCAAAGCCATCTATAGATTCAGTGCAATCCCTATCAAAATTCCAATGGCCTTTTTCACAGATACAGAGAAAGCAACCCTAAAATTTGTATGACACAAAAGATCCCAAATAGCCAAAGCAATCATGAGAAAGTTCAAAGCCAGAAGCATCACCTTGACTTCAGACTATGCTACAAAGCAGTAATGATTAAAACACTAGGATATATCAAATATATTTCAATTAAACAATAACAAAAAAAACCCACAAAAAATCCAGAAGGTTATATAGTGTTTACTCGTGTAATAAATTAGCATATTCTTCTCTCTCTATTGTATAATTTTACCCTAATAATATAGTCCATACGCTGTGGTTCTTTTCTTTTTTTTTAATATTATTTATTTATTATTTGAGAGAGAGAGAGAGAGAGAGCGGGCACATGTACACCCAGCTGTGGGAGGGACAGAGAGAGAATTTTCCATCAGACTTCCTGCTGAGTGGGGAACCATAGGGGGCTCAATCTCTCCAGCTGAAACCAAGAGTCAGACGCTTAACCAACTGAGCCACCCAGGAGCACCTGCTGTGGTTCTTTATGGGACCACAGTATGGAGGGTCTGCTTGGTTTGCTCCCATGAAACATAAGGGAATATAAGTTATTTTATATGGTTTAGTTTACCTTTCTATGCAGGCCACTCAAAAGATGTTGGGGATGGATTTCTTAAATATAGCCTTTGACATTAAAGTGTCATCAAGCTCAACAATTCCTACTGTATTTCTAGAAACCATAGGGACTTGCCGGACACCCAATCCAAGTTCCATTTTTGTCTTTTTTGTGTGTTGCAGCTGGCTAGCAGCCTTCCTCCTCCCTTTATTCTAGCAAGACGGTTACAAAAGCCAGGAAATAGAGATGGCCGGTACAGCTTATTGGAGAAGTCAGTGGAGGAGGCCATGCACAGGCATCTCATAGAGTACAGGGGAAGAGCACAATTTGGAGACTGCTTTCTTATTACTAGGGAGAGGATGACAGTGAATAGCGGACCTGGTGGCAAGGAGAGGAACCAACCAACCGGAAGCCAACTCTGATGACACCTGAAAATCTGGGCTCTTTGGTTTCCTCTCCTCTCCTCTGCTCTGCTGCAGGTCAGGCTTTTGGGCCCGCACAGTTATGAGACTCTGTCAGCCAGTTGCTCACTCGCACACCCTATACACCCCGATGTGGTTGGAATTCACTCGAACGGGTTTTTACAGCAGTAGAACAAGATACACCCAGAAATTCAGCTTTCATCGGCATTTTCTTGTTAGGATTTTCCCCCACCTTCCTGAATGCGGGTGGCCGGATTGGAGGATCGTGGTGGTTTCCAGGTAAAGTGGAGAGGTGACCTTCTAAAGCCTTCATAAAAGTGACCCATAGACGCAGTGGGACACTTTCTGGAGATATTGAGGACTTTGAACTGGATTTTGCCCCTGTGAAATTGGTAATGCTTGCAACAATGCCGAGATCTTTTACTACAATAAACAATGCAATTAATGTGCCTTTAATTTGCACCTAACCAAACAGAAAGGGTGCGTTTATTCCATGTGACATGTAGACGAATTTTTCTTTAAAAACAAAGTTTCATGCTGTGACTACAATTAGTGTAATTGTCAGCTCTTCTCTAAAAACAAATATGTATTAAGAGAAACGCCAGCATTGTGCCCTCCTCTGGTGTGAAAATGAGACAATCAAAATCTATTGTAATTACCTCAGTGATATTATAATTAGCAACGATTAAGTTATTCCATGCTGCTTTTTTCCTCTTGGCTACAATTAAAAAAGTATATATCTTTCTGCTGCACATTACTGCTGATCATTTTACCTCAATACATGTCTGGTAAGTGGATAAATTAGAAGTAATTTTAAAGCACAACTCCGTTAAAACATATATCTTTCTATTTAACTGCCTTAACCCTATAGACACATCTGTGTTCCTTGCTGCTTCGTGAAAAAAGGGCTATGCCCCTGGTTTCTTCACCCCTGTGCTTTACCCCCCATTAGAAACCAAACATATTTTTAAATAGACCGTTCTAGAGAATGGATTTTTTTTTTTTGGTTTGTTTTTTTAATTACAGACACCCAAATGATATGATTAATCATTCAGTTCTTGCCAGGCCGGCCCACCTAGCTACAAATCCCTGTGCTGGGCAGTGACCAGTTTTTAAAATAAATTGCCGGAAAGCCAGACAGCTGTACCATCAAAACAAGTAAAGGCCCTGGGTAGATGGGTTAGGAGAAAAAAATGAATTAGGCCATAATTATAAATTTGTCTTTTATTTATCACACATATCTTTTTTTTTTTTTAATTTCTCATGGTTACTTTCACGCCATCTCTTCCTACTTACTGTTGATGGAGAAAAAGGAATTCGTGAGAAAACAAAGATTTGATTACAATTTGAGGCTTGACTCGCTTTCTGAGGCAAGAGGTGGTTAATGGTCTGGCCTTACTCATTTCAAACATTTGAAGCAAAATAGACTCTCGTGTCCAGATAGCTTATTACCAGAGCTGCTGGTTTTCTCTATGCTTTTTGATTCACAGAGACAAATGCCCCAAGTTTTGTTTTCTTTGAAACATTTAAAACCTTGCTCTAGGAAGGATAGACTCTACCTCCCTGTTTGACATTGCTACTGTTAACCAGCTCCTTGTATATTTTGGTTAAATTTTTTTCCCAGTATACATGCGTATGATTTTTATAACAGCAACATCTACAACAAGGCTTTCGGATGTCCAGGCATACCGACAAGGGAGATCTCTGCGGCAGCTTTCCCTCTGGATCACAGTGAGCAATCAGGAGGTTTAGGCATGGCTCGTGATTTTGCTAAGCATTTGCCATTCCCTGAGGCCGAGGGCAGAAAAAAAAAAGGCCTGAAAGCAGATTCACTTTCACTGTTTCACAGGGAAGAGAACTGAAGCAGGAATACGCGTTGATTTGGTAAAGAACAGAAGCATGTAGGCCTTTCCAGAATGCTCTTAGGTGACCGGGGATTTGCAAAAGGACAGGAAATGGGAGGAGGGCAGTGGGTAGCGGGGGAGGTGCCCTCACAGGGCTTCAAAGGGACCATGCCCACCGGTGAAACCATTCTAAGGCTCTATTGATTTACACAAGACGCTATTTTGAAAAGGCGTCTAATTTTTAGGAATCGGGGGCACAGTGAGGATATAAAATAATGTGCACAGATGCGTGAAGTCGTACCAAAAAAAAGATGTATGCAGTTGTTTTATAGGAGTGAATCCTTTCTACAGGGCCAACTTCATAGGTGTGTGCCCTCTGCAGTCCCAGGGAAAGGGACCATGCTTGCTCTGCGGAAGCTCTCTTGAAACTCTTAATTATTTTTTTGAACGAAGGGCCCTGCAGTTTCATGTTGCTTAGGTATTGCAGATGATGAAGCCCATGGTGCCTTCCTATTTCTCCGCCCCCTCCTGTAGCAGCAGAATAAAGTTCAGTGGTCAGTAGCCACATCGCCTTTCATCTGGAGTGGTTTGAGTGACACTGTTCAGAACTCTTGTGTCATATCCACCACCCCGGGGGACATGAACATTCTAGAGTCCCATATTTCAGATATACCAGAAAGATATATTTGCAGGGGTCGGGGAGGGGATATGTGTAAATGAATAATTTTACTTATTCTCAACACTGCTTCTCACCATTTTGTCCGACATTCTACTTGTGCACAGAAGCTGATTAAACAAAAATTAAAGAGCCGCACGGAGTGTTATAGTCACGCACACACCCATCCACAGAAACACACACACCGGCTGCGAGCAGAGTTTTTTTCAGCCCCAGACGCTGTACAATCTCTCCCATAACGCTAATGACGAGCTTGTTTAACTCCCATAGTGATATAAAGCGCCGTTCCCATTAATATCCATCGTCACTTGTTGATGGCATGTGGGAATTGGAAAGCCCCACGCTCCGGGACACCCATCAATGCCTCTGTTTATGAAGTGGCGCCCTCAGGAGGGAGCTGCTGGGACGCTTGACTGGCTCTGAATACCTCGTCACCCGGCACAGCTCCCTTAGTGTGAGTTTTGTTTAATACTTCTTGTGTATTAGCAAGCTGACAGCTATTTTAGTTCATTGGATATTGCCTTGCTGGAAGAAATGAGATCAGAGCATGGGAAAGAAGACAACTCTGCCTTCTAGTGTTCTCGCAGTAACGTGAGAGGAGAGGAAAGGGGGTGGTCCTTCCAGGGCAGGACACACAGAGTGAGCCCCGCTGGTATGGCCGAATTGGGTTTCTCTGGAGCCAGAGATTAGAATTTATGGAGTGAACAGGTAAGGCATCATGTTTATGAAGCTCCCAGGAAGTGTTCTTCCTCCTTCCAGAACTATCCAGTGCCTTCTTTTCATTTCAGGAATTCCCAGTGAATGTCCATATTCCCAGGCTCCGTATCCATTCACCTCTCTCCCTGCGAAAACATATCTGGCTTCTGTTCTCTGCACTTTGTTAAGAGCTAAGAACACCAGGCATCACTTAACTACTATATTGAACTGGAGCGTCTCAGCTGGGGACCCAGGAATTTCTTGAAATAGTAGTCGCTTTGTCATTCTAAAGTGCATACAACATGACTGAAGTCTTCTCTCCTCCATGGCAAGTGTTTGCTTTGCTTCGCTCTGGTCCGTATGTTTGTGTTCCTCAATATTCATATGTTGAAACCTAACCCCCAGGGTGATGGTATTAGAGTTGAGCTTTGGAGGAATGATTAGGTCATGAGGATAAAGCCCTCGTGGATGAAGAGACTGCCCCTGTAAAAGACACCCCAGAGAGCTTCTGCACCCCTTCCACCATGGGGGACAGGGTGAGAATATGGTCCTCTGTGAGGAAGCAGATCTCACCAGACACGAAATCTGCTGGTGCCTTAATCTTGAATTTCCCACCCTCTAGAAGTGTGAGATATAAATATTTTTGTTTATAAACCAAACACTTTTCTGTATCGTTTTGTTATAATAGCCCAAGTTTACATAAAATAGGATTAAGGCTATCTGGGTCTCCTTTCTCTGTACATGATGAAGGCTGTCTAAATTCATCCAACTTTTTTTTCTTTTTGGCTTTGAATATCATATTTCCAAAAAAAATCCTTTTTGGAATGAGGCGTGGAGTGTTAAATTAATGAATAGAATAATTTGACACACCACTCTAGAAGTTCTTGAACTCATAGCAAAGGTATGGGATAATGAAGAAGTATAGTAGGACTAGTGCAGTTTGGGTATTGGATAGTCTAGTCTTTAAATAAAATAATGTGTGTAAACATGTAAAGCGTTTAGCAGGATTGCCTAGGTTTTAATCGTGCATTTACCTTTTATTGCCATGGCTGTCCTAGGTGTCCTCAGTGATAGAGATAGAGATAATAATGATACTCATTTCCTTGGGATGATTTAGAAACAAATGAGTTAATATGCATAAACATTTGAATAGTGCCTGTTACATGGATATTGTCCAATAAATATTAGCTACTAATATCTTCTCAAGTTATGATTTTTTTCTTAGGTTTGTCTGTTTTGCTATCCAAACAACGTCATTTTGTCTTGATAAATTCAGCCTACTGATTAGCTCATTATTACCTTTAGGAAACTGATTGTCACATAATCCATTACTTAGCTGTCCCCAGCTTTTGTTAGCCCTAAATTTGATTAGTGTTAAATGTAATTTTTTCCCTCCCCTTAAATTCTTATGTTTTTATGTGTACTCACCCTAGTAAGTCATTAATAGCTTAATAAACATTAAATATTGCTTTTCACTGTTGTCACTGTGTTTCATTTATCTACCTATAAGCCTCCAGACGGCAGAGAACTTGGGAAATTCTGTCTTTTACCTCCCCCACTCAAAGCATCTGCATATAGATAAGTTTTCACTAAATTTGTGCTGAATAATGAGCATAAATCCACTTTAATTTTGTCCAAGTTATTCATTCATCCTTTAATTAATTCCTTTTTTTAAAAAATATTTTATTTATTTAATTTATTTTAGAGACAGAGTGAGTTGGGGGAGGAGCAGAAGGAGAGGGAAAGGGAGGGGGAAAGAATTCCAAACAGACTCTGGGCTGAGCATGGAGTCTGACATGGGGCTCGATCCCATGACCCTGAGATCACCACCTGAGCCAAAATCAAGAGTCAGACGCTTAATTGAATGAGCCACCCAGCTCCCCTGAATTTGTTTATTCTAAGATACACCCCATGAGAAAACTTTGAGGTGTTGTCCATTTACCTGGTTATATAATCTGGAATAGAGACCCAAGCATGAGAAAGTACATTGTTAAAATATTCACCCTCTTATCCTTTCAATGGATAGAGAACATACCTCATAATTTAAAATATCAGCTCAATCATAAAGGTATTCAATAAATATTGGCTGAATAACTCATAAACATTAATACCAATTAGTGTGTATTTCACAAAAATAGGATACAAAAGTGAAAATATATTTAGATGCATTTGTAAATATCTCAGCATTCTTGCTCCGTACATGCAACACTAGCCTTGTGACAAAAGACGAGTTCTGGTTTATGTGACTTTGAAGAATCTTTCTCACGTTGTATTCTACCCTCAACCTATATGAACTGGCTTCCTTCCTTCACCATTCCACCAAATTACTCTTTCCAAACTCACCAATGAGCACAAAACTCTTCATTTCATACTCCATTCACTTTATGACACCTCCTGGTCTCTCCCTTTTCAGTAAATGTCACCAACATCTACCCAAGTCCAAATTCCAGAAGTCATCCATTTTTTCTTCTCTGTCTCTTTTCTAGTCCATCAGAAAGTTCTTTTTTGCTCAAATCCTAAAACATATTCCTGACATACCTACTTCTCTCCACTTCCATTGTACCCCTTTTCAGCCGCAATCACCTTCCACTGGGTCTCCAGCAAGAGCCTTTCATTTTATCTCTGCTTCTCCCCTCATTTGCCATAGGACACGAGCAAATCCAAGTCTGCTGGAGCTGGTCCCCTTCACTCTTTGGCAAGGACTCACATATTCTAAAACCAAGACCAGAGTCCACAGCCTGACCTTCCTGGACCTCTGCTGACCTTATCGAGTTTTATCTTTTCCACTCCCCAACACCCCCCACTGCACCCATTACTCTTGTGACAGAGATTCTATGCCAAAGTGTTTCTCAACCCCAAATTCTTCTCACCACCCTCCTCATGCCATCCTTCACATTCACAGGGTCTGCCCAGCTGCCCTTCATGTCACATGGACCGCCTTCATGACGTTCTCCTTGTCCCTTTCCGACAGGCAATCATTCCTTCCTTTGAACTTCTGCACCTGTGTCTTTCATAGTGCAGTAAACTCCATGATGGTTACTTCTTTCCTCTTCCTAGACTACTTGGAGTTGTTTGGAGAAAGGCACCATGTCTCATTCATCTGATAAGGCAGTGACATATGTCCTGTAGCTTCCACATGTAAGTGTTCAGTAGTGTTTGCTCCTTTTTTTCCCTGGTAAGGTGGGGCAGTTTACTGCTGGTCACAGCATCGAATAAAATGTTATTTGCAAGGAAAATTATCATCATTTGACTTTTTAGTCGTAATAGCTGTATGTGTTGTGAACATTAAAATATATGTTATAACTTTTCAGAATTAAACAGCGTTCATCCCAATGTTCACTTAAAACTGCAATTCTCCCACTTACCACCTTTTAGATACGGTCTTGCTATCATCACAGTCTGGCCGCAGACCCTATCATTCCACCCTAACCTACAGCTACCTACAGATCCGTTATCCTGAATGACTCCCAGTCCCCTTTCTAACATTTGTGTTTTTTCATTTTTATTTTTAATTGAAGTATCGTTGATGTACAATGTTTATCAGTTTCAGGTGTACGACAGAGTGATTTGACAATTCTGTATATTACTCAGTGCTCACCACGATAAGTGTAGTTACCACCATCTGTCACCACACAACATTATTACTCTATTGACTATATTCCCTATGCTGTACTTTCCATCGCCCTGACTTATTTATTTTATAACTGGAAACTTGTACCTCTTAATCTTTGTTCACTGTATTCCCTCTTTCTATATCGACTATATTCCCCATGCTCTACTTTTCATCCCTGTGACTTATCTGTTTTATAATTGGAAGTTTGTTCATGCTATTCCCTCTTTCTGAAATGTCCTGTCTCCCCTTCTCTGACTGTTGGAACTTCCCTCCTTTTACAAAGTCCATCACAGTTACAATTTCCACCAGGTGCGGGGAGGAGGGGGGCACTCTCCAGTTGTTACTGGACAAACTCAACCACTCTGTCCCCTGCAGGCCCTTCTGGTAGTCATCCACCTGTCTTGTAAGCCTGGAAGCCTGGAAGCCTGGTTCTGTCTGATGTAGCTGCACTTGTCCACTAGAGGATGGGCTCTAAAGGTAAGACTGTCCTACTCATGGGCATGTCACCAGCACCTGGAGCAGTGCCGGCTACAAATTATGCTTCGCCTTCACCTGTCGTGGAATTCATGTTTGGGCTGGTCAGTGGCCTTGCCATCATGCCAGGGATGTCGGTGGCATGGTTTCTATCTTCCAATGGATCTTAACTTTCACCCTAAACAATTTTTTAAAAAAATTCTCTATATGTTTCCCTAGCTCCATTCAGTCATTATAGTCCTGGACGCCTTTCCTTAAAGTATGGGCAGAATGACTCTGAACAAATTGGTCATTATAAATCAAAAAAAAGAAAGAAAGAAAGAAAGAAAGAAAGAGAAGAAAGAAAGAAAAAGAGAGAGGGAGGGAGGGATAGAAGGAGGGAGGAAGGAAGGAAGGAGAGAAGGAAAGAAGGAAGGAAGAGAGGGAGGAAGAAAGGAGAGAGAGACAGAGAGAAAGGAAGGGAGGAAGGGAGGAAGGAAGGAAAGGAGGAAAGGAGGGAGGGGGAGAAAGGGAGAGGGACAGAGAGAGAAAGAAAGAAATCAAAACCTATGGGGGGCAAACAGGAGTTGTGACACTTCTAGCTCTCACACGCTTGGGAACAGTACATTTTTACCTTTATGGCCCTTTACAGTTTAGCACTCGAAATACTCAGCCTGAATGACCTTGAGTTAAATTTAAATGGATTTTCCTATATGGGACAAAGTTTCAGGCCTGCCTGTACCTTGTAATAATAAGGCATTTGGTCGCAATTGTCAGGACTCTGCGCTGGCACCTTTAATATTATTTAAATTGAATTCTGTAATCGGAATGAAATACTCTCTTTCTAACACTCATATAAATGTGTAAGATAGATATTAGTTTGGCTGGTACTCATTTCACTCAAAGGAAGAAGGAAGAACAAAGAGAGGTAGAAGTGAAAGTGCGAAAATTATTCCAAAGTGTCATTGCTACCTAGATTTCGGACAAATTGTTCCAGTGTCTGTGAGAACACGCAGTGAAGAGGCAGCGTCAGTCAGGAAAGAAAAGTCCCTTGTGACTAAGATAAGAAAACTTTATTAAGTAGCGCAGGCTTTGCTGCTTTTTTGTTCATAGGAAAGAGTAATCCCATTAAAAGTAATGGCTGGGAAAAAAAAATTTTTTTAATGGAAAAAAAAAAGTAATGGCTGGAGATTGCTCACTCTTAAGACTGCTAATCAGTTAAGGTTTTTCTGGGTGTAATGAGGCTTCTGCTTTCTCTCCCTCCTTATAAATTGATGACATGGGTTGAGGAGAGAGGCCCCTATGAATATAATTCTGACACTTGAAACTTAAAAAAAATTAATCTTAAATATCTTCAGGTAGAGGGATGCATGCAATTAAACACGGACTGAAATGGCCCTCCTGCTTTAAGGAATAGTTTCTAAGTTCAAATGGTGCTGTAGACATCATGACACGACCTCCCTTAATTTTCCTTGTGGGGTAAGTTTTAAGATCTCCACCAAGGAAGATACAGGGTTTAACCTGCTTACCCAAAGTCATTCCCACAGGCATTTGTTAGACGGGGATTTGGATGCAACTTTCGGCAGGTTCCAGAGCCCATGTTTCAGGGTTAGAAACAGCCGAAAGTTCTTGATGAGCAAGTTTGATGGCAACCATGGGCCATCACAGCGGCTGCTCCGGGTTGAATTGTGCCCCTCACCTGTCCGAGTTCTTATGTTGAAGTCTTAACCTCCAGTACCTCCGATAGTGACCTTACGGAGATAGGGTCCTTACAGATGTCATCAGTTCGAATGACGTCATACAGAAGTGGGGTGGGACCCTGACCCAATATGACTGCTGTCTTTATAAGAAGAGGAAATTTGGACGTAGACACGCACTACAAGAATGCTATAAGAAGGGGAAAGCAGAGAGGAGGGCGAAGCTTCCGGGGGTCAAAAGTCAAAAGCACCAAAGATGGTCAGGAAACCATCGGCAGCTAGTGAGAGGCTTGGAACAGATTCTCCCTCACAGCTCCCAGAAAGAACCAGCCCTTCCAGCACCTTGATCTCAGACTTCCAGCCTCCAGAACTGTGAAACAATAAATCTTCATTATTTAAGCCACTCGTTTGTGATGTATCCTTACAGCGGCCCCAGAAAATACCAGATAATAGTCCTTGGTGACGAAAACAAAGTGGCAGTAGAAACGAACCAGACTGACAGTCAAGGATGTCTCAGAAGCAGATTCTTGGAATTACATGCTTATTAGAGATAGATAGATAGATAGATAGATAGATAGATAGATAGATAGATAGATACAGACATACCTTTATTTGTATGGAAAAAAAAGAATGATGTCTGTGATAAACTGTTTTCAGTGAAAAATTATCTTTATGATTCTCTCCTGATAAACTCTAGAAGAGCTTTGTCTCAAACACATTCTGAAGAGAAAATACAGCCCCCAATTAGAAATCCTCCCTTTCATACTGTGGTCCAGGTTGTCCATAGCCCTGACCCTACAGAGTTCCCAAAATAGGTTATTCTGCGAGAAAGAGACTGGGGAATTCGAGTTTCTTTTTTGCTAATAAGGCTTATGAGTAATCACCGTAGTTCTCGGTTCAAAGTTGTTAGCCAAATCCGCCTACAGCAGAAATCAATGTGAATGGTGTGGAGGAAAAAAACACAAAGAAAGGAGAGGGGGAAAATATAGTAACGCTTTCTTGCTCTGACTCTGGGAGTTGGCACACACTTGCTTTTTTCCTTCTCTCTTTTACCCCAGGACCATATTGTGTTTCTTCTAATCGAGTTTTATGTTGCAAATTGTTTTTCGATCTTGAAAGAAGCTCAACTGAAGGAGAATCGTCTTTCTACTCTGAAGCCTTGAAGCACACATACTTCCCTTGCGAGTTAAAGAAGAAAAAGTGTAAATAGGAGTGTCTCACAACAACCGCATGCTTGCAATTACTGGTATGGTTCACAGAGTACCTGTGTCTCCCTGCATGATAACACCTCCCACCCTGCGTTGCCAATTTATATATTGTCTGTGTCACCATTAAGATTATCACCTCCATATCATCAAGGACCATACATATTGTTTATAAACTGATTTTTTTGGGTGTTTGTTTTGTTTTGTTCTGTTTTTTTTTGTTTTTGTTTGTTTTTTGGTTTGTTTTTTGTGTTTGTTTGTTTTGTTTTTACTTCTGGCGGTGTGGTCCCTGAATTAGCAGCCTCAGCGTCAACTGGGAACTTGCTGGAAATACAGAATCTTGGGCTCCGTCCCAAGCCTACCTGTTCACAAGATTCCAGGGTATTCCTATGCAAGGAGCATCCTTTGAGAAGCGCTGCTCTGACTTCTTACACATGTGGTCATGTGAAAAGTGTTCCTCAAGCATTTATCGTACAACTTAACTGATACGTGAATGGACCTAAGATGGAGAGCCTGCTGGCGTGGGCTCACTGTGAAAGCTTTCTCCTACTCTTCCCTACATTTTAGAAAACTTAGGTAGTGTCTTGGTCCCATCTTAAGTGCCAGAGCAATGAAAAGAAACAGGGGGACCTTGGAGCTCTTTGAGCATGGAGCTGTCCCCCCAGGGTTATAGGAACACTCCACATCCCTCACTGCCGCCACAAGTGGGTCTAACGTTCAAGGCTGCTGCCCCAGACCCCCCAGAGCCCCTGCCATGACAGCCTGGGCGTATTTCCCTTTTCCTCTCACAGGCCTGGGCTGGTGGAGAAAGGCCACAGGCAACCTCCCGCATGAGCCACATGAGGTAGAGATAATCCCCATTCCCCTAGCACAGGAAAAAATGTAGTGCTTCTCTTTAAAATCCTTCAATACGTGGCAGCGGTCTCCAGAGCTGGGGAGCGAACGCTTTCCCCCATCTGGACTATCCTGGTCTTGAATTCTCACTCCTCTCTCCATCTCTAGCCACCACCTCTGCTCCAGCCACTTCACGCTGCTTCCAGAAGAAGCTCTAGCACTCCATGCCCTTCCAGGCCTGTCCAGCTGTGATAGCGCTGTTTCTACACCTGCAAAGGGGACTGTTCTCAAGTCACTTTCTTGGGCAAGATTTACTGGTTGTTCTTTTTTTTTTTTTTTTTTAATATTTTATTTATTTATTCGACAGAGATAGAGACAGCCAGGGAGAGAGGGAACACAAGCAGGGGGATTGGGGGAGGAAGAAGCAGGCTCATAGCGGAGGAACCTGATGTGGGGCTCGATCCCATAACGCCGGGATCACGCCCTGAGCCGAAGGCAGACGCTTAACCAACCGCTGTGCCACCCAGGCGCCCCTACTGGTTGTTCTTTAACGCTCCATAACAGGCGGTGCTCTTTAGCCGTTACTTAAGGATAGGGCAACTCTCTTACCTGCCATTCTTCCCCATTAAACTCTTTGAGGGAAGCTATTACATGCTCTTTTTGTCTTGGTCATCTGGGAGCCATTCAATCAGTGTATGGTGATGAAGGAATAAACGCTTTTTAAAAATATTTTATTTATTTATTTGACAGAGAGAAACAGCACGCACAAGCAGGGAGAGCGGTAGGCAGAGGGAGAGGGAGAAGCGGGCTCCCCACCCAGCAGGGAGCCCAATGCGGGGCTCCATCCCGGGACCCTAGGATCACCACCTGAG
The DNA here is from genome assembly GCF_024610735.1 of Ursus americanus. Taxonomy (NCBI): domain Eukaryota; kingdom Metazoa; phylum Chordata; class Mammalia; order Carnivora; family Ursidae; genus Ursus; species Ursus americanus. The sequence goes on from NC_142154.1 coordinate 14,828,947, forward strand.
CTGAAGGCAGACGCTTTAGCATCTGAGCCACCCAGGCACCCTGAAAAAATGCTTTTCTGTCTTTGCTGAAGTCAGTGTCACCTGCTACTTCCTTGACCGTGGCTGCTGCGGCTACCACATGTATAGCTGTAGTGATAAAGACAGCCGGACGGTCCCTCGATGGCAAGGACTATGTAACATTCATATCTTTACCCTTGTACCTATCAGAGAATCTGGGGCATAGGAATTGCTTAATCAAGGTTCATTGAATCTACGTTGTAAAAAATAAAATGAAATAAAATAGTAAAGTAAAAAAACAAAACTGTTCATTAAATAAATGGTGAAGTGTAGGCTTTCACATGCACAAGCCAGACCACAACCCAATGAAAGAAATGTAATTATTTTCATGTCTTTTTAGAGATTGACTCAAACAGCTGTTTGTTTTGTTTTGTTTCATTTTTATGAAATTTACTACTTAGTAAGTTACCTCAAGCACAGGCTACTTGACTCTGCATCGCACCCCCTTTCTATCATATCAGATGATTGCACGTATGTTCCTTTATCTCAGTGGTCACCGAGCACTCGAAATGTAAACATGGACACACGTGATAGATGTTTCACCGTATGTTTTCTATTAAATCAATCTTTCTCTGCTTTCCTGGGACTTAAATCAATACGTACGATCATGCGAGGGTACACAGCTGCACAAAAGCCTTGGAAACTCAGTCCATTCATTGGTAGAGCCAAAGCTGTATGTTATTTCTTCAAATGTGTATTTGTATTTATGATTGAGAAAGTGTAGAAAACACGACTAGGAAGGGAAATCCTACTCGCTGCATGTCCAATAAAAGATAGCTTGTCAGAAGTGATGATGCTGGACTGTTATGCTTTAATTTGGAATGAAATATGGGGCAGTCAAATGAGATTTTTTTTTCTCTACCAATTAGAAAAAAATTAACCTTGTGTTGATGGAGAACAGATTTGTTCTGTTTCCCTTTTGTTACACATGCTGGGAACTCCAATGGAGATGAAATGGCACTGCCATTGAAATTCTATCACGGGAAGAATTTACCCCCTCCCCGTATTTTGACTTGCAAAAAAAAAAAAAAAAAAAAAGTTAAGCTAGCATCTGACCAAGGCTCTGGTCTTTTCTAGTATTATAATAATGCCAGTACAACTGACAACGTTATGACTGAGGTTAGCAACTTTTTGTTTCTGATACTTGGGAGAATATTATTTTGAAATGTGAGAAAAAGAATTAAATGATTCATAAGGCAACAGCTTCACTGGTGGCGGCATTCAGTGATAGAAAAGATGAACAGGGTTATTACGCAGCTTAAATCCATTTTGAGAATCTACATTACTGTCCTCATTATTTGAGTTTTTATCTGTGCTAAAAGAAGACATGGACACTGAAGTGTTTCATTCCATTGTGATTTTATGGACACTTAGAAAATATTATCATTAAAGTGAAAAGAATTAATTGTTCAGAATAAATCGTTTGTTAGGTCACTAAGTAGATTCCTAATTGTTTTTGGAGACTGACAGAAAGAATGGGTATGTTCTAAAGAGGAAAACAAAAACTTTTTAAAAGTATTTGCACAGTCAGTGATCTTATTTGTGTTCTGGGTTTTATTCCATGTTTGGTATTTGTCGGAACCCGGAGAAAAGGGGCGCCTGGGTGGCTCAGTCGTTTAGCGTCTGCCTTCGGCTCAGGGCGTGATCCTGGCATTCTGGGGTCGAGCCCCGCATTAGGCTCCTCTGCTGGGAGTCTGCTTCTTCCTCTCCCACTCCCCTGCTGTGTTCCCTCTCTCGCCGGCTGTCTCTCTCTGTCAAATAAATATATAAAATCTTAAAAAAAAAAAAAGAAGAAGAAGAAGAAGAACCCGGAGAAAAATGTCAGCAATATACATACATTTAGAGAAGTAGGGGAACCATGCTTTGGGTAACTACTGAAATACACGATTTTTAAAAATTCTTCACATTATTATTATTTTAAATTCTTCACATTTTTATATTGTTCTGGGGAATCTGCATTATTTATTTACCTATACTAAAGTATTGTTTTACAGGAAGCTAGGACAGAAAAAGCAGAATCTTCTATGGGAGCTGACCATAAGCATTTATTTAAATCTGTGCTCTTCAAAGAGGGGTGCATTACATTGGGGTGACAAGAAAATCTACTCAAGTGTGGAAAAATACATTACAATGTGTGATTATTTGTCTTCAATAAAAAAAGACAATTAAACGTTATTAATATTTTATATGTGGATCAGCACCTGGGTTACCATTTATCAATAGTCAGATATTCACTCACCTGGAGAGGTGGGTCTCTAGGAGGGACTCTGACTTGTATTCATTTTTAGCATGCCACGAGATGCTACAATTCACATGCTCTTGGTTAAGTTCACGTGTAATATAGCATAAATCTGGCATTAATTAACTAACTTTTATAAAATAGACAAGTGTTTTAAAAAACAACTCCTAAAAAAACACACCTGATATTGAAAAATAATAATGTCAATGTATAAGAAAAAGAACTCAAGAGACACACCTAGAGGTGAGGATGAGATGGCATCTTGAAAAAGAACACTTGGGAAAGTTTTCACTGTTATATAACATGTACCAAATGTTTACCACATGATACGTGGGCACATATGAATTTTCACATGTGCACACATCACACACAGGCAGAAAATCTTGGAAACATACTTTTTCTAATTGCTTGAAAACATCATTCAAATTACAATCTCAGTGGGTTTTAGCCCCATTTATTGAGCATATAAAAATGTAACACCTTTTGATTAGTCTGCACGATGAACTGAGTGACAAAACAGAGAATACATCTGTTGGATTTCAATACCAACTTTCGTATAATTGGCAGATGATATTGACAGAATGTGGCAAGCTTCTGTGAGTTTTTTTCAACTATGACAACCATTGTAACTGGGTAATTGGAATAAACTGCACTTGGAGACAGACCTTCGTGTGTCTGCAGACTTTGAAAGAGAAAGACTGTTTCTGCTTTAGATATTCTGTTAGTAAATTTTAGTGAATGAAAAAAGTTATTTAGACTGTGAATAAATAAAATAAATCTTCTGCCTAATGCTTTTTCTTTTACTTCTTAGTTCTCTATTGGTTCTATTGTTTACATAACATGCACATAGTACAGTGATTTTGTAATCTATAAAAAAACTTCTGTGCATATGTTGAGACATGTAAACTGATGAGTAAGTTTAAGTGAGTTTGTAGGCCACTGGAAAGTCTCATAGGCATTGGTACTTGACCCTGTGTTGGTCTCGTCTCTCCATATTTGATAGCACATGCTTACCCCTTCATGGTATCGTGACACAGTACTGTAGAAGATGATTTATTGACAGCATTAACAAAAAAGTTATAGTGGAAGCATTTGGTCCTGAAATTGTACAGTCATTGTGTGTGTCTGTGTGTGTGTGTGTGTGTCTGTGTGTATAGATTTATGCTATTAAATTGTTTAGGGAATAGTATATAATCAACACAAAATATTGTAAAACTAGACTAATTTGGATTAATTAGGAAGAAAAGGCTATCTACTTTAATAATTAGAGCTACAAAATTTATTTTCAGAGCAAAGCAGTATCTGCTATTTTCTGATACACACAGTCCCTTCTCTGGAAAGAAGGATTGCTTCCATGATCTTCAGTTTGCATATACAAATAATTCCATTATTATATGCAAATACATGATTCTCAAGTGTTTGGAATTTTCCCCTTAAATAAATATTCTTGCCTACTATTTTGTGTACATGGATAATTTGTCCAGCAAATTATTTTATGCAAAGATTTGTTTCAGTCCATCCTCTGTCTTATTTATTATCAATTCTAGATTAGCAAGGTATGGATTATTTAGATTTTGTGGAACTTTTCTCTTTAGTCCAATAATTGGAGGATTTAAATCTTGAATTTCTGTTTCCACGTCTCCCCCTCTCCGTCATGAATGTGGCCTTTCTTGCCATACCCATTACTCTTACTATTATACAAGTGGGGAACGCTAGCTCTATTTTTCAACTAAACTGTCTCTTTTTTCACCTTAGCAGATTGGTAGCCGTGAAGTCAGGAAGTGTAGATCTTAAAAGGTCTCGGAAGGCAATAGGTGTTGAATAAGCTGTTAAACAAGAGAATTGGGAGTCCTTTGTCATCATTCCGGGAGCAACATTGATTGATGTGAGCAGGGCCCAGTATTGGTTTTAGATAAACAAGATAAAGGCAAGGATCAAGAGGAACTGTTGAGGCTAAGGTTTAGAAAAGGTGATTTAAGAAAAAAAATGCCAACAAAATAACAAGGAACTTTGTTATTTCTCAACTGCCTTTCCTTATGGTCAGGTTCACATCAAATGATCTGAGCGCTGAGCTACTTGCTTCACAGTGGTGGTCCAATCCTGGGTGTGCGTGGTGTGCGTTCACCATCCCCAGGGGATAGAAAGAAGAAGGCATAGTCACAGCCCTCCTAGGGTTATGGGATGCACAGGAAAGCAAACAAGCTATACACAGTTTAAAAAAATAAGGTTGTTGGGGTGCCTGGGTAGTCAGTTAAGCATCGGCCTTTGGCTCAGGTCATGATCCCGGGGTCCTGGGATCCAGCACAATATTGGGCTTTTTGTTCAGCGGGGAGTCTGCTTCTCCTTCTCCCTCTGCCACTCCCTCGCTTGTGTGCTCTCTCTCTTTCTCTCTGTCAAATAAATAAATAAAATCTTTAAGCAACCTTGTCCCCACCGCCACCCCACCTGGGGCATAAAGCTGGCAGCTCTCTGGCGGGAAGGCAAGTTCATCTCTGTGAAAGTCCATGGAAAGAGATACTGGAATCACAGACAAATCATGGCTAGGATGCATAAAGAAGCTGTTGGTCCACACATCAGAGTATTCATATTATAAATACCTCTATTTTTATTTGGTATAATTTGACCTGTCCCAGTACAATTTGTAGCCCTCCATGCCTCTTTTTGGAGAAGAAGAAAATGGAAGTGGGATCACTCAATTAAAAAAAAGAAAAAGAAAAAAAAAATTGGTCCCAAGTGGCTAAGCATGGGGTCAGCCCAGGACCAGAAAAATCATTCTTCACTTTCAGATGCTCATCTCAACTTTCCCCGGATGTTTGATGCAAGGAGTGACTGGTCCCTTACTTGGGGAAACCTGCCGGGTGGTGGGTGATAAAAAAGTCCCAGGTCCAGGGAGGCCGCCATTGCTGTTCAGATGCATGCTTCCTAAAACACTGCTGGGAACCACTCCTCAGAGGTATATCTGCTGAAAATTGTCCTCCCATCAGACACCATGTATATTCCTAAGGGTGTGGGCTATCCCACTTGTGAGTGAAGCACAGTTGACTTCCCACCTCTTCCTCCACCAGCACTTGAGTGTGATCTCAGCTGATCTTTGTTTAAAACACACACTTACACTTAAAGAAATTCCTACTTAGAAAAATCAGTCTGCAAGACAAAAAGTAACCATAATACATTTTAAACATTATACAGTAGGCATGAAAAGCCATTACTGATTGACTGGAGTATGGTTAAATTCCAGACTAATATTTATTTATAATACAGCTTGTCTCTCATACTCTTAAACTGAGTAAAGTTAATCAGCAAGAAGTTATCTTCTCGAGGCTGGGGAATAAAGTCCAAGTCAGTGCTGATGTTTCCATCCCTGAATGCTTTTAAAAAATTTCGAAGAGAAAGCAGTCAATATCTTGCTCTATTTATTCCCTTTGGCATTTTCCCCAGTGCCTTCACCTTCTGACCTAACTTTCTGCCCTTCCTCCTTCATGCTCCCAGGATTCCACTGAGGCTTCTTCACAAACCAAGTACTATCATCCATTGGAGCTTAAAATACTGGTTTGTTGGAATTTAATGTTTCCCCTCTCTACCAAACTAAATAAAAGGTCAGTTTGATAGTACTGAACATGCTATAGCATTATGTAAAAGGAATTAAATTTGGAGGCTTCTTAAATGTTAGAATTAGAGTTACCTTTACTCTATATTCATGATTCAGTTTATGGTACAGATAAGGTACATAGCTGTAGCTTTCATAGGATTTGACCTAGGAAAGAACATATAGTAATAGTGTTGTGGGTTTTGGACTCAGATTTGTAATGAAATCATGGTGTTCTACAACTGGTATATGTGTGATCTTGAGTAAATCATGTAAGCTCTTTAAACCTTAGATCTCTTACCTATAAAATGAGGGTAAAGTACTTTCCTGGTAGAGTTGATGTGAAGGTTAATTAGGATACTTCATGTAAAACAATCAGCACATTTCCTGGCACTGATTATTATTATTTTAGACCCTGCAAAAGTACCTTTGGAGAAGATTAGAAATAGTCCTTCTAATCATTGATGCAGTTATGGTTGTATCTATTCATTCTTTCATGCGTACGTCCCTATATTCCAACATTCACCCAATAAAAACATTTTATTATAAATATTATATGCTAAGCCCTGTTCGGTACCAGGGCAAAAGTAAATAGGCGAGTTCTGTGAGCTGAACTGTGCCCCGCAAAATTCATATGTTGAAACTCTAAACCCCTCAATGTGGCTATATTTGAGTTATGGTTTTTAGGAGATTATTAAGGTTAAATGAGGTCATAAGAATGGAGTGCTAATCCCTCTCTCTCTCTCTCTGTCCTTTCTCTTTGTATGCAATCACAGAAAGCCATGTGAAAATCTAGTGAAAAGATGGCTATCCATAAGCCAGGAAGAAAGCTCTCAACAGAAACCTTCATTTTGGACTTCCTAGCCTCAAATTCCCAGAATTTGAGAAAATAAATTTCTCTTATTTAGTCCACCAAGTCTGTGATCTTATGTTATGGAAGCCCCAGCAAACTAATACAAAAAGAATCTTGAATTCCTTACAATCTTAAAAAATACTTTAAAAACTATGCTTTTCTCTTACTTTTGAAACACTGCAAAAATTTTGGTTTATTAGGAATTGATAAAGTGTTGAAATCACCAATGTATTGGAGGTGAGCTCTGCTCAAGTAAGACCTTGTTGAATAAGTATTTCAAAGATCCGTCAAAATGAGAGAATTTTTTTCTTTTTAATGAAATAATAGTTGTAACCTTTCATTTTTCTTAAAAATCATCACTGAATTGCCAGCAAATTCTCCATATCCAAAATAGATAAAAGTAGATGACACTGAGATTTCAACTTCTGGATGGATGGAATACATCTAGAATACACTTCTCTATTCCTCCTCTAAGTACAACACCAACAAAAATCCCTGGATATTACCTATAGAACAAAACTTGAAGGCTGTGGAAGATGGAAAGAAGAAAGAAGATTAGTTATGGGCCTCAGGACCCAGAGAGCAACTTGGCAGTGAATACCCTGGATTTTCTTTTTGTCTCATATATCTCAGACTGAGGGCTAGAGAAGTCGACAGTCTCGTTCAGAAAAATCATTGAGCAAACAAGAATGGAACAAAATAACAACAAACTAGGAGGAAGAATTCTTATTTATCATATTATATCATTTAAAATGTGAACTTTTTAACAGATAATTATGAGATACAAAAAAAAAAAAAAAATCAAGGAAGTATGGGCCATGAACAAGCAGAAAGCAAGCCAGTACAAGCTGTCTCTAAGGGAGCTCAGATGTTAGATTTACATTAAGCATAAAATTTAAATAAGCTCTTATAAATAGACTCAATGAATTAAAGGAAACCAAGTCAGAATAATGAAAGGCTAGTGGAGGAGCAACATGTTACCAAGTAGAGGATACCAGCAGAGAAAAGCCATAAGAGAACCAAGTAGAAATTATGCAGCTGAATAGCACAGTAACTGATTTTTTTTTTTTAACACTAGAAGGGCTCAGGTGGAAATCTGAACTGGCATAAGAAAGAATCAGAAAACTGAAGTATAGCTCAGTAGAGATTATGCAATTTAAAAACCAGGGAGACAAAAGAATAGATAAGAAATGAGCAGGGCTTCAGACAAATGTAAGAAGCCAGGAAGCATACTTGAGCATAATGGGAGTCCCAGAATAAGAGGGGAGTAAGGGGACCAGAAAAAATATTCAAACAATAATGGCTGAAAACTTCCAAAATCTGATACAATATATTTGCCTACATATTTAAGAGGCTCAAAGAATTCCTAGTAGAATCCAGATCCCAGACATGGCATAATGAAAATATTGACAAGAGACTCTTGAAAGCTGCAAGAGAAAAATGACTCATCGTGTACAGGGGATCTTTAATAAAACTTAGAGCTGATTTTGTCAATAACAGAACAAATATCAAGAGCAACATGCTCATCTCAATAAATACAGAAAAAGCATTTGACAAAACTCAATACCCTATCGTGATAGAAAACACTCAACAGGGGCGCCTGGATGGCGCAGTCGTTAAGCGTCTGCCTTTGACTCAGGGAGTGAGCCCGGTGTTCGGGGATCAAGCCCCACATCAGGCTCCTCCGCTGGGAGCCTGCTTCTTCCTCTCCCACTCCCCTGCTGTGTTCCCTCTCTCGCTGGCTGTCTCTCTGTCACATAAATAAAAATAAAATCTTTAAAAAAAAAGCAAAAACAAAAAAACACTCAACAAATTAGGATTAGAAAAACTTCCCCCACTTAACTGTGTCTATGAAAAATTCATAACTAACATCATCTGCAGGGTAAAAGACTGAAAAATTTCATCTTAAGTTTGCACAGAACACAAAGATGTCTGTTTTTACTGCTTCTATTCAATATTATCTTAGAGGTTCTATTCAGGGTAATGAGGAGAAAAAGAAAAAGACTTTCAGATTAGAAAGGAAGAAGTAAAATTAAAACCGTTTCCAGATGAAATAATCTTGTATACAGAAATTCCTAAGGCACCCAGAATGATACAATTAGAATTAACAAGGAGTTCAAAAGATTACATGATATAAATCAGTAGGCAAAAGTCAGTTGCGTAACTATACGCTAGCAGTGAACAATGCAAAAATTAGATTTGGAAAACAATTCCATTGGTTAACATCAAAGAGAATAAAATAATGAGAAATCAATTTAACAAAGAGAGTGCAAGACTTGTCTATTGAATACTATAAACAATGTTGAAGGAAAACCAATATAAATGTGCAAACATCTCATGTCTATGAACCAGAAGATTTCGTATTGTTGAGATGGCCATACTTCACAAACGTATCTACAAATTCAGTACAAGAAATCCCTATCAGAATCTCACCTGCATTTTTTGCAGAAATTGACAAGCTGGTCTCAAGATTGAAAGAGTCCATTTTTGGAAAAAAAAATAATTTGAAAATAAGGATAAAGTTGGAAGTCTTATGCTTCTCTATTTACAAACTTACTGCAAAGCTGTAATTATCAAAGTAATGTGGTACTAGAATAAAGATAGGCATACAGACTGATGGAATAGAAAGCAGAAGTAAATAAACCCTTATATTTATAGTGGGTTAGTTTTGGACACAGGTGCCATAACAACTAAATGGAGAAGTGACTAGTCTGCAATTGACAGTGTTGTTCCAGCTGGATATCCACATGTAAATAAAGGTCTTCTATTTCATACCTTATATAAAATTAATACAAAATGGATTGTAGACCTAAATGTAAGAGCTAAAATGATAAAACTCTTAAAATAAAGCATATGAATAAATCTTTGCAAAACTGAATATGTGATAGTTTCGTAGATAAGACCTCAAAAGAGCAGGCAACAACAACAAAATTAGATAAATTGACTTCATCAAAATTAAAGACCTCTGTGCTTCAAAGTCATTATCAAGAAAATGAATAGATAATTTAATGGGGGAAAATACTTGAAAATTATATATCTGATAAGGAACTTGTATTAAAAAATACAAAGAACTTACAAGTCATCAATAAAAAGATCAATAAGAAAATTTAAAAATGAGCAAAGAATTTGAATAAATATTTCTTCAAGTAAGTTATACAAAAGGTCAAGCACATGAAAAAATCTTCAACATCAGTCGTCATTAGGGAAATATAAATCAAAACCACAGTGAGATAATATTTACACCTTTAAGAGAGCTATAATAAAAAGTGAGACAATAACAAGTGTTGACATGGATGTGGAGGAATTGGAACTCTCCAACATTGCTGATGGGATTGTAAAAACGTGGATCCACTCTCAAAAACAGTTTGACAGTTCCTCAAAATGTTGAACATTGAGTTATCATAGGATTCAGTAATCTACTCCTAAGTATAAAACAAGAGAATCTTAAAAAATATATACCCATGTATACATACATTAAAAAAAAAAAGTAAATTAGTGGGGGGGGGTTGCTGGGTGGTTCAGTCGGTTAAGTGTCCGACTCCTGATTTCAGCTCAGGTCATGATCTCAGGGTTTCATGAGCCCCATGTCAGGCTCTACTCTGGATATGGTTGTGGAGCCTGCATAAGATTCGCTTTCTACATCTCCCTCTGTCCTTCACTCACCCTCTCTCTCTATGAGAGAAGAAAGAAAAAGAAAGAAAGAAAGAAAGAAAGAAAGAAAGAAAGAAAGAAAGAAAGAAAGAAAGAAAGAAAGAAAGAAAAAGAAAGAAAGAAAATGCATCAGTCAAACTTATGGAAAATAAAGACAGAGAATAAATCTCAAAAGAAGAGATAAAGAAAGAAAAACCCTTACCTATGGGGGAAAATAATTCAGATAATACTTAGCTTCTCATCAAAAATCAAAGAAGCCAATAAGTAGTGTCCAAATATTTTTACGGGGTGAAAGAAAGGAGCAGTCAGTTCATAATTCTATGCCCAGAGAAAATATCCTTCAGTAAGATAAGGGAAATCAAGACATTCTCAGGTAAATGGAAACTAAGAAAAACTGTTGCCAGCAGACCTACTCTAAAATAATTAGCAAAAGAGAGTTCTCTACACAGAAAAAAAATGAAACAGAAACAAACAAAATCCTGGAACATCAGTCAGGTTTCCGCCATAGATACAGAGCCTGTAACATATGTAATAGATCTGTCTCTAGGAATCGGATTACACTACTTTGAGGGGTGTTGAGGCTAGTCTGGAATCCGTAGGGCAGGAAACTCTCAGGCAGGAGCTGACATTGCTGTCCACAGCTACAATTTCTTTTTCTTCAGGAATACCCCAATTTTACTCCTCAGTCCTTTCAACTAATTGGATAAGGCTCACCCATATTATTAGGGAAAATCTCCTTTCCTTAAAGTCAATTCACTGGAGATAATCATAATATCTACAAACATACGTTCACAGCAACAACTAGATTCAGGTTTAAATAACTGGGGGTGTAGCTTAGCCAAGTTGTTACATAAAATTGAATATCACAGTTGACGACTTGTCAATTTGGCACAAATACACATCTTCTGAGACCATTCTTAATCTATAAATAAAGATAACAGAGTCATACTTCCACCTAACCTGGCATGGCTATCCTGTGTACAGCTGAAAATGTGCTAACCCCTTCCTCAGAAGAAGATGCAAAGTCCGTGGGTGACGCTCACTCTTCTTTCTGATATCTTATAATTTAATTACTGAGATAAAATTATATATACTTATTATTACTGAGATATAAAGTTAACTACGAGTAAACCATCCTCTGTCAGGTAACAATAGAAGAAGAAAACAAAGGCTTACTACATATGTACACATATATACAAACATATTCATAACTAAACAGGAAGAAATGCTCAGAATCATTACTGTCTTCATTTCTATAACTTGTCACATGGTTGTAACTGATACGTTCTCCACTACCCATTCCATATTTCCTTTGCTCTCAGCAAGTACCTCAGATTGTCGTGGGTTTTTGTCTGGTGGAGTTATCCACATTTTCATTTCTGTCTGAATTCCTTAGAATGCCTGCCTGAATTGAGTCGTTGTAGATTTCCATTGACTTTAATCACGGTATATCGCCATATAAGGATGTTGTAAGAGATCTGTTGCATTTCAGATATATATTCCTCCTTACTTTCATGGTGTAGTAGCAGCCCAATTCCCCCAAGATAATGACAAGAACTCACTCTAGCTGGCACAGTAAGTCTCCTCTCTGCCTGTTGATTCAGAGGCATGAGGACCCCCAAGTTGCCAGGTGGTAGTCTTAAATTCCATTTCAAGGAATCATTGTTGTGTCTCCTGGTCGAAGTATTTCTCTCTTTGGAACAAGGGTCTCTGGAACAGAGCATAAGTCCCAGAGACAGGAAGCAAACATTTTTCTATCATGTGATTTCAACTGTTCACGATGAACTAATTGTCTGATCCATCGAGCCATAAATGTTGGTACGCACAATAGCGTTCTGTTATGAAATGGAAGTGGTATACATGAGATTGGACTCAACTAGCCCTAAAGGCACAGGTCTATTTCATGAGAAAGTGGTCCAAATACCCATGGAACCTACTTCTGCTTCATTACTTTCTCTCCCTACTACATGTATGGCTTTATGAGTGTTTCCTTACAATCAATTGACTGAGGAAGAGAATTTTTGGGTCTGATTTCCTAATAGTTCTGCACTAGAAATGAAGGTACTTGCCCTGAAATTGGAAGCTCAGCACTATTGTGCCTTTCTGGGACATCCCTGAAGGACAGCAGTGAAGGACAATCCGCCTGGTAGGCAGTACTTGGATTATTGTACCTGGTTGTACATTTTGCTTAGAAAAAAAGAAATGGTCAGAGGTATAGGCTTATACTGATTCATGACCTGTGGTCAGTGGTTTGGCTGGATGGTCAGAGACTTTAAAAGAACATGATTGTGAATGGTCCCTAAAGAGTGACCTCAGTTTAACAATCAAATATATAAGACAACCTACTCTGGGAATTCCAGTCAGCCTCTTTCCTTAAGCACTCTTGCCATTGTCCAATGGGCTCATGAACAAAATGTCTGTAGTGACAAGGATGGCAGTTATGCAAGAGCTCAGCAACTTGGCTTCATCTCACCAAGGCGAATCTGACTATAGTTAAGCTGAGTGTCCAGTCTGCCAGCCACAGAAACCAACATGGAGTACCTGATGTGGCATCAGTCCCTGAGTCATTCAGCTAGCTACCAAGTGGCAGGTTGATTACATTGGAAAGGGCAGCATTTTGTTCTTCCTGGAATAGACACACACTCTGGATAAGGGTTTATTTTCCCTGCATGCAGTGCTTCTGCCAAAGCTACCATCTGTGGACTTACAGAATGCTTTATTCCACACAGCATTGCTTGAATGTGAAGCTTGCACCCCAGCAAATGGTTTGCAGCAGGTAGGCCGGTGCTCATGGATTTCACTGGTCTTTCCATATTTCTCCATCAGCTTGAAGCAGCTAGCTTGACAGAATGGTGGAATGGCCTTTGACAATTCAGTTTCAGTGCCAGCTAAGTGGCAGTACCTCAGGGCCGGAGAAATGTCTTCCATTGGGCTCTATATGCTCAAACTCATTGTTTAATATATAATGTTACTTCTCTCATAGCCAGGATTCATGCGTTCAAGAATCAAATAAATATCCTATAACTAATAGGTAAGTTCAGTAAGGTTGTAAAATGTAGGATAAACACACAAAAAGCAATTTTATTTCTATGTATGGATACCAAAATTTTAAATACAATATTTTTACAATTGCAAAATTTACAGTTATTAAATATGAATTACTTTGTGTGAATATAAGAAAATACATATACAATTTACATGCTACAAACTATACAATGTTAATGAAAAAACCAAAGATACAGTGACTAGAGAGGCTTACCATGTTCGTTCTTAGAAAACTCAACATTGTACAGTTTTCAATTATCTTCAAATTGATACACAGTTTGTGTAAAATTTCCACTGAAATGCCAGCAGGATTTTTTACAGATACAGACAAAGCTATTCAACAATATTATGGTAAGGCAAAAAAAAAAAAACCCCAAAAAACAAAACCCAAGAAACTAGAATAGCTAAAACAACTATAAAAAGAAGAAAGTGGGAGGAATCAGTCGGCCTGATATCAAGACTTATTATATAGATATGGTAACCAAGACTGTGATGGAAGGGTAGACATAGATCAATAGAACAAAATAGAGAGCCAAGAAATAAGTCCACAAAAATGAGCCCAGTTGATTTGGGCAAATGTACAAAAGAAGTGAAATAAAGAAAGGATAGATAACTATTTCCGCAAATGGTGCCAGAGTCATTCCACATCCATAAACAATCAGACAAAGAAAATTAACTCAACTGGATCAACTCAGAAGGGATTAAGGACTTAAATGTAAAGTATAAAAGTTTTAAAGTGTTAGGAAAAAACAGAAAAATGTTTGCATTTTAGGGCTGGAAGATATGAAACTTCACACCCAAAACATAATGTATAAAATAAAAAGTTGACAAATCGGACATCATCAAATTAAATACTTTTGTTCTGTGAAAAACTCTGTTGATAGGATGTAAAGACAATCTACAGTTTGAAGAAAATATTTGTAAACCATGTCATTGACAAAGAACTAGTATCTAGACTATATAAAGAATTGTCAAAATTCAACAGCAAAACAAAACAAATTAATGTGAAAATGGACAAAAGACATGAAAAGTATATACAGATAGCAAAAGAAGCACATGAAAAGATATTCGATATCATTAGCCATTAGGGAAATGCAAATTAAAATCACAAAAGATATTCCTACACCCTTGTCAAAATGGTTAAAATAAAAAATAATGACAACACCTAATGCTGGCAATGATGTGGTAAAGGAGAATCACTCATACATTGCTGGTGGAAATGTAAAATTGTGGAGCCTCTGTGGAAAACAGTTTGGTACTTTCTTATGAACCTAAGGACACAATTACTTTACAACCTAGCAATTGCACTCCTAGGCATTTTTACCAGAGTACTGAAAACTTATGTTCACTCAAAAACCTGTACAACTATATGTATAACAGCTTTATTTCATAATTGCCAAAAACTAAAAACAACCCAGATTTGTTTAATGGGTGAATGATAGAAAAAAAAGTGTGATACATTTACACTAGGGAATATTCTCAGAAATAATGGATAAAATTATTTTATATATTATATGTATAATCATGATAACCTAGATGCATCTCCAGAAAATTATGCTGGGTGAAACAATTGTCAATCCCAGAAGGGTACAAACAGTACGATTCTATCTACATAACATTTTTGAAATAACAAAATTATACAAAAAAATATAAGAGGTTACCAGGGGTTGAGTAGGGGGTGCAAGCAGAAAGAGGGAGGATGTGGCTATAATTGGGGAACCTTAGGGATCTTTGTGGTAATAGAATGATCTGTATCTTCATCGTATCAAAGTTAACATCCTGGTTATAATATTGTAATACAGTTTTATAAGATATATAAAATGTGCCATTGGGGGAAACTGGTTAAAGGCTATACAAGATCTCTTTGTCTTATTTCTTGCAACTCTATGTGAATCTGTAATTATCTTAAAACATAATATTTAGTTGAAAAATGTGAATGACATTAAAAATTCATTTTGTTCTTGAAGAAGAAACAATGAATTGTGGAATGTATTCAAGTAACCACTTGGAGTGCCATTCACGACTGACTCGGTGTTTTAAACATTCCCTATTACTATAAAGACATTAGGCTCAGATAATTAATAAAATCAATCATAATTAATTCCTTTAATGTTCATACACTGATAGTATATATTTCCTGAGGAATTTTAGTCAAATTTGTCATTAATGGAGATGGAAAATAGTAAAATGATTTGGAATTTATAAAATAATGTACATTGATCCTGCATAATAAGGTTTTCTCTGGGGGCGCCTGGGTGGCACAGCGGTTAAGCGTCTGCCTTCGGCTCAGGGCGTGATCCCGGCGTTATGGGATCGAGCCCCACATCAGGCTCTTCCGCTATGAGCCTGCTTCTTCCTCTCCCACTCCCCCTGCTTGTGTTCCCTCTCTCGCTGGCTGTCTCTATCTCTGTCAAATAAATAAATTAAAAAAAAAAATCTTTAAAAAAAAATAAGGTTTTCTCTGTCATTGAGAGGTATCTGTGGCTTTATAAAGCAAGATTGGGAAGCTCCAAAAGTTCATCAGGGCCACTTCATCATCATGATGGGTTTAATATGAATTGCATAGGCACATAAAATAATAATATTGAACTATTGTGTTTTTTCTAAGTCTAGGCTGTGATTATATTTCATGAGATTTTACAGAGGATAAACATGGTACCGATGTGTCTTTTTTTTTTAATCAAGGATTAAGTTGCATAGAGTAGAATAAATAGATCTGGAGTATACAGTTTGATCAGCTTTGACAAATGCATAACCCACATCCCTGTAGAGATATAGAACAGTCATGTCATTCCAGAAAGCTTTCTCCTGCCTCCCTCCTCAGAAACCGCCTTTTCTCTCCTATCTCTTTTACTATGTCATTATTTCTTCTATGTAGTGTCCATCCAAGTTTCTAAGTGTTATTTTCTTAATTGGGTTGGTTGAGTTTTAATTACTGAGTTGTAGAAGTTCTATGTACTTTATGGATACAAATTTATGAAATGTAAGTAGTCTTCAATGTCATTATTTTTTTTTAATTTGGATGAAATTCTTCTTACCACTTTTTTACTGATTACTAATAATCCATGGTGAATGATTACCAACTCCTTTCAGATTTTTCAAAGATTTTCAGAAAATCTTTGATTATCCCAAAGTTGTAAAATGTTCTCCCATGTTTTCTTCTAGAAACCTCGTTGCTTTAACTTTTATGTTTAAGTCTATGGCCCATCACAGATTAATAGTTTGGTACAGTGTGAGAAAAGGTTGAGTTGTGTTTCCTTCCTTAATATGAAGTATGTTGTTTCAGGATATCTTTTTGAAAACAATTTTCTGTAGTAAGTGTGTTGATTTGGCTCCCTCGTGCAAATTCAATTGCCCATGTAACTATGACTCTATTTCTGGACTCTGTTCTATTTCATTTTTTTAACAGTTTTATTGAGTGTAATTCTTGTACAGTAAAACATGCATATTTAAGCTGTACAATTTGATAAGCTTGACATATGTTTATACTTAGGAAACCATCATCACCATCAAGATATTGAGTATATCCATTATCTCAAAAAGTTGCTTTTTGCAATGCAAAAATCCCTCCATCTTCTCCCATGTACCCCCCACCCCATGCCCTAACAATTACTGATTGGCTTTCTTTCACTAAAAGTTAGTTTATATTTTCTAGAATTTTCTATAAACATAATAATACAGGATATATTACTTTTTATCGACAGTTTTGCTCAGCATAATTATCTTGATATTACTATATAGTATATCATATGTCAATAATTAATTAATTTTCATTACTCAGTAATACACCATTGTTTAGATATAACACAGTGTGTTTGTTCAGTCAAATGTTGAAGGACGTACAGGTTGCTTCCAGTTTTGACTTTTATAAATTAAGCTGCTATGAATTTTGGCATACAAGTCTTTTCATGGATTTATGCTTTCATTTGTCTATAGTAAACATCTAGAAATGGAGTAGCTAGATCATATGGTAGGTGTATGTTTATCTTTTTAAGAGTATCAAACTCTACAAAGTTAGATATTTGTTTGTTTCAAAAAGAGGACACCTTTGTTACCTGCCTCTTCGCCTTTTCTGGAAGTGCATTTTTCCTAGTCAAAGTCAATGCTTCTACATTTTATACTAGTACTATGGAAAGAATCAGCAAAGTTAATAATAAATTGATAGAGATTGTTCAATCTAAAACAAAAGAGAAAAAGAAGTGAAAAATAAGCAGAAACTCATAAAAAATTCTACAACACCATTAAAAGCACTAATATGCACAAAATGGGAGTACCAGAAAGAGAAGAAAAAGGAGCAGAAAATTTTTCAAAGAAATAACATCTAAAAATTGTTCAAATCTGATGAAAAGTATTAATTTATTCATCCAAGAAGCTTAAAAAACCCTCGGTGGGGAAACGTAAAGGGATCCAGAATCCCAAGGCATCATAGTCAAAATGTCAAAAGAAAAAAAAAAAGGGAAATTTTTAAAGCAACAAGGGAAAAAGGATTCCTAACACACAAAGGGCACCCAATAAATTTAACAAGTTCTTCATCATCTGAAATAAAGTCAGAAGGCAGTAAGATGCCCAAAATTATAAAAAGTAATGATTATAACAATATATTATTGGGTTAGTTAAACACATAGAAGTAAAATATATAAAAATAATAGCAAAATAAAAGAGGAAGGCAAGACTAGAGCTATCCAGGGATAAAATTTCTATCTCACTGGAAATAAGTACAAATCTGAATTATATTCTATGTTAAGATGTATATGGTAAGCAGTATAACAACCACTAATAAAATAACTTGAAACTTGAAAAAAATTATGTGAATTAAAATACCTTAGAAAATATCTATTTAATATAAAAAGAGGCAAAAAAGAGGGACAAACAACAACAAAAAGGAGGTGATAGGCACTGCAGGTAAGTGAAACCATAGTAACAATACCATTAAATGTGAACGATTTAAACAATCCAATCAAAAGGTAGAAATTGTCAGATAGGATAAACATAAAGACCCAAATATGTGTTATGTACAGAAGTCACACATTCAGGGTGCCAAGGTGGCTCAGCTGGTTAAGCGTCTGACTCTTGGTTTTGACTCTTGGTTCTTGATCAGGTCATCATCTCAGGGTCGTGGGATCGAGCCCTGTGTCTAGCTCCTCCCTCAGAGTGGAGTCTGCTTGAGATTATTTCCTCCCTCTGCCCCCTCCCCTCTCACCCTCCTCACTCTCACTCCATCTCTAAATAAATAAATAAGATTTAAAAAAAGAAGAAGAAGAAGAAGAAGTCACACTATTCCAGATACAAATAGATTAAAACCAAAGGATGCAGAAAGATATAGCATGAAAATAGTAATCATAAGAACTGGAAGAAGTATACCAATATTGGACAAAGAAATGAACTCGAAATAAAGAAGAGAACATAAAGCACCACTAGAGATACAGTGGGAACATTTTTAGGGTCAGAAAGGTATAAAACAAATAAACATACGTCCACCTAACAGCTGAGTTCCAAAACAGATGAAGAAAAAAATCTAAAAATTGAAGGGAAAGTAGAAAAATCAACAATAATAATAGCTGGAGACTTCAATACTTTACTTTTAATAATTTAAGGAACAACAAGAGGGGTGCTTAGGTGGCCGAGTCAGTTAAGCGGTCAACTCTTGATTTCAGACCAGGTCATGATCTCAGGGTCCTGGGTGGGAGCCCCCAGTTGGGCTCCCCTCGAAGCAGAGAGTCTGCTTCAGGATTCTCTCTCCCTCTGCCCCTCCCCCTCTCCAAGATAAATTAGTCTTTTCAATAAAAGGAGTAACGAGGAAGAAAACGTTCATATGGATATAGTAAGCGACCTGGATACAGCGTACACCTTTAAAGTGTCACGTTCTACAGGACACTTGCAACATTCACTAGGATAGGTCACAACCTCTACAATAAAATGAACGTCCAAAAATATGAAAGGATGAAAATCATACCAGGTATGTTCTTCAACAAAAATAGAATATTAGCAATCAATAAGAAAGAATTTTGAGAGATAAAATACTGCGAATATGTGGAAATTAAATTACAGTCCTAAACATACCAAGAGGTCAAAGAAGAGAAATTCCAAAATATTTAAAGAAGGGAAAGAAAAACACAACATACCCAAATTTATGGGATGTACCTAAGCCAGGGCTTATAGGAAAACATGAAACTGTAAATACCTTTAGTGAGAAACAAAAGATGTCAAAGTGCGGTAGGCAAAATAATGACCCTCTCCAAAGATGTCCCCATTCTAATCCCTGGAACCTGTCAGTATATCACCTCTTACACAGCAAAAGGGAATTAAGTGGTTTACTAATTAGCTGACCTTAAAGTAGGGAGATTATCCTAGATTATCCTGGTAGACCCAATGTAAACACACAGATCTTTAAAAGTGGAAGAGATCATCAGAAGAGGGAACTAGAGGGTGAGAGAAAGATTAAAAGATGCTTTGCTACTGGTTTTGAAGATGGAGGAAGGGACCATGAGCCAGGGGATAGAAGAAGCCTCTAAAAGCTGGACATGGCAAGGAAATGGATTCTCCCATAGAACATCCAGAAACTAAGCCCTGCTAAGATCTTGATTTGAGTTCAGTTAGACATATGCTTGACTTAAAACTACAGAACTGTAAGATAATAAATTTGTATTATTCCCGTTGCTATAATTTGTTATGGCTGCAATAGGGAATGAACACACATACCAATAACCTTGCATCCAAAGCGTAGTAAATTCTATGCAAAACAAGCAAAAGGAAGGAAATAATAAAAATTAGAATGAAAATCAAATTAATAAAATGGGGAATAACAATAAAGAAAAATCAATAAAACCAAAAATCAATTAAATCAAACATTTTTTAAAGATTAAGAAAACTGACTAACCTTTAGCTGACTAACCAAGAAATGAAGGAGAGGAGATTCAAAGTACTAAAATCAGTAATTAAGGGGGCGCCTGGGTAGCACAGTCGTTAAAGCGTCTGCCTTCGGCTCAGGGCGTGATCCCGGCGTTCTGGGATCGAGTCCCACATCGGGCTCCTCTGCTGGGAGCCTGCTTCTTCCTCTCTCACTCCCCTGCTGTGTTCCCTCTCTCGCTGGCTGTCTCTCTGTCACATAAATAAATAAAATCTTTAAAAAAAAAAAATCAGTAATTAAGGAGGGGTCATCCCTAATGACCTTACAGAAATAAAAAGAATTATAAAGGAATACTATGAAAACTACGAGTCAACAAGCTAAATGAATTAGATTAAGTGGATGAATTCCTGTAAAGACACAAACCACCTAAAATTATGCAACAGGAAATACATAACATGAATAGACCTATAACAAGATAAGGGACAGAATAGAGAATTTCCCATAAATAAAAGCCCAGAAACAGATGGATTCACCAGTAAATTCTACCAAACATTAAAGAATTAATACCAATGCTTCATAAACTCTTTCAAAAAATAGAAGAGGAGGGATTATTTCCTAATTCACTCTGTGAGAACAGTTTTACCCTGGTACCAAACCAGGTGAAGTTATTACAGGAAAAGAAAATTACATACCAATATCCTTTATGAATAATGATACAAAAATCGTCAACAAAATGCTAGTGGGAAAAAAAAGAGTAGCAACATCTAAAAAAAAAATTTATAACCAAGAGCAAGTAGAATTTATCCCAGGAATCCATGACCAGTTTACTATCAAAAATTAATCCATGTAATGCATCATATTTTTAAAAAAGATTGTATTTATTTGTTTGAGAGAGAGAAGGAGTGCACATGAGCAGGGAGAGCAGGGAGAAGCAGACTCGCAGGGAGCCAGAGGCAGTCTTGATCCCAGGACCCTGAGATCATGACCTGAGCCACCCAGGCACCTCCATGTAACGCATCATATTAATAAAGGCCCAAAACCACATGTTCATTTCAATGGTTGCAGGAAAAGCATTTGACAAAACTTAGTATTCTTTTTTTTTTTCTTTTTTTAGAGAGAGAGCGCAAGTGGGGCAGGGAGGGACAGAGGGAACAGGAGAGAGAAAATCGTAAGCAGGCTCCATGTCAGCACTGAGCATGACGCAGGGCTCCATCTCACCACCCTGACATCATGACCTGAGCCGAAATCAAGAGTCAGAGGCTTAACTGACTGAACCACTGAGTCACCTCAAAACCTGAAATTCTTACAAAATGAAAACACTGAACAAATTGGGAATTGAAGGAAACTTCCTCAATCTAAAAAGTCATCTGTGAAAAATGCACAGTCAAAATCATACTTAATAATGACAGACTGAGAATTTCTTCCCTAAGATCATAAAGATGAAGATGCCCATTCTGGCCACTTTTATTCAACATTTTTGAGGAGGTCCTAGTTCAGGCAATGGGGCAAGGAAAATAAAAGGTATTCAAATATGAAAGGAAGAAGTACATTATCTCCATCTGAAGATGACATGATCATGTATGTAGAAAATATTAAGGAATTGACAAAAACAAGGCTGTGGGGTGCAAGACCAATACGTAAAATTCAATTTTATTTCTATATCCTGGCAATGAACAATTCAAAATTTGAATGAACCAATTTCACTTCAAATGGCACCAAAAGGAATAAAATAGTTAAGAATAAATTTAACAGAAGACAAGCAATTTTAACCACAAAACGCTGGTCAAAGAAATTAAAGAATACCTAAATAAATGGCAGCCATCAGATGTTCATGGATCAGAAATTCTAACGCTGTTAAGATAGTAATACTCTTCAAATTAACTTATAAATTCAAAGGAACCTCTTTAAAAATCCCAGCTACTTCCCCCCCCGAAATTGACAAGCTGATATTAAAATTCAATGGAAATCCTAATAGAGTAAAAAAAAAAAAAATTTTTTTTTTTTTTTTTTGGAATAAGAAGATAGAGTTGGGGGCTGACTTAGATTTTAAAACTTACTATAAAGGTAGATTAATCAATACAGGGTGGTTCTGACATAGGGATAAACATATTGATAAATAAAGCAGAGTTAAGAGCCCAGCATAACTCTAATGCCAAAACCAGAAAAAGACATTACAAGAAAAGAAAACTACAAAGCAATATCTCTCATGAAGATAGATGCAAAAATCTTCAACCTGCTATTAGCAAAATTGATTCCAACAATGTTATAAAAAGAATTATACACCATGACTAAGTGGGATTTATTCCAGGTATGCAAAGCTGATTCAATATTTGAAAATCAATTAATGTAATCCATCACATCACCAAAATAAAAAAAGCAAAATCACATGAACATATCAATAGATGCAGAAAAAGCATTTGACAAAATCCAGCATTCGTTCATGATAAAAATTTTCAAGGGCTCCTGGGTGACTCAGTACGTTAAGCGTCTTCCTTCAGCTCAGGTCATGATCCCAGCGTCCTGGGATCAAGCCCCTCATCAGGCTCCTTGCTCAGTGAGGAGTCTGCTTCTCCCTCTCCCTCTGCTGCTGTCCTTGCTCATTCTCTCTCTCACTCTTTCTCTCTCTCAAATAAATAAATAAAATCTTTTAAAAATTTTTTCAGCAAACTAGAGATAGAGGAAATTTCCTCTACTTAATGAAGAATATCTACAAAAAATAAAACAAGACCCAAGAGGATAACGTCATATTTAATGGCGAGAATTAAAGCTTTCCTAGTAAGATCAGGTACTAGGCAAGGAATTCTTCTCTCATCACTCCTTTTCAACATCACTTTAGAAGTTCTAGGCAATTCTGTAAGATAAGAAAAGGAAATAGAAGTTATACAAATTGGGGAGAAAAACTAAAACTGTCTTCGTTCACAGATGATATAATTGTGTATGTAGAAATACAAAAGAATTGACCAAAAAATCCCAGAACTACTGATTATGACAAGTCTGCAGAATGCAAGTTAATATACAAAAGTCAGTTGCTTTCCTATATACCAGAAATCAACAACTGGAATTTGAAACTAAAAACACAATCACATTCATATTAGCATCCCCCTTCCCAAATGATATACTCAGGCATAAATCTAATAAAATAGGTGTAAGATCTATACGAGGAAAATGACAAAATCAGACAAAGGAAATCAAAGAAAACTAAGTAAAGAGATATTCCATGTTTATGGATAGGAAGAGTCAATATTGTCAAGAAATTAGTTCCTCCTAACTTGATATGTAGATTCAATGCAATTTCCCAGGAAGTTATTTTGTGAATAGCTTGAAAAATTGATTCTAAAGTTTGTATGGAGAGTTTATATGGGCCAGAAAAGCCAACATGATATTAAAGAACAAAGTTGGAGGATTGATACTACCAGACTTTAAGACATACCGTAACACTACGTTAATCAAGGCAGTGCTGTATTGGTGAAAAAAATGAAAAAATACAACAGTGGAACAAAATAGCCCAGAAATAGACACCCCAATTTATGCCAGCTGATCTTTAATAAAGAAGCAAAGGCAATACAGTGGAGTAAAAATAGTCTTTTCAACAAATGGTATTGATACAGCTAGACATCCACATTTTTATAAAAAAATGAATCTAGACACAGACCTTAATCTCTTCACAAATATTAACTTAAAATACATCATGGGCCTAACTGTAAAAAGCAAATCTCTAAAACTCCTTATGGATCACACAGGAGAAAACCTAAATGACCTTGGGTATAGCAGTGACTTTTTAGATACAACAAAGATGTGATCTATGAAAGAAATAATTGATAAGCCGGAATTCATTAAAATTAAAAACTTCTGCTCTGGGAAAGATAATGTCAAGAGAATGAGAAGATAAGCCATAAGTTAGGAGAAAATATTCACAACAGACACAACTGACAAAGGATGGTTTCCCCAAATACATAAAGAATTCTTAATACTCTACAATAAAAGAAAAAAAATGACTTAAAAAAATTTGCCAAGGACCTTAACAGATACCTTACCAAGATGAACAGAGAGCAAATTAGCAAATGAAAAAGATGTTCCACACTGGATGTCATTAGGAAAATATAAATCAAAGCAATGAGATACTACTGGGACACCTGGGTGACTCAGTCAGTTAAGCATCAGCCTTCCGCTCAGGTCCTGATCCCAAGGTCCTAGGATCGAGTCCGGTATTGGGCTATTTGCTCAGCAGGGAGCCTGCTTCTCCCTCTGCCTGCTGCTCCCCTTGTTTGTGCTCTCTCTCTCTCACTGACAAATAAACAAACATTTTTTAAATGAGATACTACTATACACCTATCAGAATGACCAACATCCAGAACACGGATAACACCAAATCCTGCTGAGGATGTAAGACAACATCAATTCTCATTCATTGCTGGTAGAAATGTAAAACAGTACAGCCACTCGGGAAGACAGTTTGAGGGTTTCTTACAAAACTAAACACGCTCTTCCTATACAATGTGACAATCAGACTCCTTGGTACTTGCCCAAAGGAGTTGAAAACTTCTGTTCACACAAAACCTGCACATTCATGTTTATACCAGGCTAATTGCCCAAACCTGGAAGAAATAAGATGTCCTTCAGTAGGTGAATAGATAAGCAAACTTTGGTTCATCCAGAAAATGGAATATTATTCCACACGGAAAAAAAAAAAAAGATATCAAGCAATGAAAACATACATAGAGAAAGTTTAAATGTATATTACTCAATGGCAGAAGTTAATCTGAAAAGCTACATGCTGCATGATTCCAATCAAAGGACATTCTGGAAAAGACAAACTATGGAGACAGTAAAAAGATCAGCGGCTGCCAGGAGTTAGGAGGTGGGTGGGAAGGGGACAGAAAGATGAATAGATGAAAGACAGAGGAATTTTAGGGCAGTGAGAATACTCTGTCTGATACCATAATGATAAGTACCTGTCATTATACATTTGTCCAAACCCACAACATGTAAACACCAAGAATGAACTCGAATGGAAACTATAGATTATGAGTGATTATAATGTGTCTAGGAAATGTCATTCTAATGACACTAAAATATAAAAATATATTTTAAAAAATCCTAATGGTATATAAAAAAATATACCATTCTGGTAAGCGATGTTGCCAATGGGGGAGATTATATATGCGTGGTGGCAGGGGATATATGGGAAGCCTCTGTGCCTTCCGCTCAATTTTACTGTGAAGCTAAAACTTCTCTAAAAAACTGGAGTCTTCGTGACAAAAACAAACAAACAAAAAACAACTGAAGTTAAGGGAGCAAAAATAAACTCTTATTCTTGAAGTCAACTAACTGCTTTTTGACAAAGGTGTTGAGACAATGAAATGAAGAAAGAACAGGTTTTGGTTTTTTGTTTGTTTTGTTTTTGTTTTCAAAAAGTGGTGGTGAGACTACTGGATATTCACATGTGAAAGAATACAAATGGACACCTTGCTCTCACCATGCACAAAAACTAACATGAAATTGATCATAGACATCAATGTAAATAGCTAAAACTACACAACTCTCGAGAAAAAAAAAAAAACGAAAGTAAATCTCTGTGGATTTAGCAATGGTTTCTTAGCTTCAACACCCAAAGTACCAGGATAAAAAGAGAAGAAATGAAATTGGACTACATCAGTTTCCTTTGACACTTTGTTGGGGAATTTCCTCAGTTAAATATCCAACTTCATCACATGCAAGTTCTGCCTCCCACATAACTGTAGAACACAACTTAGCTAAGCTTTCTGATGGTCCTTTCCCTCTAGTTGCCAACAATATGTTACCCCTGCCCTTCCGTTTCCCCACCAGCAGCACCTTTAACGTTAGTATTTCTACCAACAGCCTTTTTATGACAATTTAGGCATTTTCAAGATGATCTAAGCTTTCCCTCCCACATCCTTATTTCCTGTTGGTCCTCACTGGCAGACTCATTAATACTGTATTTCTTTTTTTTTTTTTTTAAGATTTTATTTATTTATTTGAGAGAGAGAGTGTACACAAGCAGGGGGTGGGGAGAGCATGGGAAGGGAGGGGCAGACTGAGAGGGAGAAGCAGACTCCTCGCTGAGCAGGGAGCCCAGAACCCTGGGATTATGACCTGAACCGAAGGCAGACGCTTAACCAACTGAGCCCCCCAGGAGCCCCAATACTGTATTTCTATTAAAAATTTGTTCAAGGTCTGCATGTATTGGGTACTTCATACATTGTTGGCAGGGACATAAAATGATACAGTCCCTTTTGGAAATCATTCGGCAGTTCCTCAGTTCCTCAAGGCATTACACAGAAGGTTACTTTACGACTCAGCAATTCCACTTCCAGTTATATACCCAAGCAAAATGGACACATAGGTCTGCACACACAAGAAAATTGTACCTGAATATTTACAGCACTATTATTCATAATAGCCCCAAATTTGAAAAAAAAAACTAAATATCTATCAACTGAAAGGATGGATAATTGTGTATTTATACCACAGAATATTAGTAGGCAATAAAATGAAGGAAGGACTAACATAGGCTATAACATGAATGAGCTTTGAAAACATTATGTTAGAGAAGTCAGCCACCAAAGACCATATATTGTTGGATGTCACTTACATGTAAGGGCTTGAATAGGCAAATCTGTACATTAATCCAGACATTAATAATTGTCTAGAAGTGGGTGAAGGGAAGTGGGAGAAATGGGAGTGACTGCTATTGGTCAAAGAGTTTCCTTTCGGGTGATGAAATTGTTCTGATGTTAGGTTGTCGTGATGGTAGCACCATTCTGTTTATATACTAAAAATAATTTTAGTGTACACTTTAAATCAGTGAGCTCTATGGTATATTACTCAGATCTCAAAAAAGCTGTTTTTAAAAATATATTTTTTTTATTTTTAATACGGTGTTTCTTCCTGACAAACTCTATAGATACCATGGCTATCCCTGTCAAAGCCCACGGGGTTTTTTTGTAGAAATTAACAACCTGAACCAAAAATTTTGTAAAAATTCAAAGGACTCAAAATAACCAAAGTAATTATGCAAAAGAAGAATCTTACACTAACTGATCTCACACTCACGGATTTCAACCTTAAGCTACAATATTTAAGATGGTGTGGAATGGATAAACAAGGAAACATGTACGTCAATGGAACAAAATTGAGATTACAGACGTAAATCCTGGATAGTCAATTGATTTTTGACAACGTTGCTAAGATGATTCCTTGGGGAAAAGGATATAGTCTTTTTAACTCATGATTCTGGGAAAATTGACCCCAAACTCCCAAAAAACCTAACACAAAACTTGGGTTCATATCTCACATAACATACAAATTTAACTCAAAACGGACCATAGACCCAAATGCAAAACCTCATAAATCATTTTTTTTTAAAGATTTTATTTATTTATTCGACAGAGATAGAGACAGCCAGCGAGAGAGGGAACACAAGCAGGGGGAGTGGGAGAGGAAGAAGCAGGCTCATAGCAGAGGAGCCTGATGTGGGGCTCGATCCCATAACGCCGGGATCACGCCCTGAGCCGAAGGCAGACGCTCAACCGCTGTGCCACCCAGGCGCCCCCTCATAAATCATTTTTTAAAACAAAGGAGAAGAGGATCTTGGCCTTATATTAGGCAAAAATTTCTTAACTGTGATAAACAGTGCACAATCTTGAAAAGAAAAAAAATTGATGAATTGAACATCAGTGAATAAAAAAATCGCTGCTCTTCAAAAACATAATTTAAAAAAATGAAAAAAAAAGAAAGCCACAGAGCGAGAGAAAGTATTTGCAAATCATGTATTTGGTAAAGACTTTTGTCAATAGCATAGAAAATATTTTTACAACTCAATAATAAGGAAACAAAACCTAATAGAAATGGGCAAAGTATTTCAGTGAGAAAGTATTTCACCAAAGAAGACACATAAATGGCTTGTTAATATATGAAAACATGCCCAATGCCATAACTCCTTAGAGAAATGAAAATTAAGGATACGATTCCATACTACCACACCTCCGGTACAACGGCTACCATCAAATTTCCTGTAGGTGTTGAGAAGAATATGGAGAAATTGGAGGAGGCCAAGGAGAAACTGGAACCCTCACATATTGTTGCTGAGAATGTAAAATGGTACAGACACATTGAAAAATAGTCTAATCATTTTAAAATGTAAAACTCTAAAATTAAATATAGACAACATACCAGCAAGTCCACTCATAGATTTCTTTTTAGGAAAAAATTAAAGAAAACTTATAAGCCACCCAAAGATAGATGAATGGTCATAGCAGCATTATCTTATTATACAATAGATCAAACTAGAAATAATTCACATGTCCATCATCTCGTGAATGGGTAAAGAAAATGTCGTACATGAATCCAGGAATAAGGTGCAATGGCGTCCTAACACGTGCCACGTTACAGTATCAGCCAAATGCATCCGAAGAACACAGCTACTTGACCTGACGCTGAGAAAGTGCTCTTTTGCCTTACCAATACTCAAATTCGGAGAATATGTGAACGGACTACATATCTTTTTTTATCCTTATAAATTATCAATGTTGTTAGAATTTATCTAAATATTAAGATGGCCAGTCCCGGGCAAACATCTAAGGTGTGCCTTTTTGAAATTAGAAATAATGTCAAACATACCGTATTTCATGAAATCTGGAGTCATGTGTTTTAACACGCACAGGTATTTTACACACACCTAAGAAAGAATAGTTATGCTATGACACACCCTCAGTTGTCAGATGCATTACAATGTGAACAAATGTAAGTCTTCTTATGTATGAGACTTTCATTTATTTTGCATGCCCCCAAATATATTTTATTGCCAATTTTCTGAATGCAAGCCATTTGGGTTTGGAGGTGACGGTTACTATTGGCTTCAGAGATTCAAATTGATGGCAGAGTTTTCCATTTGTAAAAAGAAAAAAGGTATCTTTTAATAGTTTTATAATAAAAAGAATCATCTTCATCTACAGTTTCTTTAAAAGAAAATCTTCTATCTGTCCTCTTCATCCATCCATCCATCAATATAATACTGTGAAGAATTGCATTTTCGGTGTTACGTAAGCAATCTCCTCAGTTGGATATATTCAATTGTTATTGGTGTTTGAAATTATTATTTAATTATTGTCAATTCTGCTGCAAATATTACTAGTAGGGAATCCTAGAATACTGACAGTCAAAGGTAATTTATTAATCAATCCCATAGTACTGCTCAGCTAAGCATAATTTTACTGATTAAAATAAATTAAATAAATCTGGAAGGTATTCATTTGCAGTAGTAAGAATTTTGAGCATATCTAGAGACCCACAATATTCACAGGCAGCTAACAAATCAATATCATGAGACTAACTTAATCTTTGGTTTCCTTATAAAATTATTTTAAAGCTATCATGGAAATATTTCTATGGAAATAATTTATAATCTCTAAGTCTTCTGTAGTAGTCATGAAATACTAAAAGTAACAAAAATAACAATAATTAGGAGGAGATAAAATGAAATTTATTAATACATTCTATAAGTTAGGCTTGTTAATATCATGTAATTTAGTTCTTGATCTTAAGTAGACTTGAAGATAATATCAATAACAGATAAGGAGATGAACCCAAGGTACTTAGATTAGAAGCGGAAAAACTATTCACAAAAATAATTTATAATGCATATCTAAATAGGCACCTGATAGGAATAGATTTAAGATTATAAATTGATGGGGCGCCTGGGTGGCATAGCGGTTAAGCGTCTGCCTTTGGCTCAGGGCGTGATCCCGGAGTTCTGGGATTGAGCCCCACATCAGGCTCTTCCTCTATGAGCCTGCTTCTTCCTCTCCCACTCCCCCTGCTTGTGTTCCCTCTCTCGCTGGCTGTCTCTCTCTCTGTCGAATAAATAAATAAAATCTTTAAAAAAAAAAAAAAGATTATAAATTGATAAGATTGGGTATTATAGTTGGTTAAGAGTTGAATGTGCTGCGCCCTTAATGAGCGGCCCTGAGACAGAGGTGAGGATGTAGTGGGGACCTTCTTCCCTCATTGGGCGGGGTCTTCTTGGGGCAGAAGAGGCATGTAATGAGGCTATGCTTGAGGTGGGGTCCAGAAGAGGTTCCTTCTACCAGGACATGGCATAGCTTCAGAGCCAATGGATTGAGTCTGTCAGTTGAGACAGGATATGTCTTTATACTACGTTCTAGAATCCCCCAGGGAGTGGGGGATCTGAAACGTGATCAACCTACATGCAAAGTGCAAGTTCAAAACCCAATTTGAACCTTACCAGCAGGCTAACATGACTTTTCCAAATTTTATAGAGCCTTCTAATGCACCCCGTACCATGGCTGTCAGGTACAAAAGAGGGCAGAGTAACACAAACCTGTATCACCAAATGAAATCGAAGGCCTCCCTTGGACTCACCGTCATCTCCAGCCATTTTCTCCAAAGACATATAAGCAAGAGAATTCAAATGAAGACTGAGCGGGATCATAGGGAAGTCACAGACGGTTGTGAGTATCAGAGTAAAATGCCACTCGTGAGAGAATAGCAATGTGCAGCTGGAACGCAAAGGACTTGAGCCACGTGACGCCCGTCTCCACGTCAGATTTTAGAAGGAAGAGATGCTTGGGGAGCCTCATATGTTACCACGGGCTGCAGTTGTAAGTTTGGGAAGATAATCTGTGCTCTCATTTTGATAACCTAAAGTTCTTCCTTCTCACTGAGAACTGCTTCTTTTAGTTCTGCTAGAAAGGAAGCTTGCCAGAGATGGGGAGAGAGAGAGAGAGAAAGAGAGAATGACAGAGAGAGACAGAGACCGAGAGAGAGAATGAGAGCAAGAGAGCGCGCAAAGGGAGAAGAGAGAAGGAGCAGAGACGTAGAAAGGATTAGAGAATGATTTCTTCTTTTCTGGTGGAAGTATCGGTTTTTCCTGACACAAAGGAGAGTGCTTTGTCATTGTTTGCTTTATAACGTTGATGAATTTCTTGTTGAGTGGGTATTGGGTTTTAGTTAAACATGACAGGAGCCGAGATTTATAGGCGGTCGCTCATGGCTCCATGATGCCTTAAGGCACAGATGTGTTTCCAGCGCTCACTTCTGGTAAATAACCAACAATTTCGTACACGCCACCCCTTCGCCCTGATTAGAGCACTCTCCGTGAAAAATGAAGTATACTCCATGAAACGCAAAGCAAAGGCAGGAAAGAGGGGAGGAGGGGGGTTGGTTTTGTCTTGTTATTTCAACTTAGGCATTCTCAGAAAGAACTGAGGTATTCATCCTGTCCTTGTGTTTTTCTTATTACACAAGAAAGGTGATATTCCGGACAATGAATTGCATTCTAAATACCATTCTGTTTCTCCTTATACTCTGCTAGGTCTGATTCTCCCAGGGTGTGCTAATATATATATTTTGTAAATGAATGTTCCTTGGTGGAAGCCAAAAAGTGAAGGGAAGGCTCTAGACACAGACTCCCCACTATGAACAGAAACATACCACTGGATGGTTTCTTCTCTCTCTCGCTCTCCTTCACTCACTCTCTTATGAATGGTTTGATCATTACAGGGTTTTTTCTTTAAAGTCAAAATCCATTGAAAGCTTTTATCTTATTATTATAAATCTTCATTTAATGACTGTACCATAATTTACTTAACCCTCGGATTTCAGATTGCCTGTTTTCAATTTTTCACAATTTCGGATAGCACAGAAATGAGCGTTTTGTGCACAGTACTTTTTTCTGCAATTAGTACTATTCCCTTAGTCGAGATTCCAGTAAGTGAGCTGACTTGGTATTGAACATTTTAAGGACATTTGGTACATATTGGCAAATGGCTTTTCAAAAAGATGGGATCAACTTACATTACTGTAACAGCCTCTTTGTCATACCCTCAGCAACAGGGGATATTTTCAGATTTTCAAAATATTTTGCTAGTTATTTTTTAATGCCTAAAATCTACTAGTAAGGCTGGAGAAACCCACGATTATTAATATATTCCAAACAGTTCACCTTCTGTGTCTTAGTGAAATCTTAGTATTTCCGTTCAATTCTACATTTCATATATTAGAGATTCTGTCACAGTACATTCAAATATTTCCCAGATTCCCTTTGCCTTCAAGTTTTGATTATTTTAAAGGTTTTTTTCATTTGCAGCTGTATTAGGATTAAACAGAAGGGTAAGATTTGGGAGCATATTTTAAAACTGTATTAGAAGTTCTCACCTTCAATAAAAGGGAGGTAAAAAGAGTTAAACCATGGCCTGAATAAAGTGATAAAGACAAATGAAAGGCCTCTCTATTTGGATAAAGAAATGAAACTCAGCAAAACAGTACCTTCAAACCCCAACTAAAATCTTCAGATCCTGCAATATGCCTTTGGGTTCCATGGATTAAATTTATCAACTGGTGGGGATCGAATAATGACTCAAGTTTCTACGGTGCTAGAGAATTATATTATTTTACCTTGGTCTCTTTGGTGGGAAATGGAAACAAAAGTTGCGTTTGGCCCACGTGGCGCTGATTGGGAGTGAGAGAAAAGAGGAAGCAAGAGTCTCCCGGGCAAAAGAGCCACTTTGCTGCCTCCAAAAGCATTATTTCTTCCCTTTACCTGAGCTTGTCACGAGACATCACATCACCAGCAGATACCCAGCACAGCCGGCCAGGGAAAGGCAGGTAGGTGGTGAACCGTTTAAGTGGGAGTACATTTCCACCCTATGCTCACTCAGATGCCGGCATATTTATTTTGTCTAGGAACCCGATTGTAGCAGAAACAATGCCCGGAGTTCACAAGAGCAATCTCCCGCCAACATCAGGGAGATGTGTCTGAATGAACTGTCTCTTAATTCATCTCTATGAAAGTGTATCTACCATTTAATAGTAAACAGATAAATAGTTTCTTAGATGGGCTACATTCACATAAAGGTGTCCCGACTTGAGCGGAAGAAGTCTAACCATGTGGGCCTTGTGAAATCATTCACCCCTTTAACAAATATCGTTCAAATGCCTATGGTGGGCCATGCACCGTACTTGGCTCTCACCATTATAAGCATGAAGAAACCTCTGGTCTTGACCTCTCTTTGCTCAGTAGTGCTAATGACAGATACATGGATAATCACATATATATTCTTTTAATGTTCTTTTTTCTGAATGCCCAAGATTCTTCTCTTTAGGAAGAATTAATTAGGGGCAATTATTTAGTAGAAAAATAATCAGAAATTCATGAAAACCCTTTGGGAGCATCTTACAAAATTGAATTTTCGGCATATATACCTGGAAAAAAAAATCTGCTGTTATGCCAAATTTGCATTCATTTCATCAGCGCCCATCAAAGTGCCCACTTAACCTTCTCAGTAGATCACCTTCCACTCCTGGTCTCTGTATGTCTAGGCTCAAACCACTGAGGGACACATCTATGACAAAGATAGTCTGACTTAGTCTGAGCGGAAGGACCCCGGACACATTCAGTGTATTCTGGACTGTCCAGCTTGATTTATAGTTGGCTTTCAGAGTGGTTCATGACGGCAGGATTTTGTTGATAGGGTTTCTGACTGGCCTTATTTATTTTCTATTCTACAACAGTATACTAAATAGATTAAACTCTTGGTTGAGAGGTTGGGAAAGTCTAGAAAATCCCATGTTATTCACAGAAAAAAAATGACCGTTGATAATTTAGATGCCTGGCTCAGCACAATGGTGAGGTGGTGATTGTATTACCGATCGATATTAACTCCTAGGCACCAGTATAATTTAGCTCAGTACTCAAGAGCAAGGGCTTTGAAATATGGCAGATATTGGTTCAACTTTTGACATCTACTGGGGACTAGTTTTGTAACCTTCGAGAAGCTGCTTGGCCTCTCCCAATCTCGATTTGTCCTGTATAAAGTAGAAATGATAAAGCTTCCTTTATAGAGCTATTATGAAGATTAAGCAAGACTTTTTTTTTTAAGTACTTAATAAAAATGCCTGATTCAACAATCAGTTGTTTGTTTTTTTGTAATGATTTTTAAGTATATTAAGTAGCGGTGGCCTGAGCTTTAAATGGGACTGGGGCACTTGTAGATTTCTGGTTGTCCGTGAGCCTACAACAAACGCTACCAATTTGGAAAATCCAAGGTCTTCCACCACCAGCAGGAAGTGTAAAAGAAGCCAGAGAACACATGTTCTAGCCCCGAGAAGAGGTGAACTAGAGAACTAGGGAACCTCAAACTCCTAGTTGAATGTTGGTCTCCTCTCTGGCTTGAGTTCCCTTAGGCTTCTTTTCTGTGCTCTCATCTTGCTAACTTCCCCGATTCCAAACTTTGACTCCTGACCTCAAGCCCACCGAAGCGCTATCCCAGCAACCATGTCCTACTCCTGGATGCTGCCTGGCCGACGTTGCCTTCTGCAGCTTGGGCATGACCTACGTTCTGAGTCTGACTCAGAATGGAATATGTCGATTTTTAATTCCTTTCTTCATAGCATCCAAGCACCTTCTTCCTGATCCTGTTATTTTGTGAGAAGAGGACATGATGGAGAAATCACAGGAATTTTGCTTCCCAGGTTTAACCTAGACTCTACCTTTCAGCTTGGTCCTAGACAATGTGTCCAACGCAAGGCAAGCCTGAGGCCATGTGAAAAGTTATCCCTAAGAGATTTCTCCAGTTTTTAAAAAAAATACAGTTTTGAGCACTTGTGATATATGGCCAATCACTGCTCTCTTGGGATGCCTTTTAATTTGCTCTTGTCAAACAATTACATTCAAGTAGTTCAGCTTGGAATGAAGTATGCAGAATTTAAAGAGGGTTTTGCATCATTCATACTGTTTCAGTGTTATTAATGTCAGGAAATGAGGCCTGTATCCGTCTGTATCACTCAGAGGTCTCAACTGCCAGCAATGGATTCCCAACATGGTCCATTTTAAGCATCAGAGGACTTCTGAATATTGAGTAATTCAGAGAATTTCTGGGAAGGCTCTAGAAT
Organism: Ursus americanus; assembly: GCF_024610735.1. Taxonomy (NCBI): domain Eukaryota; kingdom Metazoa; phylum Chordata; class Mammalia; order Carnivora; family Ursidae; genus Ursus; species Ursus americanus. The sequence continues at coordinate 14,864,156 of NC_142154.1, forward strand.
CAGGCTTATGACAAAAGGGGCTGAGAGACAGTGAGGCTCATAGTTGATACCACACCACAGAACCAGGGCAGTGATGGCACCAATGTCATCTCTGCTGACCAGTGGATGTCCCTGTCGTGGGGCCTCGGAGTCTAGCACTCGCCTCGTTATCTGAGTTGGTCCCAGATAAATGGATGCTGCTCTTTGAGATATTATGATTTTTTTCCCTTTTTTCTACTAAACAGTTCATTTTGAGATAATCCTAGACTCACAGGCAGTTGTTGGGAACAGCACAGAGAGATCCTATGTACTCTCCACCCGGTTTTCCCCGATAGGAATATCAGCATGATTGTAGGACACACAAGATCATAACCAGGAAACTGACTTCGATGTAATCTACTAATCTGATTCAGATTTCACAATTTTACAGGTACTCATTGGTTTATGTGAGTGTGAGTGACTGTGTGTGTGTATGTATTTTGTTCTATGTAATTTTATCACATATTTTCATAGATCACCACTATAGTCAAGATTAAATCAGTTCATCATTACTGGGATCTCTTTTGCTGCCCTTTTGTAAACCACTCGGGCCTCTGTCCCTAACCTCTGAGAACCATTAATCTATTCATTTCTATAATTTTGTCATTTCCAGAATATTATGCAAATTAAATTGTACAGTGTGCAACCTTTTAGAATCGGCTTTTCCCCTCTACATCTTTTCCTTAGAGTACATCCAAATTGTGCCATATATCGATGGTTTGTACTTTTTTATTGCTAAGTAATAACATGAGTGAACTACATTTTTTTAAACATTTGCCTCTTGAACAGTATTTGGGCTATTGTGAATAAAGCAGTTGTGAACATTCATGTTATTTTTTTTGTACAAATACAACTTTTTGGTTTTTTAGGGTCAAAGTCAAAGGGTATAATTGCCAAGTTGTATGACAATCACACGTTTAGTTGGCAAGAAATTGCTGACCAGTTTTTCAGAGTGGTTGTGCCATTTTACAGTCTTACCAGCAATGTATGATCCAGTTTCTCTGCATCCTTGCCAGCATTTGGTATTTTACTATTTTTTTATTTTAAGCCATTCTGTTAGGTATGTAGTGATATTTCATAGTTTAATTTTTATTTCTCTAATAAGTCAAGGTATTACATGCTTTTTTCATGTGCTTATTTGCTATCTGCATATCCTCTTCAATGAGGTGTCTCTGATTTTTTTTTGTTTGCCTACTTTAATCCCTTTTGCTTTCTATTTTTCAGGTCTGAGATTTCTTTATATATTCTAAATTCTAATGTTTTGTTGACTATATGGTTTGCAAATATATTCTCTCAGTCTATAGTTTGTCTTTTTATCCTTTTAACTGAATCTTTTACAGTTTGTTTATTTATTTATTTATTTATTTATTTATTTATTTATCTCTTTTTTGTGAGCAAAACGGAGAGCCAGACAGAGAGAGAGAACATGACCAGGGGGAGGGGCAGAGAGAGAGGGAGAAGCAGGCTCCCTGCTGAGCAGGGAACCTCATGGGGGCTCCATCCCAGGAACCCAGGATCAGGACCTGAGCCAAAGGCAGATGCTTAAACTACTGAACCATTCAGGCACCCCAGTTTTCTTTCTTTCTTTTTTTTTCTTTAATTTTGATGAGGTTCAAATTATCTATTTTTCCTGTCATTGCTCATGGGTTTTTTTTTTTTTTTTTTGGTATCAAGTCTAAACAACTCATCATGAAGATTTTCTATGTTTTTTCTAAAAACTTCATCATTTCACATTTTATTACAGTGGCCTTTAATAGTATGGTAGGATATTCAGTTGTTTTTCCTTGTAACTTCCTCAAAACTTCAGCATTTTTCTCATCTATTTGATTCCCTTTAGCACCATATATGGAGAGCTATATTAATAGTATTTTTGAGACTTAATTCTCATCCTTGGAGATTTCTTAGACTCTCACTTCCATGCTTCTCTCTCCCCCTCCCTCCCTTTCCGTCTTCAGCACTTAGTGAGTGGAAATCCTCTCTGGCCACTGTACCGAAAGCATGTTGTGTTGAATACTGATTTACTATTCACAACCATCCTATGGAGAAGGAACTATTTTAATTATTTCAATGTTTTGTTTTGTTTTGTTTTTAAAGAAAAAGAATTGGAGACCTAGAGAGTTTAAAGAACTTGCTTTGGACATAAAAGTAGCAGGTAGCAAAGGCAGGGTATAAATTCATACAGTCTGACTTCAGAGCCCCCCTACCTGGTGCTGAATTGGGATGTATAACTCTCTATAATAAGAGAAATTATACACATCAGTGGTATTTGTATATAAAGCATTACTGAAGCAAATGTGAACAGAAAAGGCTGATTATAACATATTATCACCCTAGTGGTTTCTCCGATCACTTTTTCTTCCTGTTTACTAGGGTTAATTACAGTCCTTTCTTGCGAGGTGCTGCACCAGACTGTCTAAGGCAAGCGTGTCTACGCTACTCCCACATTTCCTGGATGAGGACGGTGTTACTGTAATACATCCTCAGAGCCTGGCAGCACAGATTAAAACTGAAGTGCCAGGAAGCATGAAAAATAGCAGAGTGACAAGATACTGTGCCAATGCTTGCAATGATGGGCTTTTCATATCCGGGTCATTGAACTACTACTATACGGATGACGTGGAGTATCAGCCCGGGAGCCCTGCGGCTCTGCTGGCTGGAAGGACTTCCTGCTTCCCCAGACAGCGCAGTCCACGGCACAGACTGGAACAATCCCAGGTTGCTCCCATGCCTTGGGGCTGAGGGTGGGACCAATGCCCAAACTGATGCTACAGGACAGCTTCCAGAAAATCACACAGATGTTGGCATGGTTTTGTGGAGTCCTCCTGGGCTGCCTTGTAGAATGTTCTGAAGTCAACATGCAAGGAAACTCTCTAGTTAACTTTAACAGAACAACGGTGACCCTTCTTCTGTAGAGAGGAGTCCACATGCCTCCAACCAGAATTTTCACAATTTAATATTTATTTTTGAAGTCAGAGGATGCTATCTTAAAGTTTCTCCCTCCACCTTTCATTTCTTAAAATTGACGGGACAACTACAACCCTGAATTTTCCTGCTAATTTAAATATAATCTGTGGTTCCCTTGTAATTTCCCCATTCAATTAAAATAAAAGAGAGAGAGAGAGAGAGAGAGAGAGAGAGAGAGAGAGAGAGAGAGAGAAAGTAAAAGGCTGAAAATTTTTAAAGAGAAACATTGACCAAGCAACCCAACCCCAAATTCCAACAAACAAACAGACAGACAAATGTAGGGGGGGTTGGTTCTGCATGCATTCTCCATATCTCATGAGTATAACAGAGTTTGAAATGTATTAGAGTTCGGCTTCCTACCAAATTTGCATTCAGAACCGGTGCGATCCTCTTTCCCGGAGCCCCTCCTGTACCTTCCATAGCATTAAGTGCCTCACTGTTGTGAGAGGTATTACATCTTTTAGACATGGCTATAGACAAGAAGACATAAATGCGAGTTAATAACCATCAAATGTGCCTATTTCCTTTTCCTATAAATTAGAGCCCGCTTTCCTTCTGAATTTTGCAAGAAGGAAAACAGACTCCCTCCTGCTGATGTGAGGAAGTAATGCTAAATCTCCCTCAAGATTCACTTGGGCTTCTTACAGCTCTGTGTTAGTACCTTTTTATATGCAATTTTACTTCATTTAGTCTTTAAGGTTGTGCCTGAGGTTAGTTTAAAAGGTTAGTTAAATGTTAATGGATGTTAATGCTGCAATTAAATTGTTAAATCAATTGAAAACTGTGGCTCCGTCTCGATCTGCGTTAGTGCCGGCCTGAGCTGCATTGGCGTATAAATTAAAAGCTGTAAATCTAGTGAAGTCTAATTAGAAACCAAATTTCTCATTTATCTTATTTTCACAGGACTGTAAGCACTGATAGATAATCAACGAAGGGCTAAAACTTTTTAACATTAAAAAACTATTTTATCTATTTCAGGATTCAGGTGACTGATTATAATTCAGATCCAATTACTGTAAAAGGTCATATGTGAAATGAAGTTCTTTCAGACACTCTTTAAGTTTTATTTTACAAGTTTGCATACAACACGGCACCATCCCCATCCCATCCCCGAAAGCAAATATAAATACATTATTCAAGACCAACTTTAATGGCATCTTCGAGTAACCATGGCGCTAAACAGTGTTTTTAAGAGACGACTTGCATTGACCCAAAAGAATAAAGATGGATTTGGGCGCTTTGTGGGAGATTCTGCCGAGAGCAAAATTAAGTCTTCATGGATGTCTAAGGTGAGCATTTTTCATTGTTGCTTCAAACTGGCTGCGGCCATCTTGCTTTGCGGATGTTGGAGAAGAGTTGGTATCAGGAATTCAAACGAAAGGATTCCTCAAGTGTAACCCTCCTCAGTTTGCTCTGGTAGAACCATGCTGCCGAAATTCCTCTGCGTGTGACTCAGCCCTGGTTCCACTATATTTGATCATACTTAAAAAAAAAAAAAAAGTCCTTTTCACTACTAAGTTACAGCACTTACTGATGAAATCTAACCATAGCTTTTGCCATACCAATGTTGACGGGAAGATGGGTTAAATAACGCACCTAAACTCTGAGATCAAAAATTGTCTCTCCAAAGAGTAGGAACACTCAGGTTTGGGTTTGCAAAGCTGTTCCTTTGGTGGTATTATTATTACTATTTAAAGATTTTATTTATTTATTTGAAAGAGAGTGCAAACTTGGGGGGAAAAGGGAGAGGGAGAGGGAGAAACAGACTCCGTGCTGAGCATGGAGCCCCATGTGGGGCTCGATCCCAGGACCCTGAAATCATGACCTGAACTGAAGTCAGATGCTTAACTGACTGAGCCACCCAGGCATCCTGGTGGTATTATTATTCTTATTTTAAATATCTTATGGAAAATGGTATTTCCTTCAATGCAATTTATGTAATAAACAAGTTTGCTCAGAAGAATACTATTTTAGGAGAACCAGTTATAAAAGCGTATTCAACTAGAAGGCCTCCTCCCCCTAATGAGGACAAGCACCAAGCCCTTCCTCGGATTCTGAGTCAGGTTTCAGCGTTGATTAAACCACAGCAGAACATCAGAGGATGAATTGCTGAGCAGATTGAGTTATTCTGAACTTTCTGCTTTCTTAATTTGGTCATGAATTCTGAGCTCCTAAAATTCTTGATCACAGACTCTGCAGGGAAAATGCCACCCTAGATTGCTTGTCCCCTGAAGCAAATGAAATAAATGTTATATATTTTTTCACCCTTAAAGGAGCCCTGATTTCCTGACAGCACGTGTGTTTCTTACTTGCAGGCATTGCAAACTTAAGAACGAACACCCTGTAGCCCGCAGAGCCAAAATCAATCTGTTTTTTTGTGAATTGCTGTGACTTTCAAGAGTAGTGGCCGCAAGATCTTAACCAGGGACTCTGCACTTAACACTGAAATGCACATAACTTTCCACTTAAGTACTTGGTGGGGAACATGGAGCCCATTTCTCTCTCTGTCTTTGTTTAGCCCGGTAGCAAAAGCAATATCAAAAGATGCCATTTTGCCTTATTTGGAGAGTGTGAATGATCACTGTGCTTGTAGAAAGATGCTAGGATATTCTTTTTTCTTTTTCTTTCTTTTTTTTTTTTTTTTTTAAGATTTTATGTATTTATTTGTCAGACAGAGAGAGGGAGAACATAAGCAAGGGGAGTGGCAGGCAGAAGGAGAAGCAGACTACCTGCTGAGCAAAGAACCCTGTGGGGGACAGATTCCCGGATCCTGTGATCATGACCTGAGCCAAAGGCAGAAGCTTAACTGACTGAGCCACCCAGGCATCCCAATGCTAGGGTATCCTTTAAGTAGAAAAACTATCAGGATGGGATATTAGATGTTCTTGGTCACCAATCTCTGGGGAACAGGATGTTTTATATTCAAGTGTTGACCGACAACTATCCATGGACACTAAGACACCTAAAGGCTTTTACTTGATTTCTGAGAATCATCTGCAGCTGAAGCCTAAAATTCCATGGCTAAAAAAATACCTTTGTTATTTTTGAATTACACCTTTTTTTCCCCAGTGCTAATGCAAATGTTTTTTAGGTCTTCCACACCACTCTGAGACACTGATGTGACAATGTGAAGTTACCTCAGATCTGGTTCGAGGGCTGGTGGAGGGCATCTGTGAGGGTGAATTTGTTGGACGCTGGGGAGGTGGGACCCAGCCAGGATCTCTCCCCCAGTGGAGGGAAGCAGAAGACAACAGTGCTCTGAGCTCTGGAGGCAACAAGCAACCAAGATCAAACCCAATTCTTTCACATGTGAGTTCCAGAGTCTTCCACCTACTCTCAGCTGGTGTTTCCTTCTCTTTTCTCGGCTCTTCTCCATCCATATTCCCATCTGATTGCAAATGATAAGTGTTTGTATTTTTAGCTGTATTCTCACTCTTGATCCCAAGACACATTTATTCAGCAGTTCCATTGACATCTCTACTTAGATTCATTCATTCATTTATTCCCTTACGTGGTCATTCAATGTTGAGTGTTGGCAATATAAAATACCTGCCCTTTCAACATTTATAGTCTCAAGAGGGATGTAACAATAAACAACAGCACCGACAGAACAGAAATCTTACATAATTTTGCAAAGGAAGATATGCTATGTAAAAATTCAAAGCAGAGCAGAAGCAGAAAGTGACAGAGCATGCTATTTTGGGTTGATGGGTCAGGAAGCAGAGAGCTGAATAGACTGTGGAAACAGGCCATTCGTTATCTAACAGGTATGGTAAGTGGAACACGTTGAAGACAACATTGGTGATTCTCTGCCTCCCTAGTTCTGTCTTCCTTCCAAACTTCCTTCTCTCCTTGCTTCTCCCATTTCAATTGGGAGATGACACCACAAGTTATGTATTGATTCAAGCCTAGAAACCTAGGAATCTGTTTTGATTCTTCTTTACCCTTACCTGCTCCCCTCTGGATTCTGTTCATCAGCATCTACACTTGACTACAGTCTCTGAGAAGTAGGCTAATATTAAATCATCACTTTATAGAGGACTAACTGATGCTCAGCAGAGTTCTGTGACTTGCCCAAGGTTATACGACCAGCCAATGGTGGACCCAAGGGTTGTTTGAAGTCAGATTTTCTGGCATCCATCTTTGCTTCCTCCCCTACCCCCACATCCGAAGGAAACCTGCAAAAGGGACCAGAAGAGCCATGAGTTTCCTGAATTTATCTTATTACCAAAGCTTTCCTTACTTGCCAACTTTATCACGCCTCCCATGACAATTTCTACTGCCTCCTGTAATTAACTAAGCCAGTTTGTACTGTGTCACAATTTCTTCCACATTACTTTGCAAACACTCCCTCCTCATTTCATGTCTGCCTGTCTCATAGCTACAGAAATCCCCAAAGGATGGAGGCCAAGTGTTCCCTCTCCACGCATACACGTGGTGTTCAGTAAATGCTTGCTACCATTAAACATAGATCCCGTCCTCTGTTCTCAGAAAAGTTGCAGTCTAGCTGGTGCATAAACAAGGACTTGTGATGAAATTAAATGAGGGAAAATCAAAGAGAGGAACTGAATAATGTAAGATGGAATATTTCACAAACTGGGAAGCCAAAGAAATCACTGGGAAGCTCGAGAATGGGATACATTTTGGTTGATGAGAAGAAAAGGGGAGAATGGAATAAATACGTCTTAAAGATGACAATGACTATGTTATTTTCAGGCTGACATGATGACAGTTAAGGGTTCCTTGTTATAGAGGAATTCATGACCTAAATGTTTATCAAGTACTTACCTGATGTCATGTACCCTATGGACACATACAATGGTGACCAAAATTAGTAGGGTCTTCTTCTCATGTAGTTGCCAGGTTGGTGAGGGAAGACCAAGAAGTTAATCAGAAGTGAGGACATAACAGGGAAAGTGCCGTGATGGGAGCTCATTCCAGAAGCATCTAACTTTTTCTTTTGGAGAAGGCAAGATCAGGATCAAGAGGGCTTTTTGAAGGAAATGGCATTGAGACCTGGAGAATGATTAATGGAAAATTATATTTGGAAAATCCAGGTTAGACTGCACTGGGTGGTACTTTATACAACTGCAAACACTGGGGGAAATGTGGCATCTAGAGAGAGGAAGAGGGGAAAGAGAAATGGAGCCAGGAAGAGGAAGAAGATGGAGAGAAAAGTTAATTTAGGGGTGAAATGATGCCTTTGGTTAAGAAAGCAGCACAAGGACCCAAAGAGGGAATGTTTCTGGAGAATATCTGTTAAAATAGAATGATTCTAAAGAAGGAGCCCACGTTTGGCCTGTAGATGGGAGATCCTTGCCGCCATCTTTATGCACTATATCATCTGACCAACTGGCCCTTCATTTCTTGCAACTTGCGGCTATATCATTGTATTCTTATCATCTCCTCCTACTCTTCTGTATTGTCACTGTCACCTGCTCTACCTTCACCCATGCTTCCCCAAACAGCAACATTTCCTCCAGATGTGCCATTGCCTCTGTACTTTCTTAGCAAACTCATCTAAACTCTCATTATTGACCAACATCTTTGCACCAATTCCCTCAATTACTTTCTGTAGAGGGAAAAGGTGTTGGCCCAAGTGACTTTGCAAAGAGTGGAGTCTGTAAAACTAAAGTGAAAAGGAACTGTACATAGGTGCTGTACTTTATTTGAGACAATTCCTTCCCATGACAGGATACGGGCTAACAATTCTGACACTACACACAAAAGATCTACACACACAGGGATGGAGGTCAGGGCAAAGGAACTCACAGAAAGAGTTCCCAATGGCTTAAAATGGAGCCATTGGAGCAACAAAATAAATCAAATAATATCAGGTTATAATTCAAAGTATAAAATAAATATTCATATGTCAATACTGATATAAATAAATAAGTGAATAAATAAATAATTGTGGAAAACAGGTAAATGTTTTGTGCTGAAGAATTTCAAATAATTTATATAGATACTTCACTCTCAAGGAAGGTAACATACTTCCTCTCCTTACCTACAAGACTTCCTTTTAAAGAGCATAGAATGGAGGGGCACTTGGGTGTCTCAGTAAGTTACGTGTCTGCCTTCGGCTCAGCTCATGATCTCAGGGTCCTGGGATCGAGCCCCATGTTGGGCTCCCTGCTCAGCAGGGAGTCTGCTTGTCCCTCTCCCTCTGCCCCCAACCCCCGCTCATGCTCTTGCTCTCTCAAATAAATAAATAAATAAAATCTTTCTCAAGAAAGAGTATAAAATGGGAAGTAGAGGAGGAAAGAGTAACTTTATAATGGAGAAATCTGACAAACATGACTTCAGCCAGGTCATCAAACTGAATATCAGGAGTGATGGTCATAGCAATAATATGTATCTTTGGTATGGTGTGATAAGAATTGCATTCTGGTCTTCCTTCCAAAGACGCATAACCATAACCTAATCATGAGAAAAACACCAAGCAAATCTCAATAGAGTGACATTCAAAATACCTGACCAATACTCATCAAAACTGTCAAGGTCATCAAAACAAGGAAAGTCTGAGATTCTTTTTTTTTTTTTTTTTTTTTTTTTTTAAGATTTTATTTATGTATTTGACGGGGAGAGAGAGAAAGAGAGCAGCAAAGGGAGAGGGAGAAGTACAGTCCAAGCTGAGCAGGGAGCCGATGTGGGGCTCAATCCCAAGACCTTGGGATCATGACCTGAGCCGAAGGCAGACACTTAACCGCCTGAGCCACCTGGGCACCCAGAAGTCTGAGCATCTTCAGTAACTGCTCAGAGGAGCCTAAGGAGCCATAAAGACTAAGTGTAACGTAGTCTCCTGATTGTGATCCCACAACAGAAAAAGAAGAGTAAGTAAAAATTAAGGTAATCTACATAACTATGGACTTTAGTTAATAATGAAGAATTTATATTAGCTCATTAATTCTAACAAATGTACCAAACTTATGCAAAATGTTAATAGTAGGAGAAACTGGGTATATGATATATGGAAGCCTTTGACATATCTTCCCAGTTTTTCTATAAACCTAAAAGCATTCTTCTTTTTTTTTTAAAGATTTATTTATTTATTTATTTATTTATTTATTTATTTATTTATTTATTTATTTGACAGACAGAGAGAGGGAGCATGAGCCAGAGGGGCAGAGGGAGAGGGAGAGAGAATCTTAAGCAGACTCCACTCTGAGCGTGGAGCCCAATGCGGGGCTCAATCTCACAACCCTGAGTTCACGACCTGAACCTAAACCGAGAGTCGGATGACTACGCCACTGCAGTGCCCCAAACCTAAAAACATTCTAAAAAATTGAATTTTATTTAAAAATGATATTTTTGATCTCAGTTCCTATCCTGAGCACAGACCCATGTTTCTAAGTACCTACAATGTTCTGTGGGAACCTCAGATCACATTGTCCAAACCTAAACTTATCATTGTGAGCACCAAATAAGCTAGAATTTCTTTTTCTTTCCTTCTTCATTTCTTTCTTTCTTTCTTTCTTTCTTTCTTTCTTTCTTTCTTTCTTTCTTTCTTTCAAGATTTTTATTTATTTATTTATTTGAGAGAGAGAACACAAGCTGGGGAGAGGGAGAAGCAGGCAGGGAGCCTGTTGTGGGCTTTGATCCCAGGGTCCTGGGATCACGACCTGAGGCGAAGGCAGACGCTTAACCAACTGAACCACCTAGGCTCCCCTCAGCTAGACTTTCTAATGTGTTTATCCATGGTCTAGGTACCACACCATTATCTTACAGCTCTGCCAGTCTGGAAACTTGACAGTCGTCATTCATTCTTCCCTTTCTTTAATCCATGGACATCAGTCACCAAATGTATATTGTATGTCCACACTGACTTTTGGATTTATCCCCTCCTTTTGATTATTAGTGTCACATTGTTATTTAGACACTTATAGGGTTTTTTAAGTAATTTTCAAGGGCCTCCAAAATGCTCCTTCTGTTACTTCTCCAAAAATATCTCATTGTCTAAGTCATGTTACTAAAGCATAATTCTTACCATGGATGCTTCTAAAAAATTGGAAGTAGTTACCCATCGTGTGACATCCTCAGTTAAAGCTTCTCGTCGTGGCCCTCTGTGCTACCCCTCAACCTTACCTCCCCATCTCTGTTCCACGTTCCTCTATTGGAGGCATCTCAGCCTCGCTCTTTCAAATCATACCAGGTGTGTCCCTCGGAGATGCAGGCTAAAATCACAAGTCCTGGATTAAGGCAGACCTGGGTTTGCATTTTATAATTTTGCAAAATTAGACAACCGATTTCCTCTCTAAGTATATAATTGCCCATCTGAAAAATGGAGATTTGGTGAAACTGGGAATTCTATGAAGCAAGGCACTTGGCATACACTCTTGGAACACACCGACTCTTTAAAGTTTACTTTAAATTCTTTCGAAGGTCAGCTTCGCAGGAAATCTGGCCCGTGTAGCTGATGGTGGTGTTGTCATGCTGGGTGTTTTCTTCCCCAATGGTTGAGACTCCACGGGGTTTTTCATTTGTGTCTCCTGAATGCTGCTTTTTGAGTTCCCCCTTTGCCCCATGATGATTCGTATTCTTGTTTCCAACACTGAGCAACAACTCAACCCGTCTATGTCTTCATTTTCTTCTCTGTACAATGAGGATAATGATGAGGTCTGCCCCAGGGATTCTTTGAAGATTAAATGAGTTTATGTGTATACAACACTTAGAACAGTGCCTGACATTCAGTAAGTGCTAGTAAGTGATTTTAGTTATTATGACTCTTATTATCTTATCTTCCAAGAATAAGATTTATTTATCTTTATGTTCCCTACTGTGACCAGAAAAAAAAAAAAAAAAAGGCCCTGATTATAGTAGGTGTTCAATGAAAGCCAGTCAGATTGTGACCCAATGCTATGTTGGTGAATGGACACAGTCTTCCTTTCTGTGATGGATCAATCAGTACCAAGGACCAAGGTGATTCACAATCAGTGTGCTGGCTACGTGAGGAAGAAGACACACTCTGGAAGGATTAGGCAGAAAGAAGAGAACCAGGAGGATAAAATTGCCAGGAGCACAAGTGCTGAAAATGAGTTGTCCTAAGTAATGCAGCCGTTACTGGTGCCTGATGAACGACACTAATGTTACTTCAGGTGTACCCGGAGATACTTCACCTCCAGGGTGAGTTGCTAGTTAATAGGGTGCCACTGGCTAATGTCCAGTATTAGAAATGAGAAAAAAAATCCCCTAAAATGGTAAGTCTGAGTAGAATCTTTACATCAGGCATGACTTGATTTTATTTAATGGTAGATTAACTTGGGTGATTCAAAAAACTCATATTTGAAAGCTTGCTGTGGGGATGCCGGCATGTTTTAGGATCCACGACGTTCCAAGAGCAAACATAAGGTAGCTACGCTTCTACTGGGGATCGTCTTCCCATCGTGTAGCAAGAGCTGTAGTGGACAATCTAGACACATTCCGGTAGATCTCGAATTTTCTGGCTTCCCACTTGGTCTTCTTAGCTTCAATCTGTGACCTCTGAACAGAGATAAAAACCTGCAACATAATTTTTTTTAAAGATTTTATTTATTTATGTGACAGAGAGACAGCCAGCGAGAGCGGGAACACAAGCAGGGGGAGTGGGAGAAGAAGAAGCAGGCTCCCAGTGGAGGAGCCTGATGTGGGGCTCGATCCCAGAATGCCGGGATCACGCCCTGAGCCGAAGGCAGACGCTTAACGACTGTGCCACTCAGGCACCCCCTGAAACATAATTTTGATAAACTTTGTGAATTAGAATTATTACACCCATATTGCCTTTTGGGGGGGAAGAGAATAAAAGTATGTTTGTATGTGTTTTGTTGTTGTTCGCCTTTTTATCAACCTTGAATTTGGAAGTCAACAGACACTCCTGTGCTCATTGTCTCTCCAAGGTTGTGACGATGTTCCAAAGTCAGAGGAAGAAACTCAACATGGTCAAACGATTTAAGAGGCAGGGACATGGTCTGCCAAACCCAAACTAGATAAGCAGGTGCCTTCAGACTGCGTTAAATGAGGTGACGTGAAGAACCCCTTTATTTTTACGGGCTTGACCTGGACCCTCATAAAACTTTCCTGTGTGATTTCTCAGGACAATATGAATCCCGGAGACCTCCAGAAAGGGAAATGAAGCTCTTCCGTCGTGTATTTAAACTTGACCCCAAAGCCTATATGTTTATGGGCCTCATAAAGCCAATGCCACTGTAGTGTTTCTGACTCAGGATGAGGGGCTGGGACAAAGGGTAATTTGTCACTGGCGATGACATCATTATCACCTACCTCATCCTGGGACTCTGAGCATCCCTTTGTAACAGCAACACACCAGCCACTCAGGGGAACGGCAGACACATGGCCCCTGTTAGCAGTTCACAGAGGCCCTATCGGAGGCAAAAGATAAATGTTTTCAGCAATCCTAGGGCCAGTTTTGTGAGGAGCAAGGCACTGAACAACCCAATAGCAGGGCTGTTAGAAATCAGGCCATGTGTTTTCCTTCCAGCAGTCCTGCACTAAAACGTGAGAGAGGCCTACGGGGCTGGTTTGGGAATTTATCTATAATATGGGAGTCCTTTCTTTCCTCCACTTCTGGTCCTATAAAAGGTAGGAAGAGAAGCGGGGGGCGGGGGAGGTGAGTGGGGCTCTGAGAACAGCAACAGCCTGCAGGTCAGCTCTCTGCATGGGGAGGCGGAGGGGGGGAGTGTCTCATCATTAGCCCCCCGCCCCCACCCCATTACCAGAATACAGGGGAGCACAGTGGGCCGCAGACAGGAGGCAGGAGCCCCAAGAGGCTTCACTGCGTTTTAAAAGTTAGTCCGCCCCCCTTCCCAGCAAGGCAGCCCACCAAGGGCTCCCTCGGAGAGGATTTTGAAGTGAGGTGGGTAGCGATTTCCCTTTCTTCCTCCCTTCCCCGCGCATCCCTTCCCCACCCCCACTCCCACCCCATCTCCTGGTGGCAGCCGGGCCAAGTTTGTTGCTTGCAGCAGAAAGACTCAAACGCTTTCGTGATCCGACTGTTTTCAAACAGGCTGGGCTCCTGTGAGCCTTACCAGCTGTGACTAATAGCAAAGAGAAGGGGGGAAGAAGCTTCTTGAGCCTGCAGGCTTCAGACAGGCAGACTCTGGGGGAAACAAGAGAAAGCCATTAACTAACCACAGTGTTATCTTGATTCTCTCGGAGAAACGAGCTAGGGACGCCTAATGAACTAGCCTTAACGTTTCAAACTGAATGTGCCTCTGGGATCTCTGCTAGAACAAACAGTGTGAGAGCTTGGTTCCTATATCAAGAGAAAAGGTTATTCTCTCCTCTAAGGAATTAGGGGATTAGTATATCTCTATGATATATTTTCTCTCCTTTTAAAATTTTAACTTTTCTGCGAATGCTCAGGTATAAGGAGTGGAAAGCGGACGGGGAGGGCAAGCACGGCCCCACATAGTGGTTTTAAAGTTCATTAATACGGGAGATACTCCTGTAAGATGGAAGAGCGTTTCTTTTACACTTTCTAGATCCCAACTCAAATCTTCTGTTGTGGCTGCCCTGTGCCAGTAGATTTTCAAATGCAATCACAAAATATCATTTCGGTTTCCCCTACCGAGGTGGGGTCAAGGGGCAAGCAGGCAACACTCGCCTTTTTAGTTTGAAAATCCCCATGTGGCTACTAGCCAGAGATTTTCAAAAGGCGACGAGGTTTCTCAGCCAAATCCTCCAAACTGCTCGTTTTCTAGGAAGCTTAACTTTATCCGTTATTGTTTTGAAGAATTTCTTGATATGAAGGGATGTAAAATATAAAATTCTTGTGAGTCAGGAATAACTGGGATTGGAGTGTGCACTGTGAGGGTGACCCTTGAGGGTCACTGAGGGGAATGCCAATGTCCCTTTGTAGAAAACTGGTCTCAGTTTCTTGGGATGAAGAAAGAAAGAGAGAGAGAGGAAGGAAGGAAGGAAAAATGGAAGAAAGGAGGGAGGATGGGTAAAGGGGGAAAAATGGTTCTAATGAACTAGCCTTAACGTTTGGGCTAACTGTTGTTTAGGTAGATTCACTGTATTCTTCCAGAAGACTTCTATTTGAGTTGGCTCACTATTTCGTCGTTCTTTTTTTTTGGTGCTAATTTTCAGCCAGCAGTGTGTCCTCTAATCGCGGTGATATGGCTTTGATAAACAAAAGCGAAAGCAAGCCATCTCTCCTGGTATCTCAGGATCTCCTAGATTTCCAAGTGTTCCTTGGGCCCCTCAATCCAAGCAGGGATCCTTGGATGTGGAAGGCAGCTTATCTATGAGAAGGATTTACATAGGGCAACTGTCTTCACTGACTCATTTCCATCAACATGTCAGCCCATTGTGTAAAGCTAATTATGGAGAGGAATATAATATGTAGTTAATATTTCTATGAAAATTTCCTCCTTCAAAGCCTTAAGACATGCATACTTTGATCCAGCAATTTCAATTACAATGATTTTTTTTTCTAATAGACTAGTTGGGGATTTATGTACAACTTTACCCACGCGAAGGCTTATTGCAGCAGCAATAGTGAGAATATGCTTTCCCCAACTAATTATCTCTCTACCCATGTTAGACAATCACAGTCTCGCAAAGTTTCTCTCTTTTTTTTTCTTTTACTTAATGCTATGTACTGCGAAGCAAGCCAGTTCTTCTTAAGTAAAAATGGGAAACGTAGGTAAATCTCACTTTAATTATTGCAGTGTATTAGTCTGCTTGGACTGCCCGTAACAAAATACCACAGATTGGATATTTTCAACAAAATCTTTTCTCACAGGTCTGGAGATCAAGGTGCTGGCCCCAGATCAAGGTGCTGGCAGATCAATGTGCTGGCAACATAGTTTCTATTCTGAGGCCTCTTGACTTGCCTAGTAGGTGGCCACCATCTTGCTGTGTACTGATATCACCTCTTCTTTGTGCGCACGTAGGGAGAGGGGAAGAGGGGAAAGATGGGAGAGAGAGAGGGACACAGGGAAAGAAAACCTGAAGCAGAGAGACAGGGAGAGAGAGATTTCTTTGGTGTCTTTTCTTTTAAGGACACTAATCCTATCAGATCAGGGCCCCCACCCTTTTGACCTCATTAATCTTAACTAGTTCCTTAGAGCCTCCTTCTCCAAATGCAATCACACTGGGGGTTAAGGCTTCAGTATATGATTTGGAGGGCACACAAGCATTCAGTTTATAATATACAGTTTCCAAGTTAGTGAAAGTTTTTCTTAATAAGACATTCTTTAGATAACTATTTCACTGAGTCTCAAGTAAGATTGTATAATTAGGCCAAAGAAACTTCACACCAATAGCTTGAAGAAAGTTCTCCTTGTTGCCTTTCACACAGGCAGTCGGATCCAGGGTCTGGACTCTCCCCTTAACTAGCTATGTGACCGGAAACAAGGCCCATAACCTTTGTGGCTCTTGATTTCTACATTTTTAAAGAGAGGTTTAAACCAGATGTCTTCCCAAGCTTCTTTTAACTCTAAATTTCATGCATCTGTGACTGTTTCTTGTAGCTCAATGTTCTCACACCTGTGATACAACTGTCAGAAATTATAACATGGTAGATAACATATCTTACAGAATTCATAGTTATAAAAACTGCATGTACAGATAATTTACACATGTGTACTTATTTTCCCTTCAGTTCCTTTTATACAAATCACTGTGGATTATTGTTATATTCAAAGAATAAACCACATCGAATTCTCTTTAATTCAACCCTGGAAGTTGGAAGCAAATGGAATGAAATACAACTCAAATTTAAAGGAGAAATTGGATCCATATTTGGAATTTCAGCAAAAGCAAGAACAAGGAGGAACGTTCCAGTAAAATAATATAATTCATTTTTATGAGTAGAGTATTAGCAAACATATTTCAAAATCTGAGCCTTATTAATAATTTTTGTATTAATATTTATTGCCTCACAATTTCCTCTATATATGCCATAAAACAAAGACAGTTTTGTTTGATGAGCTCCTCGTACCAATTATATAAACAAGTTGGTAAGGACATAAAAAGAAAAAAGGGAAAAGTATAAATATTGGATTTTACGTCAACAGGCCTGTAAAAATCACAAAGGTTAGAGGTTATCAACTCTAGTTATTCCTCAGTCAGCTAGATTTATAAAAGAACAAACCACTGATGGGTATGTTGGACTTGAAACAATCAACCTCAGAAGGAGTTGCAGTTCGGTAGTGAGGAAAATCATCTCTGGAGTCGAGTATAAAAAATCTTCCAAGATTCTTAGAGAACAAAGTTTCCATTCAACTGTTTACTATTTTTATAGGTAATTACTTTAAAAGACACTCATTAAACAATTTCCATTAATAGACCCCACTGGGTATAGATGGTTCAACTCTCCAAGGCTTTCTGGGTGTGTCTCTCCATATAGTATTTTTGAATTTTTTAAAAGATTTTATTTATTTATTTGAGAGAGAGAGAGAGACACAGAGAGGGGACATGAGCAGGGCCAGGGGCAGAGGGGAAAGCAGACTCCCCATTGAGCAGGGACCCTGGCGTGGGGCTTGATCCCAGGATGTTGGGATCATGACCTGGACCGAAGGCAAATGCTTAACCCCTGAGCCAGCCAGGTGCTCCTATTCTTCAAAGTTTTGTAACTCTTTTTTACATCCTGTTTTTCACTGCCTCCCCACTCAAAGTTCTAGTCCCAACATACTCCATGCTGGAGCCAGTGTAGCTTTAAGATGCACAGGACAACACTGGATTTTAAGAGAATAAGAGGCAGAATCAGTGAGTACAAAAACACAGCAAGCACTTCCTTAAATGGGAAAATATGTTAATTTTAAAGATGATGGACATAACATTTACAAACAGTGGACTCAAGGTAAAGCTATTTCCAAAAGAAGTTTAATGTGGACAATTACCCAGAGAAATGAGGCTGGGTAAGGTAACGGATTTGGAGAGACCCAAGCAGAAACAGAAAACTTGTAATTTAATTATTGATTATGCTGTCACACAGTTTCCATTTTTCCTATAATTTCCAACTATCTTTTTGATGTTATAGTTTACAAAACTAGTCATGTATTTCATGTGGATCCTATAAAGTGGAGATTGGGAGAAAAAGATCAGGGCTTTGCACTTACACAGAACTAGTCCAAATACGCACCCACATCTTGCACCGGCTGTGTTGTTTTTGGGGGAGCACTTCTGCCATCCTCTTTAACACTACAGAGCTCAAGTTGAATAGCCCCCACCCCAGGGAGACCTTCTAACACCACTTAACCTTCAATAACTTCCAATCTCTCTGTATGGTATTCTATTTATTTTTATCCCTGACGTTATCACTAGTTGGTATTTTATTTGTTTATTTCCTGTCCTTGCCCACCGAAATGTAAATTTTGTGAAAGGAAGGCTCTTTTCTGCCGTGTTTACCTCTATTCCCAAGACCTAGAACAGTATCTGGCACGTGGTACTTTCTCAGAACAAATCTGATACAGGTATATGGAATGAGTGAATGAATGAATGATCTTTAGTTGCCTCATCTCACTTGGGGGTGGCAATGCCTACCTCAAAGCTGTCCTGATTACACACTACGGGAGTCCAATTTTAAGTGGTTTGCCTAAGAAATACCCAGGAAATATACATTATTTACCCTTCCCCCATTCCTTAGTATATTTCCTGATTGCAATTAATGAGAGAAACCAAAGTTTCCATGAGTTGAACTTTTGACATCCTCTTCTCTTTTCTTTATTATGAAAACACTAACTACATCTCCAGGAAATAGATATGCCTGGAACTCCTTGATTTCCAGCAAACTCCCACCCACCTCCTTTCCACAAAGCAATTGTTTGGATTCTGTGATTTTTATTTTCTCTTATTGGTTCTGTTTATGAGAGAGATACCTCTTTAGTTCGTGTTTATGTGTGTTTTCTTAGTCTTTCCTCCTCCTCCCTTTTTTTTTTTTTTCCTAAGAGAAGATAATCAGGTTCTCATGTTACTACTAAGTGTTCTAGCGGATGGAAAAAGGTTGCCACATGAGGTCATCGCTGTGTGGATGAACTTGTAGACACTGACATATCAGAGAGCATCTAAGGGAAATATTATAGGGGCCATCAAGGCCGCTTCAAATTTCCTGATTGCATATATTAAAACAGGATAAGCTCCAATTACAGGAGTGCTCGCTTCAATATAATGGAGAATTGGAGCTGTGTGTGGATTCTGATCTCTCTAAGCAGCCAAGTGTATCTGAAAATATGAAAATAAAGTTAACTATCTATAGTTGGAAGATCAGGAGAGCAGAGGAGCCAGGCCGTATCATTTTGTGCAAGGAAAAAAAAAAAAAAGAGGTTTTTAAGAGTTCAATTTAGGTTTGTGGCTTTTCACCAAACACAGTGTAAACCTGAAATGCATCGCTTCGGATTTCTTCTTCCTGGTGATTCATCAGATAAGATATGGAAACTTAGCCTTAATGGTTTTAAACCTTTCTATCTGTGACCATAAAGTGACCATTTACAAATTGGAATGCTTTACTGACCTCAGAGCCACTTGCTTCTGGACCTGTCACTACAAGTGGGACTTCCAGCTAAAACAACAGCCGACTCAGGCAAAAAGTTTCCCACCGTCTGCAGGAGAGGAGCTGTAGCGGAAGACAGCTGCTTAGAACAGCTGTCTACTTACACAGCCATCTTCGGGGAGAGTGATTAATGAACTCACTTGGGCAGTGAGGAGTCCAGTTCACTGATCCATAGTTGCAGCACAGGTATTGATGTGAAACTAATGAGAAATTTGATGCTCAAATTTGAATGTTTATTCCAATTACCAACCAACAGATCCAAATTTTTTTTTTTAAGCTTTAAGCATTAACCTTTTGTCAGGAATGGGCTCTGTCAAACCGCAGTTTGACATTGTGGGCTAGAACTTGCAAAACTTTGACAAATGGTACTCCTCCCAGGCGCACAGTTTTCTTTAAATATGGTGTTAAGTTTGTAGCCAAGGAAGGAAGGAAAGAAGCAAGTACCTGCCTTCTGCCTGGCACACTGGCAGCCACTTAGTGCTCAATGCAAGGGTGAGATGAAAAGTCCCTCCCAAACCAAATGAATATGACCCGATCCTGAGTATGTCTCAGTGTGGAGACCAGAACGAGAGTATTAGGAGACTAGGGCTTCTCAGGGCTCACCAGACCACACTTCAATTACTATGCCACACCCTTACTTTCACCTTTTACGAGAGGTATTAGCCTTTACTCTGGAGAAAGGGAAAGCAGGGCAAAGACTGAAAAAAAAAAAAAAGAGAGAGAGAGGTATTAGCCTTTACTCTGGAGAAAGGGAAAGCAGGGCAAAGACTGAAAAAAAAAAAAAAAGAGAAAGAGAGAGAGATTCATTTAGAAAAATGAAGACACAGGGGTCCCCCGCCCCCTCCTGTTAACCATGATATCAGTTTCCACTTTTTTTTTTTTAAGATTTTTAAATGTATTTTAGGGAGAGAGAGTGAGCAGGAGAGGCAGGGAGGGGCAGAGGGAGAGGGAGAGAGAATCTCAAGCTGACTCCACGCTGAGCACGGGGCCAGTCTGATGCAGGGCTCAATCTCACAACCCTCAAATCATGACCTGAGCCAAAACCAAGTGTCGGATACTTAACTGATCTGTTAAGTACCCCCTCCATGGTTTTAATTACCCATTTTCAACTGCAATCTGGAAGCAGATGAGGGCGGACTGTTATCTACAAGGTAGAGAAGAGTAGACGATGAATAAATCACAGCAAGTATATTGCAGGTCGACAATATGCATCTGTTAAGTATTTACCTCCCTTCTCTGTCTGGCATCCATGGCAGAGGCTGTGAATCAAATGAAGCCCCCTTTGACACGAGCCAGGGCGAGACTGATGTCCCAGCCTTCCGCATGGAGATCTAGGCAGCGTTACCAGCCGGTCAGAATCAATAAGAAAGGTGAAGTCTCTTTGCCAGCCCAGAGTGGGAGGAATCAGGATCCTTGCTATGTCCCCTCCTGGCTCCCTCCTTCAGGTCCCTGCTCACATAGAACCTTGTATGGGAAGCCTTCCCTGACCCTCCCCCATACAAATCCCCAGCTCCTCGGTTTACCCTGCAGTCTCCAGCCTTCTCCTCTTCCTAACGCTGCATCTCCTGACTCTTCACATTTTCACTTGTCTGTTTGCAAATCTTCTTCCTCTCCACTCCGTCCACTCAGGGAGTGTCATGAGGGGAATGACTTTGTTAGTTTTGTTTACTGATGTATCCCCAGCAACAAAATAGGTGCTTGACTCAGAGTGGGTGCCGGGTAAGTGGTTGAGTAAAAGGACGCTTTAATTACAATTTTAGTAGGGATGTCCTGTGGGAAAATAATCCGTTCTACTCTCTGAAGCCTGCTAGTACAGACACAGCTCGAGTGCTTAAAGTTTTTGAGGGTTGATTATGGCAAAATATAAGAAAGAAAGGCGTATGAGATGCATGGAATTCAATACCAGGCTACTTTCTGAGGTGGGAGTCCTTTGAGGGCAGCGGACTCAGTCCTTGCGTCCATGTCTCAGAAAAACAATAGAGGGGATTCGCGAATGATACAGAAAATAGACTCGACCACCTCTGAGGTTCCTTCTGAATGTTATGTAACACACCTATTCCCTCAGAGGTTGAATGTCCTGGTTGAAGATTTATGTCGTCTCATGAAAGCCATTATGCATTGCCTATGGGCTTACAGAGAGCTGTCCTAAGATTCACGCCATTGTCCCTTCTTGGGATCATGCTAAGAATATTCTTATTACCATTCTTGTTAGGCCCTACTAATGGAAGCATAAGTGTGATTTTTGGTATATTCTTGCCAGGGATGATTGAGGTTATCACAGTACGTAAGCTATATCCCAAAGCAAGGGTCCTTTCAAAGCTGAGGGAAATATTTCAGACTATTAGAATCTTATTTCGGAAATGGCAACTTTATTGCATGAAATGGGGCCAGGATGTGCAGTAAGAGTTAAATGTTCTTCCAGAAGAGCCTGACTCTAAGCCAGGATATGGCATTAAGCACAGAGAAAATTGGGCCGAATAATCCCTTCAGACTCCTTAAGGTGCTGAGCTGACATTTTGATACGCTGCAAGTTGGCAAGTCAACGCTTGATAGTTTATCTTCAAATTCCACATTTTAAAAGTCTTATTTCCCTCTTCCAAAAAAGGCTCTACCTGCAAACACCTTAAGCCATACCTACGCAAAACCGGATATATTTTTTTTGTTGGTTTGATAAAGGGAGAATTGAATATCCCAAATTTTGTGGAGAAAGGGGCTGCCTTTCTGCTTAAAACCTGAGCCTGGATTTCCTAGGAGCCACAGAATTCTGTAACGACAACAAATTATGAAATGATAGCAAGACGTAAGATGCTCCATCTTACTTTAGCACTTTTGAAAATAAAAATTTCATAGATGAGATATGACTTTTAAAATCAGTTTGGGCTATTTTATGTGGTTTGATTATAGATGTCAAAATATAATTATTTTTCTATTCTTAATCAGGCAAGCTACTGAGAATGTTTCCCTGCTGGGATTTCCAAATTTAATTGAAAGAGAGTTTTCAAATCCAACTAGTGTGTTGTGATAGCTAAAGGGAGATAAGTCAGAGTGAGGTGGGAAAAGAGAGAATGAGGCTGAAGATTTCTGTAGATACATGTGTTAATCATAACAGAAAATCAGTAAATTCAGGTCTGTAAGTCACCGATACATTAATTATTTTCCCTGTTCATGTAAACATTCTGTTCTCCGTAAAGCTTTCCTTATTCCTCAGCCTATTTGCTTGTCTTATATGTTCCATGAGTATCTATCACTCCTTCTCCATGTGGCTCAACACACGTAGACTCCCCTGTTCCATGTCACCATCGTTTTAAGGGGCTGGGCTCCATGATGGCCGAGCTGTGTCCATTGGATTCAAGTGTCTCCAGGGCCCGAAATGATGTAAAAACTCAATACAAGTTGCCGAATGTGGGAATTATGCTTGAGCTCCCTTCTCAGTATTCCCATCCCAACGAATCTCCAGCCTGAGTTCAATCACCTCAACTCTAGGAACTCTTATTCTAGACCATGACTTGCTGAAACATACAAGACTAGTTTCCTCTAGCCCAGAGTGTTTCAGGGACACAGATATGAAATATAACAAAAGCGCTGAGTACTCTACTTAGCAGCTATGGTATCTTACAAGAACTTCCAAGAGCTGCTTGCTAGTGTAAGGATGCTCATTGATCATTAGCTTATGAGCAAGATTACTTGCGAGGAAACATAATTGCATCCCATTTGCAAATGCAAAACATTTAGGCCAAGGAGTCTCTGGCTTCTTCCGGAATTCGCCAGTGACCCCCAGGTAGTGTGTTTATTTTGCTAATTCTGCTCCTTCATTCATAGGTAAGCATCCAAGGATGCACCATGTTCCAAAAGACCGCAGCCCTGGGCATCCATGGCAGAGAGAATCCTCGAGGCTAACAAGGAGATTTTCTAGCAGCATTTATGTTCTGCTTTCCAATGTACCAAGCAATGATGGCAAGAAACCTGCCTAGGCAGACAACCTCAGCGACAGAATTTCTCCGATATGCAAAAGGCTATTCACCATAGTCACTCTGTTCCTTCAAAGCCGCGGTATTCAGTTAAAATAGACATTTTGAACTGCCCAGTCCCTCGTATCCTCAGTGTCTCCTAAGTTGTTTACTTCTGAAAAGATGGGCTCTCTTATTTCGATTTCCTATTTTTCTTCTGCCGCACGTGAGTACATGTGTAGTGTTTCCGGATTTGAAAGGCTTCCTACACACACACACACACACACACACCCTTGAAATAAAGTGCCTGATCCCTGCTTTGGTTCTTGCCCCTCTGGCGGGTCAGGGGTCTGTCTCTGAGGAGCTTCCCCGCACACCAGCAGTCAGGCAGGACCTGTTTGCGGAAATTCAGCGCCGCACTTGAAAGGCAGTGGCATAGAGATGTGCTGACCTTCCTGGCCCAGCAACCAAAAGGGAACCCTGTGGGGAGTACCTGAAGGGGGTGTTTCTCCTGTTGGTCACATCAAGGTTGTTCACTTCAGTGGCTCTGTTTTAACTGTTCCCTCGTCGTCTTTACTAAGCACCGGAAGAGGCGATTGTTTTCTTGCCCCAGCCTCAGAAGCATTAAACCCTTCACCTTGACTTCTCTTAGAACGGCAAAAGTAGGGAGGGAAGAAAAAAGAAGAGCCGAGAGAGACAACAAAGGCCCTCGGTGCTCCGATCACATGGGTAATTACTGTGCTCACATACATGGACGTGTCTGGGAGGTAGCAGCTTGCCGCGGGAGGGGGGGCTGTTTACACTGCATCTGTACTTTTCTCCGCGCAGGAACATTTTCAGTCGCGGTAGACGTTTCTACCTTTGCAGGTCAGGAATCTTGGTCCACGTGTTATTCTGGAAAGCTGGGTCCTCTCGAGAGGAGGAATGACTAAAATGACTTTTCAATTATGGATACGTCTCAGAAAATCAATGATCTCAAAGCCCTTTGTGTGGCGATAGGTAAGGATGTGGGGCTGGCTGCGAGCGTGCTTAAAATGGAGACGAATCCGTGAAGTTTTTAATAAAGCAAATACATATTTAGTGCCATTTTTATTTGGCTTTACAAATTCTATCAGAGCTTCAAAGACCGCTCCTCGGGGCTTTAGAAGGATTAAATATTAGCCTTTGGACAAAGGAGCGAATATCTCGCATTTCACATTGGACAATTACAGGCCACATTTCCTTTAAATGTTTCAGAGAGACGAGTTAAATTTTGAAGGGGAAGCTTTCTATTTGAGCTGTGTGAACAAAGGCAAGTTTGTGTCCTGGAGGGCGGGCCCAGGGGATTTCTGCGAAGCGAGATGAAATGATTGTAGTGAAATCAAACCACCTCTCCAGCCCCCTTTGTCCAGTTTGTGCTCTCTCCCGGGTGTTCTCCTTTTGCCTGGGAAAAAGTCTGGCAGTGGTCAAGCAGGAGTGGATCAAATGAAGCAGGCTTGAATGTGCACGCTGACCTCCAGGGGCCTCAAGGATGATAAAAA
Organism: Ursus americanus; assembly: GCF_024610735.1. Lineage (NCBI taxonomy): Eukaryota > Metazoa > Chordata > Mammalia > Carnivora > Ursidae > Ursus > Ursus americanus. The sequence continues at coordinate 14,889,100 of NC_142154.1, forward strand.
AAGAAAATAGACAATGCGCGGCAAGCACTTTGAAAACAGGGAGATGTTATTGCTGCTTGCAATTATGATCTTTAAGCACGGAAAACGCCTTCGTGGTGAGTTTGCTTTGGTTCCCCTCGCTGCTGGAGAAAGTAATCAGAGGTGGGACGTGTCTCTCCTCCACCCGTGTCTTTTGAACTGAGCTCAAATATGACAAAATTACCAAACCTGTTTTTGTTTAAATAGTCTGGAGAGAAGTTGCTGTTGATACAACACAAGCGATTCGGAAATTGACAAAACTGTGATATGATGGCTGTGATGAACTCATACTGATTTTGAAAGAAAAAAACACTCGGAGTCTCTTTTATCCATGATCATAAAATCCTTGGCTCCTGGGATGTCGCATGTACCCCATTTTATACACCACATAATCCAGGGAGATGATGTTGTCCCTCATGGGCTGAAGAGGCGATCCCCGATTTACGGGACTGCTACAGAATCATTGGACTAGCTTTGATAAACATGGTGCCATCTTCCTCAGCAAATGGAGTATCCTTAACGTGGGTGGCAAGAATGCCATTGTACCCTAAAATCCCAGTCCAAGTCAATTTGTATTTGGATCTGGTAACATACCAGGATCAATTCCCAGCTAACAGTCTGGTTCCCCAACTTCCCAGTAGCATCTGTCCAATTTTAACTTGTGGCTGGAGGTTGAAACCATGCGAAATCCTGTGGTTACAGTAATTTCCACCAGGAAACCATGAGACACTGAGTGGTGTACAAATGAGTAATTTTCAGTCGGGATTATTTTTATTTCCATGTTGGAGCTTGAGGTTTGGTAATATACAAGGATGAAAGTTGCAAACCAATTCTATGCATAATTCTGGAAGTGGAAATTTTGAAAGTATCTCTTTCTCTGCAAACTGTTCTTTTTATTTATTTATTTATTTATTTATTTATTTATTTATTTATTTATTTATTTTTACTTTATTCATGGAATTTAGTGACTGGGAGAGAGTCTTTCTTTCTAAGAGGAAGCAGAGAGATGATGTTCCTTCCAAACATTAACCTGACTATTAAAAGCTACCCTTTTCCTAGTAGGTTCCTTTATCACACTGAATCCAGACCAGTCTGTGAAATGGGCATTATTATTCCCAATTAGAAGGTAAACGAGGCTCCGAGTGGATTCAAACACACAAACACACAACTTCAAAAACTCACAACGTTCTTCCTTGATAAAAATACAGCTTCACACATGGGACTTGAGGTGCTCCCTCCCCCTCTCTCCAATCAGGACATGACTTTAACGGTTTCGGATCTGGGAGATGCAGTGATTCGAGTAGGGGAGAAAACACGTCCTCAGCTCTTCCCCAGGCCTGGGCTTAAGTGTGTCCTAATCATCACCCCCACAGCATTAGCTCTGATGTTGGACGCCTGGCAAAGGGGGCGTCTTTGCAACAGTTTGTTCTCAAGGTTGGTGGCCTCCAGTCAGGGTTTATCTGTAAGTTGCTTCTCAGGAACGGGGCCAGATCAATACTGTATTCTTTCAGACCTCTCTAAACCCAGCGGGGAAGGCAATCACTATAGTGGCCCTCCCTGCACCTTCTTGAGCCGATCAATACTCTGACAGCGCAGAGCTTTGTTCCCTCCCCAGCTCTGCAATGTCCTGCGTGCTCTACACGATTGCGTAAAGTCTGCGTCCCCTTCCCCCGATGACAACACTGCTCCCGCCCTCATCTTCCCTTAATACCATCACTGTAATTGCCCGGACATGAAATAGCAGCACAAACCCAGCGCCTGGCCTTTGAGGTGTTCTATCTTTTTTGAACATCTCTCTTAGTAAAGGGGGTTGATTTGGCTTTCACATGTAGTCGGAGCTTGAATGTGAACCTGCGGCTTATTTACGCTGCTTGGTGAAACCCACTGAGATGATTTTACCTATGGGAATCATATAGGGGCCTGTTTCAGGAGGGAGGAAGACATAAACACCTAAGCCCAAGAATATTAGCTTAAACTTTATGTGGCTTGAAGCCCATTATATCTACCCCATACTGCCCCAGCAATTGTCTTAGAAGGGCTCTGTGTCTTATTTACTTTTTAAGGGATGCTGCGTAAAATGAAATATTTATTTGACTGTTCGCAGCCAGCATTCCAGTAAGTGGTAAATAACCCAAAGGCTCAGCGCATCTCATTTTTCCAATTCGTGCTTCTTGTTGTTGTTGCCTGCCAAGCAAAGTTACTGATATGGTCTGAATCTCTGTCATACACATTTCTTCTTATAATTCTCATCTTGCACCAAAAACAAAAAACAAAAAACACGAAACCCCCAAACAAGTAAAGTATATCTTAAAATATGTATAACATGATAGCATTAAAAATAGAAAAGTTTAAATGAAAACCCACTACTTGGCTTATAAAGCTGAGCGGTTCAGTCTCATTCAACTGGCTTCAAGCCCATCTGTTTGGCCTCTCCTCCCAGATATGCCCTTGCCCAGGGTCCTGACCTCCATAGGCCCTTTTGTTGTTTCGATTCCTCTCCGTACTGTTCCCCTTGCCCGTCCCCTCAGACACGTATCTCTCAGCCTTTTATTCTTCCTAAATCCCCCCAGCTCCTCAAGTTCCCGTGCCAATCTTAGCCCTTCTGGAACCTTGGGAGATGGTCCAACCCAATGGGTCACAATGGCACCTTCAATACATCGGTGATGAGTTGGGTTATAGCACATTTGCAGTCCCCAACAGTTGAACGTCCAACACTGGCCAAGGATTTGTTTTTCTAAAATGATAATCCGAGTGATAAATATAGATATTGATACATGAGAGTTCAAGGTTATCCTTAATAATCTGATTTTCTCATGGCACACTGGTATCTGTTTAAAGAATGATAGGAAAGAGTCAGCCCACAGACCCTTAACTGTTCTTTTCTTCAAGCTTGTCTTAGAGGGTTCGTAGGTCACTGATGCCAACCGCTGCAGGTATTAGGTATCTAAGACATGAGGTATTGCATTCCCAAATGGGTCATTTTATTTGCTCGGTCATCCACAGGAGCACTTCTATACCTTTTCCATATGATTAGGTACAGAACAAATACATATTAATGTGCTGGCTGGTAGAAGTCACCCTTTAATAGAAATCGAGTATGTCCTGTGGACCGTACATGTACCGTGACTATGAAAAAAAACCATACCAGAAGGAAATAATTCAGAACGCCTCTAGTATTGCAAACTAATTAGATGAATTGTCACTTCTGATGGCAGATACACCAGGCAAAGTTGCTTTAGTTAGTGGTTTACTTTAATTTAACACTCAGTCCATTTCAACTTGAATATTCAAGTACAACTCCTGAATACATTGGACTGCAAAGATATATAATTAAAAAGTCCAACTGAAATATTCTGATGTTTTAAGCTGTTCCATATAGCTGAGAAAAGAAATCAACTTGTCAGACACTTGACTGTCTTCAGGGGGGAAAAAAAAGAATTGGTTTTACTCGCTAAAACTCAGAATGACAGCCACGTGACAGGGTAATGCCTCAAAATACAACATGTAACATATAATGTGTAGAGATGAGTGAGAGAGAGAGAGAGAAAGGGAGAGAGAATGCAACAGAGTAAATTATTTCCCCTACATTCATGTAAGTTGATTGCAGGTGAATTAAAATACATTCTCCAGGACATTGCCTTATAACCATAGAAGTTACAAGCAACATGTCCACGATTTTATGAAATTTATTTTAAAAGCATTTGTCTGAGATGTGAGTGTAGACAATGAAAGCATAAAGGACAAAACTCATTATACGGGGAAAAAAGAGGTCACGGATGAACAGTGGAACTGCAGCAGTGTCGGAAGTTGAAAGAAAATTGACGTTCCATTTTTAATTGAAAATATAATAAATTTTGAACAAGGAAAAGGAAAATATATTTGGAAAAAAATATATTTCTTTCCTCTCTCCCTTTCTTCCTTCTTTCTTCCTTCCTTCCCTCCTTTCTAACTTCCTAACTTCCTAGCTTCTTTCCTTCCTCCGTCACTGACCCTCCTCTCCCTCTCTCTGTTCCTCTCTTGAATTCTATTGAGAAGAGTTATCAAACTCCTCAATCCAGGGACCTATATGACATGATGTGAAAAGGCACTGAACTGGCTAGTACTTGACCTTGGGCATCTATTCAGTTGTACGATAATTTTCTCTTCAGTATCACAGTGATAATTGGAACTGTCTACCCATAGCCTACTCTAGCCTGGTGAGAATGTGCTGTGCAAACTCCTTTCAACTTTAAGGAAGAAATGTATTGTACACTAAAGGAGAGAAATGATTGATAGTATCTTTCTCTCAAGTCTCTCATATTTCCTGGCTGCTTTTTTTTATATTCACTGAACATTCACTATGTGCCAGGCACAGGTTTTTAAAAACACTTTTGGATGGTGAAATTCCTCTCTTGATTGACTATACTACATTGTTTAAGAGTCCTGTTTTCAGCACAGTCTTAATATCGTCATTTTAATTTTTTCACAGGTCTGCTGGGGAAAGTTTATTCATTTTCATGCTAGGAGAAACATGGGTTTAACACTTCATATTTAGTGTTTGGCATTTTTATTTTTTAAATTAATTAATTAATTTAATTAATTTATTTATTTATTTTAGAGAGAGAGAGCATGAGCGGGGAGGGGCAGATGGAGAAGGGAGAAGAATCTGAAGCAGACTCCACACCGAGCATGCGGCCAGATGTGGGCTTGATCCCCTGACCATGAGATCACGACCTGAGCCAAAACCAACAGTTGGGCGCCTAACCAACTGAGCCACCCAGGCTCCCTGGCATTTTTGTTATTGTTATTGTTATTTATTTGTCTGTTCGTTTATTTATAATTTTAATTCCAATGTAGTTGTGTTTGGCATTTTTAAGCCCATAAAATCAAGCAGGCATAATACAGTCTTTTTCAGCGCAAACAACCTAACTTCTGAAGAAAACTTGATCTAACATTCTAAATATTCACCTAACCAGACAATAGAGACACGCAGGCAGTTCTACTGAACATTATCTTTAGATTATTTTTCCTGCTTCCCAAGTTATATAAGAATCATACACTTCTTTTTTTTTAACCTAATTTTTGTTTTGAAAAAAATGAAACTTACAGAAATTTGTAAAACAATAGTGCAATGAACCTACCAATGACTTCCCCCAGCTACCCATAGACAGGTCAGACTTTACAGGCTAAGGGTACAAGCCTTCACAAAAGTGCTCTCACGTGGGTACTGGTCGTAAATTGAGGGGTAGGCCATCCTCATGCCTAATCAACTATCCTCAAACTCAGAGGTTCCCACCAGCCTCTCGGGTTCGATGATTCACTAGAGTGAGAGCTCTACATTGACGATTATAGTTTTATTATAACAAAAAGATACAAATCAGACACAGCCGTGGGCAGGGCACATAGGGCAAGGTCTGGGAGAGTCCCGGATGTAAAGCTGCCATTGTCTCTGAGGACATGTCACCCTCTGTCACATCAGTGTGTGACAATACATAGATTATTGCCAACAAGGGAAGCTCATGCAAGGTCCATGGTTTCTATCGGGGCTTCGTTAAGTAGGCATGATTGATTGACTCACTGGCCATATGTCTCAATATCTAGTCCCCCCATCTCCTCAACGTTTTGGCACATACCAAGTGGCTCAAAGCCACAGCCCTGTAATCACGCGGTTGGTCTTTCCGGAATCACCATCTTCCATCTTGCATAATTCCGTTAGCATAAACTCTAGGGGCCCACGCCGTGTCACCTAGTTAGTATAAACTATCAGATGTGTTCCATGGGGTCCACCATGAATAACAAAGACAGATAGTTCCAAGACAAAAAAGAGGCATTCCCAAATACAGAAAATTTCAAGTGTTTAGCATACACTTCCGAAGATCTAGGAGCGAAGGCCAAATTCTTTATTATACAGACTATTATTATTTTGCTGAACCATATAACATAACGAGGTACAAACTCCTAAGTGTTTCCATATGTATGTGTTATAGGAACAACGGCATTCTCATAGTGGAATACAACATCTGTAATACAATCATAAACTAGGGAAATTGAACATAAATATAATCATATTATCTAATATGTAGTCCAAATTCATTTTTCTGTAGGTGGCTCAATTTTTTTTTTCCCTTTCAATGCAGATTCCAGGATAGAATCACACATTGCACTTAGTTGTTATGTCTCATTACGTTCTTTAAACAGAAACGGTTCTTTAAATTTTATTCTTTTCTCTCATGACATTGACAGTTGGGAAAAGTATAGACCAGGTGTTTTATTTTAAAAGTACGCCCAGTTTGGGGTTGTCTGATTGTTTCCTTATGATGGGATTCAGGGCATGCATTCGCTGGCAGGGATACTTCATGAGTTTTGTTGGGTCCTTCTCAGGGAACCATATCAGGAAGATGGTACCTTGGTTTAGGTTGTTTACACACTACTTTTCTATTGTAAAAGTCTCTTTTTTACCTTTGTAATTAATACAAGATCGATGTGAAGATATTTACAGACTATGTAGATACACTACCGTTGAAGAAAAATGTATACAATAGTTTTAGTATCCATTGATGTTTCTTGCCTGTATTTATTATGACCGTGGTGGTGGCAAAGTGGTGATTGTCTAATGCTATTATTCCTTCTATATTTGTTACTTAGCATTTTGCTATAGAAAAAAGCTTTTCCTCACCCTTTTATATTTATTTGTTTAACTTTTTTTAAAAACTTATTTGAGAGAGAGAGAGAGAGAAAGAGAAAGAGACAGAGTGAGTAGGGGGAGTGGCAGGGGGGAAAGGAGAGAAGTAGACTCCTTGCTGAGTGTGGAGCCTGATGCAGGGCATGATCTCATGACCCTGAGATCATGACCTGAGCCCCAAATCAAGAGTCAGACCCTTGACAGACTGAGCCACCCAGGTCCCCTTGTTTGTTTAACTTTGAGTATCAAAGTCATGGATTCTTTTTTTATTATGTGATAGGTTATTATAATTCTGTTAAATTTCACATATGACTTTATATGTTCAGCAATAATTACAAGCAACTATATGTGAAAGGGTGTTCTTTAGGGAGTATTGTTCTAGATTGCTCACAAGTAAGAAAGCTGTGATTTAGAATCAGTTGCAATAGAAATCCTTTCTTTAGTCTTTAACTTTCTGAGCCTTCTCATGGAAAATTCAGATGTTGCAATGAACAAGGCTCATTTCAAACAAGCAAGCAAACAAACAAACAATCGTACCACCACCAACAAAAAAAATCCCCATAGTTGTGACTCTACTCTTTCAGAGAATGAGTTTTTGTTCAAATAGTCACAAAAAAAACCTAACTCAATCTCTACGCCAAAACATACCCCCTATTGGAAGAGGAACTGAGGGCATCCTTCAAGGTCAACTGGTTCTAAAATCAGACCAATCTTCTTCAGTGTTATGGTGTATGTTACAAAATGACTTTGGTGGGAGGGTGGTGAGACCCACCATGTACAATGAGGTAAGCCATGAGGTATAGGGAACTCTCTACTGGATGTGGTTTCTCACGACTTTCTGACACCTCAAGCCCCTTCTGCGTCCCACTACCTGTCAATACCTGGAACTCCACCATCATGTTTCCCTCCTTGATATCTCATCTAGACTTATCCATGTATATAAGACATCTCCTTCTTCTGCAGATATGGTTATGCACATCAACTAAAGAATAAATCCTTCCCCACCCTGAAAGAACACTCACAGAGCAGAATTCAGGAAGGAGGATGGAAGGGACAAAAGGATGCCGGGTGTCAACTGGGAAAGAAGTAATCTATTGGGAGGAGTGAGGAGGCTGAGGCCCCAAGACAATCTAGCCTGCTTTTCGGCACGTCACTCTGCTGACCTAGCCACACTTTAATAGATGCTTTCTGGAGACAGTGTCTTCTTCCACAGCAGGGATGCTTGGCAAGCCATTCAGAAAGACACTTCTCCAGACATCTCTAAAAACAGATCCTATAGCTGGCTTTGCAACTTCTGGTTTCTATACCCTACTCTCCTTTTCCTTTTGTCCATAATACTCCTCCCCTTCAACCATATCATAGAATTTATTTTCAATGACTTTTTTCTTGCCTGCCTATCCTCCCAGACAACTTTTACCACCACCACCACCACACCCCACTACAATGTAAGCTTCAAGAAGACAAGTATTCTTATTTTATTCCTTGGTACATGCTGGGTACTTACAACATGGTAGGACCTCAGTAATATTTGTGGAATGAATGAATGTCTATGTAGGAGATACAGTGCTCCTCTCAAACCCTTGCAAATGTATGATGGGGATCAAAGTTTGGAACTTATACACAATGGAATTCTTTGTTTCTATTATTTAGAAAAGGGACAAGTCTGCTTATTAATATCAATTTAATTTTCTACCTAGATATTTTCCACACTTCTTGGCTATTTTGAAAACAATTTCTATTATTATTATTATTATTATTATTATTATTATTTACTAAGTTATATATAAGATTCTGAATTGGATTCTTTAATAGTTTAAGTTTCTTCTTAGGGACGAATCCATACATCAGGTCACCTTTCAGAAATAAAAGATACAGCACTGCTTCCACAGATGACAAACTTAGAGGGAGTGTGGTTTTTGAAGCTCTCCCTTATTCAGAGTCCACTATGCTGTGGCTGGCTGGTGACAGAATACAGAGTAAAACCAAGGCAGTCTAAAGTTAGGAACACACGCCTTTTTAAAATCACTGTCATTCGTTTATGCGTCAGAGCCCAAAAGGACTCCCTGCTCTACTAATGACAAGACATTAACACATGATCTACAATTAGGTGTGCATTTTCTGCACAGAATATTCCAGGGATTGGGTATTATTGCTTTGACCTATTTACATGGTAGTTGCAACCTGGAAAAGCTGGTTGAGAACTGCGTCTTAAACAGCAAACAGTAGTTCTTAGACCTTCTATTACGTGACTTAAAGCCAGCAATGCAAGTCAGAAATCCTGTGCAGTTGGAGAATGAAGAGGCCCATGGTTCTGAAGACTTTATGACTTAGTTGAAGAAACTTTCTGCAAGTTCAACCTTTGCTGGCTACATACAATTAGGAACTTAAAATGGCCTGTGTACGGATAATATAATCATTTTAGAGCCTGCACAGAGGTTCTTAACATGACTTCTAATGGCTCTTAGAAGATGTAGTTTCATGTGTGCATGAGATAGTCTGGAAGAGCCCCAATCTGCTGGTCCACAGCAGAGTTTTCTGAGAATCATTGTCCTCTTATGCAAAATGAACTTAATCACATTTGCCTTGTTCACAAGCTTGTTTGGAGAGTCAAGGAGGTCTGTGGAACGTTATTGAAAGCTCATAGTTACCTTTGTTACCACCATGAATAGTATTATGTAGATAATTTCACATGTGTATGTGTGTGCATAAAACTACATAAATCAAGGTCGCCCAGATGTCACCTATGATTGCCGTGACACTCGAGATCTCTAATTGCCTGGATTCCATAATCGTGAAAGCATAAACCTTTCCGATGATTTCCATAATTTCCCAGGAAGTGCACATTCTCTGAGACAGACCCTTCCATCTCTCTGAGGCTTTGTAAGTATAGCAGATTTTACTAAACTTCTAGGTTGTTCTGAAAATGATGTGTTGCATTGTTGATAAACACTATCAATGCTATCAACTGCTGTCAACTTATTTTCTCCCTCATTTCCTCTCCCACACAGTTTCTTCAACTCCTAACATTTTCTCGTCCATTTTTTAGGGGTAAGAAATCAGCAACTGTTGCCAAACCAGAAAAGGCATTGACATCAATAGGATTCACCTTCCTTAGAAGGTGGATAAGGTAAGAGATGACAATACATATATGTTTTGTCTACTCCACCAATAATTCCAATGTCATGTGAGAAGTATTATAAAATAGTTATGCAGGGGTTTTATAGGATCACATAAAAATAAACAATTCATGGTTTTGAAAGTGTTAAAATCTTGAAGGGGGTAGGGACATTCTGGACAGAGGATGTCCCCTATGCAAGTAATCCCTGAGAACCTGCTCTATGCCCACACTGATTTCGGTTCTGGGATACCAGGGTCTAGTCTTTGATCTAGGGGAGACATAGAGAGAAAATAGACTCTAAGCAAATAAAATCCTCAGATGATTGCATACGGTGATAACTTCGGAAGACAATGAGTGTAATCTGGTTGGGGCAGAGGTATGCAGAGGAGAAACATTTATCAGATAGCCAGAGGCCTCTCGGAAGAGGTGATACTTGAGCAGATGATGGGCAGATGAAAGACGTGGAAAAGGAGCCTGAAAACAGGAAGCAAAAGCAAAGGTCAGTGTTTGAAAAACAGAGAGGCAAGTAACATGTGAGTGATCCATTGGTTGTGGGGTGAGGGGAAGTTAGTTTGGAAAGGTAGGCTGAGTCTATGAATTATGAACTTCAACTGAAAAGCTTTTATTCAGAAGCTTGTGATAATAAGATCTTAGGTTCCAAAAGATGCCTCCAAGAGCAGTGAACACTACAGTTGAAGGGCAGAGTGATGAGAAGCCAAGGCCCGTCTCTGGAGGCCATGACAGTGGTCTAAGAGGAAAAGCTGATGAAGCTGGAAGAAAGGGAACAATTCATTATGTGCAAGAGTCACTGAGACTGGAAGACTGACCACTGACAATGTTGGGACAGGGAGAGCGACCAAGAGGAATTCCTAGATTTCTAATGTAAGTGAAAGCATGGAGAATGGTGTCAGCTTTGGGAATGTGAGCTATGAGAAGAGGAGGTCATGAACTTGCATTTGGACATTGAGGTAGGTGGAAATATAGGTATATTTGACACATAGTTTAGAACTAAGGAGGTGAAATACACCACGTGGTGGAGATTAGATATCTTTCAGAACACAGCGATGGTTGGTGTTAGAATGTAAACTTGAGAGTAAAACTGTGTTTTCTTCATTGTTGTATCCCTGATGCACGGATAGTTGCTTGGCACCTGGTACGTCTCCAATGACTACCCACTGAATAAACTAAATAAATAAAGGAGAGATAAAGGTATATCTATGTCAATTTCTTTTAACGATTTTATTTATCTATTTGAGAGAGAAAGAGGAAGAGAGAGCATGAGCGGGGGGGGGGGGGCAGGGGGAGAATAAGACTCCCCGCTGAGCAGGGAGCCTGATGTGGGACTTCATCCCAGGACCCTGGGATCATGACCTGAGCTGAAGGCAGATGCTTGCGTGACTGAGTCACTGAAGCGTCCCACATCCGTGTCAAAATATTGGTCACCCCAACGGTGCCAACCTCTGTATTTTTTTTTTAACATCATCAAATGAATGGATTGAATTTCCTATGGACTGAAGAAGCAACTTTCCTTGAGGTATGTGAAGGCTGAAGTTTTTTTCTTTAAGACATTAGACTCTTCACATTTTTCTTCCAGTCCCTAGGGTCTCCCTTGGTGCTCGCAGCACGAGTTCTCCCACACAGCTCTACTAAAACCATCTCATTCAAACTAGGAGGAATTTGCTAATCTTGAGAGTTGGATGGTTTCGTTTTCATAGAGGACAGAAACTTATTCGAAAGGATGAATGGCTAATAGTGAAATTTCAAGCATGTTAGCTGTAAACAGCATAACATGTAGACTAGAATCAAAGGCTTTTGGATTTAATTCACATTGTCATGGGAAGGCCATTGAGCCTTGTCATGACTTTGTTCCTTCATCTGCAAATATTATGAATTGGGGCAGCCTTGCTTCTCCTTTCAGTGGGATGGTGCCCAAATAAAATGCTGATGTAGCAGTCATGTCTTCCAGCGCTCATTTTATCCCTAGAACATTCTCAAGTAGCTCCCTGTGCATGGCAGGCCCTTAATTAGTACTTTTGTGACACCTGTTGAAGTACCTCGGGTGAAGGATCAGATAAAAATGGTCCTAATGCATTGTAGAATGTTATTCCTACAATTACATCCTTTGCAAAATCAGTTCGTAGAATTTCACTAGTGATGAGACATATTTCAAATCAGCTTACTTTTAAGACTTCTCCAAGATGATCGGGCTACACTACTGTAAAGTGTGTCATATGAAACCATAAGCAAGGATCAATATAATCACGAGGTTTTGTGGGGAAATTCTTTTTCTTTTTTTAGGAGTAATGCCAGATATATATACTTACATCTATACACATTTTTTTTTTTTAATCTACCATCTAAGGGGCAGGATACAAAGCCATGTGAATGAAAGAAAATATTAGTAAGACCTGCTGTCTCAAAGAATTCAGGTGTGTGTGTGTGTGTGTGTGTGTGTGTGTGTGTGTGTGTGTGTGTGTGGAGGCAGCAAGGAGATCAAGACATAATTATAGGATTGTACTAAACATGCTATTATTGAGGAGGGCACAAAATACTATACCAGTGCAGGAAAGAAGCAATCAATTTTCCAAACGCATCTATGTTCTATGGCTCACTCTGCCCCTTCCGTGATCCTTATGCTAACAATCAATGTGTCAAAAGGGAGCCACAGAGCACTGTCTCCTCATGGTGAGACCACCCTTTCCTTCAGCTCTTGCCTCTATCAACAGATGTCCAAAGGGAACCCAGAATACTCATTTGTGATGTGAGAAGCAGGGTAGTGGTTCCCTTTGGAGGCTGATAGTGACGGAAAGGGAGCGCCAAGGAGGCTGGTGAGGCTCTGATCTTTGATTTGGGTACTGGTGACGTGGGTGTTATCAGTTTATGAAAAGTCTTCACTTCCGGTGTGTATGAAAAGTCATACATTTATGCCAGGTTCTCTTGCTTTATTATGGTTCAGTTAAAAGGGGGAAAATAAAGGATCCCTAGAGCCTGTTTGTCTGAATGAGACTCCCTTCCTCAGTTCTTACAGTGTCATCGGCTGGAGTGAAAAGAGGCCCCACAAATGTGTCTCTTGGAAAGACCTGAATCTTCTGCTCCTTTCCACGAGCATCTGTATGTATAGCTTCACGCCAGTGCCTTCCTTGACTGATGCAGGGCTATTTATCTATTTCCATTCTCTTGGCTTAGTGTGGTTTCCTTTTCTATCCATATCCACTGTCTTAAGGGGTAAATATTTCCTCTCCCACACACCGTTTATCATTTGATCTGGGGGTGGTGCGGGTATCTTTCTTGCTCTGCATTTCCCTCCCACCACCCTAAACACACCATGGGCGAATCTCTTGTCATCAAATGTATAGAAAGCATTACTCATTGCCTGTTTGCAATCATCTATAGACTCTTGGGTCCCCCCATTTGTCCCTTTGAGATTCGTAGCCTCTGGCTTACTGTCTTTCTTTCCAACACCATTGTCATAGTTCTTGATGGTTTCATTACCCACCTTGATGACCTTCCTACTAGCCTGACCTCTCACGCACTTGACCTTCTCTTTTTCAGTAAATCTTGTTCTCCACCCTGCGGCAACCACTCCTTCCCATGACCCGCACTTGGATCTTGCCAGTATTAATATCTATAACATACCTATTACCTCAATTTTGAGCCACCCTTTTCAAGCACTTCTTGTCTTCCAGCTTACTCCCAGTTGCCCAATGCCAGCTAGCTTTTCCCGGCTGGAAACTACAGTCCTTTGTCCCACTTCCTTTTCAGTCCTCTCTCTCCTGCCGACACTTTCCAGACCATACACCTTCAATTCCATGGTGCGTCATGGTCGTGACTCCCTTCTGCTACTCGCTTCCTCTGCCTCTCTCCTGCTTCAGCTGGCTAACTGGCAAAACCCCCACATAAGTTAGGTCCATTTTTCTCTGACTTTCGTAAGCACGCCTGCATATCTTCATTAGCTAGAGAAACAGTCTACCGAGCTGGCTGGCTGTGATATAACTTGAGGGCCACTGTTCTCTATTTCCCCAATCCATTTACCATGCTTCTCAACATTTAGATCGCATATAGATTACCTGGGCATTTTGCTAAAATATAGGTTCTGGTTTAGTATGTCTGGGGGAAGGGACTGAAATTCTGCGTTCAGAAGAGGCTCCCAGGTCCTGCTGCTGTTGCTGATCCGTGGACCACATGACAAATACCAAGATCCGACGTTCTCTGTCACACCTGCTTCCTGGAGCCTCATCGCCTCCTCCACTTCCATCTAGCTGATGGCTTACTTCTCCTGCTGAAAAATTAGAAGCAACCAGGGCTTTCAAATAACGTATTTGCTCTATGGCATGTGGATTTCTGGTTTCTCCCTCGGTATCAGGGATGGCCTGGCTGTGCTATCTGTCACAGCCCCTGTCCCCGAGCACGGAATTCCATTCTCTGCCACCAACTAAGCCCATCGCTCCAAGTTTCTCCTCTTTTCCTTTCATCCTCAACTTTTTTCATTTCTGCTGGTTCATTCCCATTAACATCCAAACATGCTGTTACTTCTCTTGTTTTTGCAAAAAAAAGAAAAAAAAGTAATTATTATAACGGTAATGAAGTCTAAACACTCTCTGTCACCAGCTTTCCCCTCCAGCAATGACCACAGTTCTGCTCCTCTCTCTAGCAGGACACTTTGAAAGACTTGTCTGTAGTCACTCTCTCCAATTCATTTGATGCCATTCTTCCCTGGATTCACCCCAATCTGGCTTCCCTCTTCCCTCAGCCTGCACCCACCGAAACTGCTCCCTTTCAGGTCCCTGGTGATCTCTCTGTTGCTAATCCAATGTTAAATCTTCAGCTCTTACCCTTCTTGACCTAAGAACGACATTCGACACAGCTTGCCACTCCATTTTCTAAAAAGAGTGTCTTCACTTGTCTCCCCAAACATCACACTCTCCTACTTGTTTGCTTTCTTCTTCTTTTTATCCTCAATCGTCTGGGGCTCCTTTTGTTGGTTCTTTCTCATCTCCTTGACTTCTTAAGATTGAAATTCTTTGCAGGTTAATTGCTTGCACCTCCACCCTTTTCTATCTATACTCTTTCTCCTTAGACTACAGACTGTAGACTCTGTTGTTTTTAACTTAAACATTTTAGTTATAGAATTAATATACAATTTATTGTTTAGGTGGAGACTTTTTTTAAAGATTTTATTTATTTATTTATTTGACACACAGAGAGAGAGAGAGTGCACAGTAGTCAGAGTGGCAGGAAGACTGAGAGAGAGAAGCAGGCTCCCCACGGAGCAGAGATCCTGATGAGGGGCTCGATCCCAGGACCCTGGGATTATGACCTGAGCAAAAGGCAAACGTTTAGCCGACTGAACCACCCAGGTGCTCTGAGATGGAAACAGTTTTGAGCATAAAAGGAGACCTGAAATGTAATAAAAACTATGCAATTTTGAAATCTCTTTATTATTTATCCACATGTAGAAATGTTCTATTGTATAAATAGACATATACAAAAACAATTTTCAGAAATAAAATTATTTCTCAAAAAATGAAAATAACATAAATTCATATGCATGTAATTATTAACAGAAATAGCTTAAAAGCATAAGCCAAATAATTGTTCATTTGCTCTAATGGATTTCTTACTTATATCTGTGTCTAATACCATGCCATTAGTATTTTATAAAGAGTACATTTTGCCATATGGTTTTATTATTTTTTATTTTTTTCATAAAATTCCCAGAAGAGATCTTCAAAGTTGCATTTTGTGGTTAATGGGTTAAATTGTTCTCGCTTTTCAACTGACCCTGAAGCTTCAAGTTTTGTAATGAACTACGTAAATATTTTAAATCCCGTGTACGACAATAAAATACTCTGATGATGACCAAGCAACAAAGTGGAAAGAATCTGAGTCTTTGAGGATATTGTTGTGCCACTTGGATTGAACAGTCTTGGAACTGCCCCACTTCTGATGTTTCTTATTGTTAAACCAGTAAAGGACATTCTACTATAACTTGCTAGAAAGGGTCCTATTGGATAAAGTTTTCTTGCTCTTTTTCTGTGAAAGTCTTTAAGGTTTTCAACTACATCACTGTTTTCTGTCATGTTGATTCCGCTTTTCATTATTTCTCTTTGTAAACCATCTTTCTTCCATCAGCTCTTTTATTTTTGTTAGATAATTTTTATATTATGACCTCTAATAGAGAGTCTGTCATTCCATTGTCCTTGTGTTTATTGTAGACATAGACTGAATGCACACACTCACACACACACGTAATATGTAACTATACGCATCTGCATATGTAGGTAAGCTAGCTAATTTCCCCCCACATGAAGCTCTTTCTCTGTATATGGAGTAACATTCTTCCCTTGATGGTGGTTATTGCTGTTAAACGCTTGCAGACTCCTAGGCAGGTTTGTTCTGTTGAGCAAGTGGAGGCTGACCCAGACGTGGGGTTTGCCTCTTAACAGAGTATGTGAATTGCCTTCTTAGTCCCTTATTTCCCACACGGGCCCTTGTGAAATCTTCTTCGGTCAGAAGTTTCAACTTGACCACTGTGCAGATCCCCTGGCCCACGATTTGTTGTTCAGCGGCCATGTATTCATGGGAATATATTGCCCAGTGGAGGAAGCTGCCTGGTTTTCCAGCTCTGAAAGTTGAGATTTATTTCTTGAAAGGCTAAAGCAACCATAGTTCTTCCTTTGCCAGAAACAACAAATGCACAATTGCAGGCTTCGGAGATTACCGTTCAAGGCGGGGGCTGTCCAGTCTCCATTAGATAACTATTACTTACTTCAGAAAAATGTCTTTTAAAATACAGATTTCTGCCCGTGGCCATGTTGCCCTCCCAGAAGTGGTACATAGCGTAGACGACTGAGGGAGCTCTGTGGGCTGGAGCTCACACAGGAGAGCCGGGTCTGAAGACACTTCATGCCCTGGTGAGGCTTTCCCAACATTTAGCTGAAGGGGGTCATGGGTTTTATAGTTCTGTGAAGAGTAGGGTCCTTATGGCTACTGAGAGCTTGAAGTGTTGCCTCAGAAACATTGTGTGTACAGTGGTCAAGGAAAAAAAAACACTTTGTTTTTTGATGATATAAAATGTAATGTTCTGGGAAATAAATATTTCTATTCAAGCATCAACAGAGCACTGAGGTGACACCTGGTAAGTGAAGAACACGCTAACTGGGGACCCGTTTGTAGACCCTCTTATGCACCTGTCACAGTCCTAAGGAGGGCTTTGCAACTATGGGTGAACGAGGGAGTCATTTTGAGTACTCACATTTCTTCAAAGGGGGTCACACAAATTCTGATTTCCAAAAACATTCTTCAAAATAAAAGACTGGAAGCCACCTACAGAGAAAATGATGTGAAATATTTGGGTCAGTGTCCTTCCTTTCAGATAACGGGAGTGTGGGTCCTTCATTCGATCTGGGAAGGGCTGTAACTCCACGTGGGGGTGTGCACTGAGGGTAGATAGATGGGTGATCCTTTGCCTTAGACTGTGTATCCTTAGTGGAAAGTCTTCCCGGAATTCCAAACTCACCTCTGTGTTATGGACTGAATTGTGTCCCCTGAAGTTCATAGGTTGAAGCCCTACTCACGATGTGACTCTATTTGAAAATAGGGCTTTTAAAGAGGCAATTAATGTTAAATGAAACCACACACACTTATGACTCATATATATGTATGCATAGAATCACTCATAACTTTGTTTTTTAAAAATATTGTTCATTTACTTGATTAAATTTTGTCAGTTAAGTTATCAATAATAATAAAGAAAATATCTTTTTCTGGGACAGAGTATGGGCAGGTTTTTTAGCAGGCTCCACAGAAATGACATACTCTGTAGCAGGTATTGAGGAAAATATATCACTGGTCAGTGAAAGAGGTAATCTACGCAATGAATAAAACAGTTGCTACATATTGCCTAAAAAATGAAATTAACTAGCTCAAATGTCAGTTATCGTGGTAACGTAATTAGCCAGATCAAACATAGTCACCATTTTTACTACTTGTAGCATAAAACAAACCTTGAATTAAAACTGCAGATTATCAGATCTCAGCTTATCCAATTTCAATTTAAAGATGAGAGATCTGAATAGTTGCAACAGATATTTCAAAAGGGATCAGCACGTTTGGATAACATTTCAGGAGACTGTGGGGTACATCAGCAAAATTTCTACAAATGATATGTCCAAAATATAGGAAATTGCTGCTAATTTGAGTAAAAAGAGAATTAAGAGCATGAGGCCATTCAAGTGCATAATGTTATCAGGTTAGTGAGTTCATAGACAAGAAATTATTAGCTCCTCAAATTTATTCTTCTGTGTCATACTTTAAGAAACACAGGTGAATCTAGTACTCTTTCAAAGCAAAAGTCAAAGCAATTATGACCTTTCACGATACTTTCATTTCTAACTTTGACTTTTATATGTCAGGAAATACTTGGGAATACAGAGTTAAGAAATGGATAGTTTGTAGCCAAAAATGTTCAAGAAGATAGGTGTTGAAGCTAGCAAGAAATAAGTTCAGCATTAGCATTTATAGACGATATGGAACATTGCAGGAATGTATCAGCACATTAGATCAGTAATGGACTTTTTTTTTCTTTATACACTTGTAACAATGTTTCTTTTTTCTTTTTTTTAATTTTTTATATTAATGTTTTTTTTATTATATTATGTTATTCATCATACAGTACATCCCTGGTTTCTGATGTAAAGTTCGATGATTCATTACTTGCGTATAACACCCAGTGCACCATGCAATACGTACCCTCCTTACTACCCATCACCAGTCTATTCCATTCCCTCATCCCCCTCCCCTCTGAAGCCCTCAGTTTGTTTCTCATAGTCCATAGTCTCTCATGCTTCATTCCCCCTTCTGATTACCCCCCCTTTCTTTATCCCTTTCTTCCCCTACCGATCTTCCTAGTTCTTATGTTCCATAGATGAGAGAAACCATATGACAATTGTCTTTCTCAGCTTGACTTATTTCACTTAGCATTATCTCCTCCAGTGCCGTCTATGTTGCAGCAAATGTTGCGAGCTCATTCTTTCTGATGGCTGAGTAATATTCCATTGTATATATGAATGATGTTTCTTATTCCACATCTCATCAGCTGCATGATGATTTGCAAAGGTAGATCTCCGATGGAAATGGGGGTGTACTCTACTATTTTCTTACTGCAGAAATGTTAGCCAAGAATATTCTATTATGTAAAGATATAGAGTGAAACCATTTTGGGGATTTCAGGTAAAAAATAATAAACATTTCAGGTAAAAAATAGTAAATAATTACATGTCGTGATCAACTCTGTGGAATATAAGCTTGTTTTTGTATATTTAATTGTTTCATTTTTTGCTCCTCCCTCCCCCACTCAGTAAAGGCTATTGCTTGAAGAGAAATGGCAAGTCTTCTAAGTACTGTTCCCTATATTCAGGACACCACAGGGGAGGTAGAAAAGGCCCAGGGAAAAATTATAAATTATAATTATATATAAATTATGTATTTATATTTTATCTCCAATACAGCGGCAATGGTAATAGCAACAGTAACAGACATGAATGTTGAGAGACAACTCTCTGTTGGGTCTCATATTTCTGCATATCTTGTGAACAGAGTCACTGGTTTTTGTTCCAAGCTATCTTTTCAAAGATGTTTATATATAGAAGATGGAAATAGTTTCTCCCTCCAGAGGGCAGAGGGAAGATTTTTTTTTGCTATTTGTTTGTATAAGAAAGATAATGTCTTCTGGGTCAAGATTCGGATAGGTTTTCTAGCATCCTCTTATAAATTAATAGGGTTTCCTAAGGTCTGAATTCCTCTGCTATGATCCTTCACACCGCATATACAGAATCCTTCTGGCTCTATATTCCCTTTGCCCCCTCAGGATTTGGGGGACAAGTGTAACTGACATGAACATGAAGCTTAGACTGCCTGCTGGGCTGTGAGTAATAAAGTCTTTATTCTATGACCCAGGAGTCTCGTGTCTTCTGCCAGCCTTTATGCAACTTGAGGCAGGTTAACTTGTTAGCATGCAAATGGCAGAAACACCTCAGACCCTTTACATTCTTCACACAGATAGGACAGCAGCAGACGTGTAGTATTACCAGGAGTAGCATTGGTAAGCAACAACAGGAAAAAACAAGGTCTTTTTTGTTTACAAAACCCTTCCAATGTTGCTATTTCAAGCTGCAGACTAACTGAAATTTTAGAAATTGCAGAATCATGGGGCACCTGGGTGGCACAGCGGTTAAGCGTCTGCCTTCGGCTCAGGGCGTGATCCCGGCGTTCTGGGATCGAGCCCCGCATCAGGCTTCTCCGCTGGGAGTCTGCTTCTTCCTCTCCCACTCCCCCTGCTTGTGTTCCCTCTCTCGCTGGCTGTCTCTATCTCTGTCAAATAAATAAAATCTTAAAAAAAAAAAAAAGAAAAAGAAATTGCAGAATCGTTCTGAAGGACGAAGCCATATTCTACTGTAGCATTCTTTGCAGTTTTTTTTCCCTTTCTCACTTTTCATATTCTTTCTTCTTCCATTCTATCATATTGATTGATAAATCTAGCATGCATTTATTATACGTTTATTCTCTTCATGGAATCAAATGCTGGTTGTTTCTGCGCAAAAGTGGAGAAAAATTTCCAAAACAATAGAGGACAAAAGGGATTAGGAATACATGACAAATATGACGGGCGGAAGGAAAGGAGAAAAGAGAAAGTTAAAAAAAAAAGAGTACATAAACATATAGGGAAAATATCTGACAGAATAAAAAAATCAGCTGTTTCAGTGGTGATAATTAATACACACAAATTTAAAAACAAAGTATTGTTAAAATTTGGTTTTGTGCTCTTATCTTTTTATTTCCTTCTTTTTAGTGTTTGTATATTTACTCTGCTAGTTTTTTTATGGTGTTCTTGTCTTTGTGAGTTGATCATACAGTTTCATTCACATTCTTATTCTTTCTCGTTTCCTAATATATCCTTTCCAGACTGCAAATTCTTTAGATACTAGTTTCAGCCCCATGATACACACTCCAATAAGTGGGATTTTCATTGTGCATTTAAGTTCTACATAGTTATTTTTTTCAAAAGATTCCTTTACTTATTTTAGAGAGAGAGAGAGCGCGTGAGCCGCTGGGTAGAGGCAGAGGGAGACAGAATCTCAAGCAGAGTCTGAGCTGAGTGCGGAGCCCAACGCAGAGCTCGATCTGAAGACCATGAGATCGTGACCTGAGCCGAAACCCAAGAGCTGGATGCTTAACCAGCTGTGCCACCCAGGTGCCCCTAGTTCTATATTGTTTTAAAGGTTAATCATTATTTCTTGATTGACCGATTAATTGTCGTCAGCAAATATGGTCTGATAATAGAATTTTAAAATATCTATTGAGGCGTGCTCTGAGTCCACTTGTGTTCATTTTATTTCTCAACTCTTCTATGTTTTTAATAATTTTTGCCCACTTGATTTTCAGTTGTGAAAGGGAGATATTAAAAATCTTATAACATGGTTTATTTGTCCATTTCTCCTTGACATTCTGTCAATATTTTGAGATGATCTTTAAGGCTATTTTGATAGAGAACACAGGCTTAAGTTACAGCTATCATTTCAGAAGATGGGCTCTTTTATCACTATTTAATACATGCTAAGTATAAGGAGTTAGGACTTTTGCTTAAAGTCTGTTTAATATTGAGATGCCACCTTTCTTTTGGTTAATACATTGTGTTTTAGCTGTGCTCTTAAAACTAGCTTATCGCTAGATTTTCTTATTTAAAAAGAATTAAAGCAGAACTTACCCCATATATAGTTCAGAATTTAATAAAGTAGCAAATGATAAAACAATCACTCAAAAAAATCTTTTTAAATAGTCGTTTCATTAAATGTCTTCAAATGACCCAATCTGAATCTACTATATGTTTTTCCTGGAAGTCTGAGTGATATAGGTACCATTGCAGGTGTCAGCTCAGCCGATGAGATGACATCATGTCGCAAAGCAATTAAATAGGTAAGGCAGTTTCCAAACACACGAGGATATGCTTTCAAAACCTGTGATCTTTTACACACGTTGTCCTGCTTCTAAACGTCCAACAAATGGGACTGCATCCGGTGGGCAGCCAGACAAACACACAGGTCTTGGAGAGAGTCCAAAATAGTTTAATAATAAAGTCTTTCATTAATGTTTTCCCAGGCTCAGGTGATGAGGATTTTGAGTGATTCCTTAGAACTTCTGCATATGTATGTGTAATTATATATATAAATTTTATATATATATATATAATTATATATATATTTACACTTACATATGCATATATATATATATATATACACACACACACACACACACATATATATATACCTTTCTTTCAGAATTAGAGACATGTCGTACTCAGCAGCTTTGACCGCATAGTGAAGAAAGTTTGTTCATGTTGGGGATTTTTTTTTAATGGAATTTGGGAGTTTTGAGAGACACAAAATGACAGAGAAAGCAGAACTCCCTTAGCACTTATAGGCATTGTGAGAGAGAAATCAATTACCTCAGCTTTAGCAAAGGGGTGGAGGTTAGAGCCATCCGCTCCTCCTTTGTGATTCCTGAGTGACATGAGAGAGGCCGAGACATACAGGGTTAGGGGTTGGGATGGACAGGAAACAGCTGTTGGGAGTAACCGAAAGCTACAGAAAGCATGGTCCCACCGCTCCCGAAACACTCACGCGGACACATGTGTACACACACACACACACATACACACACACAAACCAAAGACCTTGGAAATACAGAACTGAGGGACAGCTCAAAGGCAATGAGAAAACCAGAACATGGCAGAGCTACCATAATTGTGTCCTGATATGAAAGAAATAATGGCGTACTGAAGAGGGTTCTTGCTTTCCCAGCTCTCACTGAGCCTTCCCCTTTAAGCTGTGACAATATTAATAGGTGACACTCAAAACTTTTTTTTTTTTTTTTCCTGTAGATGTGTGTATGATTCCCTGGCGATGCTGGGGAAGCCATGGCTTCCAGAGACAAAACCCTGGTACAAGGAATGAACTGTACTGGGTTTGAATTGGGCACGTTGCACCTTCGAAAGCCTTCCCAGAACCCAACTCCTCCGGGGACCTCTGGAAGAAGTGGTAACTATGTGTCGTGCTGACCTGCTCACCTGCCTCCAGGAAAGTGTCTCCTTGCTAACAATTCATCTAAGTAGACACCCTTTGGAATGCATGAGTCATCTCAGGTGAGCTTTTTGCAAATCAGCCTGATGTATTTTCTTATTTGAAGGCTGGGCTGTCATACTCTACAATGGTGTCAGGCAAGGTGAACAATCTTGTAACCTGTTAATTTGCTTGAAATAATGACAGCAATAATCTGATCAGGTTTGCCAGACTGTCTCCATTTGAGGTGGACAGTGGTTTCTCCTGTGAAGATTGTGACACATTAAGACAAGTGTGTGATTATTATATCCAGCTGTGGCACTTGGGTAACTTGAGACGCCCACTGCTGTGTGAGTAACCCACATTTACCACCCTTTATATCCATTTGCTGTGATTGGCATATTGGTATGCTTGAACCTGTCTCCAGGTCCCTTATTTTCTTCTGGGACTACATCAATCACAAATTCCTTCAGCTGTGCCCGTGTATTTATCAATATGTTAACCCCTCTCTGAAGATAATCCAACAAGAGTTATCTCTAGGCTCTACTGTGAAAGCTACTTGAACTCCCCAACTAATGAGAGTAAAGACAGACATATCAGAGTATCGGAGAAGGTTATATTTAGACTTTTTTTTTGATAGAGTAGGAGCAGGACCTTTGTTTCCTTCTAATACACAAGGCAGTTTTTCACCTGAATTCTCTAAACATACCATGAAATCCTCTCTGACACCCAAAACTGAGTCAAAAGGACAATTTGAGAATATTAAGACATTGGAATCATTTCAATTTAGGTAAATCTATTTTGACAATTGTTCTTATGCGAACTTGCTCAAATATCTACTGTGTCTAATGGATGACAATTTAGGAAATGTCATTTGAACTCTCCATGAAAAAATACCAAGAACAAATAGGTCAATAATTACAAAGAAGTTGTCACCAGGTTTTTTTTTTTTTCCAATAGATTTCTTCCCTCTGAAATAATTTACACAATTATTCAAACTTAATTAGGGTCAGAGTTGAGATATTTTAGCGTTACTTGAATTAAGGCAAACCTTAATAAGCTGCTTGTGGTCTTATTGTTTTTTACTTTATTTTGTAAGAAGAGAGATGAAACATTTGATCACAGCAGTAGACAAAAATATGGGTAAAGAAAATTAAAGTCATTCTTGTAAAATGATTTTAAGAAAATCTTCATTGAAAAACATCATTTCAAACAAAACATTTTCAAAAATTTTTCTCTGGTCCAGATACATAACAATACAGACTGCTAAGAGAACTGATGGATCAGATTTGAGAAAACTTGCCTTCAGGAGAAACACGATAAAAGACTTGATATGAGCAAACATCCCAATGTAAAAAAATAAAAATAGGAAGAGGGAGGATCTGCAAAGTCTAAAAGATTTGGTTTGGGGTTACTGCTCAGGAAAATTCTGGAAGCAATTATTATAATTGTTAAAGAAATAAGCCATACTGGGTAGATTTCATTTACTTGATAAGATATTCTTTTGATACCTTCTTATCGAGTCCTCCCTTTTTTACTCTACTTTATTTATATCTGGTCCATTCCTCATTCTCCACATTGAATTTGTTGTCTAGCACCTCTTCCAAATTAGATCACCTGCCTTGACATGTTTCAATAGCTCCTTGTGTTTTATGAATAAGTGCTAGAACTTCTTTGTATAGACCACAAATTCTACCTTAATTTGGCCATTTTACCAAAATTTGTACAGTTCCCAACCCCAACAACCATCTCTGCCATGCATCCCTTATTCTTAAATTCCCGGAGATCCTTCAATATAGCTTGATCATCACTCCTGCAAACTTCCTCTGACTGTCTTCTCCCCTTTCTCTAATATAAGGTGGAGTTGGAAATTCCCACCTCTTGTGCCAAAGTAGAGTGTGTACATGCTTTTATTAAATCAATATAGTAAAAAAAAAAAGTATTGAGATTTAACTTAAACTTTATATTTCTTTAAATCTGTAGACAGGGCACTCAGAGTACCTTATTTCTTTTTTTTTTTAAGTATGCTCCACACCCAATGTGAGACTTGAACTTGCAACCCTGAGATCAGGGTGTCGCATGCTATACTGAGCCAGGCAGTTACCCCTACCTTACACTCCTGATGTTTCTCAATAGGCTATGAGCTCTCTGGAGGAGAAACAATGTCACCACTCTGTGGTTTTCCCCAGATAAAATGTAAGGTAAGAGAGAAAGAAACATTTCTTGTGTTAAGGTATTAAGATTTTGGAGTTTGAAAATGCCAGTTTTCTCCAAATTAATCTACAGACTCAACACATTTTCTATCAAAATTCCAGCATTTACTTTGAAGAAATAGAAAAGCCTTTTCTAAAATTTATATAAAAACATGAAGGATCCAAAATAGACAAAAATAAGTTTTGGGGGAAAAAAATAGAAGATTTATATTTTCTAATTTCAAAATGTATTAGAAAACACGATGCACTGGGTGTTATGCGCAACTAATGAATCATCAAACTTTACATCAGAAACCAGGGATGTACTGTATGGTGACTAACATAATATAATAAAAAAAATTAAAAGAAAAAAAGAAAACATGATGTGGTTCTAAGTGTATAAATATAGATCAGCACAACAGAATTGCAAATCTGAACATTTACCCTTATATGTATGGTCAAACAATTTTTGACAAAGATGTCAAGACAGTTCAATGGGGAAGCATCGTCTTTTTAACAAATAATTTTGAGATAATTGGACATTCATATGTAAGAAGATGAATTAGGTCCTTACCTAGTGTCACAAAAGAGAGGTCAAAATGGATCAAAGACAGATGTAAGGGCTAAAGTTATAGAATTTCTAGAAGAAAATACAGGAGAAGAACAGTGACTTTTGATTGGTGTAAGTTTTTCGCTGGGAAACAAAATTTAATCCATGAAAGAAAAAATGGTTAAGTCGAACTTCATTAAAATTGGAAAACTTCTCTGATACTAAAACCAGACAAGGCCACTACAAGAAAAGAAAATTACAAGCCAATATCCCTGGTGAACGTAGATGCAAAAGTCCTCAACAAATTATTAGCAAACGGAATTCAATGATACATTAAAAGGAGCATATACTATGATCAAGTGGGATTTATCACTGGGATGGAAGAATGGTTCAACATCTACAAATCGATCAATGTGATACAATACATTAACAAAATGAAGGATATAAATCTTATGATCAACTCAATAGATTCGGAAAAAAGAATTTGACAAAATTCAACATCCATTCATGATAAAAACGCTTAGTAACCTGGGTGTAGGGGAAATGTACTCAACAAAATAAAAATCATATATGATAAGCCCACGGTTAACCTATCATACACAATGGTGAAAAGCTAAATTTTTTTTCTCTAAAATCAGAAACAAGACAAGGATGCCCACTCTCACCACCTTTATTCAACATAGCACTGGAAGTCCTAGGCAGAGCAATTAGGTAAGAAAAAGAAATAAGAGGCATCTAAATCAAAAAGGCTGAAGTAAACCTGTCACTACTTTTATATGACATGATATTATATATAGAAAAGCCTAAGGACTTCATTGTTACAATAAACTGTAAAGTTGCAGTACGTAAAATCAATGTACAAGAATCTGTTGTGTTTTTATACACTAACAACAAACTACCAGAAAGAGAAATTAAGAAAAAATCTCACTTATAGTTGCATCAAAAAGAATAAAATACCTGAAAACAAATTTAACCAAGGGGGGTTAAAGATCTATTCCCTGAAAATTATAAGATACTGTTGAAAGAAATTGAAAAAGTCACAAATAAACGGAAAGGTATCCCATGCTCATGGATTAGAAGAATTAATATTATGAAATGTCCATACTGATTAAGCAATCTATAGATTCAATGCAATCCTTATCCGAATTCCAATGGATTTTTTTCCACAGAAATAGAAAAAATAATCTTAAAAATTGTATGAAACCACAGAAGACCTGAATTAGCCAAAGCAGTCTTGAGAAAGAACAAAGCTAGAGGCATTACACTTCCTGATTTGAAATTATATCACAAAACTGTAGCAATCAAAACAGAATGGTGTTGGCATAAAAACAGACATACAGATCAATGGAACAGAACACAGAGCCCAGAAGTAAACCTACACATAAATGGTCTATTAATTTATGACAAAAAAGCCAGAATGTACAAGGGAGAGAAGATAGTCTCTTCAACAGAGAATGATAAATTGGCTATCATCAAAAAGACAAGAGATAACAAGTGTTGGTGAGGATGTGGAGAAAAGAAACCCTTGGGACCGTTGGTGAGATTGTGAATTGGAACAACCGCTATGGAAAATAGTATGGAGGTCCCTCACAAAAGTAAAATTAGAACTACCATGTGATTCAACAATTCTACTTCTGGGAACGAAATCACTATCTCAAAGAAATCTGCACCCATTTGTTCATTGCAGCATTAATTACAATAGCCAAGACATAGAAACAACCGAGGTGCCCACTGACAGAAGAATGGATAAAGAAAATGTGATAATATATACCATGAAATATTACTCAGCCATAAAGAAGAAGAAGGAAATTCTGCCATTTGTGACATGGATGGACTCGAGGTCAGTATGCTAAATGAAATAAATCAGACAAAGACAAATACCATATGATATTACTTATATGTGAAATAACAACAACAACAACTCAACTCTTAGAAACAGAACAGTTGGTGGTTGCGAGGAGTGGGAGGTGGGAGATGGGGGAAATGGGTGAAGGTAGTCTAACAGTGCAAACTTACACTTTTAGGATAAATTAAGTTCTGGGGATGCAATGTACAGCAAGGTAACTGTAGTTAATAATACTGTATTATATCTTTGTCAGTTGTGAAGAGTATAGATCTTAAATGTTCTTATCCCAAGAAAAAATTGTAACTGTGTGAGGTGATGGATACTAACTAAACTTATTATGGTAATCATTTATATATACAAATTATTTATATGTATATATAATCATTATTTTGTATACTGTAAACTAATATAATTTTGTATGTCAATTATATCTTTTTTAAATGTAGGCATTTATAGCTGCAAATGTTCTTTTAAGGACCGCTTTCACTGAATTCCATAATTTTTAGTATGTTCTGTCTTCATGTAACTGCATTAAAAGTAATTCAATTTTCTCTTACTCTTTTTTTTTTTTTTTGGCCCATTAGGTTTTTAAGAATGTGCTAATATTCACATATTTTGAGTTTCCCCATTTTTTTTTCTATCTTTGACTTCTAATTTCATTCTCCTGTGGTTGGAGCACATAAACATTTCTATTATTTTAATCCTTTTAATTATATTGAATTTTGTTGTATGACTTGGTGTCTACTCAGGATAATGTTTTTTGTGCATTTGTGAAAGTATACATTGCTCTGTTCTGGATGGAATGTTCTACTGAGATGTGGGAGGTCTACTTGGTTTATAGTGTTGTTCAAGTTTTCTATTTCCCTCTTGATTTTCTTACTCCAATGTGTCTATTTGTGGATTTCTTTGTATTTATTCTCTTTTGAATATTTTTTAGCTTCTTGGATGTATGGATGAAAATTTTTCATGAAATCTGGGAAGTTCTCATCTATTGTTTCTTCAGATATTTTTCTCTATCATTTCTTCCTCTTGTCCTTCTGGAATTATCATTATGCATACATTGGTGAGCTTAATGGTGCCCCACATTTCTTTGAGCCTCTCTATTTGTTTTCATTTTTTTTCTCTTTATTACTTAGATAGCATGATCTCTATTGATTTCTCTTCAAGCTCATTAATTCTTTCTTCTGCCAGTTCAAATCTACTGTTGAATTCTTCCAGTAGATTTTTCTTTCAATTATTATACTTTTCAGCTTTAAGATTCTTTT
Source organism: Ursus americanus (assembly GCF_024610735.1). NCBI lineage: Eukaryota > Metazoa > Chordata > Mammalia > Carnivora > Ursidae > Ursus > Ursus americanus. The sequence goes on from NC_142154.1 coordinate 14,917,865, forward strand.
TTTTAAATATTATTTCTATCTCTTTTTTGATATTTCTTATCTGTTGCAACATTATCATCATATCTTTTTCACTTCTTTTAGCATGTTTTCCTTTAGTTTTTGAACATATTTATAATGGTTACATTATATTTATAATGTCTCTGTCTGTTAAACCTGACATCTGGTCCCTCTCACAGGCATTTCTGTTTTTCTGTTGCCTAGTTACTTTTCCTGTGGATGTGTCAAAACTTCCTATTTCTTTGCTTGAAATTAATATATATCATATTGATACAACTGGGACAATACCGTATCAATATATTTATTATAAAATATTTTTAAAATATCCAGCCCCCCTCCCAATTCAATATATATCCATCTATTTAGAAGGGGGACGAAACATTTAAACAATACCTTGTAGCAAGTTTGGATATTGTCCCCAGTACCAACCCTCTGGGACTTATTATTATGTGTTCGTCAATGTTCTTAATGACTAACTGGATTACTTTAGCGAAATCACCCTTTCAGTGTGAGCCTCTGGTGTTGCCCCTAAAGGTGAAGGCTTGAGCATGAGCACTGTCATCCCGGATGATAATGGTTCTGGCATTCCCCCCCCCCTCTTTTTTCTTCATTTTTTTCCCCCTCTCTTTTTTTTTTTCTTCATAACATAATGCTGTTAAGTTCCACTCATTTCTGTCTTCTCTGTCATTTTCACCAATGACCTGGGTCGTAAATTCCTCCACAGATTTATCAAATGAAATTCTAGCTCCTTTACAGGGACAGTCTTTGAGGTCTGTGTTTGAGATTGTTTTGACCACAGAAAGGTTCTCCTTAGCTGTCTGTTTCCTGTTTTTTGGTTTTTTGGTTTGTTCGTGTTTGTTTTTTTTCTAGAAAATTAGTCAGATAATGGTTTAGTATATATTTCTAAAAAATTATTTGTTTTCCTTTTAATTATTTTTCTCCACACCTCCCATTGTTTTGAAAATTCTTCTGAGTTTAATACCCCACATTCTGTTGCAATGAAACCAGTTCCTTGAGAAGAGATTCAGAGCTCTTTGTTTCATGGCCTGCCTCTACCGTGGGGTAAAATATATGAGTCAAGGTGCAGGGTGGGGACAATGGAGTACTTTTCTCTGATTGATACCCCTACTAAAATAGGCATTCAACGTGGAGTGGAGAGTTATAGACTGGTCTGTAGCCTTTGATCTTCTCCCATTGCTTCTCCCAAAGTGGTACAAACTAGGGTTAAGGTGGTCTAGGACCCAATAATCTCCATGTGCTTCGCCCAAGATAGACCCTCCATCCAGGCAGAAAAACTGAAACCTCGACTTTTGACTATACTTGCCTAGAATATAGTCTCTGCAACAAGTAACTGGAGCATGATGAAAATTGTTGATGTCCTGCCTTTCCTGGAAAGATACCATAGCCCTTCAACTAGGAGCTGTTGGAGAGGGAGCCCTGTGTTCTTGACTGTGGAGTTTTCATCACTCTAAGCTGGGATGTAGGATGGAGGGAGTGGGCCATGGTTCAAACCCCACAGACTCACTACTCACTGTGCTCTCACAAAGTTTTCATAGGTTTTCCCAATTAAATATTTCTTCATTTGTTGCATGGGGACTTTAAATTGTCATTTTAAAAATAATTTTCACCAGCTTCATTTGGAAGTTGGTCTGCATTATTCCTCAGGCGGTTATACCAGAAGTCCATTTATCAGGGCTTTTTAAAACTGGTCTCCCAAGCTGTCTTGGAGATCTTATGGGAGAGAGGAGGTTCCTAGACTGATTCTTTCCTCAGAAGCTCTCACACAGCCTAATACTTCAATTAAACCCAGTTTTGTATGTTCCTCAACAGTCATTTGGTTTAAGGACGAAAGGAGAAGTGAAAGGAAAAGAGGCCATCTTTATTCATGTCACCACGTTTCAGAAACCTGCTTTCCCATTCTTCTCTGTCATAGCTTCACTGTGCAGGAGAACAAAACACGCAACAATTTATTAATGTGAGCAAACTTCTCCAAAAATACTTCGTTCGCTCCATTAAAATCAGCGCCATGGTAAGGAATACAATCCGACTCATTATCTTCAGACCTTAAGTCTAATTCTATGAAAATCTTCCATGGTGCACATATTCTGCATGAATAATTTCATGGTTCTTTCACTTTGACCTTTGGCTATATTAAACAAAGCAATCATAAGATTTACCAATGAGAAATGTAAGAAATATATACTGATTCAAGTTTAAGATATATAACATCTCATAATAAAAATGAGTGTTTTGCTAATTTGGTCTCAAAAGTGTATTGATTAAATGTATTTTATAACTAAGAAGTATAGGCAAATCTAATTAATACGTGTCTGAAATAAAGATACTCATAGCAATGAACTCTAGATCGTACATGTTAATGCATCTTAGAGAATTCTTCAATACATTTAGTAATTGGGTCTCATTGTTAGCAAACATTTTAAATGATGTTTTCCATAATTGTTTGTAAAAACATTTGTATTTGCCATTTGAAGCATCCTTCATGGTCTTTCTCTATGTAGGTAAATTTTAAATACTTTTTGTGCGTTCTATTCTGTTTTATTCAACTTCATTGTATTAATCATTGTTGCTGATGGTGTTTTCTTTCTTCTATCCGAAGCGTGAATTTGGCCATGGACATAGCATGAATACTAGGACTAAACAGAAGTGCATTGGTAAACATATGTGACTAAATGAATTTTTTAAAAACTGTATCTGATATCAGAGTTAAGATGGCTTAAATCTCAATGCTGATTTTAACAGAAATAGAGTGTAGTTAACCTACCCAATTAATTCTTACAGACATTATTCTGTAAGAATTCTGAACCAAACCCCATTCTGCCAGGGGATGGGGGAGAGATGCAATGTGAGAGTTCCACAGTAGCTGGAAACCAGGAAAGATTCTTGTTCCTCTGAGAGTCATGTGAACAGGAGGACCAAGTGGGGTGTTACTCAGTCTCTGGGAAACAAGAGAATCCGATGAGATCTTGCTTCCTCTTCAAGGTAGACTTCCGAGCTCAGATCTGGCCAAAGGTAGAAAAGCCAGAATGAGAGCAGTGACAGGCACCCCTCCCGGGCTGTGTGGTGCTGAGAGAAAGTTCATTTATGAAGAAAATCTGTCTGGAAAGCAATAGGCACAAGAAATTGTAAAAGAATTTGGATGGAATAAATTGTTTCATTCGGGAATATCTAGAGTTAAGATCGAGTTTTCCAGGTGAGGGAGAGATGTACCAGAGTTGTTAAGTGACAAGTTGAAAGTGATACAGCAAGAATCTACAACTCAAAGGAGAATCTCAGGTTTCTGGAAGCCTACCCTAGATCACGTGTTATCAACTCACATGGCCTCATTTCATACTTTGCTTTTGGTAGATTATTTTGGATTTGTTCTGCTAGAATTTAGATATTCATTGCATTTATTAATTTCACAGTACTTTGAGGTTCTGCTTATGGGTTGTCATGTTGAATTTATGTTCCTCTGGTGGGTGTGGATTACGTACTCTCATCTATACCTACACTCAGAGATAACAAGGCTGAAATTTACTGTTTTGCTCTTGAATAAGAGCATGACAGCAACACTGAGAATTACTATATTGCTGTTGTAAAAGAAAGTGTGACGTTATGGTTGCCATATGGGTGCAATCATATTTATTGATCTTATTTTTAGATAGAAGATGTGCTATTGAAAGATACATGCATCTAGAACACTATTATGCCCCCCGATGAAGTCAATACCAGCCTACAGTTTGAAAGTTCCTCACCTGATGTCCTAATGTCATCTCTAATTTTTATTAGTATCGTTGTTGTTAATCAGGGAATTGTTAATCAGTCCAGCTGGACATCCACATCTGCGCCCAAGCAGCTCCTTCCTCCTTGGGGGGATGCCCCCAATTCCTTGAGGATTTTACTCTGAGGCTGTTGTCTATTGCATTAGTTCTACTCACGCCATATTTCTTGGTGATTTCAGTATTTACGTACTTGACGGCTGAGTTGGCATAACTTACTTCTCCTTTTTTCTGCTTTTCTTCCTAGTCCACTGGCTTCACCTTCTCAAAACTCTGTTCCAAATCCTCCACATCTCCTTGACTCATGAACTAAAAGAGCTCCAGGCTCAGCTTTGTGCCTCTTTTATTTTGTCTCATTCCCCAGGGAAAAGCAGTTACTCGTTTGGATTTAATACTACTTTTCAATATGACTCCCAAATCTCCTCGTCATTATTCATATGATTTCCAGGCAGCAAAAGCAATTAAACTAATCAAGTAAAGTTTGGACATTCCACGGGTCACCTAAGTCCAGAATGCAATGAGGACTTTTGTAGTAGGCCGTATAACAGACACCACAAGGAAGAAGGAGCTGCTGTCACAACAAAATCCCCATCTTTTTACTACATTTCCATGTAGTAACTCCATGTGGAGTTAGTAAATTTATTTGTGAAATAATTCAGACCTCCAGTCCCTTTTCTAGTTGTTTCTGTGATAAGAACAAAATATTAAAATAGAACTGTTTGTCTTCTTAGAAAGACATCATTAAGAAAATGTAAAGAAAAACCATGGGCCATGGGGAAGCATTTGGAAAGTATGTCCCTATAAAGGTCTCCTACTCAGATTGTATAAAGAAATCTTACAATTCAAGAAAAGGGACAACAACCCAATAATCCAATAAAAATAGGACAAAAGAAAAAGCACATAGAAAGGTGCTCATGAAAATCAAAACCACCATGAGATACCATAATATATGAACTTAAATAGTGAGATTAAAGAAAATGGACAATTCAAAGTGTTGGGAAAGAAGGCATTGGAACCCCTTATACTGCTGATAAGAATGCAAAATAAGGCAGACACTTTAGAAAATACTTGGATAGTTTTATAAAATTAAATACTCATTTATATGATCCAGAAGTTCCACTCGTAGGTATTAATTAGTGAAGGCATAAGTATACACAAAGATCTATATGCAAATATATATAGCAACTTTACTAATACTAACCCAAACCTGGAGATAATTGAACTATCTACCAATCAGCGAGTGAATATAAAACAGGTGGTAGGTCCATAAAATGGAACATTATTTAGCAATAAAAAGGAAACAAAGTTGTATGCCACATGAGAGAAAACGAAAGGCAAAACCATACAGTTGACCCTCAAGCAGCTTGGAGGTTAGGGTCACCAACGCCCCTTGCGGTCACAAATCCATGTATAACATTTGACTCCCCAAAAGCATAACCATTAATAGCCTACCATTGACTAGAAGCCTTACCAATAACGTAAACAGTTAATACAAGGTAAACGTTTACTGTATTTTTTCATTTACATGATCTGTGGGTTCAACTATGTTCCCCAAAATTTGTGTTTTGGAGTCCAAATCCCTAGTATCTCTGCATATAACTTTATTTGGAGATAAGAGTCTTTACATGGGTAAACAAGTTAAAGGAGGTCATTAGGGTAGATGTCCTAATCCAGTATGACTAGTACCCTTATAAAAGGGATAATCTGGGCATTCATGCATAAAGATTATGTGAAGTCACAAGGAGAAGATGGCCATGTTCAAGTGAAGGAGGGAGCCCTCAGCCAGATTGTTCCCTCATGGCCCTTGGAAGGAACCCACCCTACCGACGCCTTAATCTCAGACTCGTAGCCCCCAGGACTGCGAGGCAAAAAATTTCTGTTGTGAAGCCCCCCAGTTTGTGGTACTGTGTTCCAGCAGCCCTAGGAAATGAATACAGATGACTTCTGGACAAGGCAAAACTATAGGGACAGAGATCAGACAAATGGTTTCCAGAGACGAGGGGAAGGAGGGGTTCACGGCACAGTAGGATGAAGGTGTTTTCCTGGACAATGAACGTTTATTTATACAGATCTGTCAAAACTCATCATATTCTACATTTTAAGAGGATGACTCTTACTCTATGTAAATTACACCTCAACAAGCCTGACTTTCACACAGTTTCCAACCCTTCCTCAGTTGCTCTGCTATTGGTCTTTACGGAATCTGTCATGGTTGTTGGTTGGGGTATGGGATGCGGGAGAAGACCAAGGAGAATTGCTCCAAATGGAGCCTGAGAGGCCCAGTGGAAAGAGGGAGAGGGATGATGTGGAAGCAAAAGGTAGGAAGACAAATGATGAGACTCAGTGAGGTTAAGCACCAGAGGATGACGGGATTTCTGAAGAGACAAAGAGACTTAAGTAGAGTCACAAAGAGTAATTTTTGGGAGAGGATGAGTATTGAGAAATTTTAGGAACAGTTCATGTGCAGCTGAATGAGTTCTTTTTCATCATTATGGCTGCAAAGAAGCCTTTGGTAAAAATCTGCCTTCCACCTCAAGGTTTTTGGAGTCACTGCTGAGCAGAGCCTTAAAGAGGAAGCGGGACCCTGTTTTGCTCAGGTTTCGTATTTATCGATTTGTTTACATGCCTACTTCCCCCACAGGGCAGGGATCCGAGCTGGTGAATTATATACTACTTGCTCTCCCTCTTCCCTGCTTCTGATGGCTGACCATTGGATCCAAACCGAAGTGCACCGACTTTTCCATTTCACACAGTGATGGCCTTAGCATCTGGGATATATTAATCCCGGTAAAATAAGCACGTGATGCCGTTGGAACAAATTGTGTGTATTCGCACATAACCTTGCATATCCGCATAGCAATATTTTATATGATTTACAGCGAAACTCTTAGATCGCCCTTTTATGGAATAAGACTAACGTGCGTTCTTTCTCTTTTCCTATACATCCGAATACAAACAAATTTGGTCTTCGATTTGACAAAATATTGAAGATAGTGCTTCCCAAGTGTCCAAAGGTGAGTTTGATGTTGCAGCCAATATTACAAAGGCTGGATAATTCACTGGTACCAAAGTCCTATCTTGTTTTCTATTTATGCGTGTAATCAGAGACTAGGAACATTACTCTCTGCTCCAATACCATTTTGTGAGAGGATGCATGCATTTCATATTTTATAGAGAATCCAGAGGATATTAAATGAAGAATTATATCATCAAAGAAATAATGGCTCATCCCAGAGAATATAATGTCCAAACATTTTAGCCTACACACATTTTGACTGTAGCGTTTTTTGTTTTTGTTTTTGTTTTTTTAATGAGCAAGAACATGATGGCATCTGAAAAGCAACCTTACAAATGGTTGTTTCTTTAGGAGCTGTGTCTGAGAGGAGACAAGCACAGATGTCTTTATTAGGCTCTAGTCTAAGTAGCTTCCCTCGAGGGGGCCCTGGCGGGTAAGTATTAAAACAGGCTGATTCCTAATCTGTGCGAATCTCTGTTCTCATTACGGTGCTCATTAGCAGTGGGTGACCTCACAAGGAGGGACGTGGTATTGCGATTTCTCTCGTTCTTAGGCCGTGTGCTTACTCTAGGGGTAAGCATGTGGGCTTCCGGATACCCACCCTGAACACGCACTATTGTTCACGCACAGATCACGAGAACATGTCCACTGAACCTCTCTCTTCAACCTGCCGTTTCCATATCAGGAAAATAATTAGAAGGCATTTCCATAGGTGGCCTTTTGATGGGCAATTATTCTGGTTTTCACTTAAGCGCTTCCCTGGGCAAAACTGCTGTATGAACAGCACAGAAATTTTCAAGTTGCGAATTTCATTCGTATGTTTATAGTGAAAAAATGCAGTTAGGAAGGTTTGTTTGGTTTTTTTAATTACTACAATTTTCCTTCTAAAAAGCGCTTGTCTGCTTTGAGCTCTGGTCTTTACAGGTATAACTTCTGCCATAATTTAGGTCATATGAAGGGAAACCCAACAGCCTTGTTGTGCACTGTAATGAAAATGTTAAATCTACCCCGCACCAAGTGGCGGAATTTGAGAGGTGGACTTCCTTTTCTTTGTCATAAGCAGTTTGATTTTTGTGAGGGCGACCATAATGGAATTTTTTTTCTTTTTTCTATAAAAATTGAGTCTCTCCCTCTCTCTACACACACACACACTTTGGCAATAGCTCTGAATCTTACCTTAACTGTCACCATGTCAATTTCTTAATCAAAAGCAAATGCTACACAATTCAACGTTCACTGTTTTTATGTGATTTCATACTGAATGAAATAATGATCACACATTTCATTAAAGTGCACTGTTCTTGTAACCACTTAAAACTGGATTAGAATCAGGAACTGGAGTTCAGGATCATCTCTGCTGTGTAGGTAGGTAACAAGCACAGTCAGAGAAAAAAAAGGAGCACCAAAAGGTGGACTTCCTTCTAATCTATAACTGCATTGCCATTTCTTCTACATTCATTTGGGAAATTAAAAACAGAAAACTCATTTGAAACCTTTTTTTTTTTAAATAAGAGAATCCATTACGAACTCAGTGACTTTGCATATTTTCACTGATTTTATGTCCACCTACACAGCAAAGTACTTTTTGTGACTCACTTGGGGGAAAAATAGCCTTGACCCTCGCTTTGAGTCACTTGCTTAATAGCAACTGGCTCGGGAACACTGTAAATGTGGTTAAGCCACAAGTTAATTAAGTTTGACACCATTGCTGGGAGTTGGCAAGGGTGAAAAGAGAATTATAAAGTTAGTACTTTGACACCAGGGAGATTTCTTTTTGTTAAAAAAATATATATAAAAGTTGTAACCTTACATTAGGGAATTCATTTACATAGAACCAAGAGAAGTTTGTTTAAAATCCTAGTTCTTCACACCTCTCTGATCTTTTATACACATTCTCGTTGCAATCCATTCCCTGGCTTTCAAAAACAAATATTTAAAAAGATACACACACACACACACACACACACACACACACACACACACACACACACACACGTAGCAACGTACCAAAAGGAGATCACCCAAATCTTAACCGGAATATGCCATAAAATGTCCTCAAAATTAGAAAACAGCATGTATTACCCTACAAATAAAACACAAGGATGTGATTTTAAATGAACAAACCAGAGAATGCTATGAAATTCATCTGAAGAGTTTGGGGAATTTTCAGATAAAATTAGTAAATCCCATTCAAACACAAAAGATTGAAATGGTGTTTCCAAGTTGTGAGTCTGTGGTAGGGAAGTAAGTCATCTTCTAAAAAGCATCCTCCCCCATCATAGGAGATGTAAAATATGCCTCGGTAGAGTTATGCATATAGAAAACTGGAAGTCTCCCCTTATGCTGGTGGTAGATCGAGAAATACACTGTCTGTGGCAGCGGAAGGAGGACAGGCTGTTTTGGAACAAATGTCTCCCACCCACAGCGCATTGCAATAATTTACAAAGGGTATACAAGGCTCCCAGGGAGGCAGCAGGGGGGCGTGCCTTTCGGGATCCTGCTCCTGTGTTCCATTCACTATGGGAAACACTTCTTTACCATTGGGGCGTCTCTCCTCAGTTATATTCAGGGCACATGTCTCAGCAAGCACAGGGATTTTGAAATAAGCACTTAAACATGAAAAAGGGATTTGGTGAAAAAAACAAAAACTAAACTCCTCTATGACATGTACCTCCAGGTTAATGAAGTGTTAAAGTAGTCGGATGGATGGGTCAGGGAGAGAGAGCAGTGCTGCGTAACAAACAGACCCTATTGCAGTCTGGCTTGGGTCCTTGCTAGCAAGCCCATCTCAAAAAGTGAAGATCTACAATTCCTCATCTGTAACCCCAAACTCCCCAAAGTTGTATTTCTCCATAGTTTCTTTGGTGACAGAACTCGATGCATACCGCCATGATATTATTGGTCCAGTTTCTATTTCTCCTGCTCAGTGTGACCAGCCATATATTTCAGCAAGGACTATTGTGGTGGGTAGTGGTGGTGAGGTGGGGGCTGCCCAGGCCACGCTGAGAACATCAGCTAATGTACCTTTCCAAAGTCCAAAAACTGACTTTTTTCAAAAATTCCTATAGTCCTTGATTTGATCTGCCAATTTCTTGATCCGCTTTTCTGCTTTTCGAATCAGGCCTTTTCTCAAGTGATCCATCCCAGCCAGACCACTTTCTTAACCCCCTGCTGACACTCCCTTCTAGGATTTTCAACCTCTCCATCATTGTGAGTTCAGACTTCCCAGATCTTTGTAGAGACCTGGCGATTATTTCCACGTTGGTAGACCTTTGAGATGCTGGCTGCTAAGGAGGCCTAGACCTTCAGTTTGGGGGCTGTGGAGGTGGTAGCCTCTTGTTTCTTAGAATGGCTTGTTCTCTCCTTGCTATTCTAATGTAAAGAGAAAGTTTAAAGGAACATAAAGTGAGCTCTGTCTTTTGGTAGCAAGTACTACTCTTCCAAAGTCCCTTTGATTATTCAAATTTTTTGCAGAGTACTTTCTTGGATTATCATAGCAAAGTACTCCTTAGTCCTATATTCTTGGGTTTTATGTTTTACTCACTTGATATCCATTTATAAATGGGCCACATATTCACTTGTACTAATATTCCTCCAAACCTTGTAAGGTGGGTGTTATTAAACCCATTTACAGATTTGGTAAATAAAACTCACAGACATTAAGAAAACGTATCTAAATTCCTACTGTTCAGAGTTGGCCTGGGGACCCGTGGTATCACCATCACCCAGGCACTTGCTAGAAACGCAGACTCTCAGCCCCCATCCTAGGCCTGCTGAATCAGATTCTACATTTTAACCATCTCCCTGAGTGAGTCATATATGCGCTCAAGAATCCAGGTCTCAAATTAGGAAATAATCAGTTAAATTGAAATTTTGACAAAAACATTATAAAATATAAAGACACTCAGCATAAAGAGTTATCCTGAAAACATGATTTTCAGACTCCTAATTGTTTCAATGAACCCTTCTGTAGCCTAAAATAACAACGAACACTGCAACAACATTGATAAATGATTGGCAAAGAACAGGATGGTTGATAATGATGAGGCAAATATCTGGCGTGCCTGCCCATGGGCTCTTGGAGTGCAGCTGGTGGCTCACTGGGTTGGTGCCTGGCTAATAAGGTCAAAGGTCAGGCTCCCTTCCGGTTGCTCTGCGCATGATGAAAAAACCAGAACAAGGGGCTTGATCCTTGAAAATTCCTCTTTCTCCAGATCATCTAAGGGGGGGATGCAAACCAACTGTGATCCTGAAGACTTGACTCTGCAATCAGAAGATAACTTTTTTCCAATCTGTAAGGCCCGGGAGCAGCACAGAAGAAAGTGTTGTCGTCAGCTGCCCAGCTCTAGAAGGCTCTGGTAGTCTCTGTGCATGGCCAACACCCCCTCTGGCCTTTTGCTGTTTCTCTTCCACTTGCATCTGTGCATCTTTGACTGTGATTCCCAGCCAGGCCATCGGTAAGCCCTGCACTTACGGATTCTGGTGTAAAGCTTGAACCACGGATCTGCACCCTACTTACACCCATTGTTCAACTGTGTTGGTGTTATTGTTCTGCCGAGCCTTGGTGCACCCCCTTCGCCACCATGACACAGGAGAAAAATGGGACTCAGACAGGTTCAGTGACCAAAGTCCCATGAGTCTAAATGACAGAGCTGGAATCAAAGTCCAGGTCTATTTGACAACATTTTGAAACTATCATTTCAGATCTCACGCAGCAGCTGGAACCAATCACCAATCAGGAGAATCTTCCTACTAGAAGAGACTATGATAGTAAGTAGTATTTTGATGAAGGGTTCTGTGATGTGTATTTGAAGTTCTTGAGAGCATCTGGAAAGTGCTATCTTGAAAGTGTTATCAGTTCAAAGACACCATCTCCCCTGGGGTGGAAAACTGGTGTCCTTAGGGCTGAATATAGACCAGGGGTTTGGTTGGTCCATTGTTAAACCCCATTGTTGTTGTTGTTGTTATTTATTATTATTGTAATTGCTATTGTTATTCTTTTATTTTGAATACCTTTAGGCATGGCAGGTCTTTCCAGCTGCCACAGACATCATGTCTCTTTACTGTTTTATACCTTCCTGGTTCATAATTCATAAATGTCTGTGGTTGATCCCACCCAGATACTTACATTTACCACTGCTGATTTCTATTTTCCTAACTGCAGCACCATACTGTTTCTCAGATATGTTCATCCTTACAACGTCAAGTGCGATCTTTCCTGAAAGCAAAACAAAACAAACAAAAAGAACAAAAGAATTTCTCAAAAAATACTACCAGTATTTGTTTTGTTTTCATTTCCTGCTCTTTGATACTTCTCCACCTTCTAATGTCATCATATACCCTTCACATGGCTTAAGGGGTCACATGCTTAAATCGCTTTCAATGGTGATCACCGATTTCAAACTCTAGGAAAGCTACACTCCATATGGCATCGTTGACATCTTTCTTTTGCTCCCTCTCAAGACGAGACAGTGTACTTTCTCTCAGCTCAACTGGGTGGGATTTGTCCAATATCAGCTAGAATATACAGGCTCTGTTGGGGCAACCCATAGTCCTGAAATCTCAATGGCTTGAAGGAACTAAGGTCCCTGCAAGGTGACACAGATGCTCTCCTCTTAGAAGACCCATATTGACAGAGCATTACCACCTCAACCATGGTGGGTCATCACGTGGGAGGGAAAAGCTCTCCGCAGGGTCTGGCTCTGGTGGCGAAATGCTTGATCTGGAAGAGACGTTCATCCCTTTGCTCACAGCTCATTGGCCAGAACTTTTCTCCTGGGGGAGAGAAGTGACAAGGGGGCCAAGAATTTCATTCCTACCATGGATCTTGGAAGCAGAGACCTCTGCCTCTCCTGTTGACCTCTCTCTTTTACCATTTTATATTCCTTTTACTTAAAGGATTTTTTTTCCCTTAAGTTCACTGACACTTCTCTTTGCCTGGCCCTCCAAACAATCCCTAGACCATTGTGGCACCAGAGAACAAAATTCTGAAATGAAAGCAATTGAACCAGAGTACACAACACTTCCTATTAGATGAAGGCTATTATAGATCAGCTAGGTCATAAGAAAATCTACTATTATGATACAATCTTCTTTCCTTCATTACTCAGAGACAGTGGTCTTATTTAATTACTCATTTTGTAGAAAGTCAATGTGTGGTGATTCTTTGGGGAGGGTTATTATTTTGCTGTAATACATCTGAAAGTATCGATACCATTCTTTATGAGAAGAAATGAAAGAGATCTACCCATTTAACAAAGAAGAAAAACATTGTTTTGAAATGAAAACATCTTGTTTCATTTCAATTTGTATAACTGGACTTATAATATTCATTGTACAACACTTTTTTTTTTTTCTGGACTCAGTAGTCTTTGAACCTGTAGAACTTGGTTGTACATCAGATTTCCATCGGATCCTCTTAATGTAGGTTTCTATTTTTTTTTCCAGGATAGCACCCAGCACCCCCAAATTGATCAAAATGTATCTGATGCGGTAAGAAGTCGTATCGCAAAGGAGAAGACTTATCTTTATATTTCCTACTATAACTCCCAATTTACTATCTCTCTTTTTGTTTGTAAAAACAAAACAAAACAAAAAACCAAAAAAACATGCTAGGAGCCAAAAAACCACAATTCATCTAGGTCATCTACCCTATTATTAGCAACTCTGGGACAAAATACGCATATGATTTACTGAGGCTCTTCGGTTATGGCAAAAGCCTCTTACACCTTTCGGCAAGAGACTGTATTCCCATCCCGTTCGTTCAAGCCAGCCTGCTTTTGCCAGACGGGGGACAGAGAACATGCCCAGGAGAACACTGCAAACTCTCCATGTCAACATGAGAAGCCTGTAAAATTATATGGATACAAATAATGTAGTTTTATCTAAGCAATTGATGGAAACTGGTGGTGCAGAAACTCCGAAAAGCCCTCTGGTGATGCTCGAGTAGCCGGAGGAGGCAGTGACGAACTGGTCACTAGCTCCAGCCGGCCACTCCTCTCGGAGCTTGTCAAGCGGCAGGCAGCTCGCGGGGGTCTGTGAAGTCATTCCAGAAAGCTCACCATGGGAACCGAGGGAGAGCTCTGGGCTTTAAGGACATCCACAGCTGTGAAGATAATAATAAAATGTGGCTAGTGTGGTGTCAACTACACCTTGGCTCTTTTGTCTTCTTTCCCTGCTCGTATAATTTTGTATCCTTGTGCGAATCGCCTCATTAGGGAAAGAGACTCAAAATTGGGGTCAGAGTATTTAAACCTGACCTGTGCAGAGGCCAGACAAGGCCGGGGCCCACCGAGGTTTCACTTCAGAGCCCCAGACCACCCCCGAGGTGACACCAATTCAAGCCTCATTTTATAAAGGCCTTATTAATTATTGTCCTTATAAGAAGGAGAAGCAGCCTTATAAAGAAATGTGTCATTCTCAGAGTAGGAGTGGGCAGACAAAAAAAGGAAGAGAGAGGGAGAGGGAGAGAGAGAGAGAAAGGAACAGAAGATCAAAAGGGAGCTTTTTTTCCCTTTTGCTTTTCATGCCTCCAAACCTCAAAGGAGGTGGGGGAACAATCAGGCTCAGGGGTCTCGTGTGCTTTCTGGCAATTAGACTCAGCTGATGGGCTGAAAGGGTTTGAATGGCAGGGTTCAAGGCCCTTCTCCCGAGCTGCAGACAACAGGCTTTTCCAAAGCAGCCGAGCAGCAGACACCATCGAAATCATTTCAAATGGAGACTTACAGAGAGGATTCATTAATTCACTGGCCTAAACAATTACGGGAACATATAATGTCTCTATAAACACTTTGATAAAGACTGTCATCTTAGACCTTCATTTTCCCTATTTTATTAGAGAGTTTTAATGCCATGTTGGAAAGGCATCTTTTATTTCTCCAATTACTAAATTATAAACCCTTTTGCTGAAAATCATCCACCCCCAATAGCTGAATATTTCATTTTTAACATTAGGCTGCCAAATCCAAAAGTAGAAAAAATATGTATGTATGTGTTTGCATATATGTGTGTGTGTGTGTATGTATATATGTGTGTGTGTGTATATATGTGTGTGTGTGTATATATGTATGTATATATGTATACATATATTTATACAAATATAAAGCTCTAGTTATTATCTGGCTCAAGCAAAGCAAATTTGCTCTCTGGTTTGATCATTCTTCCACAACCTTTTTATAATACTCAGTTTCTCCTTATTAATTAATTTTTAATTGATAGAGAAAATAAATCTTATGGTCAATTTCATCGATGTTAGCTAATCAGAGGGGAGGTGAATGTAACAATCGGGTATGGTGTGCGTGTAGTGGGGGGTGGTTAGTGATTTTTGTATTTGGGGCATTACTTAAAACCCAAAAAAATAACCGTAGGAGCTATTTGGACTTAAAGGACGGCTGGACATTAGGACGAAAGAAAACCCAAGAGCTGGGGCTCCAGCGCGGGCAGCAAGAATGAATGAGGCCGAATCTCAAGCACTCTACTCCCCCAATGTAAGGGGGTCACAATGAGCGTGGTGGGTTTGGTCACTACCCAAATGAGAGATAATTTGCAAAAGAGCGCCATTAACCGTCCTTTCAAAAGAGGGGGCCAGTGTTTAAAACTGTCTGTGAACCGAGATCAGCTTTGTAGCTCCAGTTTTATTTCTCCATGGGGTTTTCACCTATAATACCTGGTAGGCTTTGATTTTTAGGTGGAGCTGACCTCTTGCGCAGCACTCGCGAGCAGAAATAGTTGCTCTTCTTTGCTCGCTGGCACGGAGAAAATGTTTATACGTGTGTGATCGCATTGGGCTGCTCAGCAGGGCAAGGGTTAACTACTCACATACTGTCGACCCCTTTCAAGCAGGGACTGAGAACTGCGGCTTCTAGGCAACCACGTCAAGCACTTGAGGGCTTTGGTACTCACTGATGACAAAGTAATAATAAAAAGAAATATGGCCGCTCTTAGAGCATCTTTCATCTATGTACAGTGGGGCACTTGTTGCCAAAAGGCCGGTGCTTTGTTTGACATATTTGGAAACTGAGGTAGCTGGCCCGTTTGCCTTTCCCAGAGGCACCCAGGCTGACTGGAAAGTGGACCCAAAGCACTTGACTTGCCCACCCCACTTGGGAGGGAGGACCCATCTTGATTCACAGGAAGATGGCGCCCGCTTTGGCCTCTCCTCCACTGCTGGCACGTGCTTTGGGGCCAAGAGGGAAAGCCAAGCGGGTATGGTTATTCAGATAGGCACAGACGTAGGTTTCACAAGGAACATCTTCCCTGACACATAAAACCCTCAAGGTCTGGACAAGCGCACATCCTAAGAAACAGGGTGGTATTTAGAAACTCCCTGGATAACGTAAGTTTGCTGTGTAAGCTTTGAGTGGTGTCCTTGACTTTTGTGGTGTTGAGACAGGACGTTGCAAGGATTGCCAGGGAAGTAGAAGTCTAGGAGTTTTTGGCATGTTCACCTGAGGCCATCCTTCCATGAATGCTACCTTGTCGAGTAACAAAGACTGGTGTACATGCTTTTGATGAATGAGATTTTATTTTTATGCAAATGGTTCACAGGTTACTTATCTCCTCAGGGTGGGTGAAAGAATTTTGAAGGAGGGCATAGTGTAATCTGGTACAGAGCAGAGATCACATGGCCAGCTCTGCCTTCATCTCAATGCCAGTGGCTGAAGGGAGAAAGGCCACTCCCATTGTCCCCCCCCAGGTGCCTGGCAGAGGGAGGGAGACTATCATTTTCCCAATGGCTATGTGCTGACTAGTTTTCTAACTGAATTCCCTCCCTTACAGACGAGGAAGTGAGAGTGAGGGAGGTGTTGTCCTTTATCCAAGTTTGCAAAGCTGGGAATGCTAGCCCAGGTCTTCACCTGGCTCTGTCTCCCGCCAAGTGTAAGTTTTTACCACTTTACTCGTTCACTTGTTTATTAATTTCTTCAGTCTCACATCCAACCGTTCCTTCATTAATTCAAAACATGTCTGACAACCAAATGCCCACAGACCAATGAATGGCTAATCAAAAAGTGGTGTGTACATACAATGGGATATAATTTAACCTTAAAAAGGAAGGGAATTCAGACACAAGCTACAATGTGGACGAGTCTCGAGAATTTTCTGCTAAATGAAATAAGCCAGACACAAAAGGACAGATACTGTATGATTCCACTTATCTGAGGTCCTAGAATCGTCAGATTTATAGAGATGGGAAACAGAATGGCGACTGGCACGAGCAGGGGCGGGGAGATGGGGAGCTAACGTTTGCATAGGTACAGAGCTTCAGTTTTTCCAGATGGAAAGAGTTCTGGAGTTGGATGGTAGTGATGGTTGTATAATATCCTGAATGTACCTAATGCCATTGAACTTAAAAAGTGTCAAAATGGTAGATTTTATGATATATATATATATATATATATATATATATATATATATATACACACACACATATATTACAATTAAAGAAAAAATGGTTTGAAAAACTATCATATTCTATATATTGCACAAGTTCCAGAGAATAGGGGGGCTGAATATATAGACCATTTTTACAATTATTATTATTATTTTTTTTTAATGAAGGAATTTCTTTTCCCTCTGGCTCCCATTTAGCCCAGACTTGTCCTGCAAACGGGTTGTGTCTGAGTTGAGCAAGATGGCATTCACTGTCTAGGTTAGAGAGGATGAACATATATATATATATATATATATATTTTTTTTTTTTTTTCCTGCTTATCCAAAGACAGTGTTAAAATCAATTTTAATTATATTTAGATATATGGGTAGAACTAGCAGAGACTGTAACGCTGAATAAAGTAGAGAGATTTCCATGTCTTCAAATGTATTCTAATTGTTATTCTGGGCATTCATTGTCCTTTTGTTTTGTGGTTGTTTCACTTTATTACAACTGAAGTTGTTCTTATGTAAAATTTAAAAGACATAAGTCACAACATTGTTGTTAAGACATATAAGCATCTTCTGTCAGCTGATTGCATATTATTTGTAAAAAACAAAATATGGAATTTCCTTCACATTGATCTCTGTTATGTCTCCTAAATTCTGCTCGGATCTACATGTAGTCTTCCTTTTGTTTTGTGTCAGTTCAACAGGGAGCTTGCCATAGGGCGGTCTCTCCCTTTCCCCTTTTCCTGGAGTGCCCTTTCTCTGGGCGCAGGGCTGGGAGATGGCGAGTTACTGTCTCGCTGTGTGACACACAGGCTCTTCTCCAGCATCTGAAATATTAATGCCCAGTGTCAGGTAGCACTTTACCCAAAGAAGCACCGGCCCAGAGATCTGAACTAGCGTCCTCACTCCTCTCTCCTAGGAGGTTTTGTGGTTGTTGATGTTTTGCTCAAATGTACATATTTTGAAATCTGCCAGGTAGGTTCAAGAATTTAATTTCTAGAAGTGCCAAGCTGTGAATTTAAACCTCATCCTCTTTGTCACAGGGATGTGCATTTTTTATTCATTTCCAGTCATTTCGATTATCTGTTTTCTACAAAATCGTTCTTTTTGCTCTCATGCAAATCGATGTCGAGTGCCAGTTTTGAAGGGGACACAATTGGACATGTCGGGCTGATTGAAAAAGGGTCATTGTGTGGGGAGGGTGTCTAGAGCCCATCCACTTCATTCTGGTTGATTGCCCCTCAAGATATGTCTCAGCCATTTATGAAAACACCCCCCACTGAACCTGGTCTGAAATGTCAAAAGGATTGAGTCTCTTGCCAGCCAATCCACTCTTTCTTGGGCACCCCGCCATCGTCTTCTCTTGGAGATTAGCACGTGACATGACATGTACTTAATGTGCACGTTTCTCTCTGTGGCTCATGTGAGCCTCATTTTATCCTCCCTAAGCCTCCAAAAGTCTTCCTTACATTTTTCTTCCAGAGAACATCTGCCCACCTGTTTTGGCCCCACCCCAACCCTGGGATTCCCAGCCCAAGGCCTATTTCCATCCTCATAAGTCTTCCACATTCCTCTCTCAGCTGCTCACGTCACACTTTACACTCTGAGGCAAATTCATTATAGCCTATTTTGATAAAGAGAGGCCACCCTGCCTTGGATTTGGACCACTTCTCCAAGTAGAAGATGTATTCTGGTCATTTCTTGATCCCAGTGGAAGACTGCTTAGACCTCACTTAGCATGCTGGCGTTAATCCAACAAGCATTCATGGAGCTCCTCATGGGGGGAGATGATTCCGTCCACACCTCCCCTCAAGATATTTACAGACAAGTGAGATGCATATGTTCGTGTACGGAAAGACGACTAGGAGGAAATAGGGATATGAACCAAGCGCCTGCTAGGTGCCCGGCATTTTCCATTAATGATCTCTTTGAGTCATTGCTGTAAACCAGCAAAATTTATGTTTTACCTTCCTTTGTGTCATATGATGAAACTGAGCTTCAGAAAGTTTAACTGAATCAGATCTGCTCTCAAAGCCCATGCTTTTCCCAGTCCGGCTCATTGCCTAGGGCCACTCCCTGTAGGAGCATTAAGACCCTCAATGTCCTAGCTGACATCCTAGATGGTCACCTAGAGGTCCCCCGAACCCCGTGCTGTTTGGGTCCTCCTCCTGCGTGTCGCTGTTCTTAGGCTCAAAGTAAACAGCACGCATCAGTTCCAAACTCTAATCACCTGGCAACTTCCAAAGGGTCAGACTGGCTTCATTCAAAATTAAACGAAATCCGTGGCACACTTTCTCTTTTCCCCCAAAACCAGGGCAGGGTTCATGGTCTCCTCTTTTTTTTTTTTTTTTTTAAGATTTTATTTATTTATTTGAGAGAGAGAGACAGCCAGCGAGAGAGGGAACACAAGCAGGGGGCGTGGGAGAGCAAGAAGCAGGCTCCTAGTGGAGAAGCCTGATGTGGGGATCAATCCCAGAACGCAGGGATCACGCCCTGAGCCGAAGGCAGACTTAACGACTGCGCCACCCAGGAGCCCCAGGGTTCATGGTCTCCTGACCACAGTTGTGGGAGGAGCCTCCACTTCGCCTTCTAATTAACTGACGTCTTTAACCAGACAAGTCACCGCCGAAGCATCGCTAGGCTTCAGGACCATAGTGCGCAAAATGAACGTGACAATATTTAACATGGCTGGAGACTCTGATGATTGATGCATGATCTAAAAATCATAAAAGTAAGAAGCAAAGACGAATCAGTCTCCTGTGGGCACCAGAAGCTCTTCAGAAAGACTTGACAATTCCCGTCACGGGAGGACTGTGCTAGATCTTTGTGGTAGAAACAGTTTTTATGGAATCTGCTCAGCTATCCCTAAGAGTGGTGGTAGGTGTTGGCAGGGAGGGAGTTAACGGAACGGGCCCCCGAGCCATCCAGAATTTTCAGCTAAGAGGGTGTTCACTCTGCTGTGAACCCCAATTAAAAATAAAACCCCTAGCTGGGCGAGCCCGCCCCATCCTTAGGATAAACAAGACTTGATGCCGTGCAATCGCACCACGCTGACTGTGCTGGAGAGTAATACAGTATATATACCTCCTCTAGGGAGGCACAAAAGAGGCGGCTTAATTATCATCTAGCCAGAAGGATGGGGCATAGTTAACACCTTTCTGGGTGGGCTGAAATTAATGACCCCTTCCCCCCACTAGTGCCTACCTCCAAGCCCCTTTATAAATGACTATACAACACAGTAGTTGGTATTCAGATCACAAGAGAGGGCATTTAGTGAAAGCATTTGTCTACAGGGTTTGATCTCTTTTTAATTTTATTCAGATTTACAACTGTGTTATTAAGTAAGATAACTGGATCCTGTCTGAAGGAGATCAGGCCCTTCCCCACTCACATCTGAACATCTGAAGTTAACATTAATTTTCAAGATGGGACGGAATGCTTTTTCCTTAAGTGTTTTTGCGGCTGCTTCCCCGTGGCCACACTGAACCTTTCATTCTGGGGGCTGTGTGCGCAGCCTGCCTGCTCACTTCAGGTGAAGAGAGTGGGCTTTGGGGACAAAAAGATCGGACTTGTGAAGTGTGTTGTGGAAGCTTTAAAATTTCACAGATGGTCAAATGGCTGGGGAATTTGCTTTCTCTTTGGGAAGGAGAGAACTGCCATATTGAATGATGATATTTGAATTTAATGTAGCATTTTCTTCTTTAAGTGTATGGATGCCTATGTTATAGGCATATGCAGGTATATGCACTTACATAATATTTAAAAGCATTACCTCCATAAACCATGCTTTTGAGGTTCACAAAGTGACCAGGGCAAGATTGATGATGTCACAGATGTCGTGTGATGTCATTAGGTCACGTGATATTCCACCCTACAACCTTGAAATAGGGACACTATTAGCCCCACTTTACATTTGAGGAAAGTGACCTCCCAAGCCTAAGTGATTAATTTAAAGCTAATGAGGATTAGAGTGAAGACTCAAACCCTTTTTTTTTTTTTTCCCTGATTCTAAATTCAGTGGCGATTATTTACTCTGCCTTTTCTGGAAGTAAAGTCATGGTTACCAGGAGTCCAGCTTCTCGCTCTCTCAATCTCCTTTCTCTCAAGTGGCATTAACGGCGTCGCAGTCAGGAGCACTGGGCTCAGTTTTCCGGACTAACCCTGTGTGCTACTCGGGTGAGGTATCTAATCTCCTTAACCTCCTTAAACTTGGTTTCCACATGTACAAATGGGAATAAAAGGACTTATTTAACAAACTTTCCCGAGGACAAAATAATGCAAGAAAAGTGCTGCGGGTACGTTCTCAGTAAACAACATACTCCATTCCTGTGGAGCTTTATGTGGATTCTTTATACAACAAAGCAGCTCATTCTTTGTGTGCCCACACAGTATCTCCTGAGATTCACCAGATCTTGATTCAAAAAGATGTTCACTGAGCGCCCCTTGAAGATCAAGACGTGAAGTAGGAGATTTCATGCTTGTTATTCTGGTTCACGGCATTACTATGTTTATTCAGATAGTTAGACGGGAACGGAATCTTTCCGTCCTCCTCCCACTCCTGAAGCCCATATGGGTCACCTTGTTGAGACCCTGAGGCCAGGGATGTAGCCTTTTAAGGCCTTACAGGTGGTAGCCAACATATTAGAGCAGATCTAAAGTGAACCATTACAGAGACAATTAGGCTAAGTAGATATGACCTAGAAGGTCAGGAAAGAGGTAATTGGGTCAGGTTTTGTTGAGTGCTTTGCTGCTGTATTAGCTGACTTTTATAGATCTCAGAGAGCAAATGTCAGTTCTTATATTAGAGAAGCCCGAAGATATCACATAAGCTTCTAATAATCAGTATTAACATCTCATTCTCAAAAATTAGTTTCCTCTCATAATGACTATTTTATGGAATAATGCAGAAGTCCAGAAAACACTTACTTACTCATGTTGAAATAAAAGTCCCCCTTCATTTTTCAAAACACTTACTCCAGGGTCCCTTCCTTTATTCAAAAGATATTTAATAAGAACGTACTATGTGATAAGCATTGGAATAGAAGCTTGGGATTCAGTAGTGAGTATACAGCTTCCCTGTTTTAATGGAGCCCACACTCTAGTGGGGCAGACAGACTGTCATCAAATAAGCATCAAATAAGTAATGAACATCTAAAGACATCTAGAGATGAGATGAAGTAAGTACCAAAGGAGATAGGAAATTGGCTCTATGGGAAGAGATAATAAAGCCATATGACTGAATTGGGAGTGGGTGATTCTGAGAAAGACTTTCCAGAAACACATGAAGCTTGAGCTGTTTAAGACCTAAACGATGGATAGGAGAGAACTAGATGGGATGAGAGGGGGGTTTAGAGAAAGAAGGATGAGCGTGTGTAAAATCCTGACGGTGGGAAGAAGAGTAGCTTATTAGAGGTCGGGAAGGAGCAATGGGACTGGAGGAGAGTAGAGGAGGAGGAGGGAGATGTGGGACTCAGCTGGAAAAATGCCCAGTGACCAGACCATGAGGTGCTACCATAAAGATTTTATTCTTCCTCTAAGATTGATGGGAAGCCTTTCCATACTGCTCAGCAGATATAATAGAATCAGATTTATCCTTTGAAAAGATTATTTGGACTGCCTACAAAAGACACTGGGAAGGTACAGCAGGAGAAGTAGGGGAAGAATCAGAAGAATGCTGTGTCATGAAAATCAAAGGTAGAGGAAGGAGTGATGAAGAGTATAAAATGCTAAAAAAAAAAGTATAAAATATTCTAAGAAGTCAACATGAGGGGCGCCTGGGTGGCTGTGTTGGTTAGGGGCAGAGGGAGAGGGAGAGAGAGAACCTCCACTGAGCATAGAGCCCCATGTGAGGCTTGAACCCATGACCCTGAGATCACGACTGGAGCTCAAATCAAGAGTCAGACAGTTAACCAACTGAGCCACCCAGGCATCCCCCACTAGGAGCTCTTGATTTGTACCCCCAACCTCCCAACTTCCTCTTCTCATAGCCTTCTCCACTCCATTATACTAGAGTTTCTCTGGCAAAAACAAAACAAAACAAAAAAAACCCTCAACATTTTCCTTGACTTCTTTCTCCCCCACATTCAGCCAGTGCAAAAATCCTACTGGCCCTTTGATAGACATTTGTCAAGAACCTGACTACTTGTCCCTGCCACCGCAGCTGCCCTGATCACGCCACCGAGATCTTTTGCTTGGACTAGTGCAGTAGCTCTGCCAGTTCTGCTTTGGGGCGTTCTCACTTATAATTCCCCACACGGAGGCCAAAGCAATCCTTAGAGTCTTTTCCCGGCTTCCACATCTCAAGTAGCTATGCATTTTCTTTGGCTCACATTGGCTCTTTTATTTCCTTCACAGCACATGCAGTGATCATTTCTGGCAACTCCTAAGGATTTCTTTCCTTGTTTGTTTTATGTCTTTTAGGTTTTTCCCATCACAATGCAAGCTCCATGAGAAACAAGAGTTGTTCACTGTCGTATTTTCAGTGATTTATGCAGTATCTGGAATATAGTAGAAGCTTATTAAATTTTTTTTTTTGAATAGGGGTGCCTGGGCGGCTCAGTCGGTTAAGCGTCTGACTCTTGGTTTTGGGTTGGATCGTGATCTCAGGGTCATGAGGTCAAACCTTCCATGGGGTTCTGTGCTGGCCGTGGAGAGTGCTTAAGATTCTCTCTGTCCCTCTCCTTCAGCTTCTCCCATCCCCACTCTGTGGCTTAAAAAAAAAAAAAAGAGTTTTGAATGAATAAGTGTGGGAATTACTATTAGCATGGTAATAAACTAGGGCCCGGCCTACAGGTAGAATCCTTCAATAGTTCTGACTCTAAAGAAGGGTCATACTAATGGCAGCAGCTAAGAGAGGAGGATGTGCACACTGTAAGTGTTATAGATGAAAAATATTTGCTCACTTGGATTTAGTTGAAAAAATGTCTGATTTTAGTATTTAATGAGATGAATTCTAATCATCAGTTTTCTTATGGAAGAAGTATGAATGGATGGCATCAAATAAATATGAACAGCCTGCTGATCCTCTAACTATTTGAAGTCTGCTGTAAATTTCTATTGTTTCAGAGGTAGTCATTGCTTATTAATGAATTCAATTTCTCGCCACGCATTCCCTGAACTAAACATGATTGTCTGACCTGACAAAGCAAACCCATCCATTTCAAAACTGCAAACATTAGACTTGGATGGAAGCAAAACCATCATGCTCCGTGGAAAGAAAAATTGGTCACATCAGGAAAATTTTCATCCGGATAAGATAAAGAAGTTGATTAGGAGAGAGTCACAGAGGAGCAGGTCGTCATGTGAGCTGGTATATGGTAAATAATAATAACAATGATAAAAATAACAAATAAATAATAAAAAATAAATAAATCTTGTTTGCTCTCTGCTGTCAGAAGCTCTGTAACAAAAGACTAGGGTTTCCAACTCATTGAAAGGGACATCGGATTTGTGGTTGCAAGAGGCAGGGGGCGGAGAAAAGTGATCAAAAGGAACAAAATTCTGGTTTAAAATAAATAAGCACCAGGGATGTAAAGCACAACGGTATCGATTATAGTTAACACTGCTGTGTGGTATATAGGGAACCTTGTAGGTCCTAAGAGTTCTCATCACAAGAAAAAAAAATTATATCTATTGGAGATATGGATGTTAACTAAACTTATCGTGGTGATCATTGCATGATATATGTTAAGACAAATCTGTATGTCATACACCATAAACTCAGAGAGTGCTGTATATAAATTATATCTCATTAAAACTGGGGGAAAAAAGTTGGTTTTGAGGACAGGAGTGAAGGAAGAAATGAAATGAGCGTAATGAATGGGTCGGGAGAGATTTTCCACAGGTGAAGAGAAACCTGGAAAACAGGGCAGAGAAGGGGGTCAGGAGAGGTATTCTAGAGTCTCAAGAAAGTCAGTCTGAAGCCGAGGTGGTAAGAGAAACTGGTGCATCTCTATGGAATGTCTTCAAGTGCATAATGCCCTTCCGAGCAATATATGGCCCATTACTCCCCTGCGTTGCAATAAATAATTCATTCACGGTTCGGTGTAAGTAGAAAAGAGGTGGCACCATTTTGACTTCCAACTGGTACTTCTACTTTTCTTCATGGAAAATAAGTACTTTTCACCTCTGGTAACATCTTCCAGTCGCAAGTAAGGCAGTAAGGAAATTTCCATACCTGGCTGGCAAACAGCATATCTGCCTTCCTTTGAATTCAGAAACTGTCGCTTCTGGGTTTCCTTTGTAAGAAACAGTTCCCATAACAACATGAGAAGCCAGACCTCTTGGGGACCTCCTGTGGAGCTCTGGAATCTTCTTTGCCTCAGAGGAAGGGAGGAGAATGCCAGCAATCTTGCCCAGGCTTCCTTGTTGACATGCACATATATTTGGAAGTGGACCAGTCAACGCCACCAAGGGCAAATCTGCTCTGCTCCCAGGGTACTGTGCATTACACAGCATTTCAGATGGCAAAGCTGTATTTTTAAATATATCAACTAATGACTAAAAGAAGGAGCTATTGTAAAATATTCTCGTGGTCTGAAAAATGGATGTATGGGATTTCTCAGGGAAATTGAAGCACTGATCTTGATAAATATACTTTAAAAATATTGTATGTATATATGTGCATAAAAACATTTGCATTTATACTAAATATATGTCTAGTCCTTAGAAAAGATTAGTCACTTAAATTTTCTAAAGAATATTGGTTTAGGAAAAAAATGGTATCAACAGAATTTAGGGAAATTAGCTTCTTTGTGACAATACCTTAGGTATATAACTCTGCTGGTACAGACCATAAAGCAAACATGCTGAGAATAAAGTCCGAAATTCAGATGAGAAGCCACTGAGTTACAAACTAACACAGGGAAATACCTAGAAATGTCCTATTTTTAATAAATCCGCTTCAGAGTCGCTTCTTAGTTTTTTGGTAATTTTTGTTATGGTTATTTCTATATTGCGATTAATGACTCTATTATCTCTCATTCATTATTAAAATTTAGCTGGACCAAAAATGATTGGCTGTGGCACGGTAATATCTCTGTAATGTAAGGTTGCAACAATAGATCACTTTCCCTTCACATTATTTTATATTTCTAGACCTGATGTAATAGCCCAAATGATTCCATTATACAGGTATTTTTCATAATAATATTAAATTACCTTTACCTCTTCCATAAATTGTACATAGTGATTTGTGCTGTGCCTATCTTCTTTCCTTCTGCTAGTTGAAATGAGGATTTGCCATGTGATTTTTTTTTAACCCCAGCTCTCCCAAGTGCACCCATTCTGCATTTGAAAAAAAAATAAATAAACAAGACAATGGACAAAAAAATAGACGCTATTGTTAACTGACCAACATGCACAAGATGGAACTAAAGGTATTCTACTAAATCAGATGGTCTCCGTTTAATCGTTTCCCTTTACTGTATTTAAGTTGGTTAGACTTGTTACATTACATGGTACCATGAAATTTTTCGTAATATTTTAAGAATTCAGATTTTATAAATCTATATTCTTTTCCCTAATATGAGCAGCGACTGAATTAAATTTAACTTTATCCTATCTATGCTAAAAGACAAAAGTATACTTAATAAAATTACTGGACAGTTATGGTTTAATTCTTATGCTAATATGACAATGGCGTTTTGTTGAGTAGAATATTTTGCACTTGGGATTTGTATGATGTTTTCTCGTGGTCAGGTTTGGGTTATGCATTCAATTTAGAATATTGCATAAGAGATGTGTTTTCAACACATCACATCTGTATATAGATAATATCCATCACTCAGCCAAGATGGTATCAGATTCCCACACTGTATAGTAATGATTTTTCCCTTGCTATTATTCAGAGGAGACTTTTTTAAAATGTTCAATAATCCCTCTTTATAAAAAATGCCCCCCTTAAATTTTTTTCAGTGTTTTTTGTATTTTGTTTTTTTTTCCCTCTGCTTCCCTTTAAGTAGTTTTTATTGTGATGCCTGGCACTTGCATGTCCCTATAAGGGGCTTTTGGAATGGCCATTTGTCCTGTGACCTCAGTTATCAGATGGATTCTCAAAAAGTTGTTAATTTGCTCCCTACTGGGTTTTCCTGTTGCAAGGATAAGAGCTTCTGTGTTCTAGCTCTCTACTGTCCAAGCTGAAATTAGAATTCTCTGTTTTTGGCATTTGAATGTTTAATCCGTCTGGGGCCGATTCTTGTCTACACAACTAATTTTAGATTTCTTATTTATATTTATATTCTTGTACTTTCATATTTATTTTTGTATGTCATAAGGAAAGATAAAGAGTTTGAAATTGCCCTACCCCTTGGCAATTGAGTAATTTCACTTTTAGGATGGTGTACCAAAGGAGATACTTGGGACACTGAAAACGAAGACCTCATGTGGGACTACGCATTCCAATTTGGAGCAAACTAAAAAGCAGCTTTCTGAAAGTTGCCTTAGACACATCTACAGCATTTCAAGTATATCATTCCCTTTAATCCCCAGGGTCGTTTCACTGAGGAACTCATTGAGGATTCTTTTGCTTTAGGTCATTGGAGTCATGAGTTTCGGTCAAATTTCTATCCTAGTCTTTCTTCTATATTTGTCTTTTCATTGGTCCCGTTCTTGTCTTCCCTTGTCTTGTTGCTTTCTTCTATCCGTAGGAAAGTTTCAATCAGTCTATTGCCTGTAGTGAGAAGGACTTAAGATTTGCAATCAGAATGATCTGGGTTTGAGGCCAGGTTGTGAGACATTTGTCCAGAATCACTAAGACACTCAACTTTTACATCAATGTCCCATATACAACAAGGCTATTTTGATTGTTGCTGGTTTATGACATTTTTCTCCTTTTAAGCATAGTCTTCTCCAATCTAATTCTTCTCCGAGGTTACCTATATATCAGCATGGATCTGTAAGTTCTAGTTCTTCATATGGCCCCAGAAAGACCACAAATTCTCTCTCCTTAGGTGATCGTGGCCATTCCCAAGTCTTCAATACCATGTATAAACTGAGAATTTCCAAATTCTTCCGGTCTGGAACTTGTCTAATGCCAGCTGGAAGCCAAATGTCTATGTGGCATCTTCACTCACCAATCCAACAGTTGCTTCAAATTTAACATTTCCAATATTGACCCTTTGCTATCCACCAGGTAATATGCTTCACTCTCAATGATCCTCTTTTTAATAAATAGCATCAACCTTTATCCAGTTGTTTTGAACCAAATAATTTGGAGTCATTCCTGACTCCTGTCTTTCTTTACAGCCCATGCTCACTCTGTCAGCAAGTATACATCCTGAATCCTTTGAAAAGTATCCACTATTGCACCCTAGTTACACCATCATCAGCCCTCACCTGGAAAATGAAAACTCTCTCCTAACCGATATGTTCTGGGAGTCAGGACCTGCACAGTCTGGATTCCGTAATAGGCTCTTCTGGCCCCACTGGAGCTATTTCTACTACTCATAACCCATTTCTTCTAAATGCTATATATCTGTCTCACGGACCTTGCTCATCATGATGTTACCACTTTCTGCACTTTTATTTGCCATATACTTAAAAGAGACATTTATTTGCTATATACTTGGCTACCTAGCTTTATCCATTCTGCAAAACACAGACTGAATGCTGTCTGTTTCATAAAAGCATTCCTAGTTCTCAAAGCAAAAAGCAGTATGCCTTCTTGAAAATCCCATGATACATTTTCTTACATATATTTGCTACCATTTCTTTCAAACTACCGATGAATATTTTTAAATGAGTAAAGTAAGACAGGTTTATGTTGAAAATCGAAACAATACAGAGGGACGAATTTTGAAATAGATGTCTTTTCCTTCATCTCACTCCCTGATTCCAAGAAGTAACCATTGTTCACAGTTTCTCATATTGTATATATTTTTCTAGGTGTGTCATATGCCTTTGGACTTTGCTGTTTATAACATTGACTTTACTGAATGTTTAAAAATGTATCAACTTGGCCAATTGTTTCCTTCTATCCCTGTTAGAACATGATGTCCATAAACTGATCATTATATCTTAAGTAGTGATAATGTGCAGATATCCTGTAAAATGGGGGGGGTCAATTATAGTATTTAAAAAAGCTTGTTGAGCAGTGTTTTAACTATAATACAGTAATACGCTGTAGAATCTGATCAGAAGTTAAGCATGGATTTCAGTAAATGTATTTATATTCCCTGAACAACGATGCCTTGCATCACGCCGATATGCTATTCGGCTGATTTATAACAACCATAGCCATCTGCCTTTTTAAGAAACAATTTAATTTAAAAAAATTACACGTATAGAGTTTTTGTCCTTGACCTTCTTACAGATATTACTGAAAAATCAAGCTAAAAATTCTCCAAAATCTCATAAATTACCTCACTCCTACCGCTTACATCATCCTGCCTCTTCCTTGACAGCTGAATTAATTTTAAGAAGTCCCATGGAGTCATCCTCAGCCATTCATTATCCCAGGCTTGTAGCAGAGCCCTATATAGGCATTTGCCAACTTGTCCTTTTAATGGTCTTCTAATGATAAATTGGCCTTGAGTGGTTCTGTGCTCTATCCCTATCCCTTCACTGACTTCCTTTTCTCTTGTTGGCCATTGTTCCCTCCTCTGGGGACCGTATTGGAAGCCACAGCATCACAGTAGAAACAAAAACACGCTTCATGATTATGCCTGCCACCTGAAACCAGGCATCCCTTCTGCACACAATTCCAACTTGATCAAGTTAGTCGACACCTCACTTTGCTTCTCTTTTCTTCATTTCCTGTGTGTGCAGTTGTTCTTATGAAACTGAATCCTGCTGATTTTTCTCCCAAGTCATAAACCCCAAGTGGAGAGCCTCTGTCCCATTATTTCCTTTCCTAATCATGGCCTGAGCTTGACCATACCCCTTCTTACTTGACCATACCCACTGCGACTCAAGATTTCTCTCCTGTCACCCTTTGGCTCTCCTTCATGGTGGAGTTGACACTTCAGATGCTCTGGGCATATTCCTGTATCACTCAAGATCCAGTCAGGAAAACAACAGCTACACTAGACAGTTCGATGGAGTTTAATATTGGTTCCCTAGGTATTGAGGGACTGAAGGACATAAAGGAAACATGAAACAGCATAGGGATACTAACCACAGGAGGATACTACCGCCCATAAGACTGGGAGAGAAAGGGAAAAGGATGGGATTGTCATAACCTGGGGACAAAGGAAGTGCCACAGAACTGGTATTCACTCTTCTGAGAAGATGGTCTTCCATGTTTGTGGTTGGTGCCCCTAAGGCATGGTTAGTTCTGGGTGTGCAGAGAAGAGCTGGGTCTTGAATCACGTGGTGCTGTGGTGGTGAAGGGTCATTTCTGGGGGAGCCCTGACAAGAACAGGAAGGGCGGATTTTCTTCTCTACTTCTCCTGCCTCCTGTATTCCTCTAGTGTCACATTATCAAAACCTAACAGGAAGTCAGCTGACAAAGGAGAAACCAACTGTCCACCCCATCTGTACAGAGCAGAATATAGGAAGGTGAATTTGAAACAAAGAGAAAACAGCTTAATAATTAGCCCTCCTGACTCCCAAAGTTCTCAAGCTACTCACCATTATTTTAAATGTTCACACATCCATTTCTCTGCCTGAAGTGTTCTTCCTCTTCCTATTCATTTTCACCTGTTGAATTCTTTTGCATATGTGATTTTTTTTTTCCTGTAAGTGTTCTTCTCCAGTTCTTAGACGAGAAAGGAAAAGGAGTCATTTCTCTCCCAGGGTCCTGTAGCTCTTCATACATGGGACCACTATAGCCCTGGGCAATGTGTTCTGCCCATACTTATGAAGGGTGTCTGCCTACATGGGAGTCAGAGCTCCTTAAGGATGAGGACTGGTATCTCCAACTATTCATACTGTCTGGTTCAAAAATAATGTGCAATTTATATTACAATAGTGACTTGAGTGGAAGTAGGAAGTGGTGCACAGCTCTTTGCAATTCCACTAGCCAGAAGCCAACTTGATGACCCAACCCAATGGCAAGGAAGCTGGAAAATGCAGTCTTCCCATGCCCCATAGGAGGATGAGGGAGAGATGAGGATTAATGAGCATCTAGAGAGCCTGTGTCACACTCTCCATCTTCAAGAATATCCCACTCAACAAAGAAAGTCATGTAGAGATGTAGAGCCCTACCCCCACTAGGGGACACTTACATATGCAAGCATTGAATGGTAACACGTCATTCTTTATTCAACCCAAATTATGGAAAAGATTTGAAATGTGGTCACATCAGAGCAGCATCTTTATGTTACCTTGACACATTTGCATAGAAATTATCAAGTTAGGAAACACGACAGAAACTAGACAATGCATCTGCAGAAGGAGACTTAGCCATCTCCTTTCCAAACACTGATTCATGGTATTTGAAATAAATGGAACATCCTGCCATTCACATTTTTCCCTCTCTAGGTAGATGGGGGAAAGCTTTTACATTTAAGAAGCATGATCAACCTGGATTTTATCATTTTGGGGGCATTTTATCCAATAGTCTATTTCGGGGATATTAGTGATTTTTTTTTAATTAATGATTTTTTATTATATTATGTTAGTCACCATACAGTACATCCCCGGTTTCCGATGTAAAGTTTGATGATTCATTAGTTGCATATAACACCCAGTGCACCATGCAATACGTGCCCTCCTTACTACCCATCACCGGTCTATCCCATTCCCCCACCCCCCTCCCCTCTGAAGCCCTCAGTTTGTTTCTCATAGTCCATAGTCTCTCATGTTTCATTCCCCCTTCTGATCACCCCCCCTTTCTTTATCCCTTTCTTCCCCTACCGATCTTCCTAGTTCTTATGTTCCATAGATGAGAGAAATCATACGATAGTTGTCTTTCTCTGCTTGACTTATTTCACTTAGCATTATCTCCTCCAGTGCCGTCCATGTTGCAGCAAATGTTGAGAATTCATTCTTTCTGATAGCTGAGTAATATTCCATTGTATATATGGACCACAACTTCTTAATCCAGTCATCTGTTGAAGGGCATCTCGGCTCCTTCCACGATTTAGCTATTGTGGACATTGCTGCTATGAACACTGGGGTGCATATGGCCCTTCTTTTCACTACGTCTGTATCTTTGGGGTAAACACCCAGTAGTACAATGGCTGGATCATAGGGTAGCTCAATTTTTAACTTTTTAAGGGACCTCCACACTGTTTTCCAGAGTGGCTGTACCCACTTGCATTCCCACCAACAATGTAGGAGGGATCTCGGGGATATTAGTGATTTTTTGAGCTGCCATTCTTCATATACGTCAAGTAGCATCTCCTGCATTCTCACATTTACAAATGAAGAAACAAAGGAAGTCATCAGTTCTGGCAGGTTCAAGAGAAACAGTCATCTCTTCTTTGGGATGTAGCTTTTGCACAATAGAGACAATGCTGGGTTTGGATTTGGAAACCAAGGACATCAGAGGGTAGAAGAAAATCTTTGAACAATGGTGGTGTTTGGGAAGTAAAAGTCTCGAAACAATGGCAGGCATCACCGAGCTATAACCATACAAGAAGACTCAATGCTTGATCTTTCCTCCCAAACCCCTTCTTTCATAGTCTTTCCCATCTTAGTTAGTGGGAATTCTATCTTTCCGGTTACTCGGGGCCAGATTCTTGTAGTTATTTCTGAGTCACTCTTCCTCTCTCCTACCGCAACTCCAGTAACTCAGTATATCCTATTGTTAGAACCTTCAAAATACAGCTGGCTGTCTTACCACCTCCAATGCCACCCCATCCACTCTCACCAGGCCCGATTATAATCGCCTCCTTATGGGTCTCTCGGAGTGGATACTCTCCTCTACAGCCATTTCTCAACACAATGCCAGAGTCATTCTTCCAAAATGTTCCTCCCCTCCAAGACTCCCTTCAAAGTAAAAGCCCAAAGTCCACACTGTGGCCTCCCGTGAATGTCTACTCTACTCCCTTTTGACCCCTTGGACCTTATTGCTTCCTTCCTTCCCTCTTGCCCACATCTTGCTATTGCTTCGCTCTTGCTTTGTTTCTGCTCAAGTCACATGGTGGTCCCTTGTCTATTGGGTTAACATTAAAACCCCTTCATCATTCTGTATCTCCCGTGCTTTAGTTTTCTCAAGAGCACTTGCCTCCTTCTAACATATAATATTGTTCTTATTTATTTTATTATTTCTGTCTTTTCCCAAGATAATAAAAATTCCATGCAAACAGGGACTTATATCTACCTTTTGTCTGCTGTATTCTCAGTGCTTAGAACATTGTAGGGGCTCATTAAATACTGGTTTTAATATATTCCGTAAAGTGCCAGAGAGGCTAAACACAATAACTGCCCGCTTCCTTCACAGGATTTGTTCTGAGTTTCCCATTAAATTAGTTTACTTTGCAAATTAAAAGGCACTAGTTACATATATTACTATTAATGCTGATTATAATACCCCAACGTTACTGAGTTTCCTTGAGCTGGATGCTGTACAACGCACTATGCATTTTCTCATTTAATTCCTATAACGGCTCAGTGGAGTCATTGCTATTATTATTCCCCTTTTGGAAGTGAGCAAGTTGAAAATGAACAGGAGCCCTATACGCCTGCAAATTTAACTCTGTGGTTTGGAGTGAAGCTGGTGCAGAAGTAAAAACAGAAGCCCACTTTCTCCCTTCTGTCTTTTCTCAGCTTGCTAAAATTGTTGCCATTCTCTCGTATATTTCTTTCCGAGATGAATCAAAGAGTATATGTTGCTGTGTAGGAAATCTGTGAAGTTTCAGGCCGGTCTAATGAAGTGGATCTGAGCTGGAGTCTCAGCCAAAAATAGAACAGAATCAACAAACATTCACTTTCATTATCACTACAAGAGAGTTTGTTTAGAAATATGATCCTTGGGGCCTCTGGGTGGCTCGGTCGGTTGAGCATCTGACTCCTCGTTTTGGCTCAGGTCCTGATCTCGGGGTCCTGGGATCTAGCCCTGTGCTGGGCCCATGTGCTGAGCGTGGAGTCTGCTGGAGATTCTTTCTGTTTTTCTCCCTCTGCCCCTCCCCACCCCCTCTCTCTATCTCTCTAATATAAATAAATAAATAAATAAATAAATAAATAAATAAATAAATCTTAAAAAAAATATGACCTTTTGGAAAAGGCAAACCTTCTGAAACAGCACGCAAAGTGTAACCATCAAGGAAAAACATGATAAATTGGATTATAGTAACATTAAGAATATCTATCCGTCAAGGGCCACCAGAAAGTGAATAAAAAGAACCCCAATGACTGGAAGAATGTATTTACAATATACATATTCCACAAAAACTCATACCTAGAATATATACAGAACTCTTACAAATCAATAGGAGAGTCGACCCAGTATGAAACATGGGCAAAGTAGCCTGATATATACCTAACCAAAGAGGAAAACCAAATAGTTGATATGTATGTTAAAAAGTTAATGCGGATTTTTAGCTCTTGGGGAAATGGAAACTCATTCCAGGGGAGATAAGGCCCTTATGTAGCAAGTACAGGTAGCAAAAATTATAAAGAGAAAATACCAAACATCGGCTTTCTATCACACAGTGCTGGTGGGAGTTAAAACTGGTACAACTACTTTGGTAAACTCCTCAGCAGAACCTATAAAAGCTGGACATGTGCCTACCCAGGGGGACAGGGCAATTACACTTCTGAGAATGTGCCCTATAGAAATGCTTACCCATGTCTGCCCAAAGATAGCACTGTTTGTAACGACCAGAGATTGGATACCATCCAAATGCCTGAAACATCAGAACGGATAAAGAAGTACGGCGTATTAATACTGTCATATGGACACTACAAACAGAGAATGAACAACCCGCCATTATATGCTACAATATATAGGAATCTCATAGACGTAACGGTGTGTGCGGGAAGCTAGGCCCAAGAGAACGCACAGTGCGTGATTCCACTCATGTTCAAAAACAGACCAAACGGAATCCGTGTTGTCTGACGTCCAACACGGACCGACTTTGGTGGCAGAGGCAGGGAGCGGCAGGGTGGTTTCTGGAACGCTTGTATACTTCTGTTTCTTGATCTGGGTATGTTGAGTTTAAATGCTTATGAAATGTGTGCTCTTCTGTACGTACGTCATATTTCAAAGTAAAACAAGACAAAAGCAAAAGTAAAAACAGATCCTGTTTGCCACCTGGCTCTATCGGCCTCTGAAATAACATTTTCATCTCCATTTTATGTACCTGCAGAGAGATGAAAATCTAGCCTCAAATACATAACACATCTTATTAAGATGGCACGTGCCAAAAGCAGGATTACGAGGTGGGCGCTTTTCAGAAGTGGAAATTCAAGTCAAAGACAAGACATTTGATAGTGTTCAGTCCATGACCATTATGATGATAGTGATATATCATTATAATGCAAGGGGTAAAGCACACAGTGATATTTACTCACTTTTTGACAAATTCAGAATTCAGCCAGCCCAGTGCTGTTCTCCCATTCTGCTGGGGGTGTTTTATCTGCTGAATCAGGTTCCTCTCACACCAGGTTGCTTCTTTCTGATGCTGGAGAATGGTTTGGGGACTACAGGGAAGGAGGGCTGACAGGCATCCCTGTGGATGCCTCCTGGTTACTTAGCAGGAGTGTGTGGACTTTTATTTTCCCTTCAATGTTCATTGTCTCTTTTGTGGACAAACATAAAGCAGTTCTTTTAAAATAAGTCCAGGGGTGCCTGGGTGGCTCAGTCGGTTCAGCGTCCTGGGATCAAGCACTGCATTGGGCTCCCTGCTCAGCGGGGAGTCTGCTTCTCCCTCTTCCTCTGCCCCACCCTCGCTCCTGTTCTTGCTCGCTCTCTCTCTCTCAAAAATGAATAAATAAAAAATCTTAAAAAAATACATCCATATTTCTTTGTGGCTTGCGTGAGCAGCAGAGGTGAGTTGTTTATGGCCAGGCACCCTTTAGCCCTCATGGGGAAAGGACTGGAGGCCACTGGAGCTGGGGCTTCTGCAGCCCCTGGACCCACAGACAGGCCGTGAGGACAGCTAGGTGAGAGCTGCAAAGGAAGGGCCAAAGACCAGGAGGGCACAGGGCTTGGCTCATTGAAGCTGAGTCGCCAGAGCGCTCTCTGTCCCTTAACCAGCACCAACAAGGGAACTGACCCCGACCCTTTGCAAAACAGCGCACATGACTCCGGGCTGGCTGCTTCACCGGGCGGGGGCTGCCCTGGCCTGGTCCCCAGTTTTCCATCTGTGCTCAAGTTTTCATCCATCCCTCTCTCCCTGCGCCAGTTTTGCCACTGGTTCTCGACACCGCATTAACTTCCCTCCCAGTACAATAATCGACTCCAATCTGCTATTATCACGGAAATAGAAGAGGTAAAGTGCCTGTAATAGGATCCAAATCAAATCACTTTCACTTCAGCCAGCTTTTGCTGCGAAGCCAAGGATTCCCCAGGGAGATTCAATACACAGAAACACCTGCAGACACAGGCTGAGGCCCGGAGAGTAGATGGAACACGACAGGCCCCGCTCGCCTGTAGCATCTTCTTAGTTACAAGACGGTCACCTCGCGAGTAATGACCTCAGGCAGGCTCCGATAAACTTGTAACTCAGAGGCAAAGCCAGGATCAGACTCTCACTTCATTTGACCCATTCTGAAGCCACACGTTGGCTTATAATTCTCGGTGCTGAGGCTACAGTTCCGTGTCCTTTCCCAAAGTGTTTGCCGGTGGTAGGGGTTGCTTTTGCATGAGTTGTTCTTTAAGCAGACCTCCCTCGAGGGATAAATGAACGTGTAGGTATTATGGGGTTTCCCCACCATCGGCAGGTGGAGCCTTGCCTGTGTAAGCCGAAATGGCATAAAGCAAAGAAGCAATTGCCATTGTTT
This sequence comes from Ursus americanus, assembly GCF_024610735.1. Lineage (NCBI taxonomy): Eukaryota > Metazoa > Chordata > Mammalia > Carnivora > Ursidae > Ursus > Ursus americanus. The sequence goes on from NC_142154.1 coordinate 14,954,867, forward strand.
TATAGGGGAAAATCGTAAGCATTTCCAGACCCCTAAATTCACCTCTCTTAGGCTTTCCTGATACCCTAGGACACATCCTGCTAAGAGATGCACAAAATAAATCGAGATAAAGCACAAATGCCCACAGACACAGGTCAAGGCTCTGGTGGCTTGATGCTGAGGTGCTGCGGGTAGGTCCCGGGGAAGGAGCTGGGACCCGGCCACTGTCGCTGCTGGAGATGAGCACTGCCTCTATAACAGCTCGCCACAGAATGGACACGATGCAGTTTCCACTTTTTGCCTTTTTATATAAAAGCAAAAATCCTCTCTCTATATCTTTTGGTTAGCCAAAACAGGTATTAATTATATCTCTCATAGAAATGAAGTGGCATAAAGTGACCTTTCAAAAAGCGGGGGACAGCTGTACTCACTGTTAAGAAACAAGAAAGGCCAAAGCAAATCAAGTTGAACATAACTCAGGTCTGGCCCTGCGTGGGGGTGGGGAGGTGGGGAGGTGGGGGGGTGGGGAGAGGTAGGAAAAGCTCAGCACATCCTTCCTTTGGGCATTTCTGCACAAATACTGCACACTCCATCCCTCCTGCCGCATTCTCCAGTTAGGGTTCATTAGAGTGAAGCCCTTTCCATATAGTTTCCGACAGTTCGCATCTATTTTGTTGACTTCTCATACATAGTACCAGCTCAACAGCAGAGCTGTATATATTTGTGATGGTACCATAACTTCTCATTTGGGCTCAGAGTCTGACACAGACTTGGCAGAAAGATCTCATCATCGATGCCTACTTATGTGCCAAAGTCTGAAGATTTCGGCTGCCCAGACTAATTGATAGTTCCTGTAAGCGAGTTATCAGATAAGCAAAAAGAGCAATTATAGTCTTCATTTTACAGACGTATTAAAAAATCACGGCAGATATTGCTAAAGCAAATGGGAACATCAGTGGAGACATTCTCCAAGGCTCTCCTTCCGTATTCTTTTATAGTTTTGCACTTGACCTCTGTCTGAAAAGTAGAAAAACAAACCAAAAAAACCCCTTTGCATTAAAGTTTCATCCCTCAAGAACCATGTGACTTTGGACAAATATCTTCATCTCTCTGAACGCTGAGCTCCTCATCAGTGGACTCCTGCCTCAGTATGGTCACGAGTGTCCCATGAGGCCACATGTTCGAGAACACTTGGTTATTTCTAACCCGAGATACCGAGATGCAAAATAATAATTTTTCTGAAAGCGTTATGTGATCAAAGTTGAAAAGGGTAAAACAACAAAATGTTTCTTCTGAAAGTAAATTTAAAAGGATCGAGAAGAAACCATGATTGAAATGTGGGGTGCTTCTCAGGAGTGGTTCTGCTCTGTATGGCGGCCAGGCAGGCTGGCCACCCTGTGAGTAAGGACGTCCCACTGTCGCCAAGCACAGGGCAATGTGCACATGTAATTAATGGGCGTGGGAACTACAGCTACGTGGGGTCTTACCTCACCGGCTCTTTGTCCCGCAGGCAACCGAGGCTGTGGGGTTGGAGGAGGCAGCCTGCAGGACCCCAGTGGCCCAGGTGAGCCCTGAGAGTAGTGGCTTCCGAAAGGGGGTCACTTGCAGACATCTTCTGAGAATAGAAGAGGTTTACTCAGAGGCACGCTGGAGGGATTCTCCAGGGAGGAAGCCATTAGTAGGATTTATGTCCGGGCTTCTGCATGATCTCAGATCCCTTAAATTATAAGATGTAGCTAAGGAAAATGGTTTCACGGTGAATGTGGATCTCAGGGAAATAGTCGATTGCTGTTAACACTGACAAGCCTGTTTCCTTTAGAGCCCTTGATGCACTCCGTTTTTGTCTGGGGCAACACTCCATCATGGGCTCCCAGACAGGACGAGGGTGTGGCAAGGTCAGAACCAGGTTGTGTAATGTACGACAGGGTGATGTAGGTACATACTGTGCAAATGGCCACTGGAAGCCAAGACAGGTCTGATGTTTGTATAATTCATTCTTTTCAATGAAGGGCTTCCATGTACTATGTAACTAGCTCTGGCTTAATAGGCATGGCTTTGGGAGGTATTTTATATAGATACAAGGATCTATAAAAAAAATATCACACCGTCCAGTTTGAGGTTTGAAAATAATGGCGACTTTATTCTGTCCATTCAACAGATGTCTGTTGCATGCCCAGAGAACCCCAAGGACATGCAGGAGGAGGCATTCTCTGTATTTCTGTGCTGTGTTTGCGCAGGGTTGGGGAGGCATGAGGGCAACTAGCTACAATACACCAATGTTGCTCCTAGAGGGCACCTGAGAAAGAAGAGAGCAGAAGAACCAGTGCCAATTTCTTACCTGGAATTGCTGGGGACCACCTTGGAGAAGAGGCAATGCTTGAGTCAAGACCTGGAGGACCACTTCAGTAGGAAGTCGTTGGATGGAGAGAGAGTGCACGGGGAAGGCAGTTCAGGAGGACAGGACAGCAGGTGGAGGGTTTTGGAGACAAGAAAGCAGCTTACACTGATGGGAATACACATTCTGTTATAAGAACTGACTTGAATCCCAGACTGAAGAATGCACAAAGTCTAGTAACGTTGACTTTAAAATGGCTAAGGTGAGTGTGTGTGGGGGGGCGGGCAGGAATCACCAGGAAGAGCAGGCTCAGGTGGGCTCCCCTGGGATCCCTGACATGCCCATTTTGCTTCTACCACCCACCCTCTTCTTCTTAATGATCTCCCTAATTTGTTGAGCATTTATTATGACCAGGGCTGCCATTCACATGTTATAGGTAAGAAGTCCAGGCTCAATTACTTGCTCAAAGTGCCACCAAAGCTATGGCTGATCCCAAAGCTAGGTTCCCAACCTGTTCCTTCAGTTCCCTCCCTGCATAATGGCCTGGGTCTTCCTCACATCCCTTTCAGTTCCCTTGTCTCCCTTTTCTTGTGACATTCCTGGATCACGTCTCCGTGATGGTGACGGCAAGCACGGTGGGGAAAATCACAGCTCACCAATTTCTGCTGCTTTCTCAACACTTTCTTTTACACTGGCACATCAAAGGGACCCAGTTGTAAGACAGGGGAAGTTAGCCCCCTAAGATTTCCCCAAAACTGTCTTTCATTTACATTTTGAGAACCTCTGCCAGGGATCTCTTCATCCCGGGGACTCCAGTGCGTGCTAGTATATTCAAAACCCAGAAAAATTACTAGTGAAGAAATCCGCGCAACTCCTTGTTTCTCAAACTCCTTTGATGTCACTTTGCATATATACTTGTTAACATCCTGGGACAAGAGAGTCTGAGGAACACACTTTGGGAAACACTGCCTCATGCCATCACCTACTTCTTCCTAGCATCAACACTAACACTACAACTTCTGCTTGCTTTTTATCCAAGAGGTCCTCTATGACTTTGCTAAGGCCGCCATAACAAAAACACCAGAGCCTGGTAAACAAAGACATTTATTTCCCCACGTGTCTGGAGGCTGAGAGTCCAAGATTAAGGTGCGGGCAGGAGTGGTTTCTCTTTAGGTCTCTATCTTTGGCTTGCAGATGGCCATCCTCTCCCTGTGTCCTTGCACGGTCTTCCCTCTGTTCTTGTGGGTCTCCGGTGTTTCTTCCTCTTGTAGTCATACCAATCATATTGGATTAGAGTCTTACGTTTATAACCTCATTTAACCTTAATTACTTCTTTGAAGGTTCTGTCTCCAAACACAATCATATTGGGCCTTAGGGCATTAGCACATGAATTTTGAGGGACACAATTCAATCTGTATGGGTCCCTTTTCCTACCCTGTTCCTATGGCAGATGTGCAGCGTGGTGAGACCAGTTTGTTTTCTGAAACATACATGATGCTTACTTTAGTAGCAATGGCCTTTTAACTCCTAGAAGACCCATCACTGGCATGATCTAAAATAAAAAAGGAGAGAAATGAAGGGAAGGTATGAGAATGGGCACTTGTCTTTATTACACTTACTTTTATTATCAAAGGACAGAACATTTTGGAACGTACTCTAAATGGCCACATGCTTCTTTGGAAATAGGAGAAAGGAGTCACCTTGGGGCATTCTACTTCCCAGCAGCAAGAGACAAAAGAAAGTCAGATCAGAAGGTCTACATTGTACTGGTTCCATGGTTGCTTTCAGTGATAGGAAGTTCAAAGGTACATCTTTAATATTTGTAGTTTTCCTTATCCAAGTGTTCTTGAATCATTTTCCCTTTCATTTTGTTATTCAATATTCCAGGTTATACATATTTTTGTCTCAACATAATGTTTTTTAAATTTTGTGTTTCTAAGCTGGTTTAAGGCATTGGGAGGGCGGTGACAGTTAGCAGGGAAGCAGGTGAGTGAATCTTTGTCTTGGTAGGAAGAACACGAGCAACTAGGGAATCAAGAAGACACGTGCCCTTGTCTCAGTATGGTTTGAGGCAGAAGCTCTAGAACCCTTTACTCAAGAGAGGACATGAAGAATGTTCCCCTAAAAGCATCGCTGTAACCAGGGAGCAAATCCATGCTCATATTCAACAGGCTTTTGTAGGTTCATTGGAGGCCCTCTGTGGAACTTAATGCTTGACATCGCCTTAGCATGACTTCGTTAGAACCGATAAAATCAGGTCAACTTACTGACCAATTTTAAAACCCATCTCAAATATAAACCAAACAGCACAGGCGTGTACTTTTATCTGTAAGACTGGGGTAATAATACTGTCTTCACAGACTTTACGTACCAAACTAGATGGCGTTCACACAAACACTCAGAACAGAGCCTGGGGTTCAAAAGCTTTCCTTCTTTCTCTCCCTTCTTCCTTCCTTCCCTTCCTGCCTCTTTCCTGCCTTTCTTTCTTCCTCCTGTCTCATCTGTCTTTCTTCCTCTTTCCACCCACATTCATGCTCCATTCACCTTCTCCAATCTTCCTGCCATTTCTCTAAATGGTTCTAGCTGTATAATACAGATTTTATAGAGGTTTTAAAAGGCTATCTGCGCAAAATTTTATGAATTATTAAAAAGCAAAATGCACAGAAGGAACTCCATTGGAGAATGGAAAGATCGTTGAGGGTAAAGGCAACGTACAAGGCATTGTTTTAGCTTCTCCTTCCTCTTGTGCCAAGTACAGAGCTGAGCGCAAAGCAGCCACTAAGTAAATAAGCAATTTAAACCGAAAGAGAAAGTGAAGCAAGATTTTAAAATTCTGTAAAGTAATAACTGATACTCGCAATTGCAGAATTGGACTCCAGAAAGAAGGCCTCTGGCTTCTGTCATTTCTATGATGACGTGTATTATGTGCGAGAGTCCATTGATGTCTGTTAGGTATCCCATATATATGCCCACATGTTCCATTAGATATTCCTGGAGTCATCTGATATATTGATGATTATAAAATAGCTATCATTTATGAAACACTTAAAAACGTCAGGGGTTCTACTAAGTGCTCGACGTGTATCATTTTACTTAGTATTAGATATGTTCGTATGTTCTGTAATACAACACTGTGAATCCATATATTTTGACTTTCAGAGAGAAAATGTATAGTCATGTTCAAATGCACAATTATACTGACTGAGAATGCCTAATTCATTCTAATAAACAGATAGAGAATATATGGGTACTTCTATCCATTTTCATACTCTTTCCTACAGAATAGTCGCTATTATTTTGATCAAATTATAGGCCCAGAGAATAAGCTATTGGGTTTGACCTTGACCTTGGATAGTCCTTTTGAGAAATGTTGGGACCCCGCCTATCAAGCAAGTAGGTGTACCAATTCTCAGGGGTCAGTCCATCAGTTTCATTTATGAGAAGCTTAAGGGTTGAGCAAGAGGAGAGGGAAAAAAAAAAATCTCCAGAACACGCTATAGAGTTATAATAGTTATTTTCTTGGATTTTTATAATCTTTTGGCAAAAAGCTTCATGTTTGGCCTAAATACACAGTTAGCTAAGAAGAGATTTTGTATTTTGTTCAATAATAGCCAGGTGGATCACTTAAAATAAAGCATCATTATATCTGAAAAAAAGCCTGAGTTATACCTGCGCTCTATGATATTCTGGGAGAAACAATTACATATTGTGGATCTTTTAGGGATAAACAGAAACATTCCCCACGCCGCAATACCCGCTGTAGCATATCATTAGAAAATTATAGCGGTGACGGAGAATTTTTGACTAATTAGGTTTCTCGGATAATAAGAGCTTTTTAATAAGGTACATATCATTTACAATATTGCTAATGAAATGTGAAAGCGATTCAGTACCCGGTAAGATAATGGCTAACTTGTTTTAATTGTTAACATTTTTTCCTGCCTTCAATGACACAGTCATTATTTCACAGACACCACTTATCATGAAATCCAAGAGGATTAATGGTTTCACTTATACTGGCGAAAATGTTTAAGCTGTCCCGATTATCAGTGCAGTTGGAAAGAATAATGGTTATTTGTCATCGCGTTTAGCAGGAGAATGAATTGTCCCCTGGATAGTGGCGCCGTTAACCCTTTGAGGAAGCGGTAATCGAACTGCACAGCAGAGCTGGAGAGCGCCAAGATTTAGGCTTGGGGGTTCGTGTGAGTGTGGCTTCTTCTCTTCTACAACCGCCTAAAAGAATTGCTTCCTTTCCTGGTGAGCTCGAACACAAACCGCTAGACTTGCTACACAATTTTGGATATCGGATCCATTCTTCTGATTCATTCTTGTGATGCATGAGCACGCTACTGCCCTGAGAAAAAAATATATATAAGCAAGACAAATGTGAATTCTGGAAAAGGAAAAAAAAAATTTGTAAATTCCTTGCCCCTTACCTTTTCTGTTAAGGAAATAGAGAAAAATGGGCCTTGATGGTTTCTGACCTCCAACCCTGATTTTCCATTTAAAAAACCCTACGTCTACTTGAAAGATTCTCATCATACCTATGTTGCTTAACTATTAAAAAAAATACTAAGTAAGGAAACTTTCTCAATTTTTAAAGACTCAGATTCTGCTAGCTGAGGATACAAACTGATAAAGGTCTGCACTTTGGATTTCATGAGGCTTTGGTTTCATACACATTTAAGTGTACAAATACACATCTGAGACATTACACTTCATATTCTGATTTCAGAGGATGCTTCCAGGGAGGGCTGGGAGAGTAAAACAAAATTACAGCATCAAAAAAAAAAAAAAAGCAGGGCTATATTCAGAAAATCAATATTTGCCTTCAGTAAAAGTAACAGAAAGTCTCCGATTCTGGAGGATGGCTTTGGTTGGGATGTAATAAAATGCGTCTCCCATCAGGTTGCTGCCCCATCCCCCCCAGTGCAGGAAGTGGCCTTGCTGCTTCCGACGCCCCTGGCTCCCGCTACTGTGGCTGAGACCTTAGGGCAGCTCTAATTCACAAAAAGGAGTGCAGCCAAACACATGTGCTTCTCGGGAGGGCATCCAGGGCAGACCTCGGGGAGTCGATTGGAGGGAAGAGGGCGGCAGCAACAAAAATAAAGCGTGTTTTAGGAGATACAGCTTGGCTGCCTTATCTTGTTACAGAGAAAACACTGTCCTGTCTCCTCTGGAGAAGCGGCCACAGCTCAGCCCTGTCAGGCAGTGCGAGGGTTGCTCTGCTCAGCTCTGGATAAGGAGAAACCTATTTCCTAAAAAACAGAGTTCTCGAGAATTCTATTGCTTTCAAAAGCCTCCAATTTTAAAATGAGACAACATCAAGGAGACCATCATCCCTTTCAGCCGGGCCCGTAAATGCAAACAGTTTCCTTTACAAAAGCCAACTCTATCCCCAACACATTAATAAACCAAGTTGCAAAACAGAGCAAGATGTTTCTGGAAGTAAAGTGCAGGTAGTTGAGACGTGAATAGGAATTACATTATTCAACATTATAGGGGGAAAAATTGCCTCCTCCAGGGCCTTCCATCCTTGGAATCAAGACGGTCAGTATGTGGAAGCATCTAACATCATCACTATCATTATGTGTGATCTATCGACAAACCAGTGTTTCTTTGAGACGGTAAACAAGACAATTTCTCCAGGAGCCCCACAAGGTACACTGAAACTACACACCCCGGTCATTTTAGATGGAAGAGGTCAGGGGAACAGCTGTCAGTAGATGAAAAAGACAGAAGAAAGAAAAGAAAAAGAAATAAAACAAGGAAAGACAGACAGGAGGAGGGGAAAAAGGAGGAAAAAAAGGAATAATACGACGATCTGGGTTTGAATGACCCAAGTGCCAGGCCACAGACACGGAGCTGCAGATGTGGCTGACAAAATTATAGAGGGAATTTAATGAGCAGATCCAATTCAGAGTTTCTGACTGACACAATGAGATTATGGTCCCCTCTACAGATTGGAGTCTTTGTTTCCGTAACACTGCTTTTTGAGTTCCCCCGACTTCATTTGGCGAAGAGCGATGCTGGTGGAAAATGAGGCAGAGTGCTAAGGAAGATGATTTTCCCAGAAAGCCACACCAGTGAAATACCCTACGCGAGTTTAATTCCTTCATAATGGAGTTCAGCACCTTCTTAGTTATAAAACAAAATGGTACCGTGGCCTTTTTTCAGCCAGCCAGATGCTCGATTTCAAAATAGCACAGGCTAAGATAAAATCTAACTTTTATTCTTGTCTCTAAAATAAATGTAAATGCATTAAGCGGGTAAGGAGACAAATAAAGATCCCAAACAGACGGCTCCTTAAAAAAAAAAAAAAACCCAGCGGGCAGATGCTGAGGTTAAAGAGGGGAGCCCACAGACAGAGGCTCTTGTCCCCGAGCAGGTGAATAGCAGTCTTAAAATCAAAATGAGGTATGTGTTTGAAAGATTTTCCTTTGTGATTACCTACCTCAGATCCTGTCTCCTTTGGCTGGGATTGTTGCAAAATCAAGGGGTCTGCCCTTCTCCGGAAGTGCTGAGATCGAATTGGGTTAGCGTGTTAATGCCTCTGCCCCGTGGTCCTGAAAAACTTAGACTTTTAGTAAAAGATGCATTAAATAGCCTCCAATATTCTGGACCAAGAAAAAAAAAAAGAGATGTTTACTGAAATCTAGAAAAGCAACTGGCATCCATAAAGAAGAGACAGAGATGGGAGAGGAGGTTCTTTTCTAGGGGTACAGGGGACAGTGTTGTTATAAACTGATAAAAACTGAGTTTAAAAAAAAATTTTTTTTTTCAAGATTTTTATTTATTTAACAGAGAGACAGCCAGCGAGAGAGGGAACACAAGCCGGGGGAGTGGGAGAGGAAGAAGCAGGCTCCCAACGGAGCAGGGAGCCTGATGCGGGGCTCGACCCCAGGACTCAGGGATCACGCCCTGAGCCGAAGGCAGACGCCTAACGACTGAGCCACCCAGGCGCCCCAAAAGCTGAGTTTTGAGGGCTGCTGTGGTCCAGCAGTAACAGCTTGACGATGCTGAATGGCTGCCTAATCCCAGTTTTTATTTTTCTCAATTATAACCACCTCTGCCATGCCAGCTGGAAGCCAATATTCTGATTTTCCCCCAGTATTTATTACCCTGGAAGCTGTACTCCCTCACTCTCCTCCAAAGGGCACATTTTTAATTGACATATTCCTGGAAATATATGAGGTCAATTTAGCCGAGAATGTGCCAAATGTATGTGAAATCCTCGTGCTTGCATAAAACGATTTCTTAAAAGGATTGTGTTTAAATTTTCCTCACCGCTTCTCCTTTAAAGCACGAGTTACCTGCACGACAACAAAAAGGTCTCCTGTTACTTCGTAATTTAACTTCACAAATTCCTATCATGTCTCGCTCCCTTAACAACTAAACAGGACCGCCGTACATAATTAGGTATGCATAATGGGCCGGCATTCTGGAGCGGGGTCATCGTTTCTCTAAAAATAACACATGCTCTGGTTTGTGAAGCAGCGCTAATGGAAGAGCAGGTGAGGAAAATTCCCTCGAATAAGCGGCTCACCTGGTGATAGAAATGACCGCACCGGGGCACAGGGGTGCCGTCAAGTGCCCCGGTGAAGACCATGTGTTTGTACGATGGTGCAATTGGCACTCCCTGTCTCACAGAGCCGACTGTTAATAGTTCGAACTATTCCAAAAAACTGTTTCCACCGATTTGGAAAAATCACTGGGATGATGGATCGAGAAAAACAAAAACAAAAACAAAACAAAACCTAGAGTGGATTTATTTGTAGAAGAAAGCATGAGTGCTCAGAAAATAGAAAAGAAGATGAGAACACTGGGATGGGAATCTCCCCTCCTGACATTCCTATCCCTGTTTGTTCAACTCTTGACGTCTTAGTTTTAACAGTCATTTATTGAATACCTACTACGGATATAGGGGTTCAAGTCATCCAATGTGCAAAATAATCCCATAGGGTAAAAATTCTGAGGACCCCCATTTTACAGATATGGTAGCCCAAGCACAGAGAAGTTAAGTAAGTCGCCTAACATGACACAGACAGTTAATGGTACAATCAGCACTTGATTTCAGACACTCGGAGCCCAGTGCCTACATACCTATGCATCATTCAATACGATCTCCTCATTCTTTTGGGAAGGACCATGATACACTATGCTTTTACCCTCGGGAACTGGGGGAGACATCAGTAAGATTAACCAAAGGTGATGCCTAGATCATAAGTTTTATTTAGTTGATTTTTCAAGATCATGTTTTATTTAGTTGATTTTTCAATGAAACAAATTATCCAATTTGTTTTTAGATAGGATGCATTTTTTTTAAGATTAATAAAAAGATAATGTGGGTTCGGAATCTTTCTTCTAAACTTACTAGTTAAATGACCCTAGGAAAGGTCCTTTGCCTCTCTAAACCCAGTTTCTGTGACACAGTTGCTGAGCTCCAAGCCAGATCTGAATATGCAAATGGTGATCTTCTTTTTTTTTTTTTTAGATTTAACCATAAAACTGTTTTATTTTATCGCTTTTTACACATTGAGAAATTCTAGCTTATTCTGTATGGTATCAATTTTACAAGAGTAGGTGAAGTAAGGATATACTGTATGGTGACTAACATAACATAATAAAAAATTATTATAAAAAAAAGAATGCTCATCTAATTTGAATCACTATCTCTGAATCTATTTGTTAAATGGTGATCTTCTTGTTTGTTGGTTGCTGTTGAGTACCTTGGTTTCCATGAACTCAGGACGATTTGCTCAGCTTCATTTGGCTATCATGATATTCTACGTGACTTTGTTTTGTGAACGCCAAAAAAATAGTTAAAATTATTGATGTTCACAATGTGACAGTGCCTTTAAAAATCACTTTTTCCAGTGTGTTTTTATTTCTTTTTTTTTTTTTTTTTTTATGTGACAGAGAGACAGCCAGCGAGCGAGGGAACACAGCAGGCAAGTGAGAGAGGAAGAAGCAGGCTCCTAGCGGAGGAGCCCGATGTGGGACTCGATCCCGGAACGCCGGGATCACGCCCTGAGCCGAAGGCAGACGCTTTAACGACTGCGCTACCCAGGCGCCCCCCAGTGTGTTTTTATTTCTAAGGCAATTGTAAAGGAGCATCAACTCTTGAGAATTAAACACAGTATTTTGAGATACTGCTTAGTATTTAAAAATTTTACTAAAGTTTTTACAGATTTTTGTTTTAACTACCATGAAGCATCCACAAACTATTAAAAGTTAAAAAGCAGAGGGGCGCCTGGGTGGCTCAATGGGTTGACCATCTGACTCTTGCTTTAAGCTCAGGTCATTAATCTCAGGGTCCTGGGATTGAGCCCCGTGTTGGGCTCCGCGTTCAGCAGGGAGTCTGCTGGACGATTCTCTCTCTCCCTCTCTTCCTCTCCCTGTTGCACTCTCTCTTTCTAAAATAAATAAATCAATCCTTCTTTAAAAGTTAAAAAGCAGAGATATTAAAGCACAGAGATAAACCTGTGAATATAAATTCATGTGGTAGACTACAGCAGAAGATTAAAATTCAGAAATGTTGTAGATATTTTGTCTATCAGTCAATTTAGCCAGAGACTAGAGAAGCTGGTTTTTAAAATACACCAAATCCATGTTAAGTCATGCTATCAAATGCCTTTGGAAATTTATGGTGATAACTCTTATGTTATCTGCCATGTTTTTTTTCACTATGCCCTTGACTGGTGCAGAAACTGTAGCTTCTTTTTTTTTTTTTTTTTTAAGATTTTATTTATTTATTTGACAGAGACAGCCAGCGAGAGAGGGAACACAAGCAGGGGGAGTGGGAGAGGAAGAAGCAGGCTCCCAGCAGAGGAGACCGATGTGGGACTCGATCCCGGAACGCGGGATCACGCCCTGAGCCGAAGGCAGACGCTTTAACGACTGCGCTACCCAGGTGCCCCGAAACTGTAGCTTCTTAACTAAACTTCTTCATGAGTTGTACTGAAATGATACCAATACATTATCCCTGTGTGGCCTCAACAGAAGCTGTTGGCATGTCCTTCTAGAATTTTCTTCATGTGAAACTTTTGACTGACAGGTTAGTAAAGAGGAAACGACTTAGGTCTGAAGTGAGGCCTTAGACCCCCAGACTCAGCTTATTTTTAAAGTGTGAGGAGAAGGGGTCCTACTGAAAGTGTCGGCTTACAAGTGATCATCTGGGCCTTGGAGATCCCATCCAAACTGCTGCCTCTTCTTGTCAGTTTGTCTTCAGTACCATTGTCCCAAAATATGAGTCTGTGGAAGATGGTGAAAATGCACTGTAGAAAGAAAGTTAGCAAGGATTCAAATAGACAGAAATGGGAAAAAGCAAGGGCATACCACATGTTTCCTTATGAGACAGAGTGAAAAGAAATAGCTTTGGTTTTCTTCCATTTATTAATGTTACAATAATTGCATTGTTTTTGGTTTAGCTCAAACTAATAGATAAATTATACCCTAAGGTTAACTGATGAACAGACACAGAATTGGCATCCCTACCATATGTCCCTTTGCCTTGATGACCTATTTACCAACTTTGACTTATAAAATACTTAAAACCTAATGAGTGATCTCTTCTAATCAGTGGTATTAATTCCCAATTGACAGATGCTAGATTATCTAATTATTTCCAAGATATGTGGGGAACTAGGATATACTTTACATGGTTGAAGTCATTATTCTTTGATACCATGCTTCAGAGAGAGGTACTGTATTATTAAAAAAAAAACAGAATTATGAATATAATGAGTATTTGTTCAAAAACCATGTTGCAAGTTTCATAAGGTCTTAAAAAATGGCTAAAATTTCAAGTATGACATGCTTTTTGAAAAAGCTGTGTGATAGAGTGATAAAATAATACAATTTGATTTAAACAGGTCTGGGTTTAAATTCTAATGCTGGGTGCTCTAGAACAAATACATGAACATCTCCAATTCTCCAGTTCCTTATGTATTATGGTGAATATTATTGCTTGCTTGGGGTTTACATCAGGATTAAATGAGATAATGTACATAATAGGTCTGTTTTATAGTTCAGAATTCAGTAGATGGTAACAGTATTATGGTATGTGTCATTAAGGAAATGAGTTAGCAAGCCACACACAGGCTCCCAGTCAATCCCTCCCAGCATTATGCATCTTCCCACAGGGTGGCATAAACTGGGACCATCAAGATCTCTGCACACCGGGAGGCTCATTATCAGAATTGCATGCTTAGTTGTGGGTCAGCAGAGAAGCACTCTGGCATTTAGGAGTGTGTGGGGAGCCTGCTCAGCATCTGCCTGCCTATTACTGGAGTCCAGATGCTCCTATTTTACTGTCAATAACATGAGCACTTGACATCACGATATCCTTTTTTCCCTCTGTTCACTGACCCTACTTCTTCTTTACCCTACAAAAATTTTAAAAAATAATTATAAACTCGATATATCAAAACACACACACACACGCACACGCACACACACACACACACACACACACCCCTGATAAGTTTCCTCCCATGGAATACTGCCCTAGTTGAGGCATCTGATATAACAAGCGGAGCTGTTGATGATTATTCACTGTGTAGCTCTGGCCACACATGCTTGTGCACAGTCGCCACCCCGCATCTAGCATATTATCATTTATTTCATTGTCCTATAAAGTGCTCAGAGACGCAGAGTATGGAAAGCACCAAGGCGCTGTGGTGCAATTCAATTTAGTCAAATATCAGACATCCACATAGTGTAAATGGAACATGAGTAAAGAATCTGATCCAACTGCCTACTGGTGTAATTGACTCGACAGAGCCAGCCTGTGTCATTAGTCCTATAAACAGTTGCATTTACAACAATAAAACTGAAAAGCATGGAAATTAAAAGCTGTTAGGATTTTCTCTGGTGTGCATTTATCTTTGAGGAAGTGTGTACATTCTCTAAACAAAAATTTTAATCTCTTTGGTAAACTGGCATCATAGTAACCTGTGTCAGCAATGCCTTATATATCAGATGGGTGATCAAATCTGAGATAGGTGAAATGAGAGTCAGCTACGGTGGGGTGATCTGCTAACTTAATTGTCCAGTGCATGAATCCAGCATTAATTTAATGGCACGGCATCCAGTTTCTAAACAGTAATCTGGGGTTGTATCTGCCAACTGGAAGTTATTTTGGGGAACGCCGTCAATAATATAGTCATTGTCATACAGCATTATGCAGCTTAAGTAACTGTTAGCCTGAAATTCATCATGTGGTTTCCTAATACTATTTCTCCTCAGTGCCTATACTATTTGATGGACAAGTGTCCCCCAATAACGCTTGGTTGATTAGCAGGACCCTGTCAAACATGCAGAAAGCATTCTGTAGAAGTGACCTTTTACTCACCACTCCCACCTTCATCCCCATTAAAATGAGGCTTTGAGCATGTCTTCTGTGCATTCCCATGTCAACAATTGAGGACTAGCGTGTCTTTCTATCTCTAGTGACATGCCATTGGACCACTTACCCAAAAATTGAGAGCGTGTATTATAAGGTTAAAGAACAGAGATCAGAGGTCATTATAATTCTCATTAGGAGACGTTTCTATGCACTGACAATAGGTGAATTAATCAATATTTCTGTCTGAAAGTGATCCAGCTGGGTGAGATGGCTTTAATTGGAGAGGTGCTATTCGTAGAAAAGGAACATATCAGGGTTTTTATGGCAGTGGCCTTCATTGGTTACGTGGTTTGTAGCAAGATGTGCTTTGACAATTGAGATGACATAAGATTTTGATATTTCAGGTCTCCCTGGAGTAAGCAGCTTGGAGAATCTTTAGAGCTGGTCCAGAGCTCCTCGTATGCCACACCAGGACTTGTGGTTTAATACACACATAGATAAAAGGAAAGATGGTTCATGCAAGGTGTGTTCTTGTTGTTTTAATTGCATGTTTGTCCTGAAGGAAACACCAAACTCCTTGGTTTTCCAATACATCATGGAAACTTCCTACCTCTAACATGGAGAACCATTTTTGCAGACATATATTCAATTACTGAATAGCAAAATAAAGAAAAGAGAAAATAAAAGGTATAAATAGTAAACTCTCCTGCTATCCAAAGAGGGTCATGAAAGACTAACACACTGCTTTTCTTGGAATTTTTATTAGCAAACATTATCTTAAATTAAATGTCTATGAAAAGTATGTCAATATATTCAAAGGGTCGACATGCTATAATCTCTTACTTGTAACTGCATAGATCTGCATTGACTAAAACTAAACTTAATTAGAAAATAATCATAAGGAAATACTTTTAAAAACCGGAATGACTTATAAGATCTGAATGCCATATTAACATTGATTTTCAAATCCTGACATTGTAAATGTAAAAGAAAGCGTGACTTTCTCAATCTATCCAAACTCAGTAGTAGCCAAACCAAGTAACAATATGCTTAAGTCCTTTAAAGAGCCACCAGTTTGGTTTGGTGATAAAAGTTTAAAATTATAAATAATAAACTATAGCTTTGTTTATTGAAACCTTGACTCGGTTCAACAGCTGAAGGCTGAAAAGGCTAAAAATGTTGAAAAAAAAATCTGTCCTCATATGAGACACCATATTGGGAAACGCTAGTGCTTACAGTCAATGGGGTTATTCACACATATTCTATCAACTTGGAAGCTCATGTCCAAAATGTACTTCTCACAAGTACTTTGAACACTTTTCTGTTACTCTGAACTAAACAGTTTAAATATCCGGGAATGGGAGAGGTAATCAGAGTACTCAGTCCTTACAGACGCCAGCTTATCCCCGATACCCATTAAGGGAATTTGAAGGAATTACATTGATGAGAAAGGAGACTATTATAGTGGAGAAGAGGTGGGCATCAACATTATCTAGAAGTAAAATGTATAAAGTTAAAAAAATTTGGCAATGGTGCCCAGGTTGACAAGACTTTGGGAAAATGGAAATAGCAGAACTGTGGAATGTATAATTCAAACATGGTTTTCATTCTTGTACACACAAGACCAAGAGAACAAAAAACAAATTGGGTTTGACCAAGACATTCTGAGCTGCCCGAATTTTCCTTCTTCGTTGTGGCCCCCAGCTGATTAAATGATAAAAAGAAGAGAGAGAAAAAAAAAAAAGGATAGAACAAAGGAAAGAAGAAATGCAAACCTGCAAATGGATAAAGTCATTTGAATAGTGGAACACAGGTCCCATTTGCCTGAAACTTGAAGGGGGATCTGAGTACTTTCATCAGTTTGTTTCCTTCTGTTTTCTCGAGTAGTGCCAATAGATGAAGTAATTGCAAATGCACGCTGTCTCACATGTTCTGCCCCAACTTGATAACCTAGAGTTGACATTCGTCTGCAAGAGTTCAGAATCCTCTCTGTAAGTTAGCCGCAGATGGTAACAGCTTTAATAACAATTATGAATGGCTTGTAGGAGATGTGACTGAGAACAGAATCAGGAGTAAATAATGGTCTGAGGAAAAGGAAAACAGGAAGGTAAGACGTATTCCATACCAGTTTCCATGCTTGCCTCTTGTTATGGACTAAGTTGTGTCTCCTCTCCCCCAAATTCATATGTTGAAGCCTAACCCCCAATGTGACTTTTTTTGAAGATATAGCCTAAAGGAAGCAGTTAGGCTTAAAGAAGTTCATAGAGAGGATCCCTAATCTGGTATGACTGGTGTCCTTAAAAGAAGAGGAAGAGACGTCGGCGGGAGGGGGGCGGGGGTGTAACGCACGCACAGATAAAATATCATGTGATGACACAGGGAGAAGGCAGCCATCTGCAAGCTAGGGCAACAGGAGAAATCTGCTGCCACTTTGATCTTGGACTTCTCCAGAACTGTGAGAAATAAATTCTTATTGTTTAAAACATCCAGTCTGTGGTGTTTCGTTAAGGGGACCCTATATATCATTGTACTTTTGCATATCTTATTTAATATAATCTCCAGAGAAATTGTATGAGAGAGATGAAAAATTGTTTTCATTTTTAGGTAGGAAAAGGAAGCTCAGCTTCTAAATAATTGATCAAGTTTACAAAGCAGACAAGTGAAGAACTCAAATTTGAACTGAGGTCCTTCTAACTGATGGCCATGATGCTCTTTTTACTCAACTCACTAGGGTAAAAGTTGAATTCATCAAAGATGAATGATGATTTAAATTCTGACTGTCTGACTCACAGGTGTTTTTGAGAAAGCAATTCTATCTCTTAGGACCGCATTTTAGTTATCCATGAAACAATAATAATATCAGTTGCACAGTTTTACGTGGAGTTAAAAAAGATGGCGAGTAAAGAGCTGGATCCCTTGACTCTATCCAATAGGTGCTTAGTAAGTGTTAGTTTCTCCCTGTTCTCTGACTTCTTCCATGTTAGGGTGGAAACAAAAAGATGTTTTAACGGCTTTATTGAGGTATAACTGATGTATAATCAACTGCCTGTGGTAAACATTACAATTTGTTATTTTGACACACACACACACACATGAAACCATTGTAGTTAAGATCATGAATATCTCCATTGCTTCATGAGCTCCTCATGCCTCTTATAACTCCTAGCTCACACCACTCCCCACCACATCCCACATGCTATATTCTTGTCCAGACAGTATTGTCATTTTAGGCTTTTCCTTTAGATCTGTGATCCATATTAAGTTTATTTTTGTATACGGTACAATAAATAGGTCAGTTATTTATTTTTGCTCATGGCTATCCAGTTGCTCTAGAATCATTTGCTGAAAAGGTTGTCTTGTCTTCACTGAATTGTCTTTGCATCTTTGTAAAAATCAGTTGTCCATTTATGTGTATCTATTTCTGGTTCTGCTAGTGTATTTGTGTATGTTTATACCATATTACACTGTCTTAATGACTGTTGCATTGTAATAAATCTTAAACCAGGTAGGCTTAATTAATCAACTTTGTTCTTTTGTTTCAAAGTTATTTTGGATGTTCTAGGTTTTTTAAATTTCCATATGAATTTTGGAATCATTATACTAATTTCTACCAAAAAAAAAAAAGCTTGTTGAATTTTTTTATTGAAATTGTGCTGAATTTAAAGATCAATTTGCAGAGAACTGACATCTTAATAATATTGAGTGTTCAGATCCATGAACAAGTTATATCCGTTTATTTTTTATTGTAAATATTTACGATGTACAACTTGATTCTCCATTTGTTTTTTATTTTCTCTCAGCAAAGTTTTCAGTGTGTAGATCTTGCACATTTTTGTCAGGTTTTATCCCTAAGTATTTCATATTGAGTAA
Source organism: Ursus americanus (assembly GCF_024610735.1). Lineage (NCBI taxonomy): Eukaryota > Metazoa > Chordata > Mammalia > Carnivora > Ursidae > Ursus > Ursus americanus. The sequence goes on from NC_142154.1 coordinate 14,973,400, forward strand.
TGCTATTGTAAATGGTATTTTTTTATTTCAACTTTGAATAGCAATAGCATATAGAACTAAAATGATTTTTATATACCAATTTTGTATCTTGCAACTTTGCTAAACACAGTTCTAGTAGCTTATTTTTCAGGTTCTACCAAATTTTCAAGAGTTGATCAACTAGCTTCTTAATAAAGTCAGTTTTATTTCTCCCTTATTAATCTGGATGCCTTTTATTTATTTTTCTTACATTATCGCACTAGCAGGGACCTCCAATACACTGTTGAGAAGTGTTAAGAATGAAACTTGTTGGCTGTTCCTGATCTTAAGGGAAGCATTTCATCTTTCAAGATTAAACAAAATACTAGTTTTTAGAATTTTCATGGATGCCCTTCATCCAGTTCAGGAAATGTCTAGACAATTCTTATTTGCTGATGGTTTTATCTGAAATGAATGTTGGATGTTGTCAAATGCTTTTTTCTGTTTATTGAAAAGATCATATGAATTTTATTTTTTAAGTGGTTAATATGGTGAATTCTACTGATTGTTTTTCAAATGGTAAACCAACCCTGCATTCCTGAAATAAGCCTCTTTTGGTCATGATGTATTATCTTGTACTTTTGTAGTTAGATTCAATTCACTGTATCTTATTTATTGATGTGAGGCCATTCAAGTTATCAATTTCTTCAAGAGTGAGTTTTGGCAGTTTGTATCTTTCAAGGAATTTTTCTATTTCAATTGTGGTCAAATCTGTTGGCATAACTATAATACACTTTTAAGATCCTTGCACTATCAAGTATGTAGTGATATAATTTTTCTCAGCCTTCATGCTAATAATTGATCTCTCTTCATTAATATGATGAGATTTCAAACAATTTTATAGATTATTTCTAAATAAGCAACTTTTGGTTTAATTGCAGCAGTGTTTTTTGTTTGTTTGTTTGTTTTTACTTCATTATCTCTGCTTTCATTTTTATTATTTTTTTTCCTTTGCTCCCTTTGGTTTTCGTCTTTTTCTGGTTTCTTAAGATGAAAGCCATTGTCAATGATGTGAAGTCTTTCTTCTTTTCTACATTAGGTGTTTAGTGATGCAAATTTCTCCATAAGTACTGATTTAGCAACATCCACAAAAATTATGTTGTGTTTTCATTTCAGTTAATTGAAAATACTTCCTAATTTCCCCTTCCCTTTCTTTTTAGCCATGAGTTATTTAGAAGAGTGTTATTTAGTTTCCAAATATTTGGGGGACTTTCCAGAGATCTTTCTGTTATTTATTTCTGATTTAATTCCCTGGTGGTTAGAAAGCATTCTTTGTTAGCCTTGAATTGTTTTATACTGATTTAGACCTTTTAAAGGCTCAAAATATAGTCAACTTTGATAAATGTTCCATGTGTGTTTAAAAATAATGTGTATTCTACTGTTGTTAAAATATCAATCAGGTCAAATGAATTAATTGCTTTGTTCAGTTCCTATCCTCACTGGTTTTCCTTTACTTGTTCTAGTAATGATTGAGAGAGGAGTGTTGAAATCTCCAGCTATTATTTAAATTTGTCTATTTCTCCTTTCAGTTTTATAAGTTTTTACTTTGGTTACTTTATTCTGTTATTTTTTTTTAATTTTACCTCCAGTGTAGTTAGCATACAGTGTTATATTAGTTTCAGATGGACAATATAGTGATTCAGCATTTCCATACATTACTCAGTGCTCATCAAGATAAGTATGCTCTGAATCCCCTGCTCTGGTCATTTAAAAATATTATTAAGTGCAAAGATACTTAAGATTGTAATGTTGTACTGACAAACTGACCTCTTCATCATTATGGAATGACTTTCTTTTTCTCCCTGGTAATATTCTTTGCTCTGAAATCTATTTAATCAGATATTAATGTAATCACTCTGCGTTTCTCTTTATTGGTGTTAGCATGGTATGTTTCTTTTTTATCCTTTTAATTTTAAATGATGTCTTTATATTTAAAGTGTGTTTCTTACAGTCAGCTTAGAGTTGTCTTGCTTTTTGACCTACTCACACATTCTTTCTTTCAGCGAGGTGCATAGACCACTTACATTAATGTGATTACTGACACCTTTAGGTGGTCTGTTGTCTCACAATTTCCTTTCTGTTGGTCTCATCTGTTCCTTTTCCTTCTTTCATTGCTTTCTTGTGTATGAGTTATGTATGTCTTTGTAGTAGTTTATTCTCTATAATTCTGAAAGGGTCTGAAATGATCTCAGTATTTCATTTATCTTTCAGTACAGTTTACCCTTGAACAACACGAGTGGAACAGCATAGGTCTCCTTATACACGTATGGTTTCAATAAATACAGTATAGTGCTGTAAATGTGTTTTTCTCTTCCTTATGATTTTCTTGACATTTTCCTTTATCTAATTTACTTTATTGTAAGAGTACAGCATATAATACATATAACACACACAAAATATGTGTTCTTTGACTGTTTATGTTATTGATAAGGCTTCTAAGGTCACCAGTAGCCTGTTAGTAGTTAGATCTTGGGGGGGAGTCAAAAGTTACAAGCAAAATTTTCAACTGTGTGGGGTGGGAGGGGAGTCAGTGCCCCTAACCCCCACATTATTTGAGAGTCAACTGTACTTTAATTTTTCACTATATATATGCTTGCATTGTTTCCTACATTGTTCCTGAGGAGAAATGTGGTGATAAAGTGACTTTTTCTCTGAATACTTCAAGATTTTCTTTCTTTTTCTAATTCTCAGCCACTTGAATATGATATTATTTAATGTACTTTTCTTCATGCTTCATGAAGTGCTTGGTGTTTATCAAGCTGCTTGAATCTATGGGTTTATAATTTTCATCATATTTTTAAAATGCTCTGCCATTGTTTCTTTGGATCTCCCTCCCCCTAATTCTCTCCTTTAAGGGTCTCCAATTACATGAGTATTAGGTTTCCAGAAATTCAGCCAGTTAGGGATGCTGTTTTTAAATTATTCATTGTATTTCTTTCTGTATTTCCTTCTGGATTGTTCCTATGACTATGTCTTCAGGTTCATTATTCTTTTCCTCTGCAGTGTCTAATTCATTGTTAATACCATCCAGCACATTTTTAATCCCACTTATAGTTTTCACCTCTAGAAATTTGATTTGGGTCTTTTTGTATTTTCATGTTTTTACTTAACCTTCTGAGCATGTGAAATACAGCAATAATTGCTGTTTTACGTTCTTATATTTTCATTCTCACATCTGCATCAGTTCTTGGTCAGTTTCAGTTGATTGCTTTTTCTATTTATTATGATCATATTTTCCTTCTTCTTTGTACAACTGGTAAATAGTGTTTTGATGCCAGGCATTATGAACTTTACTTTCACTGGGGCTTGAAATTTTTGTCTTCCTATATAATATTTGAGCTTTGTTCTGGGATGCAGTTATTTGGAAACAACTTAAGCCTTTTGGTCTCTAACATTTGTTAGGTGGGATCAGAGTTTTGTCAGTCTGTGCCTAATTATTTCCTATTGCTGAATAAAGACCTTTCTGAGTACTCTACTCAATGCCCAGTCTGGCTGATGGAAACAGGTACTATTCTCAGCCCTGCAGGGACACCAGGCACTGTTCCTTCTAATCTCTTGGGATGGTTCTTCTGGCTTTGTGGACATGTCAGCATTCTGCTGTGTACTCAAGGAGGCTCCTTTACCGTACTTTGTCCTGTAAAGTCTAATTGTGTTGGTCTCCCTGAACTCTGTTTCTTCTCCTTAACTCAGGGAATCCACATTCCTATACCATGGCCTAAAAACTCTCTCAAATCAGTAACCTTGGGCAATCATAAGCTTACTTTCTTTGTTTACCATTTCTCAGGGATGGATGTCCTTTGTTGTCTCGTGTGTGGTGTTTTAAATAACATTGTTTCAAGCAATTAGTGTCTATCAATCTATCTATTTATTTATTCTTGGTTGTTCATCATGAGAGGATCAATCTGGTCTGAGTTCCTCCCTCTTGACTGTGAATATAAATTGAAAAATCATTTTATCAAGTAAATAACTACTAAGAAAAAATGTTAATTGAAAAGGGCTTTATAATTTAAGAACAATTAATGATATCAATGCTGATGGTGATGATAGTGATTATATTTGTATTTCTCTTCACAATTTGATATGATCCATTTTACGTTTTCACAAAGGATGCTTTCTTCTCAGTTAAAATTCCAAGGACTTGGAATTGTATACCTGATTCTATGGAAAGAATGTAGAATGATTTGAACGTATGCTCTAAATACTGACACTTCAGTATGCATTAAGAATATTACTTTCTACATACTAATTAACAGACAGAGACCTTAAAGGGATTCCTCTCCTGTCCCCACCACTGTAGGGTAGGTGTAAGTAGACTCTTAGCAAAGTCTCTTTTAAATCCAGTGACTGAATAACTTGGCAGATAAGTCGTATTTATTTATTTTTTTATGTTTGTTATTTCTTGAGATAAGAAAAGAGGACTACCAAAACAATTTTTGCTTTCCTAAAACATGAATGCAGTCACAATGTAAACACAAATGGCAAACTGGAAAGATCTAAAAATGTCCTAAGCAATCTTGTGTTTGCTTCTGGACTCTGAATATCGCCTGCACAACAGTAACCTGTTAATAACACTGCCTGCTCACGGGTGCGTCCTTCACCGTATGTAGGTAGGTATGTCTCCATGTGGTCCACTAATAATTTTACTGATCACAACACAGATATTCACATAAAAGCAAGTCCTGGGGATTTCTCCCCTTCCCAAGTGTTGCATGTGGAGGAAACAACTTTGCTTAGAGTATCTGGGTTGTGATGAACAGATGTAATATTTCCATTTTCAATATATTTATTCCAAGGAAGGAAGAAATAATATGAATCTAAGGTTTCAGAATGCAGCAAAAATTAGAAAAACATGGGGTTCCTGAGCAAGACTTACATCAGATATTATGGTATCCAGGAAAGAACGATATAAGGAGTGACTTTTCAACATCAGCTTTAAGCTAATTGCTTAATTCATAATAGGTATGTTTCTGTGGTTTTATATTTTAATACTTCTTTTTGAGATAAAATTGTAGGAAAATCCTGACTACCAATAAAAATATTTGTGGAACTACACAGTGAAGTAGAGAATAGTAACTATCATAAGAACTGGAGATTCACATGGTCACTTCAGACTGAAATTCTAGGCCTAGTAATGACTCTATAAATAAATTGATATATAATTTTACCACCAGTTTTGGTGAAGCTTTTCTTGCCTGATATGGATGCAAAATAATGTACTAAATTTGAATTCTGAATTACCCATTAAAGTTAGAGAAAGATCTAGAAAGAAGATTCCTGAGTACAGAGAAACAGAAATCTCCAACATTGTTAGGAAATAGCCAGGAATCACAGGAAGAAAGCAGTCTGGGATATTAGTGTGTAAATGCACACGACATGGATTTTTAAGGCTGTTTTCCTGCCTTCCTAAATGAGGAGCAAGAAGATTCCTCCAGAGCCACTGGCCTCCTTTCTCAGACTGCCCTATGGAATCATAACCCTAATGCAAAATTTTTAGGTTCTAAGAAGAGTTTCTTTCCAGAAGTTTCTTCTAAAAAGTTCTTAACCATAAGAAACAAACTGAAGGCAGGAGGGGAAGTGGATGGGGGGATGGGGTAACTGTGTGAAGGCCCTCAAGGAGGGCACATGATGTACTTAGCACTGGATGTTATTTGCAACTATCCATCACTAAACTAATAATACACTCTATGTTAATGAATTGATTTTAAATTAAAAAATCTAAAAAAAAGAAGAAAATTTTCTTGCTAGCTACATCCCAGCAATAAAGAGTTTTTGGCCCCAACTCTTAGCAGAGCTAAAAGATACACATTTGTTATGAAAAAACGAAAAAGGTCAGAGAGAAACTCGGACTATAATAATGAACTCTAAGAAAAACGCAATTGTTTTAGGCACGAAGTAATAGCTTGCTTTGAGTATCTAAACAGAACGAATCCGAGACTGGCGTCCTGCTTTGCCAGCCCTGGTTTACAGGAAGACATGCTTTTAACACCTCCATAAATACTGCTAATATCTGGGAAAGAAAATGATTGGGTTAGAAATGAGCGCCGGGGAGATGCAGCGTGGGGTGATCTCCTGTGTCGCCACATCTCCGGGAAAAGCCTTCGGAGCTGACCTCCCACTCCCACTGCCGAAGCCCCCATCACTCCCACCCTTCGCGGTGAAATCCTGAGACAGCCCAGGTACCAAATTTAAAATTCTCAAGAGAAATCCTATTTAGAACAGAAAATGAAGACATAAAAAGAAAAGTGAAAGAAGGCAAGAAGCCTAAACACAGGGTAGACTGCCTCTAGGTGAGGCAAATCTGCCAGGGAGGGGGCCTTATTCCCAAGCAGCCCGAGCCTACGTCCTTTCGGAACGCGAAGACCTTCCACGCCGGAGAAGGGGGGGATCGGTCCATGCATTTGGCGTCGCCTGCTGCAAAGTGTTTCTCGGACAGTGAGCAATTAAGCCCATGCTGTGGAACCGTCACAAGGGCCAGAGCCAGGGACCGGGTGCTACTAGCATGGAGAGTCCTAATCTCAGGGTCCCTCGGCTGCGGCTTCTCAGGGTGAGGGGTGTCACGGGGCTGAAACCCATTCCCAGGCTCTGACCTCCCTTCTGTTGAAGTGGATTTGTTCTGTCACTTGCAGTGAGGACCTCTTCATGTGCCAGGAGCACCCCATAACCTCTGTGCTAATTCCCATGACATCCTCTGTGTCTCCCTGTAGGATTCTGTGAACAGGTCTTTCGAAGAGCAGGGAGAACAAAAGATTCTTCGGCACATCTGAAGCCTGCTGCTTGTGTGTGCCTGAATGTGGGGTCATGGTTTGAAAAAGGCTGAGAACCCCCTACCTTGCACTAAAAGGTTTTCAATACACTGAGACACATTTTTTAAATGCACTCCTATAAGCCATGTTAGGCCCAGTTCATTTGTGTATTCAGTTCAATTGCATCTGAATCGACTGGTTCCCGATGGAGTGAATGCAAAAAATTCTAAGATGTCACTTTCATTGTCTTACGTTCTTCTCTTTTTAAAAACTATAAATTAGCCACCATGGATCAAAACTTTGTTATAGATCAGAGATTCCAGATGGGAAAAGAGTACTACAATGAGTCAATTACAACCCCAGGATAATTCACGTGTAAAACCCCGTGAGTGTTAAAAATGCTCTGCAGATAATTTCTTTAGCTATTTCTCAGGAATAAAGATTGCGGGAATACAGGAGTCATGCAAATGTTGGCGGGAAGAATAAGTACGTTCTTGAGCTCACTTCACGTATATTTTAAATCACTGTAACAACAGTTTAATTGGTACGTCGATGAAGACTACAAACAGAGGAAATGAAGTTGTGTGTGTGTGAGAGAGAGAGAAAAAAAGAGAGAGAGACAGAGAGAGAGAGAAATTGTCCCTATATTGCACTGTAGAGGCTAAGGGCTTATTTAAATTGATGATTTCCTGACAAGTTGAAGACTTATGACACATAACTTTAAACGCAAAAACAGTGTGATGCGGGGAAAATCTAGAATGATTTCAATACTAATATTTGCAAAGATTATAAACTTGCTTCTCTTTTTTAGCCCCAGTGGTAAACACCTGATGGGGTATGTTTACCCATTTTCATTGAGGAGGCTGAAAAATAGACCACTGTTAAAGAGACAGTCTTCAAAAAGTTCTCGTTAAATAATCATTGCAATAATTTCATTATGCAACTTCAATAATTTAAATAATCCAATAACTTTATATTTAATATACTTCGTGTAAATAATCATTACTAGTGTTTTGTTGATAATCGCAAATTATTAAATCAATGGGTAATTATTAATTATTGATAATTTAAATAATTTAACAAAGTTAAACAATTTAAAATGAGTTTTCTCGGGGAGTTCTGGGTGGCTCAATTGGTTAAGCGTCTGCCTTCAGCTCAGATCATGATCCCAGGGTCCTGGGATCGAGTCCTGTGTCAGGCTTCTTGTTCAGCAGGGAGCCTGCTTCTCCCTCTCCCTCTCCCTGTAGCTCCCCTGCTTGTGCTCTCTCTCTTTCTCTCTCTCTGTCAAATAAGTAAATAATATCTTTAAAAAAATAAAATGAGTTTTCTCTTTTTAAACATTTAGGAACTTAACTCACCCGATGACTTGAGCAGCGATTGACTGAGCATTCTCCTATTTGCCCTCGCACTGTGTTAGCACAGCACACATGTCCTTGCTAAACCTTGTAAAACTGCGTTCTATATGGATTATCATTTGGTAGAAAAGCAGCTGAGGCTCATAGAAGTGAAATAACTTGCACAAGGGTACACAGCTGGAAAACAGAAGATCCAGGTCTTGACTTTGTTCCGATACCACCTAGTAAATCCAGTTTTCTATACTTCATGGTGACAATAAAGAATTATAGATCAGTGTTTAAATAAAACTTACTCCTATACAATGTGAAATATAATACTTTGTATGGAGACAGCTGCATCCATCTTCCTGCTTGGTTACTGGGAGTAGCCATGGCAATGGTGTACTGCTCCCCGGTCTTCTCCAGTCCTCAGAGTGGAGGTGAACTTCCTAAGAGGGTCTGAAAGTTACAGGAACTGTAAGCTATCTCCACCCAGTGCAGATCACAATGATTATTGTGGCCCTGCAATCCTACCTGTGGTTCTTATTAGTGGCCAGGACATTTATCTATATGACATCAGCACTTGATTCGGATAGACATAATGCCCATCAGGACGACGTGTTGGAACAGAAATTGCCTGCGTCATTTGATTGTGTGTTTCATGATCAAAATGGACATTGCCGTTACTGCCTAGCAAATAATGTTGCTGTAAATCTATTCAACTACTTTTCAAATGCTTCTCTCTTAATTCCGGAGGGATGCATACTTGAAGGGGTATTCAATCCATATACCGCTGATGTGTTTGCATTTACCTTACCACGCTGTTGCCTTAAAGAAATAATATTAGTGACCAGAAGGCCTTCAAAGATAATTTTACAAGTGTTTTCCCTTTTAAAATTGTGATCTTCCAAGAAGAGTCGAAGAATTAGAAGTAATACTGTGTGTTATAAGTGCATTTTGCACTATCACAATTCTACAATGAACCTCAAACTTGGCCAGCATCTCCTCCCATTATCAACTAGCGTGGTCACTATTGAAATTGGAATTCTTGGAATTGAAATTCTATATATTGAAATTTAAAAATGCCATAAAAAAGCATAAAGCATACTAAAACCTCTGGTATATCATTGTCTAAATATAAAATTGTTAGCAGAACATAAAATACATTGTACCTTTATGGAATCAGCAAAACTACAGTCCTTCAAACCAACTCATTCCTGGCAAAACTAGATACAGCCAAAAGAGGGGAAAGGCAGGCATGCCCAATTCAGGGGCTTTGTCTACTCCAGTGTCCCTTCAGATCTGTGCTTGGCTCTGATCTGCGCCAAAGTCATTCTTATTCATACACAGGGCATAGTAACTATTTAGTTTTCAGGAAATGCCTTTAATCTGGTGCAAATTTTTTAAAAGAATGTGTAAAAATAACCATAGCACTTTCCAAATCACAGGGAAACAATTAATTTCTGGCCTCATCAGCTCCAGGACAGCATGATCTTGTCCTTAGGAGGGGAGAGAATTTTAGAGAATATATGATGTATTAGAAAGTGAATGATTATTCACAGCCATGAGGCCAACCCATGTTTCAATAAGACAGATTGCCCTGAAGTGTTCCGGTGGCAACCAATGATAACTCATGATCCTGAGACAGAGTGGGTGAAAATTACAGAGAATTGATGAAAATCAGGAGCAAGAGGACAAATGGCTCTAAAGAGAAGAATCTGTGATTATTATTTCCTAAGCCTTCAGTCTGATAGAGCTTGACTCTATTTCCTTTGAAAAATCTATAGAGCTGTAGACACTGTACGTCAGCGTGAAAATGGCTGCATTTTTTTCTTGCCAACGGCAAATGATTGAACTCCTCGGTATGGATGAAGGAATCAGCCCCCAAGGGAAGATGCATTTCTAAGGAGATGGCTCATATGGTTTACAGTCATCCCATCGGTCAAGTGCACACTCAGACATTAGGGGCTGTGGGAACTTCCATGCTTCTACACTATTGTTGAAATAGTAGTCGAGTTCCATATTTTTTTAAAAGAAACCCATGTTTGTTTCAGACCTAGAAACGATGCACTGAACAACAGAACAATAATTGACATTTTATATTTGTTTGTTTTATATTTGTTATTGTAATGAATTTATTTAGAAATGAGAAAGGACACTGAAAATCCAGATAGGATTCCTCGCATCCTGGTGAATACACACTGTATATGAATGACTCTTCAAAATTGACTGCGAATAGCTGAAGTGTCGGGATGGTAGTGTAAGTTGTTTTCTGATAATACGGGTATGTTCTCCACAATTATCTAAAAACAGTGTTTTATAGCAAGGCGCTTCCTGGGATATGTTACTGGGTCACTTAATTTTGTCACCTCAAAATCAATCCTCTGTGTTACTGTCACATGATATATATTTTTTATGCCTCCATTATTCTTCCTTAAAGAGTAGATATGCCAAACGCTGTTGCCTCTGAGTTTTCCTTAACTTCTGAAAAATTGAAGGAAGTACTTAATCTAGCCCTAATTCATGTTTGGGTGTTTATATATCATTAGAATCTGAATAGCCTACATTTTATCTAATGGTGTCTAATAGCCACACATTGTCATTCTGAAATTTATTTGTACTTATTGGACTTTAAGTAACATGGACCAAATTTATGTTTCTTTTTAAAACGGACTCCCAGTTTAAAGCCACATCATTTATGGTGTGTGTTTCTAATTCACTCCTACATCCAGGTGAATGTAAAATGATCTTAGATAATTCATCATGGAGCTTGGCTTTAATGTAAGAAATTGGATGGCTCTATTGGAACACGTTAGCACTCCTGCAATGTCATTTGCATTTGATCGTTCAGAAAGGCAACTAGGCTTTTGTTAAAAAATTAAAATAAAATAAATAAACCCATCCTGAAACGTTTTTGAGGAAAAGGTAGAAGTTTTTAGGAAGTCAAGGAAAATCATAATACTGAAGCAATGCCCAATGCCCTTCATTCCAAATGAGGGGTAAGACTTGTTCAGCATCCTGCTGGAAAGCAGCAGAAGGCCCTTGCAGTGCTGGGCAAGCCGCTCTCACGGCAAGCATGGCCTAAATATGTCTTGGGGCACTTAGCTGGTCCCTTCCAGAAATCCCACATAATCCGGTGAGCAAAGCTCCTTTGAAGACACATTGATCAATGCCTGCAGAGGTGAAACTGTCATCATAGTCACATCCCAATTCCTCCAGATAAACTTGTGCAGATAGGAGAGAGATTTCCCAGAATGCTTTGTTGCTCTTCAGTTTCTCTGCATCACCAGAGGGGAGAGTCCAAACTCTTGAAGCCACCAGAGGAGAGAAATTCAACATCCTCTCTGACCTCAACTTGTCTCTAACCAGACCTGGAATCTTGTTGAGGTAACCCTCTCTTCTATGCCACCACCGTGCTATATAGGAACACATTTCTAGTTGTGCAGTCATCACTGTATTATAGTTACTTCTTTGGAAGTCTATCTTTCTGGACCATGAGTTTCTTGAATCCTGGTCTGTATTTTCTTTCATCCCCCAAAATATGATTATGACAATTTTAAACATATGGGAAAGTTGAAAGAATTTTAGAGTGAACACCTCCATTCCCTAATGTGATTCTACATTTAACATTCTGCTGTACTGACTTTGTCACATATCTGTCACCCCTCCTTCCGTCCATCATTCCATCTGTTTTTTTTTTTATGCACTTCAAAGTAAGTTTCAGATCGGTCGACTTCACCACATACACTTCACCATGCATCAAAATAACTGGAGTTAAATATTTGTTTAAGATGATTTGAGGTAAAAAGTACATATATTAAAACCCACAAATCTTAAGTATAGCATCTGATGAGTTCTGACCAATATTTACCTGTGCAAATTTCTTCTCTTCCCAAAATACTTTTTTTCTGATACTTTTCTGTATACAATATAATGTCATCTGTGGCTAGAGATAGTTTACTTCTTCCTTTCCAATTTGCAGGCCTTTTCTTTCTTTTCTGTGCAAAATCATTCTAACTAGAACCACCAGAACAATGTTGAATAGAAGTAGAGTAGACATCCTGTCTTGTTTCTTACTCAGGGGAAAGCACTCAGCTTTTCACCATTAATGTTAGTTAACTTTGTGTGTGCGTGGTGTGTGTGTGTGTGTGTGTGTGTGTGTTTTGTGGAAGCCCTTCCTCAGGATGATGTAGTGTTCCCTTCTATTCCTCAGTTGTTGCGTGTTTTGCAATGAAGTGGGGGAGGCGTTAATTTTGTCAGATTCTTTCTCTATGTCTAGTGAGGTGATTGTGTGTTTTTTGTTCTTCATTCTATTAAATGATATATTGCATTGATTACTTTTGTATGTTATACCGGGGCGCCTGGGTGGCACAGCGGTTAAGCGTCTGCCTTCGGCTCAGGGCGTGATCCCGGCGTTCTGGGATCGAGCCCCACATCAGGCTCCTCCGCTAGGAGCCTGCTTCTTCCTCTCCCACTCCCCCTGCTTGTGTTCCCTCTCTCGATGGCTGTCTCTATCTCTGTCGAATAAATAAATAAAATCTTTAAAAAAAAAATTGTATGTTATACCAACTCTGCATTCCTGGAATAAATTTAACTTAGTCACAGTGTATAATCCATTTTATGTGTTACTTGATTTGGTTTGCTAGTATTTTGTTGAGGATTTTTCTGTTTATATTCTTGAAGGATATTGGTCTGTAGTTTTCTTATCTTGTGATATCTTTGTCTGGTTTTGGTGTTAGGGTAATGCCGACTCATGGAATGAGCTTGGAAGTGCATCACCATTTATTTATTTATTATTTTTTTGGAGAGTTTGTGAAGGATTTGTATCTTTCCTTTACCAATTGGTAGAATTCACCAGGGAAGCCAACAATTTCTGGGCTTTTCTTCATAGGAATTTTGTTATTATTATTATTATTATTATTATTATTTCAATATATTTACTTTTTAAAGATCTATTTATAGTTTTTATTTCTTCTTTAGACAATTTTGTTAGTTGTGGTTTTCTAGAAACGTACTCATTTAGCTATCAAATTTGTCAGTGCACAATTGTCTACAATGTTATAACACTCTTGGGATTTGGTTATTGTTATAACTCATTATCATAAGTTTACTTTCTTAATTTTCAGGACTTCATGCACCATAGACTGTTTAGTGTCTCCTTTTTTTTCTCATTCCTTATTTTTGAGCTATATTCACGTTGTTGCGTGCCGAAAAGGTTGTTTGTTGTTTTGTTTTTGTTTTCCTTTTTGGAGGGGAAGTTTGAGTAGTATAGCATTGTATGTATATACCACAGTTTGCTTATGTAGTCACCTGAACTGGTTTTGGCTATTGCCAAATAAAGCTGATAAGAACCTTCTTGAAAAATGTTTTCTGTCATTATAAATTTTTTCTCTCAGATAAATAACAAGGAATGGGGTTGTTAAGTATAAGATGGATGAATTATAAGAGACCCACACCAAAAAAAAATAGAACGAATAAACTAGTTCAGCAAGGTCACAAGAAAAAAGATCAGCACAGCAAAATCAAAGATATTTATATTACACTAGCAATGAATAACCCAAAAGTAAAATTATTAAAACAATTTCATTATAATAGCATAAAAAGGAATAAAATACTTTGACTTAAATTTAACAAAAGAAGTGTAATCTTTTTACAGCGAAAAATAAAAAGATCATTCAAAGAAATTAAAGACCTAAATACATTCTATACCATAGATTGGAAGACTCAATACTATTAAGATGGCAATCCTCCCTCTTTTCCTCCCTGGCTGCTTGCAGCTCGGCCACCATCATGAATGACACAGTAACAATCTGGGCCAGGAAATTCATGACCAAATGACTAGTTCAGTGGAAACAAATCGTCATTGATGTTCTTCACCCTGGAAAGGCAACAGTACCTAAGACAGAAATTTGGGAAAAACTAGACAAAATGTAGACCACACCAGATAGCATATTCGTATTTGGGTTCAGAACCCATTTTGGTGGTGGCAAGACAACTGGCTTTGGCATGATTTATGATTCCTTGGATTATGCAAAGAAAAAGGAACCCAAACATAGACTTGTAAGACATGGTCTGTATGAGAAGAAAAAGAAGAAGAAAAAGACAATGTCATACAGACATTGTCTGTATGACAAGAAAACAGTGAAAGGAATGCAAGAACAGAATGAAGAAAGTCAGGGGCACTGCAAAAGCCAATGTTGTTGCCAGCAAATAGTGAACTGGAGATTGGACAACAGAAGGAGGAAAGATTCGGCAGTGGCTTTATCTGTAGTGATTGTGCAGATTTTTCATGAGGATTAATAAACTAAGAACATTAATGTGTCTGGTTGTTTGAAAAAATAAAGATAACAATTCTCCCTAAAACATTCTACAAATTCACTGCAGTTCTTTCCCAAAATCCTACCTTTCCAAATTCATATGGAAATAAAAAGCACCAGAATAACCAAAATAATTTTGAAAAAAGAACAAAGTTTCTGAAAAACTCATGCTTCCTGTTTTCGTAACTTAACAAGCTGTGGTAATCAAGGCAGTATTGTACTGGCAGGAGGAAAGACACTGAATTCAAGAGAGTGAAATTGGGTGTCATAATTAAACCTTTATTTATTTTTTAAGGTTTTATTTAAATAAATAAACCTTTAAATTGATTTTTCAATGAGTGTCAAGACAACTGAAGGGAAGAAGTGGTCTTTTCAATGAATGGTGGTGGATCAACTGGAGATGCACATGCAGGTGATTGAAGCCAGATACCTGCTCATATCACATTAAAAAAATCAACTATAGACCTGAGTGTAAGAATGAGACTTAGGCAACTCACAGAAAAAACAGACAAGTAAATCCTTGTGGCCTCGAGTTTAGCAATGGTTTTTAGTTTTCACATCAAAAGCACCAGTGATGACAGAAAAACAGATAAATTGGACTTCTTCAAAATTAAAACTTTCCTGCTTTAAAGACTATCAAAAGAAAGTGAAAAGACAGCCCACAAAATGGCAAAAAAGAAGTATTTGGAAATCACATATCTCATAAGGGGCTTGCATCCAGACTTAAGAACTCTTACAACTCAAAAATAACAAGATAACACCATTTAAAAATGGGCGAACTATGTGAACAAACAGTTCTCTGAAGAAGATAAATAAATGGCCAATGACTCATGAAAAGATGGTCAACATCATTAGTCATAGGGGAAGTGAAAATCAAAAGCACAATGAGATACCACCTGATACCCAATAGGATGGATAATAACCAAAAAGACAGACAATAACCAGTTTTGGTAAAGATGTAATGAGAACCCTCATACATTGCTGGTGAGAATTAAATGGCATAATTGCTTTGGAATGCATTTTGTCATTTCTGTAGACTGTTAAACATAGAATTAACATATGACCCAAAATTTTACTCCTAGGAGTAAAATTAGGAATTGATGAGAATACAAAACATATGTCTACACGAAAAACACAAATATTCATAGTAACTACAAGATAGAAACAACTCAAATACTCATCAACGGAAGAATGGATAAGTAAATTGTGGTATATCCATACAATGGGTTATTTGCCATAGAAAGGAAAAATAGTCTAATACATGCTACTATAGGGATGAATCTTGAAAACATTATGCTAAGTCAAAGAAGCCCCACAGAAAAGCCACACATTCTATGATTTCACTTCTTTCAAATGTCCAGATTTGGCAAATCTATAGAGACAGAATATAAATTTGTGGATACAAGGGGCTGGTGAAAGGCACAAATTGGGAATACTTATTAATGAGCACAGGGTTTGTTATGGGCTGAATTGTGCCTCCTCCCAAATTTATATGTTGATGCGTAACTCCCAGGACCTCAGAATGTGACTGTATTTGTAGATAAATCCATTAAGAGTTGATACAGTTAAAATGAGCCTGCTACGGCAGCCCTAATCCAATCTGAACGGTGTCCTGATAAGAAGAGGACATTTATACACACAGAGAGACACTAGGGGTGCTCGCGCATGGAGGAGAGACCACGTGAGGACACGATAAGGCAGCCACCCGCAGACAAGGGAGAAAAACAGAATAAATCAAACCTGCTCACAGCACCTTGATGTGGGACTTCTAGTTTCCAGAAAAATGAGAAAATAAATTTCTGTTGTTTAAGCCACTAAATCTGTGGTACTTTGTTATGGAAGGTCTAATAAATTAATACAGAATTTCTATTTGTTATCATGGAAATGTTCTAAAGTAAGGTAGAGATATTGGTTCCGCCACTCTAAATAAATTAAAATCTTCCGAATTCTATACTCTAAGAATTAATTTCATGATATATGAATTATCTCAATGAACTTGTTTCAAGAAAAGAATTAGAAGTGTTAAGTGGGTATTCTTGCCTTTTTCCAAAACTGAGGCAGAAAGCATTCAAGATTTCATGATTATATGTGATGTCAGCTGTAGAATTTTTATAGACTGAGTCCTGTGTAAGACTGAGAGCATTTTCGTTCTTCCTAATTTGATGAGAGTATGGGTGTTGAATTTTGTTAAATATGTGTCTTCATCTGTTGAAAGGGACATTTCATTGAAAATGATAATTTAGTATTTCACATTTATTATAATATGTGAAATTATGTTGATTGATTGCTAAATGCTAAACCAAACTTGTATTCTTTGTAGTCAATCATATGGTCATAATGTATTATCTTTTTATACTGCTGGAATTGATTTGCTAATCTTGTTAATTTTTACATCAATATATAGGAGGCATATTGAAAGTATCTTTTGGTAATATCTTTGCATAGTTCGGGATTAGAGCTATATAGGCCTTATAAAAGAATAAAGAAAGTATTCATCCCTCATCTATTTTCTGTGTGTGCATAACATTGGTGTTTTTTCTTCCTTAAAATTTGATAGAATTCATCAATGAACCCACCCGGCTCTGAGTATTTCTTCATGTTGAAGTTTTGGGAAAGGATTTTGATAATGAATTCATTTTTAAATAGAGTTAAAGTTGTTCACATTTTTCACTTTATCTCTAATGAATTTAATAATTCATATTGTTCAAGTCATTTGTTACATTTTTTGAATTTTAGAGCATAAATTTACATCTTTTTACCACTGTATTATTATAACATGATGCACTCTCAACATTTTGATGTCTGTGGCATCTGTAGGGATAACCCCTCATCTATTTATAATTTGTATTCTTTCATATTTTTCCTTGGTCCATCTAGCTAGGAAGTTTTTTCAATTGTATTTCTATTTTTAAACAAAAACTTTACATTTTTAAGCATTTTCTAAATATTTTGAGTATGTTCCATTGTTTTTATTGACTTTCTATTATTGAGGTCTATTTTCTTTCTCACTGATTTCTATTCTATTCTTCGTTATTCCCTCTCTTTACTTACTTTCGTTTTACTTTACTTTTTCTATCCCTTTAAGGTGGAAGCTGAAATCATTGATTTTAGATCTGTCTCTTTTTCTAATATACCACTTATAGCTATAAATTTCATTCTAAGCAGCATTTTTGTTGCATCTGACTTGTATATTTTTATTAAATTCAGTTTAAAATATTATATAATTCCCATTGTAAATTTTTTTGATTTATGGATATTTAGATATAGATTTTTTTGTTCTATTATTTTTCTTTTTTAGTTTTCAATACTACACATTTTCCTAGGTAGCTAATTGATGTCTAATTCAATATCATTATAGTTATATGCCATATTTCATATAGTTTAAATTTGACTCTTAAATAGCCCTGAAATATTCTTAGACCTGTTTTGCCATCCAGAAGTAGTCTATCTTGGTGAATATATCTTGCGTTTTTCAATATGTAATATGCATAAGATATATTTTTAATTTTTATTTATGTTTATATATTTCTAGTTTATATATGTGTTTTAATATTTAAATATAATATGTATTTTACAATTTTGGTGTGTAGTGTTCTACACCAAGGTACGTGATAGTGTTGTTCAGATTATTATTTGCTGTATTGTAGTCTGTCTGTTCTACTGAAAGTAAATTGTTAAAATCTAACAACAATTGTGGACTTTTCTGTTTCTCCCATTAATTCTGCTGATTTTTAGTTCAGTATTTTGAAGCTTTGTTGCTGGATGCATATGTATTTGTGATGATGATATCTTTCTGATTAATTGATACCTATGTCTTGGTATCAAATATATTACTTTATCTCTAAGGACACACTGTTTCTTGAAATCTACTTTAGTAGATGTGATATATTGCCACTCCAGCATCCCTACACTAATTGTATTGGTGGTATATTTTCCATCTATTTACTTTCAATCTATCTGTGTCTTTAGATTTAGACCTTTGCTGTAGAAAACTTTGAGGTAGGTCTTAATTTTCTATCCATTTTCATTAGATTGTTTGGTCCATTATCTTTTAATACAATATTTGATGTGGTTTTATCATTTGTTTTCCTTTGTTTTCTGTTGCATCCAATAATGATTTTTATTACTTTAATTTTTTTAAAGATTTTATTTATTTATTTGCGAGAGAGAGAGAACACGAGCAGGGGGAGGGGCAGGGAGAAGGAGAAGCAGACTGCTTACTCAGTGTGGAGCCAGATGTGGGGTTCAATCCCAGGACCCTGAGATCATGATCTGAGCTGAAGTCAAACGCTTAACTAACTAAGCCATCCAAGCACCTCCCAATAATGATGTTTAATCATTATTAATGCTCTTTTCTTCCTTTCCTGCTTAATTGGGGACTAATTGCAGATTTTTTTTTAAATTCCATTTTATTTATTTTTTAAAAATATTTTATTAATTTATTTGTCAGAGAGAGAGAGCAAGAGCGAGGGAGAGCACAAACGGGGGCAGCAGCAGACAGAGGGAGAAGCAGCCTCCCCACTGAACAAGGAACCCGATGTGGGACTAGATCCCAGGACCCTGGGATCATGACCTGAGCCAAAGGCAGACGCTTAACCAACTGAGACACCCAGGTGTCCCTAAAAATTCCATTTTAATATATGTATTGGGTTCTCAGGTATACATCTTAGCCTTAATTTTTAGTGTGTTTTCTGTGGTTTAAATGATACATCTTAAATTTAGGATTTGATATAATCCCACATCATGGAAAGTATAAAATCCTTTTAATAACGTAGTTCCATTACCACTCCATTCTACCCTTTTTTCCTTAGTTTCATTTGTGTACATTGTCTACCCTAGAATACTATATAAGAATATTTTCTTAAACAGCCGTATATATTCTAAAGAAATTCAGAGGAAGGACAGGTTTTGATTCTATCCAATTATTTACCACATCAAAATTTCTTTCATTTATAAGGAAGATCTGAATTGCCATCTGGTCCAATTTTCTTTCAGCCTGCAGAACATCCTTTGCGATTTCTCATACCACAGGTCTGCTGGCAATGATTTATCTTAGTTTTTATTTAACAAAAATATGCCTATTTTGTCTTCATTCTTGAGTAATATTTTTGCTGGATGTAGAATTCTGATTTTTTTTTTTATTTTTATTTTTTTTAGTGTTCCACCTTGACCTGCTCTCCATTGTTTTGATGAGAAGTCACTGAGGGATAGAATTATTGTTCTATGTACAATGTGCTATTTCTCTGGATGCTCTCTGGATTTTCTTTTCTAAGCAGTTTGACTATAATATGCTTAGTCTAGTTTTCTTTGCATTTAACATGGTTGGTTTTCACTGAGCTCCTTTAATCTGTAATTTTGTCTTTAATCAAAACTCAGAAATTTTTGGTCAATAGTCCTTTGATTTTGGGGAGTCTCCATTTTCTCTTTTTTCTGCTCTGATATTTCCCTACATTTAATCTTTCGATATTGTCCCTAAGATCTCTATCACTTTATTAAATATTTTTCTATCTTTGTTTCTTCAATCTTCTTTTCATGTGAATAATTTCTATAAACCCAATGGCAAGTTCAGTAATTTTTTTTATTTTATTTTGTCTTGCCATTTCCATTCTGCTGTTAAGATCATATATATATATAAAATAAATTAATACAGATATGTAGCTATATAAATGTAGAGACATATGAATTTATAGTTTTAGAATTTCCACTTGGTTCTCTTTTGTGGATTTTGTCGGTATAGTGTATCTTTTCTTTTACTGTGAGCATATTTTGCTTTACCTTATCAAGTATTATCATATCACTGCTCTAAAATCTTTTCCTAACTCAAATATCTTGTCCATCTCAGGGTTTGTGTCTATTGATTGTCTTTTCTCTGAAGGATAGGTTTAATTGTGTTTCTATTTTTGTATTTCCTGTAGTTTTGTATTGTGTACTAGACATTGTGAAGGATGTTTTGTAGGAGTTCTATATTTTCTCTTATTCTTTTGAAGAGGACATTTTTTTTTTAATTTTAAGCAACCAGTTAATTTGGCTGAAGTGGAACTAGTCTCTGTTTTCCCTGAGGAGAAGTCAAATCTTATCTTAGTTCTTTTAGACTTAGCTCGAGTGCTTAGATTGTACCATGTACATGTATATTTCAGGGGGTCAGCCAGAGATTTGAACAGAGTTTATGCAGAAAATATGGTTTTTATCCAAGATTCTCCAGGACTCCTTGTTGCCATTAAGCTCCAATGTTTGCCAGTGCCCTAGTCTCTGACCCCTGGTTTATCAAATCACTAGGGCTGTGATAGTCCCATCAGAGTTTTAGCTATGTCATGCGGTATAGACAGAAGTCTTCTCCTGGGTAAAAAGTTGTGAAACTAAGAAAATCACCCTGTTTTGTTTCCTTCCTTTAAGTTTCAACTCTCCTCACATTTCTGCCTCCTTCTCTTCAATCATTAGTGCCTACATGTGGTTGTTTTTTTAAATATTTTCTTTAAATGTAATGTTATCTGTTTGAGCTACTTAACCACATTGGAAGCAAAAATATCTGTATCTTCTTAAAGTTCGTGTTTTTGATTCTAAATACAGTACAGAGAGAGGCAATAGATATTTGATGAATTGATGAATAAATGAAACAATTGACAATTAAATGAATGATTAAAGGAATTAATCAATGAGAAAGTTTAAACTGTGCCCATTGACACCTAAAACTATGTCCAATATCATATGTTGTTATATTTCATCTTTTTTATGCCTATTTGTTTCAACTTTGACTGCACACCTCCATTCATCTGGTCTACAGAGAAGAGAAAAATCATCCATTTCATGTGGGAACTGGAGGAGAATAAAAAAAAAAGGTAACTTAGATTGGGAATATAGCAAGTCATCTCATATCCATGACATTTTCTTCAGTTCACAAAACCCTTATATAGGCTGGGCAATTTCCACAAGTTATAGGAGAGCTGTAATTCTGTTACACAAAATAGTAGAGCTAGTCAGATATTTAAAAATGAATAAAAATTGTGCAAGGTATCATCCCATAG
Source organism: Ursus americanus (assembly GCF_024610735.1). NCBI lineage: Eukaryota > Metazoa > Chordata > Mammalia > Carnivora > Ursidae > Ursus > Ursus americanus. The sequence goes on from NC_142154.1 coordinate 14,994,834, forward strand.
TTGTAAAAAAAAATCCTGAAATGTATTTATTTAAAAAATTTTGGACTTGCTTTGTAGTTTGATGCTTTTCTCATTGAGTTAGGGCCACTGATTCAGGACAGTCATTTGACTTTTCAGAATATATTCTTCACTTCTTGTACCATTTCAGTCTTCCTCACTGTCATTAAAGTAATTGTTTTAAAACACAGACCATATAATATCTTGTCCCTCGGTAAGCACCTATAATGGTTTTCAGCTATGTAAAGAACACAATCTTAATGAATTGAATTGGCAAGTAATATTCTTCACATTGTTACCCCAATTTGCTTCTTCAGATGATCCAGTCATATACATAATCTCAAACACCTCTATTTTATATCTGTACCTGCTTTTGAACATTAAAGCTCTCGTCATAGGGGTGCGTGGGTGGCTCAGTCAGTTATGTGTCCAACTCTTGATTTAGGCTAGGGTCGTGATCTCAAGGTGTGAGAATGAGCCCTGCAGAGGTCTCTGTGCTGGGCATGGAGCCTGCTTAGGATTCTCTCTCTCCCTCTCCCTCTGCCCCTCCTCCTGCTGTCTCTCTTTCTTTCTCCCACTCTAAAAAATGTAGAATAAAATAAAAATAATAAAACAATCATCATATTTTTCATGATTTTCTGTCCCCCCTGTGAAGAGGTTTTCTGTTGTTATTTGTTTATATGTTTGTATTTAATCCCCCTGGCTTAGTACAGGATCCAGTGTTGGGAATTTTCAAATTGATGTTTATGTAATTATTAAATTCCCTGCAGGTAATTATGAGTAAAAATAGTACAATCATCAAAACTTAATTTCTTTTCTTCTCAGAAACATATATTATTTGGACCACACCAATAATTTTTTTCAGTCATGCTTTCCATCATCTTGCTAGGTGTTGAACCATGACTTAATATTTTTTTAAAATTATTTTCACCTTTTTTTTTTTAAGATTTTATTTATTTATTTGACAGAGAGAGAGACAGCCAGCGAAAGAGGGAACACAAGCAGGGGGAGTGGGAGAGGAAGAAGCAGGCTCATAGCAGAGGAGCCTGATGTGGGGCTCGATCCCAGAACGCCAGGATCACGCCCTGAGCCGAAGGCAGACGCTGAACCGCTGTGCCACCCAGGCGCCCCATGACTTAATATTTTTGGGTAAAAGAAATCTGACCAAAAAAGACCTTAGAGGTATGCAGGGACCAGTAGGATATGAGCACCATTGCTTATTAGAGACCCTGATTATGGAATTTGCAACATAAAAGAATGACCCTTTAAGAGCACATGACTTTAGGGATATTCCTTTGTATCTCAGTGATAGAAGGTCGAGAATCATATAGTTCTTGTTTCCAGAGGTTTATCCAGATTTTATGGAGATTTAACTTGTAAAATCTGGAAGACTCCTAAGAAAAAAAGAATCTGAAAATATGAATGAAGAAATAGGTACAAAATCAAATATTTGTTCCACATGAAAAAAGAAATGATAACAAATTATGAATTTTAAAAAGCTGAGAAATACCACAGACACCACAAAATCAAACCAATAACAGAACATTTGTATTAACGGATCTCCTGGCACTCCTATATAATATTCCTCCATTTTTGGTTACATTAATATTTTGTTGTTTCATAGCTTAGAGAATTCTTTCCAGACTTACAGACTATCCTTGGTTGTGTCATGTAATTTTAAGGGTTCTTGTCAAAATGGGAAAAACTCTACCAAGTTCATCTCATGTATGTATGTGTTGCCACAGATGTCCCCGTAATGGTACTACTTCAGATCCGTGTCCAAAAGACACAGGGATGCTGGTGCATTTCATTCTGTGAAAATCTCATTAAAGAAAAAAAAAAGAAACAATATTTCCTGCCTTTACAATGAAGTGTACTATATTCTCAGTTATATAACTGACAGAATAAAAAAATTGTTCTCACTAAACATTGACAAGAAAAAAATCCATTGCTTATGGCTTTATATGTTTACTGATTTAAAGTTCTCATAGGGGTGTCTGGGTGGTTCAGTCGTTAAGCATCTGCCTTGGGCTCAGGGTGTGATCCCGGTCCTGGGATTGAGCCCAGCATCAGGCTCCTCCACTGGGAGCCTGCTTCTTCCTCTCCCACTCCCCCTGCTTGTGTTCCCTCTCTCGCTGGCTCTCTCTCTCTGTCAAATAAATAAATAAATAAATAAATAAATAAATAAATAAACAAACAAAAAGAGATGGAAGGAGACAGGGACTGCTAAAGGCCTTAAGGAAAAACGAGTATGACCCCTTTAAAAAAAAGAAAAAAAAAATGTTCTCATATACTAATTTCTGGTTCCGTGTACTTCAAACCTTGTGCCCTTGCTCTAGCTACATAGTTTAGGTGCTATAAGACTTGTTCATACCAAGATAGGTCCTCTGGACTGACCTCTGTGTCACAAAGCTTGGTGAATTGACAAAATGGGATCCAGAAGTATCCTTGGAAGCCGTTCCAATAATAGTACACTTATACCTAAACACGGAGGTAGTAGTTGTATATATAAATATACATATATATACACATGTACATATTTTATATATATTAAATACATATGCACACATATATGTATATATTTTATATATTAAATATATATACTTTAAGCAGATGAAATATATATAGAGAGATTTATATATGTATATTTCCCATTAGGCTCAATCTAAATGAACCCACCACACGCAACTTTCCTTTAATCAAATCCCCCAAAATGCCCACGGACCCCTCAGCTATTTTATAGCCATAGGGAAACAGAGGATGCAATGGAAAGTAATAGCCAATTGCAACTGAAATTTCTTTTGCAAATTTTACAAGAAAAAAAAGATCATACAGACAATTTGCTCTGAAATTTGTGTTTTTTTGTTGTCTTGTTTGTTTGAGCTGCACAGTAAATCCACTTCTGCTTGTTTTATCTTTTTGTGCCACTAAGTTTCTGTCTCATTAGGGAAAGGAGACAGCACTCAGTATATGCTCATTGAAGTCTGTTTAATGATTAACTAGTTAATCAATCAATTAATTAATTAATGATGCTTGGGGGCATTTTGTCATTTTCATGGACTCCAATTCCCTTTCCTGTGATTTTACGTTCAGTAAGTTTTATATGTTTTGCTCGCTATGTTCCGAAGATAAAGAAATGTTTCTCCTCCTTACTCTTCAAAATAATTTGTAAAAAAGTCATTAGACTCACAAATGAAAATGTGAATATCCCATCATAAGGCTCTGGACGTCAACGTGTTTCTGCTTTTTGACTAAGAACAATGAGAAAAGGCAAGAAAGAGAGCTCAGTTTCATTTTCTCCGTCTTTGTTTATCACTTGTCTCACTCATCATTCTGTACCCCTGTCAGTTTATAAGCTCTCGCCCAAATAGGGAAACAGCAAAGAGAAAGAATACTGATGGAGCGGCAGATGTGATTAAATCTAAACCCTGGCCGCAGTGCCTTGTTTCACTGGATACCCACATCACATCTTGTGCAGAGCACTGCCCGTTAGATTGCAATGAGCTCTGTGTGTTTTACCCATCTCTTCAACTTAACTCCATGTTGAGCGCACAAGCCTCCCTACTTGGATGTTTGATCAAAACTCTTACTAACTAGGGAACGGAACGACTCCCACTGGGGTACAGTAGCCACAGAGATTGCTGCTAAATTGCCACCATTTTTACCCAATCACCTTCCAGATACCATCTCTCCAGTCTGGCACCTGAAAAGATATTAAGCAAGGAAGCAAAATGAGTCAATGTATCTCATTGGGGGCCAGGTCACCCGGCCTGAGGCAGTGAACTGAATTCATCTTCTGTCAAGTCTGGAGACCTTCTGGGAGGCATTGCTGTGAAGGGAGCTGATAGCAGACATCCAGGCTTGTTGAGTGTAAAACTGCCTTTCCCTGTAGTGAATGTGAACGATTTTGTCAAAGTAACTGCTTCTATGAAATGACTCAAATTATGCTTTTACTTTTTTGGTGCTTTTTTTTTTTTTAAAGATTTTATTTATTTATTTGAGAGAGAGCACAAGAGAACGCATGAGCTGGGGGGGTCGGTGGGGGGGGAGAGGCGGACAGAGAGAGACAAGCAGACTTCCCACTGAGTGCAGAGCCAGATGCAGGGCTTGATCCCAGGAGCCCAAGATCATGACTTGAGCCAAAGTCAGATGCCTAACTGACTGAGCCACCCAGATGCCCCTTTTTTGATGCTTTTTAAAAGCATAATTGATTACAATTTTAAAAGTTTTAGCATGCATGATATTTAAGGGTGAAAGCTAATTTCGTGGGATTACCTGTTGTCAACCAACTTGACTCTGAGGCCAATTCATAAATGTAAAAGCTTAAGAGAGCCATTGGTAACATTCAGATTTTATGTGCTCCATATTATAAAATACTGGCTATCTAATTAAAACGTAGGATTCATTGCAAAAGTTATTTAAAATGGGACTGGTTTAGTGGGTCAATATTGTAGCTAACAGAGTAATATTTGGTTTTAGTAATCACTCAAATATTAAGATATTTCATGTCTTGTTCTGTATTAGCAGGTTAGTGACTACTTTTTGAATGGAAAGATGCTATCTACTAAATGTATACTCACTCAATTTGTGTTATTTAGTATGTAAATATGCCATATTTAGGACAAGGGCAATCAAACAAAGGAATGTGCCCCTTTTTGTGAACATTCTATTATTAAAATTACTTTGAGGCTTGAAGGTTCTTTTTTTTTAAGATTTTATTTTTTTTATTTTTGAAAGAGAGAGAGAGAGCATGAGTGGGGGGAGGGGCAGAGGGAGATGGAGAAGCAGACTCCCTTCTGAGTAGGGAGCCCTATTTGGGGCTGATCCCAGAACCCTGAGATCATGACCTGAGTCCAAGGCAGATGCTTAACTGACTGAGCCATCCAGGCGCCCCAGAATCTGGGTTCAATAAGAGCAGACTACTTTCTCTCTCTCTTGTTTGAGCCTTTCTGAATCTCGGATCCCTCATCTTTAAAATAACACAGTACTCCCTTCACTGGGTCATTAGGAAGATGGCATGAAAGTACACATTAAGTTCTTTGCATAGTATTTGGCAACAAGAAGCACACAACAATTTGGTCTTCCTCCTCCACAGCTTTGTCAGTTAGTTTCTTGAGTAGGGCTGCTTTACTGTGTTATACTCAATAACTATGAAGATTGTGTGTACAAATCTCCTCTTAGAAGAGCGGCTCCATTTTTCTTCCAAAGTGGGAGTACACACGCACACATGCAAACATTTAAAACTTCTCCCCGCTTTCATCCATCCACTTTCTTGGGTTTATCATTTCCTTAATTCATTCTTACTCCAGTACCTACTTCAACCATTTAAAACACCTTTGGTTTGTGTGCAGGTTTTTTGGTTTTTGTTGTTTTTTTTTTAATTTTAATTTCCGTGTAGTTAACATACAGAGTTATATTAGTTTCAGATGTACAATAAAGTGATTCAACACTTCCATATATTGCTCATGAGCTATCAAACCATGCAAAGAAATGAAGGGACGTTAAATGCATCTTACTCAGTGAAAGAAACCAGTGTGAAAAACCTACACACTATCTAATTCTAACTCTATGAAATTTTGGAAAAAGACAAAGCTATAGAGACAGTAGAAAGATCAGTGGTTGCCAGGGGGCTTGGGGAGGGGGAGAAAAGGGATGAATAGGTGAGGAACAGGGAATTTTGGGGGTGATGACACTTTTCAGTATGATACCATAGTCATGGTACATGTCATTACGCATTTGTCAAAACGCATAGAAATGTACAACACGGAGGAACCTTAATGTGAACTAAGAACTTTAGTTAATAATCATGTATAATAGTTGTAATGAATGCAGGAAGGCAAGATGTTCATAATAAGGGAAATGGTGAGCTGAGATAGGGGAGTAGGGGTGGGGATGTAGGTGGCACTCTCTACTCTCCACTCAATTTTTCTGTAAAACTAAAACAGCACTAAAAATTAATTTTAAAAAATACAAAAAGACAAAAAAGTCCACAGTAGCTTTGGTCTTCTAGTTCCATTTGAAATGAAAGAAAAACACAACTGCGACGAGCTTATAATGAATACTACAAATGGAATTCAAGAATCAGAGACAGCTTAATAAATGGGAAATCTCCCTCTGATATCTTAACCAGAAACATTTGTTATACAGCAAAAACACAGTTTGTTTTCATTTTTGTTTTTTAGGTTTATTTATTTATTTGAGAGAGAGAGAGAGCATGAGCAGGAGGGGTAGAGGGAAGTGGAGAAAGAATCTCAAGCAGACTCCATGTTGAGAGTACCAAGCCTGACTCAGGACTTGATCTCAGGACTGTGAGATCACGACCTGAGCCCAAACCAAGAGTCCGATGCTTAACTAACTGCGCCACCCAGGAACCCCAACAGTTACAGCTTTTTAACAGGAAAATACGGCATGGACGTGACAAATAAGTTACATTTGCATCTCTCAGACTTCAAGCTCCTATTAAGTTTAAGCTGGGAACGATGACCGCCATGGGGAAAAAGCAATGCCTTAGGATGTGAGGTCTAGAGTCCAGATGCTTGGCTTTCCCACTCACTGCCTGTGTGACCTTGAGAAAGTTTAATTAACTTCCCCATGCCTCAGTGTCCTTTTCCCTTAAAGGCAATAATAATCGTATCTACCTGTCAGGGTTGTTTAAGGGTAAAATGAGATGGTGATGTGAAAAGCTTAAGGTAGGATCTGGCTACATCAAGGTTAGTTGTTTTTCTTCAAGTTATGGTTATACCACTTCATACTAAATGGTATTAATTTTCTCTCATAGACACACCAGCACTCAGGTAACACACCAGTAAACAAAACAGATTCAAATAGTCATTTGAAATGTAAAGTTTCATTCCCTGTATTTTGTTTTGTCAGAGTAAATAGGTGGTTGTATTTGAAATTCAAGACAAAGGCAATAAGCAGAACAAGAGAGAATTTAAAACAAAAATTTAGGTGGGCAAATGCAACTCTAATTTCCTGGAAGATATGAAAGGGCAACACTAACTTAGATTATTAAATAAGTGTTTAACTATGATTTAGATTTAATAAAATAATTATGTACATTAACTTATAATTGATCATTATTAAATGTATAATTAGTGAGATTGAATAACCCAGGAAAAGATAAAAGTCTATCTTTAATCCATTGTTCATTCTCAATATGTAAGATTCTAATAATCATTGGCATATAATATAATTATGAAGTTATAAATATAAATTAGATTACGTGAAGGATGGATTTAAAATCCTTATGCATTTTATCTAATTACTATAAATTTGATTATGGATAAATAGCTAAACTATAATATGGTATTTGAGAGTAAAGCTTTTCTGACTAAAACCTTGAATGCTAATCTCAAGCTGTTCAATTTTATAATGCTTGAGCAGCTGATGGCAAAAATTAGAGAGCAAGACAAAAATGTAAATAATAGATTATGGCTAAATTTGAGTTTACATGCAGCAAGATAAAAACTCTGGAAAGATAAGACTGAGAGAGTCTTACGAAGTTAAACTATTTTTTTTATTTTTATGAAAGCTCTGGATGGATTACTCCTTTTGATATCAGCAAGCTCCACATTATAATTAAACTGATGATATTCCCTACCACGATAATACCTACAAATAAGGCAGCATGACCCATGATGTAGCCCACACCATAGCAAAGTAGTGACAATTTCAATATCTCTTGATCATCAAAGGGCTCCAAAAATATAGTATGCACTTTCCCCTTTGGTACTGAACCCCTCATTTCTTAATACATAAATAGAACTTTTAAGAAACTATAATTAAGTAGAAATCTTCACATTAATTTGAGTTATTTTTATTTCAACTATTTTTTTTTCCATCCATAGGAAGAAACTTAAAATTCGTTTTAGGTGAGTAATCTAACCCATAGTTAAAACCTGTAATCAGAATGGGAATAATGGAAAAGTTTTCACTCCCATCTAGTAAATTGATCTGCTACTCAAAGCGAAGTGAATCAGTCTCTGCCTGGAGGGGCGGGTGGCTCTCACTCTCCTACACCAATCTGTGCAATGGCTTTCAGGGGGAGAGGTGGGAGAGACACTGTGGAATGCCATTCCTGGCCATGTTCCCTTCCTGGGGATGTAAGAGTAACTCACATTTGTTGCTGTGAGTAGCAAATCAAGTATGTACTTCAAGCTCCAAACACTGTGTTATTAGTATATGCAATTGCCCACTTAAAAGTAGTGAAATTCCTGTGATTATACCTTCCTCCAGCCTTCACGTCTTGAGATGTTTATTAAGAGGGATAATGCGAGAGGAAAACAGATACCCATTTTTCCTACTTCTGATCTGTCAGGTTTAATAAATTCTGTTATCATCGTTATTTCTAATACTGTACTGTCTTAATTACTGTAATTTTATAATGTTTTGCTTTGAAATAGAACAATTTATTTTTCTTTCTTATTACTATCATGTCTACTTTTAGGCTTTTATATTTTCAATATAAGTATTTAAACCCATTTATAAAGTTCTACATACACACCCTGTTAGTATTTGATTAGAATTTAATTGAATCTATAGAATAATTTAGTAACAGTTATATATTTACAATAATGAGTGTTTCAGTACATAAATATGTTCTATTATACATTCATGTCGTACTTTTTATGTATGTTTTACAGTTTTCTTTATAGATGACTTGCACATTTTTTATTAGAATCATTTCTAGCAATTTAATATTTTGATGCTATTATAAATCATATCTTTAAAAAATTTCCTTTTCTAACATAGTGGTGTATGAATTCACATTTTATGTTTGTATATTGAGCTTACTTACAGAAAACTAATAATACACTGCTAATATAATATCTGTATTTTTAATTACCATGTAAATATATGCATATTAATATAATAATATAGATAATTGGTTTATTTATTGCCATAATTATATCCACTGCTAATAATGACTTTTTGTTTCTCTTCTGTACTTTAACCTCGTACTGGGTAGGACTTTTTGTATGATATTTAAGAGATGGGAAGATCATAGATATCCTTGTTCTTTACCCCTGATTCTAGAGCAACATTACTAACATTTTATCATTGACTACATTTGCTGTAGGTTTTGCAGATAGCATCAGTCAGATTTAGAAAGTGCCTTTGTATTCCTAGGTTGCATATGATTTTTGTAATGAATGGATCTTAACTTTTATCAAATATTTTTACTGAATTTTTGAGGGTGACAATATAGGATTTATTTCTTTTATCATCTTGCTTAGGTCCACTACATTGAGTAGTTTAAAAATGTTAAACCATCCTTGCATTCCAGAAATAAAGTCAACTCGGTCTTATACATTTATCTCCTGTATTGTTGGGTTGAATTTACCAATATTTTGTTTTGCTTTTGTGGATCTATTTTTATGATGACCTACTATGAATTTTCCCATTTTGACTGTCCTCAGGTTTGGAATTAAGGTTATAGTAGTCTCACTGTATAAGTTAGAGAATTTGTCCTTATTTCTACTTTCTGGAAGATTTAGCGAAAGAGTGGCATTAAAAATTTCTAGTAACATTAAAATTCTATCGGAAATCAATTAGCCATTTGTATCTTTTATTTCTTATATTCTGTCTATATTCTTTGCTCATTAGTTTTTCCCTATGGGAGACTTTACTATTTATTGACAATTTAGTAAATAAAATTTATATTTCATATATTAATATAAACATACATTACATATATATTTTTAACTTCTTATATATTACAATGAATAGCTCTAATGCTATCATTCATGTAAATTTATTTTTCAATTTTGTTTTTTGTAAATTTAATAACAATTACTTGAAAACATAAAAATGTAAACAAAAGTACTGTAAAGGGGAAAAATCACATTTATTGACTAATCTACATTTCTTCAGAGATTTTATATGCCAACAGTCTTTTTTTATGACTGTTACTTTTTATGGAGTAATTTGAAGTTACTAATTTTCCTTTCTCTTCTTTTTTTTAAAGATTTTAATTACTTATTTAAGACTGAGAGAGAGAGCATGAGTGGAGGGGAGGGGCAAAGGGAGAGGGAGAAGCAGACTCCCCGCTGAGCAGGGAGCCCAACAGGGGGATCAGTCCCAGGACCCTGGGATCATGACCTGAGCCGAAGGCAGACACTTAACCAACTGAGCCTCCCAGGTGCCCCTTCTTTATTTTCTTAATTAAAATATTCTTGTTAACCTCATGCTCCTCTTCCAGATACTCTCTAAATTCTTTAGTTAAATATTTTATTACTGTAAAATATTTCTTCATAATTAATATATTTAATATTACAATTTACATGCTGCGTATAGTTTTGGTTCTAACGTAATTTTGGATCACATTAGCTCTGATTTTTCTTGTTTTAATTCTACAGATGTAGCTTGAATATACTCCTGATTTGTTAGATATTTAGAAAATGTTCTTCAGTTTAACATTTGAAAGGTTATAATTTTGGTGCTAGAAAAAGTTATCAGTTTCTAGCTCTCTTTTCTTTTGTAATGTGCTCATCTGAATTTTCCTGTATAATGTGTACTTTGAGGCTTCTGGCATAGACAGACCCGAGTTTGTATATTATTATAGCATTTGTTAGCTACCCAACCCAGGGAAAATAACTGATCTCTCCAGCCTCAGTTTTTTTTTTTCCTTCATCTGTCAAACAAACATAATAGAAATAATGTTCTCAGATTGTTATGAACACCACCTTGCATAACCCTCACTGAGCAGACCTTCAGGCAATCTTAACCCTTATTTGTATAGGGTACTAAGGAGTAATAAATATATATTAAATCAACCTTAGTATATATCTTGCATTTTCTATATAACAGTGTTTTTCTTTGGGGGAGGTATCTATTTTTGAAATACCTAAAAATGTGTTTCAACATCTCCCACAATAGGTGTGTTTCTGTTCATTTTCCTGTATCTCTGATAATGGATTTGCATTTTGTTCTGTGTTATTTGGCATACGATCGTTTATTGCATTTATGGCCATGGTAGATGGTACCTTATATATAAATACAAAATGACTTCTTTCTTGCTTAATGACTCCTGATAAAATCATATTTGTGATAATACTATGATTCTCTTTATTTTATTTTTTTGTTTGAATTTTTTTCCATTTTTCTTTTTAATTTTGTCTTCCATGCAAGTTCTGCAAATAGCACACACATACAGAAGAAGTGGGAAATATGAGTAGAAAATACAGTGAGCCAAGAATGAAAATGGTTTAAACTTCAGATATGTTCCCCTAACCACGTGTAAGTTCATGGACAATGGCTGACCATGAAGCTATGCCAACACAGGGACAACTCGTAGATAGAACAAGAACAAAAATGAACAAAGATATCAGAAACTGCATACAATAGATGAAAGATACTGCACAGATTTAGCCAAGGAAAATTACCAAACAAATAAATGAACAAAAGTGACAACAGTCTTCAGTAACCATAAAAAAGCTGGAGTGACCATAGTAATATGTATATATTAAAGAAAAGACTGAAATAGGAGATATTACTAGAAACAAAAGAAGACATTTTATTTTGATAAAAGTTCAGTGCATCAGGAAACATACCAGTTAAAATACATGAAACAAATCTGACAAAATTGAATGACAATAGTGTCACTTCTTCATGAACAGTTGGACACTTGAATACCCCACTCAAAATAGCTGAAAGAACACCAAGGGATTTAAAAAAAATTAGAAGACTTGACCACAAATTTCAACTAATCTGACCTGACACATATAAAATCTCTCAAAAAGGACTGTAGATTGTATAATTTTTTTATATACAGTGGAACATTTTCTAGGGTATACCACATGCTAGGCCACAAAACAAGTCTTTTTTTTTTTTAAGTTTCAATTTTTTATTTTTTTAGTAATCTCGACACTCAACATAGGGCTCGAACTCATGACCCCAAGATCAAGAGTCACATGTTCTACCCACTAAGCCAGCCGGGCACTCCCGAATAAGTCTTAATAAATTCATATAAAACTTGTTATCTGATCACAAAGGAATTAGGAATTTAAAAAAGAAAGAAATCTGGAATATCTCCAAATATTTGGAAATGTACACAATTCTAAGTAACCCATGGATTAAAGAAAAAGGCACAAAGAAACAGAAAATATTTTTAACTGAGTGACAATGCATGTACAACATATGAAAAATTTGCATAAATGCAGCTAAAGCAGCACTTAGCAGGAACTTTTTAGTTTTAGACAAGAAGAAAAGTCTCAAATTAATGATCTAAGATTTTATCTTAAATAATTGGGAAAAAAAGAGCAAACTAAACCCAAGACAAGCAAAATAAAAAGAGTAATAGAGATTAGAAGTCAGTAAAACAGAAAAGGGACAAAAATAATCAGTGAACTCAGAAGTTGGTTTTTTAGCAAGGTCAAAAAAAATTGACAATCTTTGAATATCCTTTAGCCAAACTAACAGGGAAAAAAAAGGGACAAGATATAAATTTTCAAAATCAGGAATGAAAAACAGACATTAGCACCAACGCTACAAATTAATATCATTATAAAAATATGATGACTGAGTATATGTCAAAAAATTAGAAATGCAGCTGAAATAGACATAACCTTAAAAAGATATAAATTGCCAAAATTGAATCATAAAGAAATAGAACATTTGAATAAATCAACAATTAAAGAAATTGAGTATGCAATTAAGGAGGGCACTTGTGATGAGCACCGAGTGTTGTATGAAAGTGTTGAATCATTATCTTGTACACCTGAAAATAATATTATACTGTATGTTAACTAACTGGAATTTGAATAAAAACTTTAAAAAATAATTTCCAAAAAGAAAATTCTGGGCTCAGAGGATTTCTTGGGTAAATACTATAAAATATTTAAAGAACACCAATTTTTCAAAAGCTCTTTCAGGAAACAGAGGGAGAGGAAACATCTCTTAACCTACTCTATAAAGTCATCGTTACTCTGAAAGTGAGGACTTCCAAAGAAGAGAAAACGACAGACCAGTATCCCTCATAAACAGGGACAGGAACATCTTTAACAAAATATTTTTAGTAAACTGAATCCAGCAACATATAAAAAGCACCACACACATCATGACAAGTAGGGTTTATTCCAGGAATGCAAGCTTAGATTAACAAGCCAATCAATGCATTGTACCATGTTGTTAGAATAAAGAACAAAACACATAGTATCATCTCAATAGATGCACTTTACAAAATTCAACACACATTTGTGATGAAATATCTCAGAAAATTGAAAATAAAATGGATTGTTCCAATTTTATGAAAAGAGACTTAAAACAAAACCACAAACTAATGTCAAGCTTATTAAGGGCTGAATTATTTACCTCTAAGACTGGGAACGTGGCAAGGATGTCAACTCTCTCCACTTCTATTCGACTTTTTCCTTGAGATTCAAGCAAATGCAATAAGGAAAGGGAAAAAAAAAATGTAAAGGCATTGGATTTGGAAAAGAGAAGTAAAACTGTCATCATCTGCACTTAGTCCTGTACAGAGAAAATCCTAAGCAATCCACCCCAAAACTACCAGAACTAATGAACATACTTAACAAGTGCAGAGAATACAAGCTTAATATTCAGAAATCAATGGCACTTCTGTGCGTGCAAGGAACATTCAAAACTGGAATTAAGAAAATCATTGCATTGATAATACCACTGAAAGAAATCAAAAGTTTAAGAATAATTTTAATAAAATATTGCAAGATTTTTGTATTAAAACAAGATTACTAAGAGGAATTTTAAAAAGACTTAAATAAATCCATATATATTTACTATTTGTCAGTTGAAAAACTTAATTTTATTAAGATAATGACCTTTTATTAAGATAATGATAAATATCTTTATTAAGATAATTAAATGTAGTCTTGCAGGCCTCTTTGTGGAATTTAACAAGTCAACCCTAAAATGTATATGGATATGTAAAGTATTTAGAACATCCAAAACACTTTTTAAAAATATGAGCATAAAATTTGGAAGAGCTATATACTACCATTGTTAGTTTTCTTTTGCCTATTAGAAATTATCATAAAATTAGATGCTTAAAACACACACACACACACACACACACACACACACACACACACACTCTGCTCAATGTCTCACGAGGCTGAATTTGGGTGTTGGCCGGTTTTCTTCTCAACTAGACCTCAGATTCCTCCTTAAAACTTATTCCAGTTCTCGGAGAAATTGACCTTCTTCCTGCTGTAGAACTGACATGCCTGTCACCATGTTGGGTGTCAGTCAGGGGCCCCTCGGTCCTTTTACAATCCACCTGCATTGCTTGTCTCATGGCCTCCTCCACCCTTCGGAAGCAACAGTGTGCCACATCTTTCCCACATGTTAAGTCTCTCTTGGAGGTTTCCTTCTACTATCTGTCAGAGAAAACTGCTCATAAAGCATGACGTGATCAGAATAGTTTCAGCCAGATGAGTTCCCTTTTCATTAACTTAGAGACAACTGATCAGTAACCTTAATCACACATGTAGAGCGACTTTTGCCATGTGATATAACATAATCAAGGTTTGATATTTAACATATTCGCAGTCTCAGGGATTAGAGCAGGAGATCTTGGCCATTTTAGGATTTTACCTACCACACTACTTTATAAAAAAGATTACTATAAAGGTAGAATAATCAAGACGGTTCTGTGATTTTACAATCATAAGCATTTAGATTAATGGAACAGATTTGAAATTCCATAAATAACTCTTTACATCTATGGTCAATAACTTTTTTTTTTTCTTGACAAAGGTGTCAAGGTATTTCAATCAGGAAAGGATAATTTTTCCAACAAATAGTGCTAGGACAAGTAGACACTGAATGAAAAAATGAGCTTCACTTTTTTTTTTTAAGTAAGCTTCACACCCATATGGGGCTTGAACTCACGACCCTGAGATCAAGACCTGAGCTGAGATCAAGAGTTGGATGCTTAACTGACCGAGCCACCCCAGCGCCCCAAATGAGCTTGACTTTTACCTTACACACTACACAAAGACTAACCCAAATAGATCATAGGCTTAAATGCAAGAGCTAAACAAAATAAAACTTTCAGATTTCAACTTGTTCAGGAATATCTTTCTGATCCTCAAATGCACAAAAAGATCTTAGATATGATACCAAAATCTTAATATATAGGAGAATAATTTGATAAATTCAATTTCATTAAAATTCAAAAATTCTGCTTCAAAGGACACTAATTAAGAGGGTGAAAAAAAGAAGAAAAGCCTGGGAGAAAATACTTTTAAATAATATATTTGATAAAAACAACAAACAAAAACCAAAAACATAGATCCAAAATATATAGAGAACTCTTACAAACTTTCAGTAACAAGAAGATAAGCTCTAACTTAAAAACATGGTTAAGTATTTCAATAAAAATTTCACCAAAGACCTAATAAACCCTCAGAAAGGTACTCAACATCATTGGTCATTAGGGAAACACCAATCCAGACCACAATGAGATAGTATGGCATAACCGACTGAATCATTGCAATAAAAAAGTCAGACGATAATAAGTGGAGAAACTGGCCCCCTTATCCATTGCTGATAGGAATGTAAATGACACAGCCAATTTTGAAAACAGTGTGGCAGTTTCTTAAGAAGTTAAGCATAAACTAGCCATATGACCCAGAAATCCAACTCCTTACTATCTACCCAAGACAAATGAAAGAATATATCCATACAGTGACCTGTATCCAAGTATCCATAGCCACATAATAATAGCCAATATATTGAGGAAATATTCTACAAATTTTTAAAAAAATACATAATGAGATGTTTTACTGACTTACATGCTTGAACTCTGAATGTCCAATATAGTAGCCCCCAGTCTTGTGTGACTGCTGAGTCATGGAAAGGTAGCTAGCCCAAATTGAAATGTGCCACAAATGTAAAATATATAAGATGTTGAAGACTTAGAATAAAATATGGAATTTAAAATATCTTAATAAGAGCATTTTGTGTAGATCAGTGAAATTTTAATATACAGAATAAATCTAATTAAATAATATGTTATTAAAAGTGAATTCAGTGCACCTAGATGGCTCAGTTGGTTGAGTGTCTGACTCTTGGTTTCAGCTCAGTTCATGATCTCAGGGTCCTGGGATCAAACTCCAAGCTCAGCGGGGAGTCTGCTTCTCCTCTCTCTCTACCTCTGCCCCTCCCTCCCATTCATGTGCTCTCTCTCTAAAACAAGTCAATAAATCTTTAAAAAATATGATTTCACCTGTTTCTGCTTTTTTCTACTAGAAAATGTAAAAATACATTCACAGCTTACACTCGTGGGCTCATCCATATTTCCATTGCATAGCACTTCAAGAACCTTTATTAGTGGGATGTGGTATTTTCAGTATCAAACGGTAAGTATTCAAAAAAATACCATTATGCATTCAGTGACCGTGCGAATTTGAGCGTGTTTTCAGAGCTACGTCAAGTCCGGTGATCAGTATTGGTCTTTGAAGGCAAAACTAATAATTGTGACAGTTTATATTAGAGGAATATACTGCACATTAAACATCTCAAAAATTTACAGATATGTTAAAAATGGTGTTTGAGAAAGAGATTAGGCAGATTTAAGTGTTTGGGATAATCATTTTCACTGTGTACAAATTCAGTGATTAGATATGTAACCCAACTATTTGTAATTTCCTTAGAATTAAAGAGTGTGGCCCTTAAAAAGCAAAAATAGCCAGATTTCTGGGCACGAAAAGGGAAAATCCCTTCCCTATTTCTTTCCTTCCCCCACATTTTTCCTTCTTTCCTCCATGTTCATCCCTCTTTTCTTCCTTCCCCTTCTCGCATTTTTTTTCCCTTCCTTTCTCTTTAAAACTAATCACAATGATTGGCTAATATTATTCTGAAGCAAGATATGAAAACATTTTAAAGATTTCAATTTTCAAACATTCTTTAAAGCCAATGCATTTTTCTTTGAGAGAGAGAGAGAGCACGAGACAGTGCGTGCGCAGAGGAGGGACAGAGGAGGAGAGAGAGAATCTTAAGCAGGCTCCATGCCCAGTGTAGAGCCCATTGTGGGGCTCCCATCCCATGACCCCAATCATGACCTGAGCCAAAATCAAGAGTCACATGCTTAACCAACTGAGCCACCCAGGCCCTGCAAAGGCAGTGCATTTTTTATAATTTATCAACAATCTCTCTGAAATAGCTCATTAATTCAAAGATATAAATATCCTCCTTTTAATTATCAAACAATGGATAATACATAAGGTCTTTTTTAAGTGGCAGATAAAGATCTGTGCTCCTTTTTTACCAGCTGTTTAGTAATAAATTACTCCTTAGGACCACATGGTATTGTTACAATTTTGCTGATATGAAAATGGAAGCACAAGAAAAAGAAATGATTTTCTCTGTTTACTCTGATCAATGGACTCATGGCCATGAAGGTCAAAATCATGGAAGTACCAGGGGAAGAGTACTGAGGCTTCCATTCTGACTCTGTGGAGCCTCAGCTTTTCCCAGAAGAGCCCTGTTCTGGCCTAGGCCCTGAGTAAGATGGCAGAGCTGTTCAGTGAGCTATGAGATACCCTTCGTGGTCTGCCTCATTAGAGACCATCTGATGCCTTAGGTCCAGGAAATCATAGGTCACAATTTAAATGTGCGTGACTTCAAATGTCTTTCATCCATAGTGTTCATAAAATTAGTTGTTCAAACTGGGACCCTTTTGAGAGAGAAGGGGGTGCTGTTATAATTATATTGAAACAAGAGGCTTCGCTCAACAGGCCTGTCTCATGTTAACTGGGACATATGATCACCCTGCCCATCCATGACCACGGACACTCACACACACAGCGTGAGGTCTCGGCTTGCCATCGAACCAGTAGAACGGTAAAATACAAACAACAACAATAACAACATTAATAATAATAAAGAAGAGAGCTAGTTGGTAGAAAATCATCAGGGTTACCTGGTTGGATTGAATGGCTAATTTCAGAATTGGGTAATCATCCTCAAAGACTGGTTTTCCATTACCTAGACATGGACACATGGACACACACATATGTGTATATCCATGCATAAATGCCTGATGGGCGTAGCCATGTATTTTTCATGGGTTCTGTGGGGAATCAATCTTCTCCATCTTTGCTCCGTCCCAAGCTCCGATCTGCCAGCTTTCCTGTGGGTGGCCAACAGCTCTTTTGGGGGGTGGGGGGTAGTTTTGTCCAGCTGATCTTTTAAGGCTTTGTCTTTCCGGAGATTAGTGTAGAAGGACCCTTCATTTCCTTAAATGGGGTGTAGTGCTTGGCTCTTCATTCCACACACAGCTCTGTGGGAGGCGTGGGGCTCACAGGATCAGCCTGTCAGGTAAAACATTATCTTTCCACCCGCAATCCAAATGTGTGACTTTGCCTAAGTACTTCGGTCTCTTCATTTGAGAAACAATAATCTCTTGTCTCATGTGGCTGTCATGCGTTTTAGCTCATGCCAGCAATTATTTAAAAAAAAAAAAAAAGGAATCTAAACTTTGTACAAGTGTTCCACACCGAGCACTAATCTTCAACTTTATCCTTGGCATCAAGCACGGCTATCCCGGTACATTTTTTGTAACAGTTTCTTGACTGAGGGCTTTTGAGCCTAAATTCTGTGTAGGTATTTTCTTAACATGTTTCTTCATGTACTTGAAATATAAGCATGAGTGAGATAGGACACACCATACCAAAGATGTGACTTCTAAAATCTCATGCCATATAAAATCTGGCCTCAATTCTTTTAGAGAGAATTCTTCTAAAATGGAACTAAATAGTAATGAGCAAATCACTGAAAAATATCTAAATATATTTATGAGCCTATTAGGAAGGGAGTAAAGATGAAAGGAAGGTAGGAAGGAGGGAAGGAAGAAGGGAAGGAAGGAATAGGAAAGGAAGGAAGGACGGGAGGGAGGGAGGGAGGAAGGAAAGGAGGGAGGGAAAAAGACGGAGCGCATCTTTGATAGATCATGTGATAATGATTTTTAAAAAAAGAAAAAATATCACTGTTAAAAAGTGAAACTGAGAGATCCAGATTAAACCTTTCCCTATCTGTACATCATTCCCTGCCAGACCGATTTAGCTCCAGCAGTCGCCACACAGGCTTGTAGGGGAAGCAACAGAGAAAGCAGTCTGGGCCACGGGAATTTGGCTTCTGCTTAATTTCTAGTCAGGAGTCCGAGTTGGGGGAGGGCAGGGGGGTGAAAACCCACAGATGTTTCACTTGAAACGATAGGAAATGGTCTCCTACAAGCTGTTTCCCCCACAGGAATCCCCTCTTAGATGCATATTGAAAAAGATGATGCCTGGGCAACATTATTCTCCAATTTTATCTGCTTAAAATGAAACGCTGTGCCCCGGCACACTGACAAAAAGTTCTTCCCTGCTTCTTGGAATGATAAATTATTCAAGTGGCGTGCTCCAGAGAGGGCCACGAATGGGTTTCCTATCTTGTTGCAGTAAAGATATTTTCCTAATCTGGAGACATCTAAAAAGGTTCTTGAAATATGTGTTTATGTATTATTTTGAAACAAAATGAGTATCTGTGTGAGTGTATGTCTTGTGATATAAGCTTCTGGAAGATAGGAATCAAGTCGTCTTCCTTTGCTTTTTAGGGTCATTATACACTCGGGGTAGCTTTTAGTGAAAATCGTTATTTTCTGAAGCTTCCCTTGGCACACAAACACCAGTAAATTTGCATAGCCATGTTTTTCTCTCCCCTGAATAAAGGGCATATGTAACACCACATACTTCTGCTATAAGTCATCGTCTGATTGTCCTTTTATTAATTTGAGGGCTCCCTGTGACTGGACACTCGGAAATCCAGCCTGAAGTCTAGAAACGCTGCTACTCTGCTTCTTTTGAAAATAACTTTCCATCGATCAAGTCCAAGGAAAAACTGAGTTTCTCCTACGTGAGTCATTTTCACCAACACAAAGTTCCCTGCCTAGGAAAACAGGACTAATATAGCAATCTGAAAGTCCATGTGATGAAAGCATGTGTCACCATGTGCAAACTGTGAAATGTAATTGAAAGTAAAATGTTTAATTAAAATGGACATTTCTGAGCCTGCTTCTGGCAGCAGCCATCTTGCTGAAAAATTATATTTGTTACATGGGCAACCTGGGAGAACAGTTCAAGAGCTTGGGAGTGCCAGTTTCCATCGAAGAGTAAATGGGGTGAAAACCAGAAGGAGAGCTTCAGTGCGGTTCCTCCAGTCGCTGTGCACGTCCCCAACACCTGTGCTCCTGGTACAGACTGGTCCCAACAAGAAGACCCGCCATGCAGAGCTGTCCTTAAGTCAATATTAATTATAACGAAGCATCTCCCTCCCTCCAAATAATCATCCCTTTCTCCCATGTCAGCAAGTTTCCTGAACAATTGGGCTTTCAGATGCTGGGCTTTTTTTTTTTTTTGCTTTTTTCCCCCTTCTTCTTCTTCTTTTTCTACTTTTGTGTGTGTGTGTGTGTGTGTGTGTGTGTGTGTGTGTGTGCAGCCTGAAATGTGAGGAAACTCGTTTCTAAAGTTATTTCTCCTTTGAGACCATGAGATCTTTTTTTTTCCCCTCCACTCATAAAAGCCACTGATCCCAGATAATCCTCAGACTTGAGTGGGAATGAGCTTCACTGACTTTTTCAGTTCAAATGTGAGAACAGAATTGGAAAACGAGATTCTGTCTGGCATCCAAAGAACAGCTTCTCCTCCCTCAAGTCCGGGTCCATTCAACAATTTTCCATCTGGTTGCCGAGCACCCAGCCTGAACTGGGCAGGTTTGGTCATCTGATGAGAGAGTGTCTCTGTCGCAGAAAGTGTCCTTGTTGGAGAAGGATTTCTTTGGTATTTTATAAAGTTCAAGTGAAATCAAGCCCCTTTCCGTTGCATTTCTCATGCTACCTTGTAAAATTTCGGTGGCCAAGAGCGGATCCGAAGCCTATCACAAAATGTGTGTATTTGTTCATAAAGTCGAAAGTTCCGATTTTCGACCTACATTTTTCAGCGTTATCGGGCTTACGGGTACTTTTGTGCGTCTACCGACACAGACCAACAAATAGGTACATAAATAAAACATCTATAAATGTAAAACTCATTACAAATGTCAACAGCCAAGCCTTGCCCGGAAAAAGTTCAGAAGATCTGAGCACTGTTCTGCAATTCATGATGTGGGTATGAAAACCACTCTCATTGTCTAGATCCAGCAACCATGACGTTTGATCATTCTTTCCTACCTGACCTTGTTTAGTGAGCTCTTTCTCTATAATATGTTCTTTATTGCCCAAGGAATGCTCTTTGAATTTACTTTCTTTATGGTGTGATTATAAATCTTCATGACATCCTTAATGATTCATCTCTTTTGGCACTGGGCAGAAGGATAACCATTTCTATAATGCACACATTTCATTTAAGGTGAAACCAGAAGGAGATTTATCAATCAACACAGGGTTTCAGGCATTGGCTGAACTCTGTCACTGTAACCATTTTTCCCTCTCTATAAACACATTTAATTTTAGTACGCTTTCTGCCTTAAATGACCCATAATCCTTTAAATAAGAGGTTGTTTTTAATTTGTGCATGATCTAAACCACTGCGCTTTACTTCTACCGAGGAACAGATGTAAATTTTAATCTCAGTTATAATATGGAAATATTTAATGTTGAAATATCCACCAGATTATGTCACATATCTTAAACAAAATAGACTGCTTCATTGGAACTCTGATTAGCGTCTGTTGTCTGGGTTTTGCACTTAACTACTAAAAGTAAAAGAGCTAACTAATTTTAGGGGCACTGACAGGCGCGTGACCCTCTTCTTTATTTGGGGGTTCACTGCAGTGAGCCAAGTGCCTCATACTGTAGATGTTACTGGTCCTGTCTCTGAGCTCCGGGTCCTAGCTTTCAACCGCACTAGCAAGGTGTTCCCCATGAACGGAAAATTCCTGAATCCCATAAGGTAAATACCTCTCCTGAAATGTTTCTGGGATTGAAATCTTTCCCCCATGGTATATGATTTCTGTAAATCAATGGTGTTTGCTTCAATCAAATGTTCCATGCTCACAGTCTTATGAAAACAGTAAACTACATGAACAGATTACAAACCCATACAGGAGAAGCCAACAACAGGGGAGAGAAAACTTCTGCAAAAATACTTTTTTAACTTCAGAGGACGAGACACATGCTTGGCCCACGGAGCTAGAAGAAATGGAAGATTTTTCTTTCTTGCTTTTTTTTTAAAATAGACATATGTAGAACATTTGTTTCCGTTTTATTTCTGCTGTCATAATATGATGGTTTTATTCAGTTTTTAAACATGCTTCAGCTGGAAACACTACATCTTTAAATCAGGCAGCCCTGGCGTCTGTGTGAATTCCCTTGCTGCTCTCCCTCACCTTACCCAGGTGCATGTTAAATCAGTATTAATGACAATATCATTCTTGTGCAGTCATCTCCTGCCTGCAATTTGGTTTTAATTACCCGCCACGTTGTCTTTCCCCCTCACTGACAGCCATTAAATAGGGAATGACACCAGAGCCATAGTTGGGTGGAATATTCACTTCGCCAGATTTCGTCCCTCTCATAAAGCAGGCTGCAGTGCCTCCTAGTGGCAGGGACCGGGCAGGGCCGTAATTGCAATTGGAGACTTCGGTGCACCGTTCATGTTAATTTGGAAATCCGGATGGACTGGGGAGCCACATTGACTATTTTTAAAGAAAATAAAAAAAATAAAATAAAAATCATTGATCGATTTAGGAAAAATTGTGATTCGATTAAGTGTCCCCCCCCACACACACACACTGATATATAACAATAAATCGACACACTGTTTAAAGCTTTGTCTGGCCGTCTACAATGGAGGCTCAGAAACAAGGAATTTTCACATAAAATGTAACTGACCAAAGCTCTTGAAGCAACTTGTTCAACAAAGGTGAGTGAATTCAATGAATTCGAACTTCAGCTCCTTCTCCTTCGGTGTGCAATTTTCTCTTAGACCACAGAAAGGTTTCTTTTTTCTTTCCCCTTTTCTTTCTTATTTTATCTTTTCCTGTCTTTTTCCTTTTCCACTTTACAAACTCTTTTTATTTGAATATGAGTTTTTAAAAAACTTTCTTTTTAAGCTACTAGTGCGTAGCTACATGTAGACGATACCTTTCTGTGCAATTATTCAGCCCTTATGTGTGTTTTAAACAAAGTTCGCCCTTACCCAGGAGTTTAAAATTGAAGTTGTTTGCCCAAATATTCAAGTTAGACACAGTACAGATGCTTCGGATTGAAGATGTCCATATAATGGCTAGCACATCTTGCATTTTTTAAAAAAATTTTTTTTGGTTAAAATAAATCTGCAGGCATGTTCATTTCACAGGAAGGACGTTGGACCTCTGGCGCTATAAATTAAAAGCATGGCTTGTAAACAGTACATCACGATGCACTTGGAGAGGGAGCACCCATAAGGAGCCAGACTCCGTTTCTACTTTCTGATTTTTCTTCCCACCAACTTCCCTGTGGTTGGGAGGTTGTGGTTCCTTGGGCTGCTCTTTCACAGTTGTTTGCTGGCATCTTTCAACAAGCATAATTACTCATTTTACGTGCTGCTAAATGAGAGTCATTGCTAACTGCTTTAATTAGAATTTTAAGCATACATAGTATATGCAATAACTTGTACATACATTTACTGTGTGCATTTGTGCTTGTATGCTTGTGTTTATAAAAACTCCAACATAAAACAGAGATGCTGATAATTAAAGCGGGTCTCCCTCGTTCTCTACTCTCCCAAGTAGCACAGCAATGCTACACATACATTCATGTGTGGTTATTGCTGCTTCTTTTAAGACTCTGGAGCCACATTTTTTCTTTTTTTTTTCATTTAAATTCAAGTTAGTTAAATATAGTGAGTATATTATTAATTTCATGGTAGAATTTAGTGATTCATCAGTTGCATATAACACGCAGTGCTCATTACATGAAGTGCCCTCCTTAATGCCCATCACCCAATTACCCCATCTCTCCACCCACCTCCCCTCCAGCAACCCTCAAAATAATATGAACCTCCGAGTATTTTGTTGAAAAAATGGAAATATTGAATAGTAAAATGAGGTCATGTTAAAATGGTATCGGTGAGAACTTGATCTCAAGTGAAAGAAAAAGAATATTGGAGCAAGAACTTTTTTGCTGAATGAGAAACTTTAAATTGCCTCATAAGCTGCTTTTAAGCACTCCTGATAAGCATCACCAAAAGAATTAAAAAATCATTGTCTTTAAAACTTAGGAAATTAACATATTTTTAAAGGGGAAATGTGCTCATTGGCTGTACGCTTTTCCTTCAGAGAAAATATTTGATCTTTAGAATGTTGCCTGAATTGATTCGATGTATTATTTTAAGGAATATTTCACATCAAATAACAGCTAGGAAAATTGTTATTCTTTCCAGACTGAAATGGGAAGCTTATTAACGCAATGATGAAGGCTTGATCTCTGATACAGCTTACATATACTGGCTTACAGCTACATTCAGTCCAGTTAGACTGATTTTTTTCGCTCCTAATATGAAACTTGATGCTGGGAAATCTGATAAGTGAGTTTCATTACCCTGGAAATTTATTGCTTCTACATCCAAGTGCAAAGAAATAGCACAAGTAAAAACAATGAGGAGTCTGTATGCAAGGCATTAATGATGGCCACTTTTTTTTCAGGATAATTCTGCGTTGGGAACAAGGGGTATTTGAGCTATTCCAATGACAAGGCATGCTCTTCCTTTTAGGACGGATCCTCATTTCCTTTGCATCCTTACTGGTGTAAGATCACATCGGCATGCTCTTCAGACATTTTAGATCAAGAAGAGTAAACAGAGAGAAAGACAAGAAGGGATTTGTATGCCATTTTCACGGCACTTGGGCAGAGAAGCAGCCCCGTGCTCTGTGGTGCGGGGCAGGTGCTAAGCCCTCCAAACCTTATGCGCACCGACCCCCGCCTTGACTCAGCCCTCTCCCCACACCACTGCTGTCTCATCCCTGCACCATGCTTTGCACATTCTGATCTCCACTCGGTCGCCTATGCCTACTGCTTGCTACATTACAGATGGGATGGCAGAAGCTAAAGAACTTTGCAGAGAGCAAACAGTATCATTACATTAATTAAACCAATGACTAACATTGTTCCCTGATGATAAAGACCCAATGCTGGGCGTCATGGGAGGGAGACAACAGCAATGTGAACGAGAGTCAATGAGTGTTCTCTGTACACCAGATGCTGCCCGGGAAGTGCCTTATTTTGTACGGGTAGCGAATCCACAGGCGATGCTCCGAGGACCACACGAGGGACTGGGGCTTTGAGGGGAAAGACTTGTCTAAAGTCTACCACCGGGAAGAACAGAACTGGGCTGTGAGGTCTCGTTCATCTGCCTGGCTACCCAGTCGATGCTTGTTTGTTTCACTAAACCGTGGTTGCTGATTGCAAGAAACTTAAACTCTCAACTTGGATTTGGAAAAGCTGGTAAACAGCACGATCCCAGACATAAATGGCAGGTGAGTATTTATAAGCAGAGGCTGAAAATACCTTGACTAGAGAGAGTATCACTGTCAGCGTAGACATGACAGGGGAGTCTGTGAGGAGATGGAAAGACACAATTATGTTGTGTCTGGGTTCTAGGGAAAAGCATCCCTGTGGGGGAGGTGGTCAGCTTGAGGAAACACGCACGCACGCAAGCTTGCACAAATATACACACGGGATAGGAAATAGGGGTAGCTGCGTGTTATTTGGAAGGACAACATAACCCAGTCTCGCGAAACACGTTTTTCTTTGAAGACTGTGTTTGTCCAGTTGGTTTGGTTCAAAAGGTTTGGAAACTTTGGGTGACATAAAATCAGGCAGGTTTCTTTAATATAGGACTTTTCAGGAAGTTTAGCATGGTACAGTACACTATGAATGAGAGAGAAATTTAGAACACGTATTTCCCAAACCGATTTGCCCTCAAATGTTAATTTTTTAGAGCGCCTCTGTCAGGAAAATGTTATAGACACATTGTAGAAAATATTGCTACAAGGAGGAGGGTAAACTGAGCTAATGGACAGGAATCCTTAGATACTTGATCAAGACAGACTTCATCCTGTAGGCAGTCAAGAGCCACCAAGGGTCTTTGCACAGGGAGCTGATTTCTACTGTTACGTTAATGATAGTTCCAATCTCCAAGGTTGAGACAGCAAGAGTAACATATTCTCAAACACCGTGGGGCCAAACTTGTCAAAACAAATAGTATACGCTTCCTTCTTGGTTTAACATCGTAAGCAAGCATGTGCTTTGCGGTGTTGATTTCCTGGAATTAGTCCAAACGCTGTGGTTGGAAATAACCCACGCTTTGCAGGTTTTATAGAGTACTGGGTTGATATTTTAATCTTGCTGAGTATTAAGGATAGTTAAGGAAAGAAGCTGGTGTAGATCACTAAGCAAAGCCTCTGAAAGGTTTTTGAGCACATATGGCATCTCGCAAGAAGAAGAAAGCAGGAAATGTGAGCCCAGAGGAAGATGAGGACTGCTTTGGGGGACGCTCAGACATTTGTTACCCTTGTTTAATACTTATGGTTCTGAATTCTGAATGTTGCAGACTTCTCCGCAGAAGATAATTTTCTAAACATTGCCCATTTTCATGCAGATTTCTCAAAGTTTCCAGGAGCACAGAAGTCCAACAGGGGCTTTTATCCTAATGATTCTATGTGCTGTGGAACCGCAGTAAAACTTCTTGAATTAAGTGAATAATAAAAGGTAATGTTTATAGAGAGTTACATGTGTCCGACTCTGTCTTCAGAACTTAAACATACTTATACCTTTAATTCTATAACAACGTCAGAATAAATGCTAACATTGTCCTTGTTTTACTTATTAGGAAATGACAACAGACAGGGCTTGCCAAGATCTTGCAACCATATTAGTCAGTGGGAGTCAGGGTTCATTTGGGGTTGTATCCGTTTCGGGACTATTGAGCTCAGGCAGTCTGACCAGATCCTTGCTCTTAACTACTCTGCTTTTCAGCCACTTTCTACTTAAGGGTGTGGTTTACAAGAACATACCGCCTGGTTCAGTAATAGAACAGTAATAATAGCGAACCAATTTAACTAGGCACCAGGCACCGTATTAAACCATTTACATTGTGTATCTCATTTAATTTTTGCAGACTTATTAACCCTATTAGCATATGTGAGAACACTGAGGCCCAGAAGGGAAGAGTCCCATGTTCAAGGTCACACAGCTAGTAACAGGTAAGTTTGCAAGACAAACCCTAGTCTGACTCCAGAGGTGGTTGTCCTAATAGCCGATTCTGTTTAAGGATATCACCAGGAAGTTTGTTATGTCAAATAAATTACAGATGAAAATTGCAAATCAGGTCTTGTGTTTGGTCCTTTTAATTTTCTTCCTACAATTAAAAAAGGTGTGGAAAAATATTTAGTACTCTGATCACATGACTTTGCAAGCTGTATTTATCTTACATAGACTGATGTATCTATTATGCACCCACAAAACTCATTATGACCTTTTAAAATTGCTCTTTTCATTCTTTTCTTTAAAAAAAAAGTTCTGAAAATAATCATTCATGAGTGTTTTTCCTGAAAGTCAAACACTAATGAAGCTCAACTGCCCTATTTATAGCATTTTTTCCTGTATTGATCAAGGCAATTGGACGAAAATGGATGTGCAAGAATGGCAGGTTATATATAATAATACGCTAGTTGACTATTTTAAAAATTGAGAGTTGAAAACACCACGATCAAAATGAAAGATTCTTACACCCAAATGATTTCTCGTGTTGTCATCTTTCTTTGAAGAAATCAATTGAATATTTCTTTATGAACTCTTTGCTATAAAAAGGAATGGCTTATAAGTAAATACTATGTGTAATTTCTTTTTTGAATTAAATATTTAAACAATTTATCATGGGTTGTTGCATGTTCTTTTTGTCCTTCACAACATTTTATCCAAATCACTGGGAATGTTGATATGTGATTCTCAGATTGTTATTTTCCTGTCTAGGAAAAGGATGCAGTATTTATTTTCCAATAAAACACTACCTTTTTTAAAACAAATTTTTTTAGAAAGAGTGAGCACATGTGTGAGTGGGGAGGGGAGGAGGGAAGGGGTAGAGGGAGAGGGAGAAAGAATCTTAAGCAGGCTCTGTTCTCAGAGAGGAGCCAGATGCAAGGCTCGATGACGCTGATAGTGAACCAAAATCAAGATGACCCATGACCCTGATAGTGAACCAAAATCAAGATGACCCATGACCTTGATAGTGAACCAAAATCATGAGTCCGATGCTTAACAAACTGAGCCACACAGGTCCCCTAATGAAACACTATCATTAATTTGGAAGGTCCAACATGACAGTGTAGGAAGATTCTGAGCTCACCTCCTCCCATCATGAATCTACATCCACATATACAGCAATTCCTCCTTAACAAGGAAGGAAGGCTGATAGAAAAGCTTCTGCACGATCAACTATAGAGGGACCACATAGAGAAGGCAAGGAGAGATAGAGACACAGCAATGATGGGAACCCCATTTAGAATGTGGAAGCCTGCAGTAAGGAGGCTATCATTGAGGGGCTCACACACAGACTCGCCTACCTGAGGGCACAGCAACAAATAGCAGTTCAAAAAACAACTCGACTATAAGTAAAGGAAATCCATTTACTAACCCTAAAGCATCCACCAAAAAGTGGGGAACTGCTGGAACTCTTTCTGGGATTGGAGGCGCTAGCAAGCACCAGTTTTTACATCCCCCCCGTACACCTTGATAGCACAGTTGGGATCAGGGTCCACTGTAGCCAGCCTGCTACCCCGAGCTCCTGACCCCCATGAGCTCCAGCCAGCCCCCAAAGCTGGCCCTGACAGACCATGCCCAGGGATCACCCAGTGGCATCCGACTTGCTCCAGCTGTCCCTCCAAGTCACAGTCTTGTCACAGTGTGTCCCAGGACTCCCCCAAGACTGTGCCCACTCTAGCTGCAAAGCTGCCAGTCACAGGTGTACACAAGAATTGTTCTTACTCAAAGCTACCCCTTAAAGACTGGGAGGGGTAAGTGTTCTCCTTATTCATAGAAACAAACAGAAAGTCAAACCAAATGAGACAGAAAAATATGTTCCAAACAAAAGAGCAAGATAAAACACCTGGGGGGGGGGGGAGGGTGGGCAGGGGGACAACTAAAGAAAAGAGGTTAGCAATTTACATGATAAAGAGTTCAAAGTAATGTCACAAAGATGCTCATCAAATTTGGGAGAATAATGGAGGAACCAGTGAGAACTTCAACAAAGAGCTAGGAAATGTAAGAAAGAACCAATTGGAGCTGAAGAATACAATAACTGAAATTTCACCAAAGTGAATCAACAGCAGATTAGATGACACAGAAGAACGGATCAGCGAACTAGAAGGCAGAATAGTGGAAATCACCCAATCAGAGCAGCGAAAAGAAAAAAAGAATTTAAAAATGAGTACAGCTTAAGGGACCACTGATAACAGCATCAAGTGTAATAGCATTCACATTACAGGGGAGAAAGGAGAAAGAAAAGAGGGAGGAAAACTTATTTTAACAAATAATGGCTGAAAACTTTCCTAACCTTAGGGGAAGGAAGCAGAGGTCCAGGTCCAGTAAGTGGAGAGTCCTAAACAAGATCAACCCAAAGAAAGACACACCAAGACATATTATAATTAAAATGGCAAAACTTAAAGGTAAAGATGGAATCTTATAGGCAGAAAGAGAAAAACAAATAGTCACATTTGAGCAGAACCCCATAAGACTATCAACTGATTT
The DNA here is from genome assembly GCF_024610735.1 of Ursus americanus. Taxonomy (NCBI): domain Eukaryota; kingdom Metazoa; phylum Chordata; class Mammalia; order Carnivora; family Ursidae; genus Ursus; species Ursus americanus. The sequence goes on from NC_142154.1 coordinate 15,024,577, forward strand.
TCAGCAGAAATTTTGCAGGCCAAAAAAAAGTGGCAGGATATATTTGAAGCACTAAAAGGGAAAAACTTGCAAACAACAACCCTTTCCCTGGCAGGATTATCACTCAGAGTTGAATGAGAGGTAAAGAGTTTCCCAGATAAGCAAAAAAGTAAAGTTTATCACCACTAAACTGGCCTTAAAAGAAATGTAAAAGGGTCTTTTTTTAAGTGGAAAAGAAAAGGCCATAACTAGAAACAAGAAAATTATGAAAGAAAAAATAAATCTTACTGGTAAAGTCAAATATATAGTAAAAACAGTGGATCAGCCACTTACAAAGCTAGCATGAATGTTAAAAGGCAAAACGAGTAAGATCAACTCTAAAAACAAAGTAGTTAAGAGATACACAAAATAAGGTATAAAGAGCATAAAACATTGGGGGCAGCAAAAGCATAGGGGTTTTAGGATGCATCTGAACTTAAGAAAATTCACAGGTTATGATAGGCTGGAGATATATGTGAATCTCATGGTAGCTACAAAATAAAAACCTACATAGATGCACTAAAAATAAAGAAAAAGAAACCCAACCATGAAGAAAACCGTCAAACCACAAGGCAAAAGACCAGGAGAAAAACAGGAACAGATAAAAACTACAAAAACAACAAAATGGCAATAAATACAAACCTATCAATAACTACTTTGAATGTAAACAGACTAAATAATCAAAAGGCATAGGGTAGCTGAATGGATAAACATCAACCATGATTACAAAGCAAGACCCATCTAGGTGCTCCTTAAAAGAGACTCACTTCCAGTCTAGACACACTCAGACTTAAAGTGAAGGGATGGAAAAAGATACTCTACGCAAATGGAAATGAAAAGAAACCTGGAGAAGCAACACTCACATCAGACAAAATAGATTTTAAGACAAAGACTGTAACAAAAGACAAAGAAGGGCATTGCATAATAATAAAGGGGTCAATCAAAACAGACGATATAACCAGGGCACCTGGGTGGCTCAGTCAGTTAAACAACAGACTGTTGGTTTCAGCTCAAGTCATGATCTCATGGATCCTGAGATAGAGCCCTGTTTTGGGGTGTGTCTCAGTGGGGAGTCGGGTTGAGGATTCTCTCCCTCTCTCCCTCTCTCTACATGTGCACATGCATGTTCGCACGCACGTGCATGCTGTCTCTCTCTCTTTCTAAAATAAATAAATAAATCTAAAAAAACCCGTAAGATATAACCATAAGTACTTACACAACCTGACATAGGAGTACCTAAACATATAAGTAAATGTGAACAGACATAGAGAGAGAAGTTAGCAGTAATACAATAATAGTTGGGGGCTTGAATACTCTACTTGCATCAATGAATAGATCATTTAGACAGAAAATCAACACAGAAATATTGGCCTGAAATGACACATTACACCAGATGAATTTAATAGATAAATAAAGGACATTTCATCCCCAACCTGCAGAATACACATTCTTTTTCAAGTGCACATGGAATATTCTCCAAGACATCACATTAGGCTACAAAACACTTCTCAATACGTTTAAGAATATTGAGATCATATCAAGCATCTTTTTTTAATCACAGTGGTATAAAATCAGAAATCAATTGCAAGAAGAAAACTGGAAAAAACACAATCATGTGGAGACTAAGCAACATTTTACTAAACAACCGATGTGCCAACGAAAAAATTAAAAAGAAGGAAGTTAAAAAAAAAAGAACACCTTAAGATAAATTAAAATGGAAACACAACATTCCCAACCTATGGAATACAACAAAAACAGTTCCAAAAAACATTTATAGTGAGGGGCGCCTGGGTGGCTCAGTTGGTTAAGCATCTGACTCTTGATTTCATCTCAGGTCGTGATCTCAGTGTCCTGGGATTGAGCCCCATGTCAGGTTCTGTGCTCAGTGGGGAGTCTGCTTGAGATTCTTTCTTTCTCCCTCTCCCTCTAGCCCTCCCCACACACTCTCTCTAAAGTAAATACATTTTTTTATTAAAGATTTTATTTATTTATTTGACAGAGACAGAGACAGACAGCGAGAGAAGGAACACAAGCAGGGGGAGTGGGAGAGGAAGCAGCAGGCTCCCAGTGGAGCAGGGAGCCCAATGTGGGGCTCGATCCCAGGACGCTGGGATCACGCCCTGAGCCAAAGGCAGACGCTTAACGACTGAGCCACCCAGGCGCCCCTAAAGTAAATACATTAATTTTAAAAAGTTTATAGTGATGCAGTCTTACCTCAAGAACCAAGAAAAAACCCAAATAAACACTCTAACTTTATAACTAAAGAAAATACAAAAAGAAGACCAAATAAAGCCCAGAGTTAGTAGAAGGAAGGAAATAATAAAGATTAGAGTGGAAATACATGAAATAGAGTTTTAAAAAACAATAGAAAAGTAAAACTCAAAGATGTTTCTTTGAAGAAATAATGAACCTCTAGCCAGACTCACCAAGAAAAAAAAAGAAAGACTGCCCAAAAAATAAAATCACAAAATGAAAGAGAAGTTAAAACTAACACCACAGGAATACAAAGGGTCATAAGAGAGTCCCATGGATAATTATATGCCAACAAATTGGAAAATCTTGAAGAAACAGATAAATTCTTAGAAACATACCACCTTCCAGGACTGAATCATGAAGAAATAGAAAATCTGAATAGACAATAATATTGTCAGTAATTAAAGAATTCCCCCAAATATAAAGGTCTAGGACCAGATGGCTTCACAGGTAAATTCTACCAAACATTTAAAGACTTAATACCTATTCTTCTCAAATTATTCCAAAGAATTAATAAGGAGGGAAAGCTTCAAAACTCATTTTGTGAGGCTAGCATTTTCCAGATACCAAAATCAGGCAAAGCCGAGAGATAAAGAAAATTAACAGGCCAATATCCCTGACAAACATCAATGAAAATCCGCTCAGCAAAATATCAGCAAACTGAATTAAATAATATGTTAAAGGATTGTACACCGTGATCAAATCAGATTTATTCCAGGATACAAAGATGATTCAACATTTGCAAATCAACCGAGGTGATAAACCACATTAATAAAACAAGGGATAAAATCATATGATCATCTTAATAGATGCAGAAAAAGCATTTGACAAAATTCAATATCCATTTATGATAAAAACTCTCAACCAAGTAGATATAGAAGGAACATACCTCAACATAATAATGACAAACTCATAGCTAACCTCATACTTAATGATGAAAACCTGAAAGCTTTTCCTCTAAGATAAGAAACAAGATAAGAATGTTCACTCTCACCACTTAAATGGCATCCAAATTGGAAAGGAAGAAGTAAAACATTTACTAATTGTAAATGATATGATATGATACTAATATATGCTAATATATAGAAAACTTTAAAGACTCCACCAAAAACCTATTAGAACTAACAAATGAATTCAGTAGAGTAGCAGGGTACAAATTTAGCATACAGAATGTGGATGTGTTTCTATACACTAATAATAAGCTGCCAGGAAGAGAAACTAAGGAAACACCCCATTTATGATTGCATCAAAAAGAATATGCATATGTACGTATACATATAAACATTAAGTGTTTGTAAAACAAGGACAATGTTAGCATTTATTCTGAGTTTGTTATAGAATTAAGGGTAAAAATATGTTTAAGTGCTTAAGACATCATTGGGCACATGTAACTGCCCTATAAACATTAACTTTTATTATTCACATATATTTCTATATTTATTAATAGACATATTCACTCCTATGTTCATTGCATTATTTACAATAACCAAGGAACAAAACAACCTAAATACCCATTGATAGATGAATGGATAAAGAAGATGTGGTATATATATACAATAAAATAATAGCTGTAGAGAAGAATACAATCTTGCCATTTGTGACTCTATCGATAGACCTGGATGACATTATGCAAGTGAAATAAGCCAGATGAAGGAAGACAAATACCATGTAATTTTATTTATATATGAAATCTAATAACAGTATTTGGAACCAATGAACTGAAATAGAAACAGATTCATTGATACAGGAAACAAAAAATTGATTATCAGTTGGGGAGGGGTGAACAAAACAGGTAAAGGGAAATAGGAGGTAGAAACTTCCACTTATAAAGTAAATATTATGGGAATGTACTGTATGGCATAGGGAATATAGTCAATAATTCGTAATAGTTTTGTATGGTGACAGATGGTAAGTAGGCTTATCATGGGAATCATTTCATAATGTATAAAAATATCAAATCACTATGAGATACACCTAAAACTAATAGAATATTGCACATCAATTATACTTCAATTCAAAAAATCCTCTATCATCCAGAGAAGTATCAATACATTTTTTTCTCCACAAACTTTTTGTTACAGTTTTATTTATTTATTTATTTATTTGGAGGGGAGGGGCTAGGGGAGAGGGAGGGAGAGTCCCAGGCAGACTCCACACTCAGCGGGGAGCCCAACATGGGGCTCAAACTCTCGACCCTGAGATCAGGACCTGAGCTAAAAACAAGAGTCAGAGGCTTACCCAACTGCGCCACCCAGGTGCCCCCTCCCCACAAACTTTTTGAAGTATGGAAAGCTGTTGAGTACCTGTAGAGATCTTTATTTATTGTAGAATATCTTAGAGTTTTTTGTTAGTGATCCTTGTGATTCTGTAAAGGGGCCTAAAGGTGCTACATTTTAAAACTTGTCTCTGGAACATTTTTAATATGAAGTATCTATTAATGATCCTAGTATAACACACACACCCACACACACACACACACACATCAATGCATCAAATTTAGTGAACACAACCAAAATTCCTCTTCATGTTACACTAAATATTCTCTGAGGACAAATCTGGTTTAAAAATACTGTAGTTAGGGCAACTGGGTGGCTCAGTTGGTTAAGTGTCCGACTCTTGATTTTGGCTCAGGTCATGCTCTCAGGGTCCTGAGATCAAGCCCCACATGGGGCTCCCAGCTCAGCAGGGAGTCTGCTTGACATTCTCTCTACCCCCCCTCCTCCCCTCCCCCTACTCTCTCTCCCTCCTACGCTCTCTCTCTCTCAAATAAATTTAAAATCCCTTAAAAAAATAAAAATACAGTAGTTATTGTTAAAATAACATCTCCATAAATAGACACGTTGAGCAAATAGAAATGAATAAAAAATGACTCTGGTCTCTTATCTTTGCCGCCTCAATTTTCTCTTCTGGAAAACAGGTATTGTATAATATATGATTGCATTTTCAATTCCAAGTTCAAGCACTACACATAAACATGAATTTGAAAGTGCCTTGGGGGGCGCCTGGGTGGCACAGCGGTTAAGTGCCTGCCTTCGGCTCAGGGCGTGATCCCGGCGTTATGGGATCGAGCCCCACATCAGGCTCCTCTGCTGGGAGCCTGCTCTTCCTCTCCCACTCTCCCTGCTTGTGTTCCCTCTCTCGCTGGCTGTCTCTATCTCTGTCAAATAAATAAATAAAATCTTTAAAAAAAAAAAAAAAAAGAAAGTGCCTTGGGCAATGCTGTTGGAAAAGCAACAGCCTGAAAGAAACAACGAGGCATCAGAGGAATGCCAAGACAATGACTATCAGAGAGGATACATGAAAAATGATGTCATCATCATGAAGTCAGTGAGGTTACAGATTCTAGATGAAAGCCAGTTCCATGACCACATGAAGAACGTAAGGAAACTTCAATATGATAATGGGAATTTCAGCACTGCTATATTGCACGACCTCAGGGGACACTATTTCCATAGAATATAATGTAAATGATGCCCTTTGCATTTGTACACATACTGGCTCTGAAGCTTTACATATACCAGATGGGATTTGCAGGGGGATTAGAAATGTTGCATCAGCTAAGTGTCCCGAGTAGCTGAGATGAGTACCAATGAGAACACAAGGCTGCAGGAGGTATGGCGGTTGGGTGGTGACAGGCTAGGTTAAAGACAGTTGGACTAGGGAGTTCAGAGAGACAGATGGAACTAAGCGATCATGGGCTTTTATATAATTTCGCTTTATTGGTGGGACCTTGACAACATTAAAACTCTGGATTCTGGTATAAGTCTTGATAAGAGAATGTCGGATGTGCAGGTGGTTACGGAATATGCGATGATCTCTATCCAGTAGAAAATAAGAAATGATCATTGATTTGGGGGTAGAGAAGGACCATGATCATACTGTTGTTTCAGACAAACTATTCTTTAACTGTAGGATGAGTTCCTTTGGAACAAAAGTGGATTACAGTGGCAGGTTATTTAAGAGGGTTGGAAATGAGATGTTTAGCATTTAAAAATGGTTTATATATATAAAAAAAAAAAGAACCAAAGATACTGAAATAAAAATCAATAGGATTTGATCACTTTGAAGTTCATTTCAAATTGGAGTGATTAGGAGAATGATAATGCTATCCACAGAAATGGAATTATGGTTTCTGGCATTGGGCATAGTAGAAAAATGCTTTAATATTGAGATCATACATTGGTAAAGACCTCTTTGTTGCAAATTTTAATTGTTCTAGTATCTCTACAATTTACTAAGTTATATTCAAAATCCTCATGAGGAAAAGAATGCCATGAGAATTTTTGTTTGCTAACTATTGTCATATAATCATATGTGTAACAAACTATTCAAAAACTTAGTGGCTGAAGAAACAACCATCTGGGTGCCTGGGTGGTTCAGTGGGTTAAGTGGCCAACTCTTGGTTTCTGCACAGGTCATGATCTTGGGGTCCTGGGATTAAGCCCCGCCTTGGGCTCTGTGCTCAACTCTGTGCTCTATCTCTCTCTGCCCACCACCCCCCTCTCCCAAATAAATAAATCTTTAAAGAAAAAACAACCACCTATTACTTTTCAAAAGCCTGTGAGTCAGCTGTGTTTCTACTAATCTGAGTTGGGCTCACCCGACCTCAGTTTGGCTCACTTGTGTGTCCATGGGCAGCTAGAGTCAGTTGGGACTGGCTAGGCTACTTGGACCTCCGCTGCAATGATTCCAATCTTGTCCACTTGCCTCTCACACCCTGTCACCAGGGTAGTCTGAGCATCTGCAGACCAAGGGAAGAAGTAAAGATGCAGAAGTATCTCTGAAACCTCTCAAGTGTGCTACTGTCTCATCAGCACAAGACACATAGCCAAGCCCAGCGTCAGTGTGGGAAGGCACTAGAAAGAACGTGGTAGAGGCATTGTTGAGGAGAACGCACTTCAAATAAAGGCTTGCAGAGTCCCTCCATGGTGTTGCTAAAGAAGATGTGGCATCAGTCAGTTGTCATTAAGATAACATAGCAGAGGGCCCTGGGATGGGCTTGATGATTTTTCTAGTGTACGATCCCAATCTTATCCTTGTAATTGGGAAAGCTGTTCTAGTTTTCTTGAGTTTCTTTCACTGACACCCACAAGTCAGTGCCATGGACAAACTGAAATGGCATGAAAATATTATCAGAAGTTTCCTCTGCTCATTGTTGCTACTTCAAGTTGTTTAGATGGTCTTCTGAACAAAGGAGAGTTCACACTCCCATCAAAGATTATCTTTACAGGAGTTGATGCGTGTATTTAAGATGTATTTTATTTATTTCAAATGGTCAGACTATTTTTCCCTAAAGATCTTTCTTCTTCTAACATTAAATAACTGGTGTGTAAACAATGTGTTATTTTAAACGTGTTGGCATTTTCATTTTAATCCTGATTTTTTTTCAGAGATCAATGTCATTTTTCATAGTGACCATCACTTTTTGGAAAAGACTTTACACAGAGTGTTCAGTTGTGGGATACCATGTGGACAAAATACAACATTCCATTCTGTATTTTTCAGTTTTCACTCAAATATTAGTTTCAAATGACCAAATATCCAACCTTCTACCAGGGCTTCCTCTGTGAATTGCAGGTCCATCAAGGTGTGAGAGATATGTTGACTTTCTAGGTTAGAAGAGCCTTCCAGAAGATGGGTAATATTACCTTTATTTCCTACCCACTCTCTTTTAGGTGTTGTTTAAGACATTGAATTGCTTTAAAATGTACGTTTAAATACTTTAAGTGGGCTTATGTCCTGAATGCAACTTTTTGAAAGTTCTCACTAGTGTTTAATTAAATAGAATCGTACTTATCTACCCTTTATGTTTTATCAAGAAATCCTATTACCTAGTCATTTTTCCTCAATGTTATTGCTTTGTTTCACCAATATATATGCATCAGTGTTGAAGACAAGAAAATTAAATTAATAATAATAGTAACAATAATAATACTTAGTAGTTATAGCAGTACAGTATTATATATGAAAATACTTATGAAAATTCTAACAAAGGGGTGTATATGAACTAATGGGGTAAAAAGGGCCGTCAACATCCCAACACCCAATTTTATTATTCTTTCTCTTTCCATGTGGTTTCCATCTGTTGCTTGTGAAAAATTTCACTGAGGTCCAGTTCACAGTAGGGCTAACTGAGCCTGACCTTCAACTGAGCATTTGGGTCTAAGGTGTAAGTCTTGGATCTGATTATGTCTCCAATCCTGGCCCAGTTCAGGAAATTAGAACCTGACCAGCTGTGTTTCCCAGTTCGTAGGTTGGAGGCTGTTACCTGGCTCTTTCTCATCCAGCTTGCTGTCTTTTACTTGGAAGTAGACACAGATGTATCCACTAAACCAGTTTTCCCCAATGTTCAATCATGATTTTGTCATATCAAGTACCACCTACATTATTTTTTTGCTCAACAGTTTGAGTGTGTGACATTGAGCCACTTTCTAAAACTTATAAATGTTATAGATAAAATGTGTGACTAATACATTGGAAAGTAGTTACTATTATCTTAACTAGAAAGTAGATAACCATAAAAAAATAGTGCGGTGAAATCAAAGAGAAGTTTCTTAATTTGAGCTATATGTTTTTTGGCAGGCCAAAGCTCTGAGCCTGAGGTCTCCAGATGTGAAAAAGGAAAACAAATGATCAAGTGTTTAAAAGATGCGCATCAGACGGAGCCTTCCTTCTGGATACAGCCAGAAAGATGCAAACATCTTTGAAAGGAGAATTGCTTTTTCCCCTAGTGCTTTGTCATTTGTTTAAGGTCTGATTGGACCACCATTTCTAATCCCTTTCTATAGCTGCAGTGTCTTCTTCCTACAGTTGCGGAAATACCATGTTAATCCAATTACAGCCCAAGAAGTCAACACTGGCTTCATTGAGCTGCTGATGCCTGGAGTCCTGCAGAGAAGGGAGGCATCCTGAAACGAAGCTTCTGTGCCTCCATGAACTCCTTTGCCACCCTATGCTCTCCAATCACAGATTCCAACGTCTTCTTTTCCTTCACTGTTTTTATTTAGAGCCCTCTCCGTGACCTTGTTCCAAGCCAAATGATATTCCTTTCTTTATGAACTAGTTCTGGACCCTGGCTCCTCATATGTTTAAGACCCTCTATAACCTAGTATATTCAATTCCTTGGTGACTAATTTAGCTCGGAGAGGTTAGGAACTGGTGCGGCTGAAACAATTGTGTACAGTGTCTGGTGATGAGTAAAGTGCAGATTAATTTGTGAGATAGAGCTCTTCCACCTTTTTCCCTTTGGCTTGAAGGTTTATTTAGAATTCATGAAGTTGTGTCTGTACTAAAAAGCTTTGAACCATTAAAGAGAATTATTTAACAAAATTTCTAAAAATGCCAGTGCAAATTGGTTTGTCTTGAATTTCTGGTGCTTTGTTATTTTGCCACCAAGAAAAAAAGCTTAAAAAAAAAAAAAAGCTTGAGGGAGAATATGAATGTAATAAATATTTCATTTTTGTAGCACATCGTGCATTGTTCTTAAGTTTCAGACCTTGCCAGCAGTCAACACAGTAGTAAATTTCAGCACCTGTGGACCTGTTTCAGTAATTTATGATTTCCATTAGATTTCCATTAGAGATGGGCAGAAACAGTTCAGGCAAGTTCATGCACCCCAGCCATGAGCATGGTTGGCCTGAGGGATTGTTTGCATGTGGGTATCTGACAGCCTGTGCCATCTTTGTTGTCTTTTGCTGTCATTGTTATCAGTTGGGGGCTGCTCAGAACCCAGGGAGAGGCTACAGACATGCGCCATTTAGGAATCCTCTGCCACCACAATCTGTGCTTGTTTTATTCATTCATTTAACAAATATTTAGGGAGCACTTGTTGAGCCCAGGGTCCTGAGATCCACAGATGACTAGGAGATGGCCCCTGATATCAAGGGGTTTCTATGGGAAGAACAATTCATTGAAAATAAATGCAATTAAAGATTGCGTCATAGTACCAAGCACAGCTAAACAAGTAGAGTGAATGGCCAGTGCAATAGAGACTTCTGGAAAGAACTCTTGGAAGAAATACCAAGTGAAAGGGTAGGAATAGCACTGAAGATAGGAGGAGGGCAGGATATTCCTGGAAGAAAACTGGTGTTGAACAAATACTCAGCCACAGGAAGCATCACGGGTCTGCACAAGAGGCAAAGGACTTCTGGGACGTGGATTGACAAGATAAGTCAGGAGCTCAGGGAGCTGTGAGCATTCCTAGAGAGCACTTGTGGGGTTGACTATAATGATAATAATATATTTAAACTATAATTATAATGGAATTTTTCTTTCATGAAGTTTTGTGGACTATACTTTTTCCCTAATCGGTTCAAACTATCTGTCAGCCTGGTAGTGAAAGAGAATTAGCATTGTTCAAGGAGTAATGAGAGGAAACAGAGAGTTCATGTTCCTTCTTTGACATCCAAAAGGGGGTTTTGTCTTCATAATGAAATGATGTACTTGAAATCCTGACTTTGTCAAAGGAGAAAATAAATGATGTTCCATTCTCTCCACCTTGAGCAAAGGGCAGCCTGACACTTGATCTTAGAATTTCAGTGGATGCTCAGAGAGGAAGAATTACAGGACATGGCAGAGGAAATGAAAGTCTTTAACCCATCAGTTCTGAGCCAGAGGACTGTGGGCAAAAGAAGGGAAAATAGAAAGTTAGGAAATGAGAGTACTCGTTCTTATTTCCCCACTGTGTTGAGGGAGGAAGGATGGGACTTTGATTTCAACACCTGTGTATGGGACATATTTGTATAGGAGCACTGCAGAAGAAGCCTACACTTTTTTTTTTTTTTTTTAGTTTTAGTAGACTCCTCATATGCAGCCACCCCCTACTTGATACAGAAATAATGGCAGGACGTGGTAAGAGTAAACAGGTAGGAAGCTGAACTTAGAGCAATGCTCCCATTCCTTCAGGGACTGTTCTTGGCATGAAAAAAGGCCAAGTTTGCAAGTGGTCCAGTAGAGGCCTGGGATCCAAGGAAAGAAGCCACAGCATGTGGGATTTTTGCAACAACAGGCAAAAGATTGAATTGAGTCTATAGACATCAGCACGTGTCTCTGAAAAGCTAAGCAGAGCAAATGTCCCCTGGCGCCCAAGTTAAGCAGTGGCCCAGACCAACCAGCCATTCAGGAGCCCAATGAAAATCCACAGGGCTTACCTTGACCTTCACTTTCCCCAGCCTTTGGCCACCCAGAGGTTACATAAGCCTGATTCCCCTTAACCCAATTTGGAAAGAGCATGAGAAAGGAAAGAAAATCTAAGACTGTGAACATTTTCCTTACATAACTGATCATGTGCCTAAAGGATTGTATAAATATTTGCATTGGGCTATGTTTGGCAGCTTGAACTAAATTTTGTTTATTTTCTGACTCTTCTCATCGAATCTAGGTTTATTAGGAAAGACAGTTTGATTATTTTAAAAATACTATGTTATATGTGTCTATCAACCTTGAGGTAACCTTTAATGAGTAAATATGCTACAGTTTGCTAAAATGCATAGCACAGCTTGATTTAATCTCCTTTTTATTCATAGTCTGATAAAGTCTAGGATCTTGGCCAAAAAAAAAAAATTCTAAAATGAAAAAACTCTTTTTGGCATGAAGATGTTCATTAAAGCATTATTTATAATGGAAAAAAAGTAACAACAGCTATATCTTTAACTATAGAAAATTATGCATACCATAGCCAAAACATAAAATTGAAGATTACATAGTTGTTAAAAGTCTCATGAAAAATTTTAATAGCTTTATAAAATTTGTAATTACATCAGTAATTTAAACATATAAGATAAAATGTACCTGGAAATAAGTTACTGCTCAATTAAAGAAAATTGCAGAACATTAGTAAGAAATACACCAAAATATCAAAAAAATTTATTGCCGAGCATAAGTTTATAATGTTTTTTACATTGAAGAATTAAAAAACACTTTATTGTATTATATAGTGCACATATGCTATTTTTGTCATTGGAAAACCTAAAACAACTTTACCTTATATAAACAAAAAGTGAAGAAGGAGGCAAGAGGAGGAGATACGGCATAAGAGAGATCAGAAGACTGGATCTTTTATCTCCATTCTTTGATAAATGTTGATAAATGGAAATCTAGCAGGTGGAAACACTTATCTCTGATAGATTGAAAGCTAGTCCCAGGAAGCTAAGACCCCTCACAGAATGTATGGATCCAGTAAAATTTAACTGATACTGTTAACCTACAATTTTTGCTGCCTTTCTGATGTCCTCTGGCTATTCTTCTAAAACTTTAATTTAGTATATATCTAAATCATTTATTTATATGTCTTAATGTGCCTTTCCCACCAGTCCTAGAAAAAGATAAAATTTCATCGATTTCTTTCAACTAACAATTGTCAGCCCTTCCATGAGTAAATAATAAAGGCATTATTGCTGTGGTTTTCAGTAGATTCGTGGTCCCCAGGAGCTCGGGTGTACATTAGACATCTGTTCTCCAGGATTTCCAAGTTGTGTCCTTGGGAGGAGATTAGTAAGCCCTCCAATGGTCAAATGACTTTGGGAAACTCAAGGTTACACAAAATTTCACAGGTCCCTTTATTGGAGGATTTCTCATAGTTGGTATCTTGCTCAGGCATAAATTTTTTAGGAGAAATTAAGCATATAGCATGTGCTAATTTTATTTGACCCAAAGATTTTCCCTAACCCTCAACAAAGGGAATTGAATTTAACCAACATTTTCTAGGACGTCCAAATACTGACAAGACTGCTGCTTCTATGAGAACATGGGTAAAATATACAGATAAGATACACAGCTCAGGTTTATCTCCAGTGGGAAGGGGAGAGAACTGAAAATTCCAGAGAACAGATACTTGAGAGAGGGAATAGATTATCTCAGAAGTCAGATTGAGGGATGGGGGTTAACCAAGAGGCTGGAGTTGTGCATGTTCCATGGCTCACAGAGGAATATGGGAGCAGGTGCAGCCACTTAATCCGCTTCTGCAATCTCCAGAGTTCCCCAGAGTCACCAGCCTTCCTTACATCATCTAGGCATCTGTATGAGAAAGAGCAACAAGATCTTGGTAGCAAGGTTTGGTAACGTCTAGAAATCTCCCAAGATGCATTGCATGCCTCAGAACTTTGGTACTGCCAAAGATGGGAGATCAGTTCCCCAGATCACAGCAGCTTCAAGTCTTCAAAGCTAACAGGCAACATTCATTACACCCTTTTCCGGTCCACTAAGCTGAGTCAATGGCAGATTCTGCTCTGGCATGGATTTTGTGACAGAATCCTGGTTCCAGCATTGACCATTTCTTTGAGAAAGTTCATCATCCCCTTTAAATGTTAATTTTATCATTTCTGAGATAAAAATATATCCACTTATGTGCCATAAGGTTATTCTGAGGATTAAATGATATGATATTTATAAAGTGCTCAGAGGATGTCCTGTCACTTTTCAAATGCTTAATAAACAGTAATTATTAGCATTGTCATTATCGTACTTAATACACAGTAGTTATTTATGCTGGTGTTGCTATTAATTCTATATATTTATAATACATTAAACCTGAGAGGGGAATTAGCTATTATCACAATATTGAACTGACCAGAAAACGTTTAAGTCACAGAGCTTTTGGCATGAGTACTCATTTTCTTCATATTCTATTTTGGCTTACGATTTCCTTAAACATATAATAAAATCATGCACAGCTACAAGCAGTGAGAATAAGGCACATGTTGGTAATTAAGTCCTCATTGGCTACAGAATGCAGACACCATTTGAATAACTTCTCATGGGTCATTGTTTTGACGTTGTCAAGAACCACTTATCGATTTCAGTTTCCAAATATGAAAGTTCAACTATGGCAACCCCTTGTCATGCAAAAGAAATGTTGACCCTACAAGTCATTCAGTGCTGTTCACCAGGATGGAAACACAGACATGAGCAGAACCCACCAAACACCTCCCTCATGAAGCTTTGTTTAACCACGTGTAACATAAACCAGCCCGTCATGAAAGTCAAGTGAACAGTCAAAATGTCTGCCAATGAGACTCTGTCATAAAGGTAACGTATGTTTCATCCTGACCAACTTCCCTGAATTTGCAGCCATTTTAGTCAAATGCTACTCTCAACTTTGGTGGTGAGATGACAGAGGGTGAGGGACTCCCTCACACTGCTTCTATTAAATTCAAACCTCCTACTGCTCACCACGACCAGTCATGATATTCTCCTTGTTTGTCCAGTTATCCTCCCTCTTTAAACATTCTAATGGACCAGCAGAGTCACTGTCCTGGAAGAATGCTCTGACAAGGCCATTCTGAGGCTTTTGAAATTTCAAAACCTCTTTGGTACTGGATATAGTAATCACGACTTGAATTTCCAGCCCCAGTCTCTCCTCCTTCCATGCCCTGTGCTCCAGCCCAACTGAATTCCTTCTCTTTGTGTAAACATTCTGGGCTTCCTCCTTACACTCAGGCCTGAAGTGCCTTTCGTCTCCATGTGAGCAAATCCTAACTGTCTCTCCAGGCTCAGGACAAATGTACTCCCTAACGCCTTCCCTGTCAACAATAATTTATACCCCCTTGACTTCACCTGGCTAGGTACCCCTTACGCACTTACAGCTTTGGAGATTCTCTCTCTCTCTCTCTCTCTCTCTCTCTCTCTCTCTCACACACACACACACACACACTTTAGTATTTATGATACTAATGACAAGAGTTGCATATTTTCTATCATCAGGGCAAGAAGGCGATTGAAATTATACGATGTTTGTGTGTTTCTCTGTTATGAAACAAACACCCAAATGAGATGGGCTCATAGAGTCTTGTAGTTCTATGACTCGATTGGCTCTAATTTTTCTATTTTGGATCAGTTGTGGTCTTTTATCCATAAGGATATTTATATGGCTTATGCTCCTCCCCCAAAGCCCTTAGTAAACCTATTCCATGCATTTGTACTTTCGTACATAGGGATGGGTAAAGAGAAAATACCCCCGTTTCACCTGTTTCACTGTATCTTACAAAGATGTTCAGCAATAATGTATGGCTTCCTTTGTTTTTGGTTTTTTAAAGCTTTCTACCACCTTCTATATATACAAACATGAGAGTAGTGCGGGGATAATGTCAGGCCTATCATATTCTTGAGAACAAAAACTCCTGCTATCACAGCAAGTCGTGAGCCGCTGTATTTAAGCGCAAACATTCTGCTCCTCTCACGCTCCACTTGGGAAGCTTTCCAGAATCTATCATTTAGACTTTGGGCCATCCCAGGGGGCATGCGTGTTGCTGTCACAATGTCTTACTACAAATGCATTTTACGGTGATTTTCAACAACCTGAACAGGGACATTTTCACAGTAGGATTTCCATCCAGCACCTCGTCCAGAAGGTCTGTATGGCTGGAGTTTAAAGCAGTGTTTAGCTACGAAGGCAGAGAATTTAGGGAGGTGCGGGAGTGAGAGCTACAACTTTCCAAAGGTATGACTCACGTCAGATAAAGAATGAGGTGCAGGAGGTGTGCTGGTGTGTTTCTTCCTACAAGTTTTAAGGGATTTATTGAGGTTTCTTCCCAACGAATTCCTGTGCCACAAAATTGGAGAATAAAACAAGAAATTGATATTCCATATAGTTCCTCACATAAATGAAAGAACAAGAAGTAATCAATGATAGATACATAGATAGATAGATAGATAGATAGATAGATAGATAGATAGATGATAGATAGATAAACTTAAAGCACATTATTTGATGACTATTTCAAATACACATAATTTAGTTTGAGGATGTTGCTTTTGGCAATATCAACGTATCTATAAGGTATGCGTGTTCCTATATTCTTAAGTAGGAAAATATTAATTAATTGATTAATTTTACAAACATTTATGTGTTGCCAGGTACATTAAAAAAAATCCCTAGTACTCGGAGATTTGCAATTAAAATGATCAATTAGACACAGGTCTTCTCTTAGAAACCTGGATCTGAGTTTTGCTATGAGTGTTCTCAGTTTGGGTTGGTCCATGTTGGAGAGGGTTTTGAACCAGCACCTGCTGTGCGTACCAGGGTTCTAATTCATAATTCTGAGCCTGTCCATTTCGATTCCCTGCCTTCTGGCTGCTCCACTCCACCCCAACCTGCTAGCTCTTTGTTGACTCTCTTATATTGTTTACTTCTTTATTTACCCCTTCCTCCCTTCCTCAGGTTAAAACCCCATTTGAAGGCTGGAAAACAGACTCAAACAGACTTTTATTTTATGCTATGCTTTCCTTCTCCCTCCATCCAATTGCAACTACTAGAACTTTCTCTTGTGTATTTAATCAAATACCAAGTGTGTCTACAGCACCAATTCAGATTTAGATATCATTTTATCCAGGAAGTAATTTGGGAATACTTACAGAAATTTGGAATTTTTATGCCTTCGAGGCAGTTAAATGCAAACTGAGAGAGATTTGCCCAGTGCAACATTTAAAGGAGAAGAGATTATTACAACTCATGTTTTCATTATATGTTCATTAAGACACCCGATCAGTACTAAACAAGGCTCAAAGGAACCTTAAAATTAATATCTTTAAAACTACATCTCTGATCTTCTTTCCCACCATTCTCTTTCTGAACTTGGTTCTCTCCCCATCCGGTTGCCCACACCATACAAGTAGGAGTACTAATCCGGACTGCTGCTTCTCCGACTCCCCACGTCTGTTTCATTGCTGAGACCTCTCTCCGAATTCATACTCTTTTTATCCATTTTGAGACTAGCCCATCCACACTTCTTCAGTCCATGCAAACACCTCTTCCTTGCACTTGCTTTTGCCTTCTGCCAATCCATTTTCCACAATGCAAACGTGGTATTTTTTTCATTTTGTTTGTTTATTACTGGAGTATAATTAACATAGCGTTCTATTAGTTTCAGGTGTACAATGTAATGATTCAACATTTCTGTACATTATTCAGTGCTCCTCACAGTAAGTGTGCTCTTAATTTCCTTTATCCATTTCACCCCTCTCCCCCTTCTACCTCCGCTCTGGCGACCACCAATTTGCTCTCTGTGTGTAAGAGTCTGTTTTTTTGTTTGTCAGTTTTTTCTCTTTGTTCATTTGCTTTGTTTCTTGAATTCCACGAAAGAATGAAATCATATGGCATTTGTCTTTCTCTGTCTGACTTATTTCACTTAGCATTATACCCTGTAGGCCCATCCAAATTGTTGCAGATGGCAAGATCTCATTCTTTTTTTATGACTGAGTAATATTCCGTATTCCATCTTCTTTATCCATTCAGTGATCAATGGACACTTGGGTTGCTTCCATATCTTCACTGTTGTAAACAATGCTGCAATAAACAGATGGGGGCATAAATCTTTTTGAATTAGTGTTTTGGTTTTCTTCGGGTAAATACCCAGTAGTGGGATTACTGGATCATCTGGCAATTCTTTTTTTAATTTTTTGAGGAGGCTCCATCCTGTTTCCTGTAGTGGCTGCACCCATGTGCATTCCCACCAACTGTGCATGACGGTTCCTTTTTCCCCGCACCCCAATATTTTTGAAATGCAAATCTGATCACTTAAACTCTTCAAGACTCTCTTCAATAAAGATACAATTCCTTAACATGAATTCTATGAGCCTGCTTGAGCTTCCCCTACCCATCTTTCTCCTTCTCCAACATCAACTGGTTTCTCCACTTAGCCTGGCTCTCTTTCAAATCTTACTAAGCCTGCTTGCTTTGTCCAGGACCTTAGTACATGCTGTTCTACCTGGAGTACTTCCCATTCCTCCTTTTGTCTAGAGAGTTCCTTCTCATTCACCAGATCTCAGATTAACCACTGCTCTTGCAATGCCTCCTTCCCCGACTGCCGAGGCTGCCCACAGCTATTACCGACCCTCAATGCACCACGTTCGTCCCTTCACAGCTAGCAACGGAGTTGCAATTTTATATTCAGTTTATTTCATTTAACATGCTTTATTACTGAAATCTAAACTCTGTTAATACATGTTTGTTGAATGAGTAAACAAAGGGACTACAATAAAATCGATCTCTGTACTACTGGCATTGGAGGCTAATCTAACATATGGGGTATCCGAATATGCGCTGTCTTAAACGAGATAGAAACTTATGTTTTCCTCCCCAAATAGTCTCCATAGCAGCAGTCCACGGCCGGAGGGGTGGCGGCTTTGCTCCAAAAGGCCCGATCTTATTTCTCTGCCATCTCCCCAGGTTGTCCTCGTGATTATGATTGAAGCTTGGATGCCTGCCAAGTCCTTGTATCCTGTTTGATGAGGAATCTGTTGAAGTCTTTAGCCCATCCTCCAACTGAATTGATTTCTTACTACTGACCTCAGAGAGTTGTTTATTTATTCTGGAAACAAGTTACTTGTCTGATATTGCAAATATTGTCTCCCAGTATGTGGTTTATCTT
The DNA here is from genome assembly GCF_024610735.1 of Ursus americanus. Classification (NCBI taxonomy): domain Eukaryota; kingdom Metazoa; phylum Chordata; class Mammalia; order Carnivora; family Ursidae; genus Ursus; species Ursus americanus. The sequence continues at coordinate 15,043,212 of NC_142154.1, forward strand.
TTTGTTCTCTTAAGAATGTCATTTGTACAACAAAAGTTTTAAATTTCAGTATTGTCCCATTTAACAGTTTTATAATTTTAAGGATTCTGTTTCAGATGGCATGTGTAAGAATCTGTCACCTACGCCTCAGTCACAAAGATTTTCTCTTGTTTTCTTCTGAAAGCTTTGTACTTTTACATTTTAAGCTCAGATCTATGATACCTTTTGAAGAAGTCGTGGTATATGGTGTGAGGTGCAGTTCCAGGTTAATTTGTTTGCCAGTGGATGTCCATTTTCTCTAAGACTGCTGCTGAAGACTGCTTTCTACATTGAATTGATTTTGCAACTTTGTAAAAAATCAGAAGGCTGTCTCTATGTAGTTCTATTTTTAGCTTTCTATTCTTTTCTGTCCATTGATCTACCTGTCTCTCCTTTCACTAATACCACTCTCTTGACTGCCGGAGATACACAGAAAGTCTTAAACATAGGTATTCTTTTTTTCCCCCCAAATTTGTTTATTCTAATTTCTTTGTCTTTCATATATATTTCAGAATCAGTTTCACAATATCTACAAAAAATCATTCTTTGATTTAGGAATTGCATTAAAATGATTTGGGGAGAATTGACATTATACTATACTGAATCTTCAAAACCATGAATATCATATGTCTCTCAATTTATTTAGATTTCCCTTTATTTCTTTCATAAGCATTTGTCATTTTCAGCATATAGATACTGTTCATGTTTTTTAGATTTATAGCAAAGGATTTCATTATTTTTGGAGCTATTATAGAATGTATGCTATTTTTCTAGTTTTATGCCTACATATTTATTGTTAGTATATAGAAATAAAGTTGATTTTTGTGTGTTGATCTTGTATCCTATGATCTTGCTGAACTTCCTTATTAGTTTTAAGGAGTTTTTTTTTTTTGCAAGATTCTTTGTGACTTTCTACATAGAAAATCATGTCACCTTGAAGAAGAGATCGGTTTTATTTTTTTTCATTCTAATCTCTATGTCTTTAATTTTCTTTCCTTTTTTTTCTTGCACCTGCTAAGATTCTTAGTATATGAAATAGGAGTAGTGAGAGTAAACATCCTTGCCTTACTCCTGATCTGGGAAGAATGGGGGCAGTCCATTTTTCATTATCAAGTACAATATTAGCTATACACTTTTAAAATTCTCTTTGTGAAGCTTAGATAGTTCCCTCACAATGTGTGAGTCTTTTTATCCTATATGGTGGTTGAATTTTGTCCAGCGCTTTCTTTGCATTAATCAAGATGGTTATATGATTTTTCTTCTCTAAACTGTTAATATGGTTGTATATGCTGATAGATTTTCAAATGCTGAATCAGTCTTCCATTTCTGAAACAAACATCTCTTGGTTACTGTGCATTATTCTTTTTATATATTGTTAATCCAATTTGTTCAGATTTCATTTTGGATTTTGTGTCTGTATTTATATGGAATATTGGTTAATGTTTTTCTTTTGCATTGTCTTTGGTTTCCATACTAAGTAAATTCTGGACCCATAAATTGAGTTATTGCTTCTATTTCCTGGAGGACATTGTGGAGAATTCATATTGTTTCTTCTTTAAATATTTGCTTGCATATTATAAGTGAAATCATCTAGACCAGAAAGTTTCTCACTTAGGTTTCTAATAATAAATTCAATGTCTTCATTAGTCAGGAGTATTCAGTTTATCTACTTTACCTTGGATGAATTATGATAATTTGTGGTTTTCCAGGAATCTGTCCATTTTAAATAATTTCTTTCATTTATGTGGATAGAAGGGGTTTTTTTATTCTCTTATTATTCTGCTAATATCTTAGCTTCTGTCATGATAACCTATTTTTTGTTTTTGATATTTGTGATTGAGTATTCTCTTTCTCCTTGGACATTTTTGGTAAAATAATATGAATATCTTATGGATCTATGAAAAGTACCAGCTTTTGGTTGATGCATTTTCTCTATTGTTTTTCTGTTTAAATTCTACTGATTTCTACTGTAAGCTTATTTCTTTCCTTCTACTTGTTTGGGATTTTTTTTAAATCATTTTTTTTTTCACTTCTTGAGGTAGAAGTTTAAATTATTGGTTTGAGGCATTTTTTCTGTGTTAACATAGGCAGTTTATACTAAAAATTTCCCTCAAAGCACAGCTTTCACTGCATCACATGGCTTTTGACATCTGTATTTTTCATTTCCATTCTATTAAGTGTGTGTGTGTGTGTGTGTACTTTTAAGTTTTTTTGTGAAATAGTTATAGGCTCACAGTAAGTTGCAAAAATAATACAAAGAGATCCTTGAGCCCTTCTTCCATCTTTGCCTAATGGTGGTATCTTTTTTAACACCCATTCCTGGTATAATATCAAAACAGGAAATTTACATTGGTGCAATACTGTCGACTATACTGCAGATCTTATTCTGTTTTCATGAGTATTTACGTGTGTGTGTGTGTGTGTAGTTCTATGTAATTTGAACACATGTATGTTTAATATTTTTTTTCTGATTTTTCTTAAGGCTTTTTTCTTGGCCCATGAATTACTCAAAAGTGTGTTGATTAATTCCTTTGTATTTGGACACTTTCCTGTTTTCTTTTTTCTTTAATTGATTTCCAGTTTAATGTCATTATAGTCAGAGAACGTATTTTATATGATTTTAGTTCTTTTATTTTTTTTTAAAGATTTTATGTATTTATTGGACAGAGAGAGACACAGAGAGAGGGACAACACCAGCAGGGAGAGTGGGAGAGGGAGAAGTAGGCTTCCTGTTGAGCAGGGAGCCCGATGTGGGCTCGATCCCAGGACCCTGGGATCATGACCTGAGCCGAAGGCAGATGCTTAACAACTGAGCCACCCAGGAGCCCCATGATTTTAGTTCTTTTTAATATAATGCAATTTTCTTATGTGCCATATATGGCCTATCTTTATTACTACTTCATGTAGACTTGAAAAATAACATGTACTCCTCAAAACTGTTAAGATCATCCCAAATGTCTGAGAAACCATCACAACTTAGAGTAGGCACCAAAGGCATTCTCTCTGTATGTAGCATAGTATTCGAGCTGGGATAGAAAAGGGTTATTGGGGGGGGAACCCTGATATAATCTGAATAAATTATACACTTTAGTTGATAATAATGTATCAATATTATTTCATTATTTGTGACAAATATATCAGTACTAGAAGATATTAATAATAGAAGAAAATGAGCGCGGGTTACATGGAAACGCCACAGTATCATTGCAAGTTCTCTGTGAATATAAAACCATTATAAGATAAAAATGTACTTAAATATCTTTTAAAATGAAAAAGTACTGCTAAATGAGAGAATATTTATTAGATTATTCTCCCGTGTTCCTTCAAAGGGAAGACATAGGAACAATAGACAGATACTAAAAGGAAGTACATTTTAGTTCTGTGCAAGAACTTCTTTTCAAATAATTCGAGCTGTCTTCTGGGCTGATTTAGCAGTGGAGGTAATCAAGTTGTAGTTGGAAGAACATTTGCTAGAGATTTGGAAGAGTAGCTTAAACTAGAAGGGGTAAGCTGGATAATAATAAAGATAATATTTATTGAACAATGTCACGTTCGATATTATTATATAATATTCATTCATATAATAATGTTCATTATCTAATCCTCCTAACACTTCCACTTACAGACAAGGAAGCTGAGTTCCTACAAATGCCAGGGACTTGCCTGAGGCTACCAAGAAAGTACACAGCTAGGATAGAAACCATTGCTGTCTCAATCCAAAGTCCATGGCCTTTCGACTCCTAGCATGTCTTCTCGGCTGAGTTTCCAAGATGTGACAAGAAGAAAGGTTGATTCAAGAACAAAGAATTTCATGGAAAGATAAAATGACAAAGAGGCAGTCTAAAGAGTTGAGAAGATACTCAGGACCAGGGAAGAACCTAGGCAAGTGACTTGTGATGGATTCCGTTAAGTGTAGAGCAAAAGAAAAACAATATTCCTGTGAAGGTATTAATCCACTTTAAGTAGTTTTGTTTTGCCCTCTGTCACTAAATATCACTAGTTGGCAGGAGATACAGACATTTAATCAAATAAAATACATCGGACTTCAATCCATATTTTTCATAGTATGGGCATCATCATGTGTGTTTAATGAACATTACAGGACACTCTGTCCCAGCAACAAGCAAAAATAAGGCTCACATTGGAGGCATTTCATGCTGTGAAGACTGGTATTTAGCACCAGGGGGAAAGAGAATGGGTCGTGGTCAACTAATTTTATGGGAAAAAAATATACACGATAGACTTCATAAGATTTTACAGTGTCTATGTTGCCTTTGAGAAAATCGCCCAGGGCTTATGGAACACACTTATCTTAATCTCCCCTCCCACCATGTTCTCCTGCAATTAATCAGTAAGCAGAAAAGAAATAGTCAGAATTACCAGCATTACCGACTTAGACATGTGAGCATTTCTTTTGTAAAGGGTCAGTTGTTCTCAGAGTCTTCAAGTCTGTTCTGGGTGACTGTGGGCTATTGATCTCCCTATTGTGGAATGTGTCCTAGTTGAAGGTTAGCCAGGGATGCTCACAATGGTCTTTCTGCAGGCTAGCTGCCTTCCTCTGTTCATGATGAAACTGTTTAATTCCTAAAGCTTTGATGCTTAAACTGCTTCTGACCTATTGTGAGCACTTCAAAGGGGAAAATTAGCTGCCTAGAAAAATATAATGACCTAAATCCAGTAATTTGGGACATACATGTTATAGTCTGTTGAACTCATGTTGACTATTTATACTGTTTCTTTTGGGAACAGATTGTCTTGGAGGCCCATAATTGGAGAAAGGTGCTAATTTGAAGAGTTTGGAAATGACTAGGTATTGATCCCTCATTTAAGTGTCATTCCTCTTAGGGTCCCCGCTCAGAAGCAAAATGTTAGAAGCGGTGCATAAAGGTTGTTTCTCTGCATTTGGCCTTTATTATTGGCATTTGCTAAAGTGAAATGACACTCATGATAACATACAAAGCTACATCTGTGCACTTTTTGGTTTTTTTTCTGTTTTGATTTATTTTTGTTTTTTCCTTTTCTATAATTAATAAATTGAAAGTACAGAGTTCCACATACCCCCTGTCTCCACATGTGCGCAATGTCCCACACTACAGTGATGCATTTGTTACAATTGGTGAATCTACACTGACACATCATTATCACCCAAAGTCCATAGTGTACATTAGGGTTCAATCTTGGTGTCACACATTCTATGGATTTTAACAAATGTGTAATAACGTGTTCTCAGCATTAGAACATCCTACATAATAGTTTAACTGCCCTAAAAATCCTCTGTGCTCTACCTTTTCATCCCTCTTTCCTCCGTAATATCTGTAGTAATATGTATTTAATTTTGTTGTTTTAATTTGTAATGCCCTGATGATATACGAGACTATTTTTTATATGCTTATATTCCTTATGTGTATCTTGTTTGGTGAGATGTTTATTCAAGACTATTGCCCATTTTTTAATCAGTTGTTCATTTTCTTATTGTCAAGTTTTAGGAGTTCTTTGTATTTTGAGTAAGAGTCCTTTATCAGATGTTACTTTGGCAAATATTTCTCCCAGTCTATTATCTGTTTTCTCATTCTCTTGACTTCTTTTACACAAAGCAGAATTTTTTTGTTTTAATAAAGTCCAGATTATAAATTATTGCTTCCATGAAATTGTGCTTTTGGTGCTGTATCTAAAAGCCATGGTCATACTCAAGGCCATTTTGATTTCTTCCTGTGTTATCTTACAGGAGTTTTATAGTTTTCCATTTTATATTTAGGTGTATGGTTAATTTTGAGTTAATTCTTGTAAGGGGTGTAATATCTGCATCTTGTTTTTTTGTTGTTATTGTTTTTTGGTGTGTGGATGTCCAGTTGTTCCACTACCATTTGTTAAAAGATTATTTATGCTCCACTGTATTGCTTTTGTTCCTTTTTAATGATCTATTGACTATATTTATGTGGGCCTATTTCTGGGCTCTCTATTTTGTTCTGTTAATCTATTTGTCCATTCTTTTGCCAATACCACACTATCTTCTTTACTGTATCTTCTTTACTATAGTGTATAGTAAGTCTTGAAGTTAGATTCTGCCAATTCTCCAACTTTTTTTTTTTTTCTCCTTCAATACTGATATGGTACTCTGGGTCTTTGTCTCTCCTTATTAACTTTAGAATCAGTTTATTGAAATCCACAAAATAAATTGCTGGGATTTTGATTTTGATTGTGTTGCTAGATCATGTTGGAAAGAACTGACATACTGACAATATTGAATCTTCCTGTACATGGACATGGGCTATCTCTCCATTTCTTTGTTTCTTTGATTTCATTCATCAGAGTTTTATAGTTTTCCTCAAATAGATTTTGCACAAATTTTGTAAGAATTATACCTAAGTATTTCATTTTCAGGGGTTCTAATGTAAGTGATAATGTGTTTTAATTTTAAATTCCACTTGTTCATTGATGACATATAGGAAAATGGTTAATATTATAAATTAGCCTTGGCTCCTTCAACCATGTGATAATCATTCATTAGTTTCAGGTGGGATTTTTTTGTCAATTCTTTCAGATTTTCTACATAGATAAGTCATCTGTGAACAAAGACAGTTTTACTTCTTCCTTCCTAAAATGTATACATTTTATTTACTTTTCTTATCTTATTGTATTAGATAGAACTTCTAGTATGATATTGAAAAGCAGTGGTGGGAGGGGACACCATTGTCTTTATCCTTAGCAGAAAAGATTCAAGTTTCTTGTCATTAAGTATGATGTTAATGGGACATTTTCTGTAGATGTTCTTTATTAAGTTAAGGAAGTTCTCCTCTATTCTGAAGGTGATGAAAGTTTTTATCATGAATGAGTGTTGGATTTTACCACTTTTTCTGCATCTACCAATATGATCATGGAATTTTCCTTTAGCCTGCCAATGTGAAGGCTTACATTAATTGATTCTCAAATATTGAATCAACTTTTCATACCTGAGATAAATCCCACTTGATCATACTGTATAATTCTTTACATATATTGTAGGATTTGGTTTGCTAAATTTTGTTGAGGATTTTTACATCTATGTTCATGAGAGATGTTGATCTTTAATTTTCTTGTCATGTCCTTGTATGATTTTCATTTTAGGAGAATGCTAGCCTTGTAGAATGAGTTAGGAAATAGTTCCTCTGCTTCCACATTCTGGAAAAGATTGTAGAGAATGAGTATAACTTTTTCCTTAAATGTTTGATAGAATTCACCAGTGAACACATCTGGGCCTGTTGTTTGTTTGTTTGTTTGTTTTGTTTGTTTTATTTGTTTTTTAAGGCTATTAGTTATTCATTTAATTTCTTTAATTTATACCACCTATTTAGATTATTTATTTTTTCTTGTTAGAGTTTTGACAGATTGTGCTTTTTGATGAATTGGCCCATTTCCTCTAGGTTATCAAATTTGTGGCACTGAATTGTTCGTTGTATTCCTTTACTGTCCTTTTAATGTCCATGGGACCTGTCCTGACATCCCATCTTTCATTTTTGATATTGGTGAAATATGACATCCTTTTTTTCCTCTTAACTAGCCTGGCTAGAGGCTTATTGATTTTATTGGTCACTTCAAGGAACCAGTTTTAGTTTTGTTGATTTTCTCTATTAATTTCTTATTTTCAGTTGTATTGATTTCTACTCCATTCTTATTTCTTTTTTTCTGTTTACTTTGGACTTAATTTGCTTTCCATTTATTCATTTCCTAATGTAGAAGCTTAGACTATTGATCTTAGATTATTCATCTTTTCTAATACATACATTCAGTGCTATGTCCCATTCTAAGCACGGATTTTGTTGCATTCCACAAATTTTGATAAGTTTTATTTTCATTTTGCCCAAAATACTTTAAATTTCTCTTGTGATTCCTTATTTTTTTTTTTAACCATGTGCTATTTAAAGGTGCTTTGGTTAATCTTAAATATTTGGGGAGTTTTCAGCTGTCTTTCTGTTATTGATTTTTAGTTTAATTCCATTATGGTCTGGAAGCAGACATGTGATTTCTATCCTTTCAAACGAGTTAAGGTGTATTTTATGACCCAGAATGTTGTGGATCTTGGCAAATGTTCTATATGAGCTTGAAAAGAATGTGTAATGTACTGCTGTTGGATGAATAATCTATAGGTGTCAATTATATCCAATTGATTGCCTATACCATTGAGTTCAACTATGTCCTTCCTGATTTTCTGCCTACTGGGTATTTCCCTTCTGATAGAAGGATGTTAAAGACTCCAACTATAATGGTAGATTCATCTACTTCTCCTTACAGTTTTTGCCTTATATATTTTGATAATCTGTTGTTAGGGGCATGCACATTAAGGATTATTAATTCTTCCTGGAGTATTGGCCCCTTTATCATTTTGTTTAATCTCTGATAACTTATTTGCTCTGAAGTTTGCAATGTCTGAAATTAATATAGCTAGTCTCACTTTATTTTACTGTGAGCCTGGTATACCTTTCTCTGTCTCTGTAATCTGTGTATATTTAAGGTGAGTTTCTTTTGTATCTTTTTTCTTAAGATTTTATTTATTTATTTATTTGAGAGAGAAAGAAGACAGAGAGAGATGATGAGCAGGGGGAAAGGGTAGAAGCAGAAGTAGATTCCCCACTGAGCAAGGAGCCTGATGCGGGACTCAACCCCAGGACCCTGGGATCATGACCTGAGCTGAAGGCAGAGGCTTAACCAACTGAGGAACCCAGGCATCCTAAGGTGAGTTTCTTGTAGATTAATATACAAGGGTATTATTTTCTGATCCACTCTTATAATCTTTTTCTTTTAATTGGTCTATTTAGACCATTAACATTTAAAGTGACTAACATAGTTGGATTAATATTTACCATATTTGTTACTATTTTCTATTTGTTTTAGTCCTCTGCTTCTGATTTTATTTTCCATACATGTTTTGCTTTTTGTAGTTTTAATTGAGCATTTTTAATAATTCCATTTTCTTTTCTTTCTTAACTTATCAATTATACATCTTTTTTTTTTTTACCTTTTTTTAATGGTTGCCCTAGAGTTTGCAATAAACAGTTACAAGTAATCCCAGTCCACTTTTAAATAACACTATACTGTTTCACAGGTAATACAAATGTTTTATAAAAACAAAGTATTCCTAATTCCTCCCTCCTGTCCCTTGTATCATTGTTGTATTTCATATATATATTTCATATATATATGCACATATATAAAAGTATAAGTATACAAAAATATATTGTTGCCATTATTGTTTTGAATAAGGTTTTATGTTAAATCACTCAGAATAATAAGTTTTAACTTTACTTTCACTTATTCATTTTCTATTGCTCTTCCTTCTTTATGTAGATTCAGGTTTCAGACTCATATCATTTTCCTTCTATCTGTAGAATTTCTTTTAACATTTCTTGCAATGCACTATTACAGGCAAAAAAAAAAAATTCTTCTCAAATTTAGTTTTTCTGAAAACAATTCTTTATCTTTCCTTCACTTTCAAAGGATAATTTCTCAGGGTACAGAATTCTAGGTTGGTGGTTTTACTTTACCAACATTTTAAATATTTCACCTTATTACCTTCTTGCTAACATGGATGTAGTTTAAAATTTGGGTGTAATTGTTATCTTTGCTCCTATATAGATAAGATATTTATTCCCACTCTGGATTCTTTCAATATTTTTTCTTTATCTCTGATCTTACATAGTTAGAATACAGTATGCGTTTAAGTGTAAATTTTTGGAGATTTATCCTACTTAGCATTCCATGAGTTTCCTTGACCTGTGGTTTGGTGTTTGGCATTAATTTGGGGAATTTTTTGGTCAATAATTATTGTTTCAAATGCATATGGTAAAACTTTTGAAGTTGTCCCACAGTTGTTTAATTTTGTTTTTTAAGATTTATTTATTTATTTTAGAGAGAGAGTGTGGCAGAGTGGGGCAGGGGGAGAGGGAGAGAGTCTCAAGCAGACTCCATGCTGAATGTGAAGTACAACGGGAGGAGTGGGGCTCAATCACGTGACCCTGAGATCATGACCTGAGCTGAAACCAAGAGTTGGACACTTAACTGATTGTGTCACCTGGGCATTTATTTTATTTTATTTTATTTTATTTTATTTTATTTTATTTTATTTTATTTTATTTTATTTTATTTTTTTAGATCTTTTTTCTTTGCTTTTTAGTTTTGGAACTTCCTATTATCATATCTGCAAGTTTAAAGACTCTTTCCTCAGCTATGTTTAGTCTACTAATGAAGCCATCAAAGATGTTATCCATTTCTATTACAGATTTTTATACATTGTATTTCATTTTAATTCTTCCTTAGACTTTCCATCTCTCTGCTTGTATTATCCATATTTTCTTGCATGTTGTCCACTTTTTCCATTAAATACCTAAACATATTAATCAGTTTCTTTAAATGGCTGACCTGATCATTCCAACATTCCTGTCATATCTGATGCTTGTTCAGTCTCTTTAGATGGTGTTTTTTTCTCTTTTATTGTGTTTTGCTATTTTTTGTTGAAAGGTGGTCATTATGTATCACATGAAATGAACTGCACTAAATAGGCCTTCAGGAATACAGTGGTAAGGTGTGGGGGGAGGGGAAGCATCCTACTGTTCTGTAATTAGGTCTCAGACTTTTGGTGAGCTTGTGCTCCTGGATCGTGAACTTCAATAGTGCTTTTCAGTTTTTTTCCTCTCCTTATGTGGGACAGAAAGCTTAGAGGGGTTGGACTTATGTATTTCTCTTACCCCACAGGAGGGCTAGAGAAAGCTGTTGTTACTATCTGTTTTCTTCCATGTGGAAGGCTAGTGCTGACTTGGGTTGAGTATTTCAATTCCCCCAGATATGTTAGACTCTGATAAAACCCCAGCAGGTTAGCTCTACTCGAATAGTTTCTTCTGAAGCTAAGCCTTATTAAGAACAGAATGTTCTGGTATATTTCAAAATGGTTCTGTTTCCCCTCCACCTAATTGAAGCACAAGGGGATTTTTCTCTGATTTTTGCCGTGAGGACCTGGTCGAGCTCCTAGGAGTAAGATTGACAAAAGTGTGGTGGTTCTCTTTGACTGGGCCCCTAGAAGTTTTTAACTCTCACACTTGTCCACAATAAGACACCAGCAATTACTCAATTGTAGTTTAGATATTCCTGTGACAGAACTTACACCTGCAAGGGTTTCTGCTCTGGTAAGTCATGATTTTTTTAAAGATTATTTACTTATTTGTGAGACAGAGAGTGAGTGAGAGAGAGAGCACAAGCTGGAGGAGGGGCAGAGGGAGAGGAAGCGGGAGAAACAGGCTTCCCACTGAGCAGAGAGCCCAATGCGGGGCTTGATCCCAGGACCCTGGAGTCATGACCTGAGGTGAAGGCAGTCGCTTGACCAACTGAGCTACCCAGACACCCTTAAGTCATGATTTTTTGCATCTGCCTGTCTGTCTTACAATTTGTGAGTCAGTGGTTTGTCCTGTGACCTCATTTCTCTGATGGTTTTAAGAATTGTTCATTTTTCAATTTGTTTAGCTTTTTATTTCTTGTTAGAATGGAGCGGCAACTTCCACACTTTTTATATGCCAGATTGGAAACCCAAATTCCAGTCATGAATTAGGTTAGAGGCCTGTTCATAGATGTTCTTAATTTCAGTATGATTTTAAATCAGTAATTTCCCTCAATACTCCTATTATATGAAGTTAATTTTAAATTAACTTTAAACATGATATCATATATGTTATGTATTATATGTTGTATATTATATATTGTTATATATATGTATATATAAACTTTCCATGTTAGTGAATAATTTCTTGACAAAGATAAAATTCATACTAATTAACTATTACCAGTTATAAAATTTAGGGCACAGCTTACAAAGCACTAATCCAAATCCTAGAATTCTGGGATTGAAACCAACAGGATTTTTACTATGAAAAAGAAACAAGAGAAATCTATGTCAGTAAAAAATGCAATGTACATAAATGGACAAAATTGAATGTCTACAATCCAAGATAATCATGGTATGCATGTGATCACCTAGAGTGATCAAGAATCGTAAATAATGGATGAGCAATAACTAATGGGATCATACTTCCAGTGTTCTCAGGACAGTCCTGATCTGTACCTACTTCCTGGGCATAATAATTATTAGCATCCCTAATTTGATTTGTACACTAAATTTTATTGTCACCCCAGTAATAGTTAGCATCTGCAAAGAAAGTCTCTAGCACTGTGGTACCAAATTTTTATGAGAGAATGAGAAAGAAATTAGGTGTATTATGTTAGAGAAATCATTAATTCTACAGGCTAAGGGAACCTTTTTTGGGAGTGATTTCAAGACCTTATCAATTTAAGTACCTTCTTCTGCTGAATGAACAGTTATACATCAACCATCATTTTTGAGCTATAGACCCAGTTTTCTAGTTGTTTCCTGGACATTTCCACATGGATGTTCTACAGCATTACTCACACATTCCCAAAGAAATATTTCCCCCCTGCATTTGCCTTCATTATTACTATTAGTTTCATTATCATTTATCACTTACGTAGGTGATTATCCTGTGGCACCTGAACTTCTCCATGTCCTTCATCCGCTAAAGAAAGAGATCACCATTCTTTATTATACTCTAAAACATCTCAAACTGCTTTAATTTAGACCTCCTTTTTTACTGTGTCTCAGAATATATACCTTTTTTTTTTACCAGTCTCTACCAACAATTCCATGTACTATGTACATCTCTAAAATAGATTATATCATTATATTACTTAAAATTGTGGATGTTTTCCCACTGCCTTCAGCGTAGTAAGTCATACTCCTAAAAGAATAAAAGGTGCTTCACAATATGGTCCCAATCTCTTTTCATCTTGTACCTCCTCTCTCCCTCACCCCCAAGTTCAGTAAAAGAACTGCAACCAGTCCCATGGAGAAGACATTTACATCTTTCATGCTCCCATCCACATGAAATAGGTCCTAAATATTTCCCTTTTTCCAACTGCCAAGCGTTAATTTGTTCACCAACTACATTCTTTGTGATGAAATTCTCAACTACTACAGGCTGACTTGATCACTCCCCTTGTATGTGTCCTGGTAGAACGGCATCCAGTCTTAACCATAGCTGTCAGTTCATTGTATTACATTTACTTTTTCAGTCATCTTTCTCCTCAATGAGAAAGGTAGCTACACAAGTGATGTGAACTTCTGCAATAGACACAGTCACTGACCATGAGCAGTTTCTCAATTGGAACTTTTTTCTTTTATAAATTACACTCCATTTTAACTTATTATTTATTCTACCAACTTTTAAGTTACTGATAAGAAGCAGGAAATCAGGATTCCTGTTATTCCTTGCATGAGGATGAGGTGATAGTTAGCTTGTGTGACATGATATCTAGGACATAAAAGATACTCATTCCATGGCAGCCAAGAAAAACTATTAAAAACTAGAATCTAAGCTAAATCCTTAATTATCAGCAGATACGGTTTTCAAATTATTCTTTTAGGTGAAAGATGTAAACTAGTAAAAATTTAATGCTGTAGCAAAGAACTGAAAATTAATCAAACACAAAACCCCTTAGGGTATAATCTAGGGTTAGTATATATTTAGCTCAGTCTGTTTCCTCTAACCACAGAATCTTTAATACTTCCATAATGTTATATGGTAACTGAAGTGTATGCACATTCCTTTGCAAACACAGACTTCATAGTTCTGGAAGGTGGGTGGGACAAGCGCTACACTCTCACCTTACAGAGAAGAGAGAACTGCGTTACAAGATGGGAACTGGTCAAGATACAGAGCAAGCTAGTGACAATGATGGAAAAAGCATGTGTCTTTTACTTCTTTTCCTTTCCTCAACCGATGTGATTTCTTTCAGAATAAAAAAACTGAAGTTTTTACAAAATGATTGTTATTTAAAAAGCTCTGCTTTTTTTGTCTGCACTATTTCCACTGGCAAGAAAGGTGGATTAATACATTTAAAGTAGGTTTAAGCCACAGCTGTATCAAAACTAGAAGACATTTTGGATGACTCTTAATTAAACTGAAAATTCAATTAAGCTAATCTATTCTGGTTGATTGTGTGTGTGTGTGTGTGTGTGTTTTGTTTTGTTTCGTTTTTTTTTTATTTGTTTGGTTGGTAGTTTTTGTTTTTTGTTTTTACAATAACAACTATAATAAAACCTGACCTTGAATTTCCACAGTGCCTTTCCTTTCCAGAATCCAAAATGTCATCATGAAGATGATCCCACACACTTGTGATGGACCTGAGAGAGTTTGTCATAAGAAACACCTATTCGGATTGTGCTTGCCTGCTATTTGATCCTGAAAATTCAGATACTGATGGATCTGCATGGAGGGCCAGTCACTCTCATTTTCAGCAGCAGCCTTCATCTTCATGCACTTAATTCATTTGGCATTCCAAACATATCTTCTGCTGTACAAGTCATTTTATAAAAAGAAATACGTCAACCCTACGCTATGCCTCAGTTTCCCACCAATGTGATATAGATATCAAGAATATCCTTTGTATTTGTCATGCAAGAGTTAGTTCTAAATGCTTTAGTTATAGAATAATATTTAGAGACCAAAATGCTTAATTTACTAAGGGTAACCATGATCCCTGAGATATTAAATCAGATAAGCTTTTTTTTTTTTTTAACCCCATAACTAATTCTCCTTGTCCCCAATTCTGCCCAGGGGAACATGTTAATTACTTTAATTTATCATAAGCCAATGCCTATGAATAAATAATAAACCTACTTTTCTCTAGAAAAATGTAACTTATCTTTCAACTCTTTCCAAGATGAAGGTTCACATCCTCTCCTTAGTTGGAGACACAAACCCATTGACTTCAATGGAAGATCCTAGCGTAATAAGTACATTGTGTTCACGGACTTGCTCAATCAATGGAACAATCCTTCACATTCATCAGTCAGTAAGGAAGTCACCCTAAACTTGGCCCATGGCGGAATATGGGCACCAGCAAACCTGGCTTCTGTGGGGACTCGTACTGGTGTTTCAGATGGTTTGTATTTTGCTTCAATTTAATCTCATTACTCCAGCTTGGAGGTCAACTCCTGAGTCAATTAAATTACTTTTGCAAAGTCACAGAAAGTGTAGGCATTTTTTCTCAAGATTCAAGATACTGTTGACTATTGAATAACTAAATAAAAAAATAAATAAATTGTATTAACAATAACAAATTGAGAGCTGGAGTTGGGGGATGGGTGAGATATGCAGCTGAAAAATCAAGCATTCAAGCAACAATTAATAAAATAGTATGGCTGATTTACATTCTCATTTCATTCTATTTTATTGCTACCATTAACTATATTTTCACTACAATGAAATATGTGCATAATGGAAACATGTATAGACATTTAAGCATTTGACATGTTTGAAATAAAATTGAATGAGGTTTCACAGGTTACTTCAAGATATCAGATTCTGACACTTTGGAAAGGTATCCCTGTGGGAAAGTGGGGTGTATAACATTTTTGTTTAAACTGTTAAAATGTGATTGTTCCTTGATGAAATGACAGCTAAAACTTTGAACAGAGTTCAGAATTCTTGGCAGGGATCTTCAACTGGAATATGCCTTGGAAGTTCCCTTGATGGTGAAAATTGCGAGTGATATGGTTGAGTTGCTAGGGGTTTGAGATGTATTTGCTGAGAGTTATTGTTTCTAATGACAATAATATCAGGATATGACAAGTTTATAACTAGGCTAACTTTTGGAAATAGAAAGACCTGGAAGTCATCAAAAATCATTGTCCATGACCAATTTCAGGATGAGCTTGTTTAAAATTCCCTACTCCTTTAATCACTGAAAAAAGGAGGGAGGGGAAGGAAAGAGATGCGAAGGGAGAGGAAAAAAAAAAAAAGCCCCAAGCTAGAAACTCACCCATAAATGTGATTCCCTGTTTTACTTCCATATTGTTGCTTTTCTGAAATGTTAAACTCATTTACAAATGAAGGAAATTCCTCTCCTTGTGCTAGAGTTCGGTAGCCTAAATTTTTACTCTCCCAATTTAAATCCATTATTGTTCTTTAACCCCAAATCATCCATAGTTCCAAGTTTGAGGAATATTGCTTCACTAACAATGATTTTTCATCATCATCCTCATCATCATCACCCTCCTCTTCCCCATCATCATTTGTAACTGGTGACGAGGATGGGGTAATACCGCATACAAAGGGATCTCTTGATGATTTCTACTCTGTTTAGGCAGATATTTAAAAAACTGGACTGGTATGTACAAATAGGAACCACATTCTTCTGAATACTTCAAGAAGGAAATTTCTCATTAATTTAATTTATGTCGATTATTCTTTATCAAGTTATACATGAGGAAATACTGTGTTTCTGTCTCTTAAACTCAGCCATGGGTTGGGTTGGTCCCTTCTGTGAACTTGCACAATGGGAAACTACCATGGTCTTTTTGTTGTTGGTGTGATAAGCTTCTTTTCTGTCCCTCACCTTCACCTTTAAAATAAGTAGCTATTTTACTTATTTATAATTTTATTACTTATTGTTTTATTTACTTATAATATTTAGTATCTACATGTACACTTAAATGTCTATTTTTCTTGGACATACATGTACGTACCTATCTACTATGAAAAATAAAATATATTTTAAGGTCAGATATCCATATGGAGTAAAATTCAAAAGGTGAAAAAGTATTTATTGAAAATAAGTCTTTTTCCCCCCTTATCCGTTAGGTGTCTTCTTGTTCCCAGGTAACTAGATTCAATCACCATTACTAGTTTATTGGTGATTTTGAGAAACTTTCAATGCATTTGCAAGCATAAATTGTATATGGGTATCTGTGTGTGTGAGTGCTTAATGCTGCCAAACATTTCAGTTTTTAGTAATATATTTACGTGTGTGCATGCATGTGTGTGTGTGTGTGTGTGTGTTTAACCATAAAAATATATTTTGGGGGGGCACCTGGGTGGCTCAGTTGGTTAAGCCTCTGCCTTCAGCTCAGGTCATGATCCCAGGGTCCTGGGATTGAGCCCCACATTGGGCTCCCTGCTCAGCAAGGAACCTGCTTCTCCCTCTTGCTCTGCCTGTTGCTCCCCCTACTTGTGCTCAAATAAATAAATAAAATCTTAAAGAATGAAAGTTGGGGATAGTTCCTTATAAGACTCTATAGACTTATCCTATTCTTTTCAAAGTTGGCGTAGCATTCCACTGCATAGTAAGATGATATTATTTTATAGTGCTCTTATTTATTCAATTTTATTGTTTGCCCTAAATTCAACCATTTTAAAAATTAAGATTATAATTATGTTGTTTGATTTGTATTTATAAAAAAAATTTCCTTAAAATTTCATCATGAACTAATAATTACGGTTTTTTCTTAGATCCAAATTTTATTGAGAAATAGCTTTCACGCTGTTGAACACACTGCTGTTTATCTTCTTAGTAACCATCTTTTCTTAATTTCCTATGCCTCACAATAGAAGCAGAAAATTCTAGCTACTCCCCTCTAGCCTCCCTTGGGAAGAGGGTTATCTATGTGGACCAGTTCTTTTCATGAATTTTGGCCAGCAGTGTTCTGGGGAAAGTATCCTTTCAGAAAGAAAGAATTGATATACATGAGAGAGCCCCACGTTGATCTCCCTTTGAAACATGGCTCTGTGGGGTTGAAATGCTTGGAACCACCTTGACTTCTTGATGTGACGAGGTTACAGACAGCACGACAAGAGTGGGTATGTGAAAAGAGGGGAAACAGTTGCATTTGAACCATAATCCCACACTTAGTCCACTTAACTTTAGATTTTTCCTATCTGTGAAAAATCTTTATTTTTACATGACTTTTTTTTAAAGATTTTTTTTTTTTATTTATTTGAGAGAGAGAGAGAGAGCAAGAGAAAGCATTAGGGAGTGTAGAAGGGAGAAGCAGACTTCCCACTGAGCAGGGAGCCCGAAGCAGACTTGATCCCAGGATCACATCCTGAGCCAAAGGTAGAAGCTTAACCAACTGAGCCACCTAGCTGCCCCAACATGCCTTTTGATTGGCCATTTTGTCGTTAGCAGTCAAAGACATTCAAGCTGAAAGAGACTCTAACATACTGTCAGGGACCGAGCATACAAGAATAAATAGATACCTTTCACCTCCTTTATAAGACAGACACTATGTCTTTCTGTATCAATGTTCTAGTTCTTTACTTGTTGACTAACACACATCTTTGCCAGAATCTATGCCAAAAACTATTCTGTTTGGTTATTCTGGATTATAACCACTAGCCAACTGTATCTATTTTTAGATTGTGATAAAATGGAAACAAGAGTAATTAACAATACTACAAATGACTTGTTCATAATGGGTATTAATTGTGGGAGGTAATAATATATTACAACGTAACATCTCATTTTTTTCCTAATAATCCTTATTTCTTGGCAAAAAAGATGCTGATTTCACTTATGAAATGAAAGTGACCACGAAAAAAGACCTTAATGGCACATGAGGTTTTACATTGTGTTTTGTGATGCTAATATATTAATAAGGGCCATATAAGGTGCACTTATGGATTTTACATTAGTATTTTGGAGAAACACATTCGTGTAAGGTCAATAACATCACTTGGGTCTAGATAAAGAAAGAATAGAATATATTTTATGTGAGGTTTTTTCCCAAGAAAGAGAATGAAAGTAGTAAGAAAAATGTGATTTTGGTAAAAGTAATACTGAGTTCTGTTTCCTGGACCACCCAGAGATGCCTGAAAAAGATACAGAGCAGTGGGTTGGACCAGAAGTTCTGGCTAGATGCTCTCCGGCAGAACAATGTAGACAAGAATTGCTGACATGACAAGCCCCAAGCAAAACCCTCGGGAGAAAGAAGGATTCAAGCCTAAACAACAGAAATCAGCATGGAACATGAAATGCAGGGGCTTCTGGATTCCTCCAAGGAACATGAGCCAGCTTCAAACAAGATTGGAAAAAATGCAGGCCAACAAAAGGAGGATGCTAGATGTTTACTCTCGATGCTTTTATCTGCAGATGAGTAGATGGCAAATGAGCACACCAGACAGCTGTACCAACAGTACAGAATCTGAGCAGAAAGGAAATTTATATTCAGAAATTGACTTAAAAATATGCTTTATTTCTAATTCTTTACAACTTGACTTTATACTATTCTATGAAATGGTATGGGTACTTTAAGAAATGTAACAAAACAAAACGTAAGAAACTGTACCAAATCATTTAACAAAAGTCGGAGTGAATAGATGTTTCTAGAAGATGCATTTCATAAGGAAACAGGTGGGAACCTCTTCACCTTAGTGAGATCAGAGAGAAAGTAAACAGGGTTGTCAGATTAAAGTGCCACCGAAGATTTCTAAAGGAAAGAATTACGTGGGACTAACGCAGTCACTTCATATTTATTTGATAGTCACGAAGCTCCAAAGTTCATTGAGAAAAAAATGCAGTTAATTATGTGGCAGCACAATTAAAGTAACTATTAAATTTTAGAATCATAAATATTTTTATTGCCACAATTAGATGGTGAAAAAGAATTGCTAAGTTTCGCTGGCATCCTTCAACATTACTCTGCACGATCCTGTTTTATAATGCATTTACAATAGCATAATCTCATCTCTACTATGTAAATCGAGTTAGATTCCTTTTTCATTCATTTGCAGCACATTCTGCTGGCAGTGGCTAGATAAATGTTTCGGAGAAGGATAATTTGGTTGCCCTCCAGCACTTGAATGTCTGATATTGCACAATCAAGGAATCGGTGTCACATTAAGGCAATTCTTAAATATAATCAAAGTCCTCATGTTGTACTCTCCTTTAGATGAAACAAACTAATGAAATGTATTGACCCTCCTCACGCACTTTTGAAGCAAAGTGACTAAGCAGTATTGAGACTACATGAAATACACGGACATTGATTGTGAAGTCAGCTTTTCCCAGTCACATTGGTGGCTGATTAAAGTGTCACATTGACAATATAGCCCCTTTTGAACAGGAAATTAATACCAGCTTGGTGGCAAAGAGAATCATCTTCCACAAGGAAACTCACATCATGGTTAATCCTTCTTAGAAGAAAAAAAGGCCATATCTTTTGCATGAACACAGCCTTGAGTTTTCTTGTTATAAAAGGATAATCAGAAGTGTCATCACTCTAATTGTTTCAAAAAAATAAGATTCGTCCAGTATTTTATGCTTATTTTGGTTATGAATAACTCTCCAAAATAAGGAGACAAAGAAAGAGTAAGACATTTTTGAAACTTTCACTAACTCATGTGAATGGGCATTTAGTTTAAACAGTAAAAGGTGAAGATGGTACCAATATTACATCAATATTTAGCATGATTCATTTCTGATACAAGAAATAAGTGAAGAAACAGCGTAATTCTTTTTTTTTTAAATTTATTTATTTGACAGAGATAGAGACAGCCAGTGAGAGAGGAAACACAAGCAGGGGGAGTGGGAGAGGAAGAAGCAGGCTCATAGCAGAGGAGCCTGATGTGGGGCTCGATCCCATAACGCCAGGATCACGCCCTGAGCCGAAGGCAGATGCCCAACGACTGTGCCACCCAGGCGCCCCAAAACAGCGTAATTCTTAAATTCTAGTTGTTTGATGTTATACTCAAACATGTAATTCCATCAGCAGTAAATTTCTCTTTGTAGAAGCTACCACACACCACTATTCTAGGATTCCAAAAGTGAACGAACTTAAGAAATAAAGGATCCAAGTGTGGACACACTTGATTTGCCAACCCTCTAACATTCTGTTCCCTCCCACGGAGGGAGGAAATAGTTACTCTACATTTCAGCTTTTCCATTGTTTCATTAATTTCCCTTTTAATCTTGCTTAATAAGTCACTCAATACAATGTTGACATTCCTTACCTTAATTAACACGTAATTGCTGCTCGTGTAAGACAGGCATCATCACTAGGCTTCCTCCAACTTCTAGAAAGGGTACGGGAGGAATGAAGTGGATGAAGAAGGCGAGGGAAAGGAAGGATATGTGACTAGGACTATCTTTTTAAAAATTCAACCAGAAGATCAAGGGTAAGATCATATGCAGACCAAAGTTCTTTTTGCTGGATGGAGAACCCAAGCAAGTTCCTCATTGTTCTCACACGATTTCCACTCCCCTTTTGCTAGCTCTCACGTCCCCTGAGTTCCCCTCACTCTGTCCTACAAAGTTGGACAATAATTTCCATGTGGGGCTGGTCCTCCCTTCCCCACCTTCCTGCAGAATTTGATAGATTTTAGTCATGCTGTGTTATAATGAAAGAGCAAGTGTTTAGGAATCAAGATTACTGTTCCTCCCCCCCCCCCCCAAAGTTACAGTGTCTCTGCCTTGAGTATCTTTTGCTTGGGCCAACCTGCTTTTCTTCTTAATTACTTGCTTATAAACTCACCAGCTTTCTGAGCTAGTAGTTAAGTAGTAATTAAGTAATGTAGTAACAATGCCTGCTTTATTTCTAAATGCCCACATAGGAGCACAGAGAGCTCTTTCCTTTATCTGCTAATTTGTAACACTAGAAAGAAAATGCAAAAAGACCACCACCAACAAAAAAAAATCCTCAAAGGAAATAAAGTTTCTCATGCTAGGAATTCCTACAGTACTTTGCCTTCAAAGTTTAGATCCCACCAACACATCAGTTCAGGCCTCCTAGACTGAATCGAGTGAAAACCCGTTCAAAAGAGGGGTGGGGAGTTACAGTTGCTGTGAAGGATATTTAAATGCTCTGCTGATTACACTTGGTCCAACATTTAAAACCCTGAGTGAGTTTTAGGAGCTCTCTATATATTCTGGGTATCAGGCCCTTTTCAGATGTGTGACTTGCAAAGATTTTCTCCCATTCTGTGGATTGTCTTTTTACTCTATTTATATGGCTTTTTGATGCATAGCAGTTTCACATTTTAATGAAGTCCAGCTTTACTTTTTCTTTTGTGGCTTATGCCTTTGGTGTCCTATCCAAGAAATCATTGCCAAATCCAATGTCATGAAGATTTTCTTCTATGTTTTCTTCTAAGAGTTTCAGTTTTAGCTCTTACATTTAAGCCTTTGATCCATTGTAGGTTAGTTTTTTGTGGGCAAAGGACTTGAGTAGACATTTCTCCAAAGAGAGGCATATGGCCAGAAAACATACGAAAAGATGCTCAACATCACTAATCATGAAGGACATGCAAATCTGAACCACAGTGAGATACCGTTCACACCTATAGGATGACTACTAACAAAACAAACAAAAAGGCAGATAATAACAAGTGCTGCCAAGCTTGTGAAGAAATTAGAAACACGGTGCCTTGCTGGTGGGAATGGAATTCATTCCACACTCATTAAGTGCTTTTATTTTTATATACTTTAAATTCAAATAATTTAAAAAGTGAGATAAAGGTTTTCTCCTCTAAGATCTTACAGTCCAATGAAGAATCCTATGATTCTTTTTAAATTATTCAATGTAAAAGTTGAAAGCTGGAGTATGCAGACCCCAGGGGTAAGATGATCTATTGAGATACTTTGCTAGGAAGTCTAACTAAGTTAACTTACTTTAATGTAATTGCTTTATTGAGATCTCATGTATGATGCAGTTCATCCATTTAAAGTGTGCAACTCATTATTTTTGAGTATATTCACAGCATTGGCAACCATCACCATAATCAATTTTAAAACATTTTTATCACCCCCCAAAACAATTTGCTCTTCATTCAGGGTCATTTTCATTCTCCCAACTTTTCTATCCTGCCCAAAACCTAGGTAGCTTCTGATCTGTGTTCTGTGTCTACTTTCTGTCTCTATGGATTTGCTTACGCTGGACATTTCGTATGAATCAAATAACACAATATGTAATTTTCTGTGACGGTTGTCTTTCACTTAGCATAATGTTTCCAAGGGCAGTCCATTGTGTAGCATGACCACGTACAGAATCCTTTTTTATTGTCAAATAATCTTCTATTATATGGTTATATAACATTTTGTTTATCCATTCATCCGTTAATGGACATACAGGTTCTTTCTATTTTTTGGCTTTTATTAATATACTGTTATGAACATTCATGCACCTGATTTCTTGTGTGGACATATGTTTTTATTTCTCATATGTGTATACATAGGAATGAAAACTCTATATCTGACCTTTGAGGAAGCTTCAGGTTATTTTCCAAAGTGGGTGCATCATTTTACATTCCCACTAGCAATGTATGAGAATTCCAATTTCTCCACATCTTCAATGACACTTGCAACTTGCTGCCTTTTTTTTATATATATATATAGCAATCCTAATATGGGTGAAGTGGCATGTCATTATGTTTTTGATGTGTGTTTTCCCAGTGAATATCTCCATTTATTTTTAATGTCCTTTAACATTTATATTTTTGTGGACATTTTTAATCAATTAGAATACTCTGCAATAGTAATAAATGTGTGTTTGTATCACAGGGCAGGCATGGTCAAAATTCTTCACTGATATTTTGGATGATCAGAAAATTTTGAGAATTGAGGAACTTAATAAACACTCAATTATAAGGAAGCGAAGAGTGTAGTCAAAGCAGAAATAAAGCAGTTCGGTGAAGAAGGGTTCCTGCAGTTGAGTCTTTAGACATGGATAAATGTGTACTTGTTGGGCTCATTATCAAGAAGAGAATAACATTTTATTTTATTTTATTTTATTTTATTTTATTTTATTATTTTTTTAAGATTTATTGAATTATTTTAGAGAGAGAGCAGAGGGGAATGGGAAGAGGGAGAGGGAGCAAGAGTCTCAAGCAGACTCTGAGCTGAGAGTGGAGCCCAACACGGGGCTCAATCTCATGACCCCAAGATCACCACTGGAGTGGAAATCAAGAGTCATATGCTCAACTGACTGTGTCACCCAGGTGCCCTGAGCATAACATTTTAAAACACCAACAGAGGAGTGAGGGAATTTATGAACCTGGGTGAATCTCAAATATTCTGAAATTACTTGAAAGTGCAAAATACCCTTCAGGGAATGATAAAACATGGGTCAGCAAAGGAAGGCAAGGACGAGTAATGAAAGTTTTTCATGCTCTACTCATCTCATGCACAAAGGGGGGTCTTTGAAGATTGTGAGGCTGGGAATAACACTATTTGCTTTAAAAAAAATAATTAGGGGCGCCTGGGTGGCACAGCAGTTAAGCGTCTGCCTTCAGCTCAGGGCGTGATCCTCGCGTTATGGGATCGAGCCCCACATCAGGCTCCTCCGCTATGAGCCTGCTTCTTCCTCTCCCACTCCCCCTGCTTGTGTTCCCTCTCTCGCTGGCTGTCTCTATCTCTGTCAAATAAATAAAATCTTAAAATAAATAAATAAATAAAAATAAAAAAATAATTAACCCCACAACTATATCAAAAATAATGTATGGTAGTTAGTCAAAAACCAGATACCAGTTCAGATGAGAAATGATTAGGACCTAAAGCTTATTAGTGATTTATTAGTATCTGGGGTTTAAGTTCATATGTATTACAAATCTTCATTCTTGCCTTTGGTTATTACTTAGGTATTTCTGACATATTTAAGTATATTAATAGTCACAGATTTTATTATTAATTAAAATGCAAAATATATCCTTCCGAAAAGGATATTTTGAAGCAAGAAGCTTTCCATAATACTTATTCTATAGATAGGAATTCTTACCTTGGGCCTGGGGATTCCTGGGGAGTTCAGAGGTGGGCACAGGAGTCCATATACTCCCTGACATTGTATGAAAATGTGTCTTGGTGCCTGTGTGTGCACTCACATGACATTTTCCTGGGCCAAGCATCTATAACCTCCATCTAACTCTCAGAGGGGTCTTCCAGCGTTGATAAAGACCGGGGGGCTTCATCACCCTCTTACAGACAGAGGAAAGGGGTCCAGAATTAGGCTAGAAGTAAGAATGCTGAACACTGGTCTGTGATTTCAAAGGAATTTATGATGTTCTCATCCTTAGGGGAATTTAAGTAAAGAGCAACTAACTCCATACATGTGGAGCTTACGAAATCTATAAATAGTGAGGCCCTTGCTGTTAAGACATAGGGTTCTCAGCCTGCTATCAGATTTCTTTTTATTTCTTCTTCTTCTTCTTCTTCTTCTTCTTCTTCTTCTTCTTCTTCTTCTTCTTCTTCTTCTTCTTCTCCTTCTCCTTCTCCTTCTTCTTCTTCTTCTTCTTCTTTCTTCCTCTTCTTCCTCTTCTTTTTAATCTTTATTTACTCATCAGAGAAAGAGAGGGAGTAGGAAGGAGGGCCAGAGAGAGAGAGAGAAAGAGAATCCTCAGGCAGACTCTCCGCTGAGCACGGAGCAGGGCGGGGCACTCAATCCCAGGACCCTGAGATCATGACCCCAGGCGAAATCAAGAGTCGGCGGCTTAACCCACTGAGCCACCTGGATGCGCCTGCTATCCAGATTTCTGTGTTGGCTTTCCATAAAGGGAGTAAATCTGATGGCCTTGCCCAGACTCATGTGCTTTTTTTGGAATGGACAAGAATCAAAAGGATTATCAGAGAGGTGGGATAGGAAGAGGGTAAAGGGTACTGGCTTCTTGTAAGCTAACAAACAAACATCTGGAAGTAGACAAAAGTTTTCCTTTTATTATTTTGTACACAAAAGCAGGTAGAAGGTTTATGGTTTGCAGAGAAAATACAACAAAAGTTTAGAGAAACTCACAGATAATGCTTACTTGTTTTGTTTTTTCCTACTAGTGAGTGTGAAATAAAGAAAGTATTCTTATAGTTGTTCTGATAATGATATGTCCCCTATCATTTCTATCTAGAATAATCCTTTTTCTGGAATGGGGTAGGGATGGGAGAGGTAGACCCCTAGTTTCTTAAAGGAAGGTTTCAATGGATATTTTTGTTTGTTTTTTAAGACACAATTATTGCCTTTCACTATAGCACGGGTAATTCAGTGGCCAAAGGCAGTATTTGTGAAATATGCACGTTAGCATGTAATGTCAAACCCTGGAGCTGGCATTAAGGTCACAGATCCAGGTGATGGAACTCTGCCATATGGCTTCTTGCTATTTATAACGTTCCCAGAAAGGTGGCTGTTTCATCCACATGAGCCTTGACTTATTACAGTGTCCAAGTTTCATGGAAGGAGCCTGCTAACATTACCCGATAGCTCTTGTAAGCAATGCTTAAATCAACGGATCTTTTGTAGTTCTCTTTAATGGAGTCTGGATGATGAATTTACATCTATATATCAGAAACATTGTCTTCTGCCCTACATTACTAATGTCAGAAAATTGCCTCTATATAATTCATCAAAGTATTTCTATAGACTCACTCTTTTATTATCTTTTCTTTTGCAAACTGTATAATTCCCCTTCATTCCACGTCAGGGAAGACCTTTAATCTTGCCTGGCTGCATTCTGTGGGTCTTTTACATTAAAGGGCTTGAGCAGGTGCCACTGTAGGCGGTAAAAATGGGAGCAAGCCGTGATGGGGACAGTCTCATGGCAGTGACTTAAAAAAACAGCTAGATAGAAAACATTCTCCCATTGATCACAGCCTTTAAAAATGGTTTTAAATGCCTGGTTGACAAAAATTATATTACCCATGTTTACACATTTCTTTAGTTTTTTTCCCTTTAGAATTTCCACCCCATCATATTAATTTGTCCTCCCAGCCCACTTCCAATACACAGACTTTAATTCTTTGTCCTCTTTAATAACATAGACTAGAAAGAGTGAAAGTCTGACAATGTAGTCAGAACATTTCCATCCCAGTGTTATAATGGAACTCTTGGAAATGACAGACAAGCTTATATGATTCATAAACCCAAACCTTTGATGTCTCAATGCTTATTCCATTCTTCTCTTAGAGTTTGTTCCAGTCGTCTATGGTGGGAAAGTAGAACTGAAGCAGACCTTCTCAAGGGCAGACATACTATTGACAAGTGTATTAGGAACAATGACAATACAATGAAAGGATAAAATCAATGATATTTTTAGATGAAATAAAAACACATAGATTTTAAATGTGAGTTTAAAACCCTGACAAAGATCCCAAAGGATGGGTTAGATACACCATGGGAAGTCTTCTTCCTCGAGCTGGCAGATGAACCATGCAAAGAAACAAAGATCATTTGGGTTATTTTTGTTCTCAGACTGTGAAGGTTGGGCTCAACAGGAGTAAAGTTTTTCCGAAAGTTGTACAAAAAATTTGCCTTTAGCTGTGCAAAGTAATAAAATAAACTGCCAAAAGAATAATTGAGAGAAATAGAGGGCTGTAACAGAAACTGATTTGTAGTTATCTCTATTTCTCCAAGCACTCATCAACATACCTGATATACAGTAATTGTTCCATAAATAGCTTTAGGATTGAGAAGGGCTTGTACAAATTATGGATTTATTTGAGTTTTTATTTCCTCATCTATAAATTGAGTGTACAGTGGGGTTAGGAACTGAGGCTATGAAGTCATACGGTTGAGAGAGTACTAATACTAAACATACCCCATGTCTAAAATACAAGCAGAGTGGGGAGAGGGTTTCCCAAGATTCTCTTCCCTGTGTGGGCCTGAGTTAAAATTGGTCTTCAAAGATTTCTGCATGAGATTTAGAAAGGGGAAGTGAAAGATCAGCCAATATATACGGGAGGTTAATGCAGGACCCCAGAGGCCATCACTGGACCATCATTATCCCTGATCTGCCACTAACCTCACAGGTTTGGGGTAGCAATCAAGCTCCTCCAGCTTTCCCCAGATTGGCTGTTTCAACTGCCTTATGTCCTAGACATACACTTTCCCCCCCATGGGAAAGGAAAGAGTACCTCATGCAAGCCATTGGCCTCATCAGGTGTAGATGAAGTAATCAATAGAAATGGGATCCAGTTTGCCTTCACGGGTTCTAGTTTGTTCTCTCAGGTTCCAAAATGCTCTTGCTTTGCATCCAGTTTTCCTCCCAATCTTCCATCTTCTCTCCTGATGACATTCAGTGATTAGAGGACCAACACCAGATGGACCTGGTGGTCTTCCTTAAGCCCCTTGATCACCCTTTCTTTATGATTTCTGATTAGTGACTTTTGTCTCATCCTCCAACTATCTACTTTCAGACCTTTACTTCCCCAGCTTTTTCCACAATTGCATAAATTCTAATCTCTATAAAACACCCCATTCTTCAAATAACTCATTATAATCTAACCCCCCTTGGTACACCCTGAGTGATACAGTTGTTAGTACCAGAAGAAGTTGCATATAGGCTTTCCAAATTGGTTCTGGTATACCTGGAATTGGTTTTCTAATTTGATTCATTTTAAAGGAATCAATGACCCTATCTGCAGTGGTAAAGGAACACTGATTGTTCGTGCCATAGAGTAGAAAAAATTTTAAGTTATTGCCTTTTTACACTTAAAAACAAGTAGCTATGGAAGACACAACTTGGGGTAACCAAGTAGCTGCTACCGTAGTATGTTTCTTTTACAATAAGAAGATTGGGGGTTTAGTTGACTACTTCTAAGTGCAGTAGAGGACTTGAGGATCCACAGAGCCCAGATTTATAAAAACAAACCCTACTTCTGTTTCTGTGGGTTGCTGAATTACATTTCAAATGAAATTCACACCCATGTAAAGTCTCTTATGTTATCATTAAGGCATTGATGGAATGAGATGGAGTGAAACCCTCACAATTAGGATGCAGTCATAGGTACAGATTCCCAATGAAAATGGGGTCTTTCACTCTCTAGAGTCTGAAAAACTTCCTTTCCAGTACAAGCAACCTTCCTCTCTCAACTAAGGGATCATTCCTGCCTTCCTTGAAGAACTCATAGTGGCCTCCTCTGTGGTAGATGTCTTATAGGGGACTGCTGAACTCCTCAAAGTCTAACCCAATAACTTTCACTGTAGTTAATCCAATAACCAGACAAGTTTTGGAAGACACGGAGGGACCCAAAAAATCGCATGGCTTTCCACTTTATACTGACATACCCTGGGATACATATATGGAAATGGATCCATAGGATGTTGGATAAGAATAAAAGGAAACTAATGTTATGTTGAATCATATGTGTAGATGCAGTTGCACTAAGCAAAGTGGCTGGGAGCGGCTTAACATTTTGCTTCCTTGGTTGGTGGAAATATGGAACCATCAGCAGCACTGAATGAAGCTGAAATACCAGTAGGATTTTGTTTTGTTTTGTTTTGCTTTGTTTTGTTTTGT
The DNA here is from genome assembly GCF_024610735.1 of Ursus americanus. Taxonomy (NCBI): domain Eukaryota; kingdom Metazoa; phylum Chordata; class Mammalia; order Carnivora; family Ursidae; genus Ursus; species Ursus americanus. The sequence continues at coordinate 15,072,311 of NC_142154.1, forward strand.
TTTTTAAGGTGAGACCTGATTACTCATTCCCTAACCCTGGCCTCCAATAGAGGCCATAGAACACTTTATCATAACTTTGAGAATACAATTGAAAGCAAGATACCAGCATCCTTAAGAACTCTGTGGTGGCTATTTCCTGCAGGCCAAATGTAAGAGTGGCAAATGTGCCCACGAAGCTGGGTTCCCTGAATTCAACATAAATTATGGAGTCTTAAGGTTAGAGGAACTGGGTAGAAGCACTTCATCACCAGGGGCAGGCTGCGTGTGCTAACCACAGGGAGAGTAGAGCTCCAGCACTAATCAGAAAGTGTTGACACACAGAGATCTTTGGCATTGACTAATTGATTCTGGTATTCTTCTAAATTAAAGAAATGTGCATCCTACTAATATCTTACTTTATGTATGAGTGAAAAATCTCTCTGTTGGTGAAAAGATATATGAATGAATCACCACATTGAGGAGACATTACCCTCAACAAATTCCCAGTTCACAGTCCGAGAGCAAACTTCCATAAGGGGGGGTGGAATTAAGTCCATTTTAAGAATGACTTTACTGCTCTACAAAAAATTGTACCATAATTTTCCTCCTAGCCTTCTCCAGAGGGATCTGCAGCTATTTATCAGGGTGACATGCACCGAGAAAGAAGAAATAAGCTAACTTTCCAGAGATAACCAGTCACTGACTCTGACTCTGAACCAACGTTAATTACTGAAACCTGAGACACCACTGTGGTCTACCAGTCAGTATGGGAGCTTATTGCAATCAGGTGATCAATGGAGTTTTGGCTTGTGTCCATCTCACAGTGGGCTCAGTGGGTGCCTGGATCCACTCTGTGGTTATTTCCCAGATTCAGAATGAATAGTTGGAACTGACATCCTTAGTAATTGGCAAAATTCCTCTATTGGGTCCCTGGCCTGGGGAGTGAAGATTACTATGATAGAAAGGGGCAGGGAGACAATAGAGCTGCCTTTAGCTACCCAGGTAATAAAGGTAAATAAACAAACCCAGTTCTGGAGTGATTGCAGAGATTAGGAAACTGATCAAGGACTTGAGATAAGCAAGATTGCGATTCTGACCTCACCCTCTTCAGCTCACCTATTTGGCTAGTGCAGAAGACAATACTCTTCACTGTCCCACTTCAGGACCCTATCGAGTTTCTGGTTCTTTGTCCTAATCTTATTATCAGGGATTTTGACCTCTTCTGCATTCCGGAGGGCATTATCTTTCTGTATTTCACTGTATCATGCTGATTAGAACTGTGAGTGGGAAGTCACAACTATCTAAACAACTTGGTAAGGCATATGAATGCCAAAAGAGTGGGTATAAATGCCACAAGAATTCAAGTGTCTACCAGATCACTGAACTTCATAGGCTTCTACTTGTTTGAGACTTGTTTAACTATCCTTTTCAAGGTAAAGGTCATGAATTTGCATCTAGCTACTACTATCTGAGACACAGTACCCAGTAGACCTTTCTGAATTTTGGAAGAAATATACATTTCATTTGAGGTGCTATTCAAACCTAGTTACCAAGTGACTCGAAGGTTCTGAGTAGGGCCCAGAAGAAGAGATAGTCTGCAACAGATCCAGGCTGTCATTCAAGCTTCTCTTACTAAGGTCAAATGACCAAGAAGATTTGATGGAAATTAATGGGCCTCTGGTAGTTTGATTACTATATGGAGTCTTTGGCAGGTATCTATAGGTGAATACCAATGCAGACCTTTTAGATTGTAGAGTATAACTATTTAACTCTCTTCAGGTAAATATTCTCCATTTGAGAAATGGCTTCCAGCTTCCAGAAGACTAAATGCTTGACCATGAACCGCCAAGCCACCATGCAATAGGAACTGCTCCTCATGAGCTGGAGGTTATCTGATTCACGAGTTATAAAGATTAGCTTTTAAAGCAGCATTCTGTCAGGCGGAAGTAGTGTTTATGAGAGCAGACATTCACAACTCCTACTCCTACTACGTTGCTTTCTCTCTTTCAACCCATAGAAATGATCTTACATGAAGGCACCTATGTACAGCTGACTAAAAAAAGAAAAAAAAGTCATTTATAACTTGTTCTTTTATAATATGCTAGCTTCACCTGAAGACTGACAGCTTGTATGATATTACAGTTTAAGTGTAGGGTGGCCCTGAAGGATAGTGTACAGGAAAATCTTCCTAGTGAGTAGAACCTCAAAAATAGTCCCTTCTTGTTTAGTCTAGGAGGAGAAATTGTGATGGGCCATGACTAAGAGTTCGTCTTAGAGTCCTAGAAAGCACAAGTCTGGAGAATTAGTTTTAAGGAAGTCTGGAGAAAAGTTGACAGACAGACTTCTTTAACTGGATGCAAAGTGAAGATCTTTTGCGTCATGTGACTGCCCACCGAAAAGAAAGCTCCGCAGAAGAGTATCTTCATAATCAGATGGACAAGATGATTATTTCTATGGATGATTATTTCTATGGATGTCTTTCATTCTTTTTACGTAGTCACTCTTGCCTTTGTTTATGGGCTAATGAAAGAATTAACCAGGTTCACGGGAATAGAAGTTATCCATGGGCTTAGCAACAAGGACTTCCAATCTCTTCTAGCTATTACTGCCAATGAAACATTAGTGAAACTTTTTGCTTTTTCTCCTATAACTTTAAAGCACTGATTTATAGGTTTTATTTTTCAAGGAAGGAATGTTTTTGCTAGAGTTCACAAGATAGATATCATTAAAATGGAAGGTGAGACATCTCCCTGACCACTTTGTGCTCCTTATACTAACTAACCAGCAGAGAATGGTCGAGATTATTGTATAAGCTGTCATAATTCAACTATCAAGGAGAAGTTGAGTTGTAATTATAGTGGGCATACAGTGAGTATGCCTGGGATGTAGGAGGTCCCTAAGGAACCTCCTAGTATTTGTACGTCCCCTGATAAAAGTTACTGGAAAACTAAACAACTGGATACACACAGGCCTACTAATGGACCAGACAGGAGTAAAGGCCGAGGTCACTCCACCAGAAAAGGAACCACAGCCACTCAAGTTTATTGCTGAAAGCAAAGAGAATATGGACAAGATAGTGAAAGAAGGATTTTCTAAATATTAGCCACAGCCATCTGATCCTTACGGAATTTATCTCTGCCTTATCTTAATGCAACTATATTTGCACATGTATTAACTAATTCTTTTTCTCTGTTCAGTTCTGACTTTATAGGTTATCAAATGGGGAGCATGACTCCACATGAACAGGCATAAATATCACGCAAAGATGGATAAACTGAAATTTGGGCTTTGCTTCCTTTCCTGGGAAAAGTTCAGCGTATTTTCAGTTGTAAAAAGGACGATTGCATCATCTTAAGCAGAAGCGTGGTTTTGCTATTGTCTCTATTTGGAAGTTAAATATAGTTAGAAGAACATGTGAATGTCAAGTTGACAAAGGGTGAATGATGCTTTTCTGTATTGTGTCAACCTAGCTAAACTGCAACTGTCTATCCCAGGATTCTCTTCCATATATAGTTATGGGTTTGGTGAAACACAAGGGATTAGCACAAGAGTTGGGATGCAGAGTGAAGCAGCAGCCACTATGCTTTGGAGTTGAGTGGGTGGCCAGCTACTGCTACAGTTTGTACAGAATGATCTGCTCACTCACTTTATTGGTGGGGTAGCAGCTGGACCCACATATAACTCCAAATGCAGCCATAGGTCTTTTTCCTCCTACTTCTCTGAGTCCTGGGCCATGGAAGTGTCCCTGTGTAAATGGGAAACTGTGTCTTCTGAAAGTCACCAGGTGTTGGAGATTAATGTAGTGAGGAACAGATGTAGGTTCTGGTTTGTCCTTGTCTTTTCTCTTTCTGCATCAATCTTTCCCACCTGCCTGTCCAGTTTGCTGACCTCCAGAAAGGTCAGTCTCACCATCGGGACTCAGAATCTTCCACAGCCTTTGACACCAGCTCACCTTCTTACCTCTCCAGCTTAGTGACTTTTTTTTTTATTCTCCAACTGATGCCTTATATATCTTTACTTTCCTAGCTTCTTGCATAATTGTGTATAACCAAATAATCATTACAGATTCTTTTTTGATTAAATTAATTCTTTCATTTACATCATTTCAGCTTTCCTGATCAAACCTGAACTGATACAAACTTTGAGTCTAAACCTTTTATTAAATGAGGTCCCATGATATCCAGCATAGCCATCACATATGATTCATCTTCAGATTCCTTGAACAGGTGTCATGATGACAGCGTGGGGACATGGTTCTTGGAGCCCCATTGTTGGCCTAGGGACAAAACACCACTTTTTGCTATTTTGTCCATGTTTTATTTTGCACAAACTCTTTTACATTTCTATGTTTATATTCTCTGCACTTTGTGCATTAACAGGGGATTGAATTTTGAGAACTGTTGCAAGGGGGAAAAAGGACTGGGGTCAAAACATTCAAGATAACTGTCTGATATTAGAAAGAGTTAAGACTTTTCCCTATTTTTATTTATATTGTATATTATTTGTCATTAATCTCCATGTTCATAACATTGAGATCATAAGCTGCTTCGTTACATGCAATGGGAGAGCCCTTGTCTTCCTAACTCTTTCTAACTGCCCTGATAATGGATTCGTAAATCCAGGCAGAAGGCCAGATTAGCTGGTTTGGGTTCCTTCCTCTCCATTTGTGTGGCTCCTACTTGTCTCTGAGGACTTAAGTCACAGATTAGCAAGGGTGGAAATAATCTTCTGGGACCAGCTAAAGATTGGTTCACTTCTCAACTTGAGATCCACAAATGGAATGTAGGAGTTCTATGAGCCCTCTAAATAATAAGCAAAATCTTATATGTGAATGCGTATCTGGTTTTTCTGGGCGAGAAGGTCCATGTTATTTATTAGTGTCCCAGGAAGGCTCACAATTCAAAAGTTTTACAATGATGGCTCTACCTGCATCTGTATTTAACTACCAAGAACAGGTGGATGAGAGGAGTGACTGTATAAGGGGTCATCATTTTTATCCTAAAACTGTGTCCTCCCCAAATTATTACTACCCATTACTTCAAATACAAATGGTTTTAAACATTTCAACCACCAATATTACTAACACAAGTATGATTCTCATTTGTAACCAAGAAGTATGCAAATAATTTAAACTCAGTAGAGAACTGCACATGTTAGTACATTATATGCACTAAAATACACCAACTCAAGTCCATCCTAGATTTGTAGCAAAACACAGATAAAATTCAGATAGAATTCTTGTCTTGCTGTTCCCCTTAGCTGATTTAATTCACCCCCATGGCTTCAGCTGCTGGGCAAATGCAAGTGACTCCAACATCTACGCCCAGGTTCATGAGGATGTTCTACTGATGTCCCTGAGAGGTGAACTTCAGAGAGGGAGGGCTGTGTTCACAGAGGAAGCCTCATGGAACCACAATTAGAATACAAATCACTGCAGATGTGTGTGCATGCACACACATAAAGAATTGGCAGAAAGTGTCTTTCCTAGGATATCCAGCACAGTCCTGGCCCACAGGGCACAGATGTGAGATGTACTCCATAGTTTACAGTGGCAAGGTCCTCTTTTAACACAGGACTGCCTTTCAGTGCCTTGCTATAAGGGAATGCTATTGTCCATGCTTTGCCTATAGGAAAAACATTTGTTTTTTCTTGCAATGAATTATATAGGGCTGCTCAATGCCATTTCCTGGCTTGCTTCTGGCTTGTTGCCCTGGTACTTCTGAACCACAAAGCAAGTATGTCATTTAAAAAACATCAACTGGTATGGATAAATGTGCTCTGAGCCCATGCACAAAATACTCAGCGGTGTAAAAAAAAAAGGAAAGAAAAGAAAAAAGGAAATTAAAAAGGATAAGAGCTTTTCAATCAATTTGATAAAAAATTTAAGTTAATTAAAAGAAGACTATTTTTCCCTAGAAGGCGACACTGATCTTTATTATTAATGCATACCAGTGTTCCATAGCTGTGCATAATGATGGCCTGTAACGTCAGGAGCAGTTTCATCTGGAGCCTAATTTGTTATAAAATCTTTTCTAGTATTCTTAAAGTGTGGCCTCTGCCACTGCCTCCCTCCTACTTCTGGGCTAGTTCTGAACTCTGAGAGAATGTCTTCTTTTCTTCCTTCACCTGAGAATTAATTTACAAGATTGTTTTTAGCTTTAAAGTAGTTTCCCAACCTTCAAAAAAAAAATCACTTATAGGATTTTCACTTTGCTTTCGTTTTTTTTCTTTGTGTTCTATAAATAGAAACTATTGTCAGAACATCACACGCATGCAATCTTCTCTTCTGCAAGAACAGCCTAAGCAGGGAGAGCAAAGAGAAAGGCGATTAAAAGATGTCACATTTTAATTCAAATATTAGAATTAGAGAAGATTAAAATATTCCCAAAATAAGTGTATCAAGTTTAATTGAGTCATTCATGCTTACATTTATTCATGTGACTAAATATTTATTGTGTGCTTCCTACATGCCAGACCCTGTATTGGATACTGGGAAGATAAAGATGTTTTAAACAGTTTCTGCAAATGAAGGGATTATGAAATTTACTACCTCGTACTTGTCCCAGATACAAGAATAAAAGGAAAATTAAGTCACAGTCCCTACTTTCAAGGGATATGATTTCATACAAATGTATAAAGTAGGGGTGCCTGGGTGGCTCAATTCGTTGAGTGTCCAACACTTTTTTTTTAAGATTTTATTTATTTATTTGACACAGAGAGAGAGAGGGAGAGATAGTGAGAGAGGGAACACAAGCAGGGGGTGTGGGAGAGGGAGAAGCAGGCTTCCTGCTGAGCAGGGAGTCCGAACCAGGGCTCAATCCCAGGACCCTGGGATCATGACCTGAGCCAAAGGCAGATGCTTAACGACTGAGCCACCCAGGCGCCCCAAGTGTCCGACTCTTGATTTAGGCTCAGGTCATGATCTCAGGGTCATGAGGTCAAGTCTCATGTCAAGCTGCATGATGAGCATGGAGTCTACTTGAGATTCTGTCTCTCCCTCTCTCCCATCCCATCCTCATGTGCTCCCTCTCTCTCTTTCTGTCTCTCTCTCTTTCTCTAAAAATAAATAAATAAAATCTTTAAAAATAAGTAAATAAATGAAAACGAAAACAGAAACAAAGTAAAACCCAATATAGAACAGTGTTTCAGCCTGTATGTGTAAAAGATGTCAGATGTTAAAGTCTATGGGGGCCAAAGGATTTGAAGGACACTCTGTGAAGGAGATAATCCTTAAATTGGATCAGGGAGGATAGTCTGAAATTATGGCATGTCAATACTATATAATACTCTACAGTTAGGTAGAAGAACAGTACACTGTTGAGTAAGATAAAGAAAGTTGTAAAAAATATGTATGGCATGATTCATTATTCGTAAAAATAAAAATAAAAACCTCACAAGAAAAAAAAAGGATGGTCTGAATTTGGACAGATATTTAGAAAGGAAAGATGTGGCAGCTAGTAAATATTTCCAGAAGAAATATGATATTCCATATTGAGGGACAAGGAAAAGACTGAGTCTGTTCTCAGTATGTGTGGGGTATGGAGAAATCATCCCACCAGAAACACATGACAATGTGGGCAGAGATTGACATTCTAGGTTATAATCTGCAAAGCAAGAGCCAGATGGTAGCAAAAGCCAACCAGTATAAAATGCACATAAAGTGTAGCTATGGTCATATATTACAGGAAGTTATCCAGAGATTAAACACAAAGTATGTGTAAAGTAAATATGCAGATGTACAGATATAATATTGAAAATTCTAGATAAGAACCTGATTTACATTCTACAGTGAAAAGCAGAAGAGAGAGAGAGAAAATATACAGAATTAGATCTAATACCCAGACAGAAGAAGGCATGTGGGTAAAGAGACAATAGAGAAAGCTGCCCAAACAAACCGGTTTAGGTAAGTGGGAGGAAGAGGGGTAAAATGGAGATCAAATGAGAATTGAAGTAAGATTTGCCTGTGCTATCTCTTAGGGGGAATGGGCCCTCCTCAAGGCTGCTGGGAGGGAGCCGAAGAAAAGTGCAAAGCAGACCTTCTCTCATTACAGTTCTCTTATCCATTTAATTCTGTGGAAGGAAGATCTAGTAAGAAAGGTAGAAATTAAATACCCTGAATCATCAGTTTTCCCAGTACTGCCTCATTGGTAACATGGCTCGGGATTCTCATACGTGGCAAGCTCTCAGTAGTTCTCATGTTAGGAAGAAGGTAAGAGAAGTAGAAGGAGTTGAACTTTAAGGATCATTTAGCCAGCAAACTCATTCTTAAGGCTAACAATACAGTGACATTGCACTTCACCTGTGGGTTAGTTCCTAAATTAAGTGTTTAAGGGGAAGACTATGTGTGCTCAAAATGAGTCTTTGAAGGGCTTAGAGTACACACTAAGATGTTCTAGAAAAAAAAAAAAACTGTGAAACACAACGATTCTCTTAAGCCACAGTCCAGGTGCAGGGGGCAGGCAGGAGAGGAGAGCCTGGCAGTTGTGCTACAAGAGATCACTCAGGGACCCAGGTTCTTTTCCTTTCTTGGTTCCTGTGTAAGATTGAGACAAGACCGGAAGAAGTAGAAGAAAATCAATTGCTTTTTAAAGAAGTTCTATGCAATTGGTCCCATCACTTCTGCTTACATGTCACTGATGAGAAATTGTACTCCTGGCCACATTGACCTGCTAGGGATGATGGGAAATATAGTCTCTAGTTGACCGGCCATGGCCATCCTAAGGAGAAAGTGGACAAATTAGAAAGAAAGCTCAGGAAATGAATTTTAAGAGAAAATCAGGCTTCTTCCTTAGACTGTCTTTCACAGCGAGTCAAACGATGCACTTCCCTCTTGACAGATATTTACCTATTTACCTCCACTCAAAGGGAAAACCTCAGCATTTGATTCATTAACTGTAACCAGTTCAAAGCCCCAGGCCTGTGGATGATGTGGATTTCCCTTCATCAAGACCCACTATGGTTCCTTGCAGTCCAGCAACCTATAAACTAACAGGCAAGTCATCTGTCCCTCACTCCAACCCAGTGTATCATGATGAAGAAAAATTCAAGGCATCCCTTAATTCCAGAGCTCAATTTCTTTCCATTTTGTCTGCACACAAGCTCATTTTTGCACAAGCTTTCTCTCTTAAAACATTTTCCTAGAGGCAGCAAGGAACATCTAAAACACAAAATCATTCTGAGTTGTTCTAACTAGTTTCTTTGCAGCACAGTCTGAAAAAAGCTAAAGGTTTCTCTAGCTTCCCCAGCTGTTACATATGGTTTTTTTATTCCCTCTCCACATCAAACCATTAAGAAAATACCAAACATGGCATGATATATTCAAAGTGCTGAAAGGAAAAAAACTTACAACCAAGAATATGCTACCCAGCAAGGTTTTCATTCAGAATTGAAGGGAAGATAAAGAGTTCTCCCTGACAAGAAGAAGCCAAAAGCCCATTAGCACTAAATCAGCTTTACAAGAAATATTAAAGGGTCTTCTTTCAGGGGAAAAGAAAGGCTATGACTAGAAATAAAAAAATGTAAGAAATAAAAATTTTCATTGGTAAAGACAAACATCTAGAAAAGGTGGTGAATCAACGAGTTATAAAACTAGTATGAGGTTTAGAAAACAAAAGTAGTAAAATGAACTACATCTGCTATAATTAGTTAAGAGATACACGAAATAAAAAGATGCAAAATATGTTGTCAAAAACATAAAATGTGGCAGGGGTAAAATGTAAATGTGTAGTGCTTTAAGAATGTGTTCTAACTTTAACCAACAACTTAAAATAGAGTGCTGTGTAAATAGAATGTTACATACGAACTTCACCGTAACTACAAACAAAACCCCTATAACCAATGCACAAAAAATTAAGAGAAACGAATCTAACATAACACTAAAGAGGACCATCAGATCACAAGGAAAGGGCATAGGAGAAGAAAGGAACACAGAAGAACACCAAAACCCACCAGAAAACAGTTAACAAAATGGAAATAAATACATACCTATAAGTCATTACTTTAAATGTAAATGGAGTAAATGTTTCAGTCAAAAAGCATAGGTGGCTGAATGGATAAAAAACAAGACCCATTTATATGTTGCCTTCAAGAGACTCGCTTTATTTACTTTTAAAGATTTTATTTATTTGAGAGAAAGAGAGAGAGTGAGAGAGAGAGCATGAGCTGAGTGAGGGTCAGGGGGAGAAGCAGGTTCTCCACTGAGCAGGAAGCCTGATGCGGGGCTTGATCCCATGGGCTCATGACCTGGGTAAAAGGTGAACACTTAACCGACTGAGCCACCCAGGCGTCCTGACTCACTTTAGATCTAAAGGCATCCACAGACTGAAAGTGAAGGGATGGAAAAGGATATCTCCTGCAAATGGAAATGAAGAGAAAACTGGAGTAGCAATACTTATATCAGGCAAAATAGACTTCAAAGCAAAGGCTGTAACAAGAAACAAAGAAGGGCATTACATAATGATAAAGGGATAATCCAACAAGGAGTTATAGCACTTGTAAATAGGTATGTACCCCACATAGGAGCACCTAAATATATAAAGCAAATATTAACAGGCACAAAGGGAGAAATTGACAGTTATACAATAATAGGGGAATTTAACACCTCCCTTACATCGACGGATAGGATGTAATTCGTCCAGATAGAAAATTAATTAAAAAATTGACCTTGAACAGCACATTCGTCCAAATGGACTTAATAGATATGTACAGAACATTTCATCCAAAAGAGCAGAATACACATTCTTCTCAAGCATACCGAGAACATTCTTCAGGTTAGTTTACATGTTAGGCCACACAACAAATCGCAAATACAAGAAGATGGAAATCATATCAAGTATCTTTTCTGACCACAACAATATGAAACTAGAAATTGATTATAAGAAGAAAACTGAAAAAAAAAAACCCCACAAATGTGGAGACTAAACAACATGTTGCCAAACAATGAAGGTGTCAGTGAAGAAATCAAAAAGGAAACAAATATATGTATTGGGAAATATACTGGGGGTGGAGGGTTCCAACAAATTGGTTCACGTAATTATTATGGAAGCTAAGAAGTCCCATGATGTGCCATCTGAAATTGGAGACTCGGAGAAAATGGTGGTTTAATTCCAGTCCCTGTCTAAAGGCTTGCAAACCAGGGGGGCCAATGATGTCCATTCCAGTCCGAGGACAGGAGAAGACTGATGTCCTAGCCCATGCCAACAGACTGGGGGGAAAAATGTAGATTTCTCCTCCCTCTTCCTTTTTTTTTCTATTCAGGCCCTCAACAGATCTGATGATGTACACCCACATTGGAGAAGGCCATCTACCTTACTGAGTCCCCCAGTTCAGTTATTATCATTAGCCGTCATTATCTGGAAACACCTGCACAAAACACACCCAGAAATAATCTTCGGCCTGGGCACTCTATGCAGCAGTGGAGTTAACACATAAAATCAACCAACGCAAGAGCTATTCCCTTTTTCCAAGTGTCAACCCTTGCCCATTATCTGTCTCTTTTTTTCACTTCCCCCTTTAGGAAGTTGCTTTTTATATTTTATCCAGAGTTTATGGTTGTTCTCTCTTAGAGGTTTGGTCCAACAGAATCTAATTTATATTATGAGAAGGAATTCCCACCAGTTCAACTCCGTTGCTTGCATATAAGATAATGGCTGCATTGCTTAGCCTCTCATTCAAGACTGCATAATCTGGCTTTAATCTTTGTCTTCCATTTCATCTTCATATAGATTATTCTCATTGCATCCTATCCATTCATTAAACAAGAGGCTTCTGAGCACTTCTTATGTATCAGGCAGCTGGAGACAAACCCAGTATTACTCTTGCCTTCTTGAAATGGACTGTCTAGAAGTCTTGCAAATGTGCCTAGTCATTACTGCTTGAAGTCTTTGCTGATGCGTGGTTACTTCCTCTGTATTTTATTTTATTTTTTAAATGATTTTTTATTATATTATGTTAGTCACCATACAGTACATCCCCGGTTTCCGATATAAAGTTCGATGATACATCAGTTGCGTATAACACCCAGTGCACCATGCAATATGTGCCCTCCTTACTACCCATCACCAGTCTATCCCATTGTATTTTAATTCCTGCAAATATTTTTTTTCCTTTTACATATCAAATCCTGCCCATCCCCAAATTCTGTTTCATCAGACCCTTTATTAACTCTATTTATTGCATCTTTTTCTCTCCTCGAGTGAACTAAAGAAACATTGTCAGGAGTTCAATGCACTTTCTTTGTGTTACAGTGTCTAGTCCACTGTTGGTGTATGGATATGCTCAGTAAATGAATTAATGCTATTAACTTCTTTAGTACTTGATTTGTAATTCATCACAATATTGCATATATAAAAGTTTGTTCCTAATGAAGCAAAGTGTTATGTTAAGGGCTGTAGGTTTTTTATTGAAAAATAAAAACAAGATTTTATAATATCTTTCAAAGCATTTCGGTATTTTTACGCGTTGAAAATAATTTACCTGCATACTTTTCATACTAATCTGAATCATAGACATATTAAGGAGAAAATCATCAGAATTCCACGTTGATGTTTCACTGTTAATTAATTTGTTTAGTTCCCTTGGTCATGATAATGTCTGAAATGCTTTTACAGTAACTTTTATGTTCTTTCAACCCAGGAGTAAATCAAGAGAATCTGAAAGTCGTAGGAACACATTCTCTTTATTTTGCCTATTTGCATTCATCAATTTATCTTTCCTCCCATCTGCCAGCCAAGAGTGGCCTCAGCAGTTAGTGGTGCAGTGGGAGCTATTCATGTCAAATAGACTGGTTCAAGTCCAACAGAGGTCCGGAGAATAGTTTTTGATACTTGAAACCGTAAGTCTTTACTTAGAATTTATTGCATATGCATTAGTGCCTTTCTCTTAAAAAAAAAAAAAAAAACAGAGAAACACATATGTGCATGTTCAGATAAAAGCTAGATCATTGCTATCCATCCTATGGGAATCTATCTCTTGAACCACAAATCAAAATGCTGACAAAGGTTTCCGTGCCCCTGCTGAGTGTAAAAGGATGTATGCGAAGTATAGGTTACATAATGAAATGCCAGAATTTCAGAATAATACAGTGACTAATAGAACTGAGTAATAACTGGAATCAGAACTGCCCTGAAAAACCCAAGGCATACGAATCTCATAGGTTTTCAATTTTAATGCAAAATGGTGACCTCTATCATGAGGGCTATGAAGATTCTGCGTTTCTCGATACAAAGTCTGTATCTTATTTTGGATCCATCGTCGTACATAGTGCAGTCCTGGAGGCACACAGGCAGGGCTGACATTTAGCAGTGTGCTCCAGTATGGCCAAAATAATGGTTGAGCTACCATCTGTTCTGACTGTCAGTGCCCGTACCGTATCAGTTGCTAAATATGTTTATAATATTCTCTCTCTCTCGCCTTACAAAGGTGTTTTATTTTAGAGCGCTGCTTTTCCCTAGAGGGAATGGAATACACTGTGGAAGGGAGGTAAGACCGTATATTTTTGCATATTGACTTAATATGCTTCTTCTACATTTTGTCAGGAGACATGTATGCACATATATGTTATACATGCATGTTCTGTAGAGCATCTGCATGTGCATATGTAACATGCAAATATGCGTGTAGCTTTACACACATATATTATGTATCACCTCCCTATCAAATATGGAAGAAGCACATTGAGTCAGTACACAGAAATATGTGGTCTTACCTCCCTTCCACAGTGTCGTCCATTTCTTCTAGGGAATCCACAGTTGGAAATAGAACACACAACATGCACATTTGTTTTTATAAATATGTGCATCGATCACAAAAACATAATACTGGAAGCCCATCACACTTGAAGATAGAGTTCTGCACAACTTAAATCCTCTGTGCCAACTTGTACAATCATGACTTGGCTCTGGGAGGTTCCAGGTCATTTATCCAGGATGCTAGATTGTGTCCTGAAATGTGGATGGGACGGAGTGGTGAGTTAAGAGCAGTGAACAGGAGGAGGAAGTGGAACAGGAAGCAAGCAGCGGCTGCTTTCAAGGGCCAATGGACATGCCATAATAGTAACAATCAGGAGAGGAGGGGAAGAAGGTAAGTAGACATCAGCTTGAGAATCAGACAGAGCAGAGTGGGAATCTCACCTTTGTTCTGTGCCCACAGTTCTGTCTCACAATTTTACTACACTGTTGTTCTAGTAAACAGACTTCCCTACTTTTAAAGACGACTAGACAATATAAAATGGTTCCCATTCTTGTCAAGGCTTCAACTCATCCCCTCCTCAACTCATTCTGTGATTTTCAGACAAAATGGAAGCCACTGAGTAAGACCTTCCTCAAAACCCACAAGTCTGGGGCACCTGGGTGTCTCAGTCAATTGGGCATCTGCCTTTGGCTCAGGTCATGATCCCAGGGTCCTGGGATTGAGACGGAGTGGGGCTCCCTGCTCAGTGGGAAGTCTGCTTCTCCCTCTCCCTCTGACCATCCCCCTTGCTCATATTCTCACTCTCTCACTATCTCTCACTCTCAAATAAATAAATTTTTAAAAATCTTAAAAAAAAAACCCAAACCCACAGGTCTTGCTGTGGCCAATCTCTCCCTCATCTTCCTACTGTGATGGGAGAGGGCTGTTTTCTACTGGGGTCCAATCATCCCAAATGGGCTCCACTTCCTGTCCTCTCCTGTCTCCTCAGGAATTTTTTCTGGAAATGTTGGTGCGATCTTCTTTTATCCTTTGATACTGACCATGGTTCTAAACGACATTGATAAGGTGATGATTCCCATATTTTGATCTTCTTCTGAATCACTGGGCTCTAGACTCCTACCAAATATTTGACTCAATTCCTCAGCTTGGATGCCTGATAGACATCTCAAACTTAATGTAACCAAATACTCAATGTCTTTTTTTTTTTTTTAAGATTGATTTATTTGAGAGAGAGAGTACACGTGGGTTGTGGTGGGGGAAGGACTGAGGGAAAAGATGCGAGAATTTCAAGCAGACTCCACACTCATCACAGAGTCCAACAGGTGGCTTCATCTCAGGACCCTGAGATCACAACCTGAGCTGAAACCAAGAGTCAGAAGCTTAACCAACTGAGCCACCCAGGTGCCTCTTTGATTTCCTTTCTTAATTTTTGTACTCTCTCTGTGATCCTGATTTTTCATAGCCACATTTTTAAAAAGTAGGGTAGTTATGTTAACTAACTAGAATTTAAATAAAAATTTGAAAACAAATAAAATTAAAAAAAATTAAAAGTAGGAAAGTTATCACACCCAAGCACACTTAGATTGCTTTTTTAATCTACATTGGCGAGTGGAGGTTAAAGCAGAGTTTGCTGGAAAAGAAAGAAAAAAGGGAAAAAGGAAATGTGACTTTTGCAAAAATATTGTGAAACAATACCCAATAATAAAATAAATAAAAGTTTCAAGTTATATAAACCATGCAGCAGTAAGTGAAGAGAAAATTATGTTTGCCTGTATATTACAACATAATAAGTCAAATGGTAAAAGAACATGCTTCTTATAGTCCTCTTTCCCCATGAGAATTAACCCTCTCCTTATTTTGCTATCATTCCTTTGCATTCCTCTAAACTTTTATTACAAACTAATAGATTAATTAATAATATGAAGAGATTTTTGCATGGTGTAATATGGTTTATAAATAATATTATATATTCTCTTGGATGATTTGCTTTTTTAATTTTTCAGTACTTTATTTCTGAGATGCAATCATTTTACTACCTGTGACTCTAGTTCATTTCCACGGATGAGAAGATTTTGTTCTGTGAACATATCGCAGCTCTTTCCTATTCTTCTGTTGATGGGTGTGATACTATTTTTAAGTTTGTGGTTTTTATAAGCAATGCTGCTCTGAACAATCTTTTTCATGTCTTCTAGTAGATATGTGTAAGAGTTTCTCCATGATATATACTAAGGAATGAAATTGACAGATGATAAAATATAGGTATCTTTAACTTAACTGGATATTGTTAAATCTTTTTCAAATAGTTTAAGTCGAATGTATCACTAGCAATTGTCAAGAGTTCCTTTGTTCATATCCTTGCCAACACTTGGAATTGTCAGACTTCTTAATGTTCTCCAATCTGATGGGAGTAAAAATGTAGCTCATTAAATTTTTATTTTATGTTACTTTATTACTAAGTTTGAGACTATTTGATGTATTTATTGCCTGTTCATTTTTCCTCCTCTGTAAATTGTTTGTTCAAATCTTCTGTTCAATTATATACATATATATATATATTTTTTGTTTTCTTCCTTAGAATACTATTTTCCCCAAAGATTGTTCCAAAAGAAAATAGTTGAAAAGATGCCACTTCTGTGAATAAAATGTAAAGAATATATGTGAACTTGGTCTTGGCCACTGGATACTTTTTACTCTCCGAAAAGATAAAAACAAAAAGACTCAGGTAAAGTTTATCACTGGACCATAACAGTACTTGGAATCTCATTAAGTTACAAGTAGGGCATTGAGAAGGCTTTCTTTCCTGGCAGTAATTGTACTGGAGAGGTTGCCTTGATCATGGTGGTCTTCTGGTCTGGAAAGAAATCTGATACAGCAGTGGACAGTGCTTTGGACATGCCCAGAGAATACACTGTGAAAAGCCTGAGTACAGCCTTTACTTACTTTGACTTGTCTCACTCTCACTGATTATAGAATGAGAGTGCCGTCCAGACCCTACTGGCTCTTCCAAGCAGATGTGTACAGGTGGCCTGGAATCTTAAGTGCTCCTCTATAAATAAAATTTATTAGAGGATTAAGTGATCACTTGTCAGTCTTGAAAGGAGTAGATTAGACCCCTGAGTCTGACCATTCAAAGATCTGAGGGATGCCCCTGGCATCTCCTTGTCCATGGAAGCTTTCTTTTCTAGATATGTCTGTGTCTCTCTACCTCTAGAGACTTCAGAGCATTTTTTTAATACAAAGTACACAGCCCATAAGCAATGTAATGTATTAGATTATATAGGGCGTAATAAAGCATTCATGTTTTTCTCCCTCAACAGATAGAAAACAGATGTGTTTCTGAAGCAGCTCAGAAAGTGAACGTGTAAGGAAGGAAAAATTGTATTTTGCAGCCAAGAAAATGAAAGAACTGTATTTCAGACTCGGGTCATGTTGTGTGTGTTGACTCACCTCCACACCTGGGTGAGGTCATTTGTCAATTTAAAAAGGGGGAGAAGTGAGTGATCCATTTGAGTGTAAGTTATCCGTGCCTGATATTTGTGGTCACATTGAGATGTCCAGACAAATTAATGACAATAATAATGAGGCCAAAAAAAAAACTTCAATAAATTGAAGTTTTGTCTTGAGTGCAGTTGAGAAGACTGAGTCCTCTGCTGTAGATTTTATAGACCACATTAGAGAGGTTGAATTAACTTATCTGAATCTCAGTTTCCCAGTAACATGGGGATGCTGCCATAATGTTTGAGCCCAAGGGCTTGTCTTAGAGCTAAAATAAAAAAAAATATAATTTTATACCACCATGTTAACAATGGAAAATTACTAAGACCCAGGGTGTTTTCCTGCCTTTCCCATGCTTATACCCCTAGTAAGTGAAGTCAGATTCAACCTAGACCCTAAATCCAGTGTTATTTCTGTCGGTATATTTTGCATTTCTTCTTGGTATAGTAAAGTTTGATGGTCAAATGAAAGTGTTTTGAGAAACTAAGCCTGTAGTCTGTTAAATGACTTATGGTATTAATTCTCAGAGAGAGGGGGAGGAAGAGCGAGAGAGGGAGAGAGAGAAGTGAGGTATTCTGATTCAGCCTCTGCCAATCAATTAAAAATAAATCGCACAGCAAATCATTACACTGAGTGCTCGGAGTGCAGGGTGGAATCTCCCAACCTTGGCCCTACTGACATTTTGAGTTGGATAAGTCTTTCTTGGGGCTTTCCCAGTACATTGCACGATGTTAAGCAACATCCCTTGCCTCTGCCCACTACATGCCAGTAGCAAGCATCCCCCACCTCCAGGTTCCAGTTGTAACAACCAAAAATGCCTCTAGAAATTGCAAAATGTCCCCTCCAGCCCTTGGTTGGGAACCACTGGTGTAGACATATGGAATAGAGGGCTTGTTCTCAAAAAACTATGTGCAGGATGGGATAGAGGGGTAATGTTTAATCTCATGGTAAGTGGCTATATGTGTGTAGTGAATGCACAAGTTGGTCAGGTTAGTACTGATCACATCATGGAAAGTTTTCGTGAAGCACCCAAGAGCTTTGTTTACAGTTTTGTTTTTAGATTTGTACTTAATCAGTTTGAATAACAACGAAGATTTCTGTGACAGGAGATACACTGAATTTTAGGAGTAAGAGAGCTTGACCTTTCCTCAATTACAGAATTGTCATAAGAAGTCAGTCTCTGATGATACTGCATTTCCAATTTTATCATAAATTAACAAATAAACACCATAAAATGCATGTTCTGTGAATTCAAAGAGTATAAAAAGTGTATTACTTGAAAAGATAGGATTGGCTTCAAATCTCTCATTTTATCTCACATATTTTTTCCTTCTTCTTGCTATTTCATTGGTTATCCATCTTTTGCTTTACGATTAAACTAATTTTTGTTGTTGTCTGGTGTATTCATCCAAACATTTGTGCTCCTCTTTTAATAAGCACCCTGATTATCACTACATTAGATCATCTCTGTCTGCCTCTCTCTTCTCTGTAATCAGTTTTATCTCTTTCCTTCTAATTTTTTTTTTTTTGTTTCTCTCAGGCCTGTCATCCTTGCCTGTGGATGGCAAATTTATTCTACTTCTTACTCCTTGGAATATGCTTTTTCATTTCCATAAAAATATTTTGTCTGAATTTTTTGAGACATTCTGGGACGTGTTGGAGGATGAAAGCTTAGAAATTGTTAAGAGACTAGTGAAAGAAGGACGGATCTTTGATTCTTCTTCTTTCTTCTTTGATTCAAAAGCCATCCAACCTGGGAGACCATGGACAGAGAGGAGAGGCTGGGGAGGGAGCACATGAGGAGGCTGCTCGTGCCTGTGCTAAATCTGAGCCCACACCATGATTTCTGAATGGAATTCCCAGTTGCAGTTAAATGGACTTGGCGCATAAGCAAAAATACTGAAATTAAACTAGTGTAGGGTAAGAAGGAACAGAGGACATCAGAGAGTCATATTAGTCATTCCACTGAAACAGAATATAAAGAGATTTACAACAAGGCATGGGCACAAACACTACACACAACTTAAGGCTAAAAAAATATTGATGGGGCACCTGGGTGGCTCAGTCGGTTAGGCATCTGACTCTAGATTCCAGCTCAGGTCATGATCTCAGGGTCATGACATCGAGCCCCAGGTCAGGCTCCAAGCTGGGCATGGAGCCTGCTTAAGATTCTCTCTCTCTAGCCCTCTGCCCTCCCCTCCCCCAATCGCATATTGCTGAATGCTAAAATTCCTGCCCTAAGGACTGAGCTTTAAAAGTATCTATACATATGTCAAGGAAAGGTTAGACCCACAATAACTATGGTATTCTAGGTGTTTCCCTGGATTTAACCCCCAAATCCCAAAATAGTATCCCTGTTTTACGTCCCTATCTCTAAAGAGTCCTCTATACTCAGCTGGGAGTTAAATAAGCTAACTACAATAGCAGTAAAAATACCGCAGGGAGAGTTACAAATGCACACATTCACTAACCAGAAGACCTTACGTTTTAGCATAGTCAAGGTAATTACTCTATTGATTGAGGGAAAAAAAACTTAAATGCTAAAATAAATCACTAGAGTTAAGTACACAAATCGCAAATGTTGTAATTATTCTATTTACCAGGTTTTTAAGTGATAAACAGTAAAAATCCAGAGCCCAGGTTAAGCACATAATCAACAAAACCCAAGCATATTATATTTTAATGAGTTCCCGTTATAATTCACTAAGTCATTGACTCTCTGTGAGAGCTGAGAGCAGAGACGCTAGAGAAGGGCCTGAGATAGAGCACTACCGATGGGGTCTGCATGCAGAGGGCAGAGCCAGAGGGAGAGACCACTCGTCACTTGAGGTCCTGGGAAGGCTTTGGGAGTCATGCTAGCTGAACCCACTGAGCTTTCTGAGCACTCACTGTCACCAGGATTTTATCCACGAATGCATTTAAATAATATGTGTATCATCACCACACCTCCCGGAGTTAGCTAAGGTAATTGCCACCCTCTTGCAGAGAGGAAGCGAAAGCACAAAGTGTCAGTATGAAGCCTTCAAGCATGCAGTTAAGAAGTTACAGAGCAGGGGCGCCTGGGTGGCTCAGTCGGTTAAGTATCTGCCTTCAGCTCAGGTCATGATCCCAGGGTTCTGGGATGGAGCCTGGAGTCAGGTTCCCTGCTCAGTGGGGAGTCTGCTTCTCCCTCTCTTTCTGGCCCTCTCCCTCTCCCTCTGCACCCCCCCCCCCGATTGTGCTCTCTCTCATGCATGCACAGTCTCTCTCTCAGATAAATAAATAAAATCTTTTAAAAAAAAAAAGTTACAGAGCAGGGAGTCAAATGCAGATAGGTTTCTCCAGAGCTCAATGTCTTCACTTCCTTGTCTGACCTCTACTACAAGGATGGGAGCTCTGCTCTTCTCTTCCCACCTTGGCACAAGAGGCTGGAATCTTTATATTTTAATCCCATACACTGGCAATAATCTCTGTGTCTTCCACATTTCAGAAACCCTCAACATGATGTTCCCTTACTAGAATTTTGGTTAACTAAGAGGAAAAGCCAATAATGGGTCAGAAAAAGGAGTTGCCAGAGAAGTGGAGGGATAGGAAGAGATCTCAAGGAGGATTTGGTCTCAGTGAATACTTTTGGGGCATTTACTCTTCCTCAGGTGCTGTGGTCCATGACACATGTACCTTTTCAGCAAACACAGCAGCCTCATGGAATCAATCTTATGGACCCTGTTAGTGCTGAAGCACTAGAAGTCATGAGCAATTCAGGGTCTTGTTCAAAGGGCCAGACTGAGGACACATGTCAGCCAGCTCATGCCAAATCCTCTGAATCCAAGATTGTAACGTTTTTCTATCTAACCAGAAAGTTTGGGTCAGAACAACAGAAATACAGCAGAAAGAGAAGGGAAAATGAACTCACAGTATAGCTAAAGACCTGATAATAAATATAAATACTATAAACACCATTCAGACTAGAGATTTGAGAATGAAAGAGTCACTTGGTTTTCCTCTTCTCACACCATAGATGCCACTGCCTCCTTTCTCCATGGGTGGATGTTGGTCATTCTGGAAAAGACCCAAGCTCCCTCTGAGGGTGGGGTTTTGGTGAGTGATCATTCTGAAGTACCCCCCTGGAGCTTTCTATTTTAGATTAATGGTACCATTGAACATTGCCAGGACACTGGACTCCTCAGCCCAGAGGGGCCCTTAGTTCTGAAGTCTACAGACAAGAAGCTAAGAGGAATCTTTGCAGGCTGTATACGGTGGTGTTAACAAACAACCATCTTTGAGAAAATCTTGTGGTTTTATGTTGTTTTTTGCAACCCTCATGAGTAAAAGTTTTGCACCACATGAAAAGTTTAACTTTTAATTAAAATATGCTCCTGTGGCAATGTCTGTCAGAAGACTCTGGAATGAAACTTATCTTATAGTGACCTGGAGCAGGGAACAATAGCTTGGGTGTGGTGTCACCAACCTTTCTGGTTGCCCAGAACTAATAGAGTTCCCAGGTTATGCTAAAACACAGAAAGTCCTGAGAAAAAGAGAGACTAACACAACAAAAGACAAGAGCCAAGGGATGAGTGTGCTTGCCTTGTGAATGCAGAAAGACATGTCTGGAGAGTGAATAATTCTACAAATAGTGACACGGTTCCACAAGGTGAGTAAATAATATGATCAAGGTTTTCCCCTCTTACATTTCCATTTGCAGAAAACTTATTTTCTTAAACAGGCACTTTTTTCCAGTTTTACTGAGGTATAATTGATTATTGTGTCAGTTTCAGGTGTACAACACAGTGATTGGATATGTATATACATTGCAAAATGATCACCGCAATAAGGTTAACAGCCATCACCTCACACGGTTACAGTTGTTTTTCCTTGTGAGGAGAACATTTAAGATCTCTCTTAACAACTTTCAAATGTACCATACAGTAGTGTTAACTATAGTCATCATGTTGTACCTTGTGTCTCCACAACTCATTTATCTTACGCAAGAAATTTGTACCTTTCGATCACCTTCTCCCAATTCCCCCAGCCCCCACCTCTGATAACCACAGATCTGATCTCTAGTTCAATGAGTTTGATGTTTTGTTTTGTTTTGCTTTTTAAGATTCCAGTAAGTGAGATATAGCCATGGTCTTTCTCTGTCTGAGCTGGCATCATCCCCTCAAGAGGTCCGTCCTTGTTGCCACAAATGGCAACACTTCCTTCTTTTTATGATTGGATAGTATTCATACATATATAAATATAGTTTATACATCTACATATACCATAATTTCTTTATGTGTTTATCCATTGATGGACTCAGGCTGTTCCCATTTCTTGACTATTATAAATAATGCTGCAGTGAACATGGGGAGGCAGATATCTCTTCAATATAATGATTTTATTTCCTTCATATATATACCCAGAAGTGGAATTGCTGGATCATATGGTAGTTCTACTTCTAGTTTTTTGAGGAACCTCCATACTGTTTTCCACTGTGGCTGCTCCAATTTACATTCCCACCAACAGTGCAAGAAGGCTCCCTATTTTCCACATCCATGCCAGCATTTGTTAACTCTTGTCTTTTTGATGATAACAAATACACACTTTTTCATTCATCCCTTTCAATGCACTCGCAAAATTTTTATTATCCCAAAGTGTAAGATAAACAACAACAACAACAAACACTAAAAACAAATTCATATGGTCAGTTAAAATGAATGCCGAGAAGGGTTGCAAGATCCATCTGGTCATTTTTTTAATAAGATTCTACTTATTTATTTATTTATTTTAGAAAGAGAGAGAGAAATAGTGCCTGCAAGCAGGAGGAGGGACAGAGGGAGAGACAGAGAATCTCAAGCAGACTCCATGCTGAGCATGGAGCCAACATTGGGCCTGTTCTTGCAACCCTGAGATCACGACCTGACCGAAACCAAGAGTTGGACACTTAACCGCCTGAGCCACCCAGGCGCCCCTCAGATCCATCTGGTCTTAGCACCTTCTTTCACTGGACAAGAAACAGAGTCCCGGGAAGCAGGAAAGATTTGCCCCAAGCCAGTCTTCTGAGCCCCCTTTGGTTAGGTGCAGTAGTGAGATGTGATCTTAGCAGGGGAAGTCCCCTTCTTGGATAATTCGGCATTTTGCCAAACATTGAAGATGCAGTTGGACCACAACTCAAGTTACTTTCATGTGACGGGATTCTGTTTTGTTTGCCTGAGTTGGCAAAGTTGCTGTGTGAGGACCCGGGAGTCTCTGCAGCTTCGGAGGGGGGCCTGCTGTCAGAGGGAGCGTGGCAGCAGGAGCCACTGGTTGTCAGCCTGTGAGAATGCCTTCAGGGGGTCACCGCATCTGAAACACAGCCCTCGGAGAGCTGACATCTCCTGGAAGGGCTGCCAAAATATTCCCACACAAATATGGAAGTTTGAGCCTTTATTAAGTAGCTTACGGTTTCTGCACGAGCAAATGCAGCCCACTGCTGTGAAGATCCCCACCATGTCTTGAAAGAGATACAGGAAGATCAGCCAAGGAAGAAAATGTTTTGGGGAATCCTCATTCCAGTGGAGAAGTCACCTATCCTGCTACCACTCTCCCAACTGGGAAACCAAGCTGGAAAAATCCGGCAGTTGCCTTTCTCTGTGTGAGCGTCTCAGTGCATGTGTGTGTGAGAGAGAGGGAGAGAAAGAAAGGGAAAGAGACAGAAATCGATACCCAACATGCAATGATATTTTTTAAAAATATTAATTTCCTTGATTTAGGAAGGAAAATCTAAGTGGAATTAGCTTGTCAATGTGAAAGCATTACTGGTTACAATTTATTTCAGAATGTTGACAGTATTGAGCGCAGGGAAGCACCCTCAGCCGATAATTTGCAATATTCTGTACCCAGCTAATGACCTTTTACATATGGACTTGAGCAGACTCCGTGGGTACAATATATTTCCAGTGTCCCAGTGGGTCGGGCCTAATTGATATCATTAGAGCCCCAGTCCTTTCGCACGTGGCCTTGGAGATGTCAGTGTTACCAAGAAAGCTGCTTTTGATTTATTTTGCTTTTCTTCTTCATTCTTTACCTCTTTTCTTTCTTCCTTTCTCAAGTTCTGCTCAAAGGCCAAACTTGTGAAGGTTAAAAACCCACAATCCAACTGCAGGGTTGGAACATTCTGGCTTGCAAATCTGTTTCTAAAGTCAGGACTTCTAACGAGACGCCCTTGGCATGTCTAACAGGGAGTGAGGGAGTCTTTTTTTTTTTTTTTTTTTTTTTTTAAGGGGGCAGACTATGTGTAAAACACACTAAAACATTTCATTCACTTCTCAGATGTCTCTTGTTCCCTCTGGAAGAAAAGTATCTTCTTGCTCCAGCTGCAGCAAAAAACTTGAGGTCTCTAAATGATCTTATAAAACTTTTCTCTGTTCGGGTTCAAGTTCTGTGTTCCCTTAGCACCGAAACAAGTTTTCATCCTCAGGCTTAAGCTTACAATGGAACTTTTATACTAACTGACTGTTGTAAAAAGTCTTTAGGATTGACTTCTTTTTATTTAAGTTAAAACAATCCAATAAACGTGTTCAAATTGATTGTGGGAAGATGCTTAGGTGTTTTAGATTATTTTCAAATCTCTCCCTCTGTCAAGAGAAGAGATTCTGAAAGCCATCAGCCAGAGATCACGAATTTCATTAGATTCTGGAAGTAAGCAGTGTTTAGGTATGCCATCTAATAGTACAGATTCAATTAGTGTATTCATTTCTACCAATTGAATTGCATTAAAAATATTAAACGTATCATTCTTCCATGTTCCATTAAAATGAAAATGTGAAAAGAATACCATTCATGGAATTTTACCCTTGAATTTTTTTTTTTTTTTACTTTTTTATGTCCTCTTGTATTGATAGGGTACAGGATGGATTACAGAACATTTTCACAAGCCTTTATTTAATTGATGTTCACGGCCATGGATGGTATGCAGGGAAATTCCTGTATTTCAGAGGCGGAGACTGATAATTCAAGAGGCAAAATAGTTTGCCTGTGTCCACGTAGTTGAGAGAGAACATAGACAAGTGCCCATTCCCTATAATTTCTAGTTCATGGCTATGTTCATGACCAATAGCAGCCTGTCTGGGGCAAGTGTCCCGAACTCATAACACGACTTGCAAAGCTTTGCAAAATTTGCATTACCAGGTCAGCACCCTCTGCCTGGGCTGTGTGTCGCTTCCTGTTCTGCTAAACCAAACTTACTGGGTCAAGTTCTATTTCCTCGTTCATTTGTTTCTTTCTGTTTTCCTCAGCCTTCTGGGACATTCTTCTGTCTGCCTGGAATATTCTTTGTATGCGGCCATTTGTGTTATGGGGAGAAAGAAAGTTACATTCCCCAGTTAGTAAACAGTGTTCTTTACTGTAGGACTTCTCAGGGTTAATATGTTAAGTGTTGCTAATCTCCGATTATGAAGTGCTGGCCTAACTTAAATAATCACGGGGGGTGAGTAGTTTGCCCAAGGTCATGCAGCCTAATAACGAGTCCACTCTCTGGGTTTCTGGGGTCTTAGCCCCGAACCCATGCCATCATGTCACTCCGACTGTCTGCTTTCTGGAGCACACATTCATCTGTGCACTTTAGTCAAAATACTGTAGAACTGTTTGGGGATAAGGAAGTCAGAGAAAGAAACTGACCATGCAAAGGAATCACGATGGCATGAAGAAACGTAATCTCTCCTCAGTGCCCCTAGCCAGTGGGCAATGGCACGGGAGAGCTTCTAAAGCAGAAAGGGCTTAAGAACGGATCTTAAGCCAGATTGGTAGCAATGACCAGCTCTAATTTTACAAATGGATTGGCCCCTATAAAATATTGCAATCCATATGATTAAAGTTGAAATAGACAAGCACACACATACATAGTGCTTGAGCCACTTTTAAGGAACATTTTTCTTTTATGACACACATTTTAAAGAGCATTAGTACCTCCCAAGTCTTACAAACTGGCAGAGTCTGACCCTTGGTGAATTTCTGGGGGACAAAATAAGTGGAAGAATAATCTGACACAGTGAGAGATCACAGAGAAGAGAAATGTTATCTTCAAACTTGGCATTCCCTAGTACAGGGCAGACCCTAGTCCACACTATGCTGTAACGTAAATTACAAAAAAAAAAAAAAAAAAAAAAATGCATCCCCCGGGCAGAAGCAACCCCATGGCTAAGGCACCCCTTCTTCCAGGAAAGCCCAGCGCTCTTCAGGACTGACAGCTTGGTGAGCAGTACTCACGCTGAATTCCAGCCCCCCCCCCCCCCCCCCCCCGCCCCTTTAGCTGGGTGTCTTGGTGCAGTGAACTCCCTGCACAACTGGACGGGAGCCCTGGCCGCAGAGAACCCACTCCTCCCCTGGTCTCTCCTGCTTCCCTCAAAATATGATGTGTCATGCTTGGTCAGGGAACACAGCGCCATTAGGGACCATTATTAGCACCTAATACTTTTTTATGGGCAAGGAGTGTTTTTCTATAGACTTCCCCCTTGGGTACAGATCATATAACTATAAATTTCCCGGAGAACTTTCGTTTCTTTGTTATGATGCTACAAACCCTCCCCATCGATTCTGTTCTCTGGAATTCTCTTCCTTATTCATCAGGCTTCCCTCCGTCCTACCTCTCTTTTGGCATTTGCACTCCGACCTTCACAGCCCCGCACATATGTAGGGTACAAAGAGTGCCTCAGCCATGATCAACAATAAATAAATCCCAGAGGCAGCATTGAATTACAACAGTTTTATTTCCACCATCATTCTCTTGCCTTTGCCAGCTTCTCTCAAACTGAAAAGAACCTTGATGTTGTTGGGAAACCAGATGAATGTGTTCCGTCAGCAGAGATCTAATGCTTGTGCTGTTTCTTTGGGAAATCTGAGGGCCAGAGTGCAAAGTAGCCTCTCCTTTAGGTCAGGGAGGGGGCACATTAGTTATTTGCTTTAAAAGGTATGGTTGAGAATTAATCAAAATGAAACACAGGTTTCCCCTCTCTTGGGGAGAGCAGAGAGCCCGAAGTGAAGTCGACCGGAGAAGGAATCTTGGTTGGTTATGAACCCCGCGAACATGGGCGGGAGCGTTCACCGGCTTCTCAGGATCCTTACCTGCAAAAATGGGATTGGCAGCGCCCCCTGCCGGCCGTGCTTGGGGAAGCCATGGAGGGTGGCAGAGTCCTTTCCCTGCGCTGTCCGTGATGTCTCCAGGTCTTCTCTGATAGTTCTTCCTCTTTGTCCCTCTTTCTCCACGACCCCAGTCTTCTTTGCTTCTCTTCTTTGCTCTTCTTTCTCCTCCTCTTCTCCCACCTTCCCGAAAGTGAATGGTATCTTTTTCCCCCCACCTTGTTCTTTAGAGGATTTTCTTCTGCAGGATGATGTCACAGACCTTCCCTCCTGTGAATAGAACCATTTTGATCAAGACAAAGCCACCATGGGAGCCTAGGAAAGGTCACCTGCAGCCGCTGTGTGTAGAACCAGCCCCGCAAAGAGACCGCCCTTCGTGAAGAACTTTTGAATTGAAAAGAATGTTTCTATTCACCACGACATCTTTCCAACTTAACAAGGGGAAGTTAAAAGACTCGCTCCTGAACTCAAGGAGCATCAAACTTTACATATTTTGCTTCACCATAACCGTAGAACGGTGAACTATTCCTGGAAAAAGGCTTTCATGGCCATTTCAAGAGAAACACCCCGCAACTGATTAAGGACCTGACCCAGCTGTAAAGCAAGGGACAGACTTTTTGGGGTGATTTTTTTTCCCCTTGAGGTTATTGTCCCTGGGTCAGTAGGAAGGCATTTATGTCTAATAGCTTTATACTGATTAAAAGAAAATAGGATTGTAGCCCTCTACTCCAGTCTCTTTCCAAATCCATTTGGGGCCAACTCAAACCTGGCAGGTGAATGAATTCAGTATTTCTTCACAGAATTAAAAAGAAAAAAAAAACTCTTTACAATTAAAAATTTCTTTGTATTTATCCAAAGAGATAGATAGATAGATAGATAGATAGATAATAGATAGATAAATAGATAGATGATAGATGATAGATAGATGATAGATAATCTTGACTGCATTATCTAAATATTCTTCTATAGGTCTCTGAGACAAATAAGACTATGTCAAGGTTGAGTTGGGAAGAAATAGTTATCATTTCCACTTTTATCTCTCCCATTTTCTCTTCTCTTTCTGCCCTACGCATCTCCTCAGCCTCACCAGATACCCTGAATTATGGTAACCACTTCTGACAAAGCCCCAGCAAAGCACAGCAGTCTTTCCAAGGACCAATCCCTTCCTATGAATTCATATGTCAATTCAGTTAAATTGTTAAATTCCAAGCACTTTAACTCAAAAGCCGTTTATTCAAATGTATTTATATAGCAAACACCAAAACCACCCACTGTCAGATGCTCTCACATATGCACACTTAGACACCTCAATAGCTCATGCCGACCTGACAGTAGGCACGGCTGCTATATTTTACATTTTCTGAAATGCGATAATTAACGCCTGTTAAAGGAGGGAAAAAAGAATCACTACCTTACGACAAATTACTGGCATCAGTATGTCCAATAATTCAAGACTCAGCGCTGAAAGGAAAATCCCAGCTCTATGTTAGTATGATGTGGCTGTCATGATCCCGCTTACCAGCGCTGTGATAGCAACAAATGGTTTTTAGTTTTTCTGTAACAGGGAGACTGTCGTCATTGGAATTCCTGCAGGGAGGTGAGCTAGAAAGTTGTCTGTCTCAGATTCTAATCATCCACTTGCTAGGTTTGGAGGCTTACATTTCCTTTGCTAGTTTAATTCAGTTGCCTGTTCTTTTTTTAAAAAAATAGTTTATTTATTGGAAAACGAGGCACAGAGAAAGAGCACAAGCGGGGTGGGGAGGGGCAAAGGGTGAGGAAGAAGCAGACGTGGTGCTGAGCAGGGAGCCCGATGTGGGGCTCGATCCCAGGACCCCAGGATCATGACCTGAGCCAAAGGCAGACACTTAATCGACTGAGCCACCCAGGTGCCCCTGTCTGTTCTTGTTTTGATGGCAGGCTAAAATGCGGTCATCTATCAGGATTAAGCCACCTTCTTTCTCCTTCCTCGTAGATGTTCATTTCAGCCCATCCCTGTCAATTCTGCAAACTTTAATCCACTAATATTACACTATGATGTAGATATCCTTCTCTTATTTTTCATATGAAGGAAGAACCATTCAAAGTGGCTGGCATTTCCAAATACAGAGAACGATTTCACAGAGAGGCCAGGCTCGATTTCCCAGCCTCTACCCAAATTCACCCTTTAGGTCCACAGCATGGTTTTATAAAAATTTTTTTTAAATGTATTAAAATATTATACTCTTGGTAGATAGTGAGCCCAGTCCTGGAGTCCTAGGTGCACAATGTCAATTGACAGCAGTGGGATTTCTTTATACACAAGAGTCCATTAAAGGTTCAGGGGCACTAATATTCAGACACACGTTGACATTTGCAACAGGAATGGGCCAGGCATTCCCTTCAGGATACCTCTTCGCTCATCATTTAAACCTTCCTCTTTCCTCCTGATTTCAAAATAAGGAGCCCAATGCCTCCACTTCATCTTGCAGGGCTGATTAGCTGGCTAATGGACCATTTTTCCATGGTTTAGTTTTCTCATATTTCATTAAATGCATAAGACTTTTTTGTCTCCAGTCCCTCTCCAGAGAACCCTAGGTTCTCAGCTGTTTCTTCAAAAACACAAAAGTATGTAGGTCTCTTCTGTTTTTCAGAGATGACATAACCCTGGGAGTCCCCGAGTCACTGACACTGGTCAGTCTTTGATCTGGGTACTGCGCTTTGCCTCCAATTCCCCCCAGATCCTCAGCTGGTGCCGAGGTCAGTGCCGAGGGCCAGTGGGACACGGTGTCTCTGAAGCTACAGGTCCCCCTGGCCTCCAGCGACTGTTTCCTCTGCGGTGCCGAAAGAAGGATGTTCTTCTACCACCTGAAGGGAAACCTTCCCTGGATGCCTTCTTCACCATCTTATCAGTACAAATCATTCCATATCTCGTGGGATGTGTCTTTGAAGGGATGGGGGAGAAAAGTAGGGGTTTTTTTCCTCTTCTTTTGCAATCTTTGATGCTATCTGAATTCGTTATTACTATTTCATGTACAGGGAACTGGAAAGTTTTGAGACGTTGCCAGAAAATCGGTAGAAATGAAAATGTCAAGACCAACCAAAACGTGTTTACGAATTACTCAGCAGCAGCTATTCTGTGAGCAAGGATGGTTTGGACCAGGCATATGGATAAGCATCCGACAAATATGTGTAGGGGTGCCTGGGTGGCGAAGTCCATTAAGCCACTGACTTTTGGCTCAGGACATGATCTCAGGGTCATGAGATTGAGCCCTGTGTGGGGCTCTGTGCTGAGTTGAGTCTGCTTGGGATTTTTTCCTTCTTTCTCTCCCTCTCCCCCTCCCCCTGCTCAAGCATTCACGCTCTCTTTCTCTCTCTCTCTCTCTAAAACAAACAAATAAAAAAAATCTGAAAAAGAAAAATGTGTAGCACCTGGGTGGCTCAGCTGGTTAAGCATCTGCCTTTGGCTCAGGTCATGATCTCAGGGTCCTGGGATGGAGCCCTGAGCTGGCTCCCTGCTCAGCAGAGTCTGCTTCTCTCTGCCCCCTACCCCTCCCCCCTCAGTCGTGTTCTCTCTCTCCCACTGTCAAATAAATAAATAAATAAATAAATAAAATCCTTTTAAAAAAATGTGTAAAACATAGCTCTGACCTCCAGGACTTTAGAATTAGTTTGTAGCAAAGAATATCGCTATGACAGATTATTTTTCTGGATCCAAAGCAATGAGTAACGTGTCGCCCAAATCTGGAAACTTTAGAAAAATTAAGAAAACTTAATCTCATCAAAGATAAAATGGGATGTAGGGCCATTTCTTAGAAAATGCTACACTGCTTTCTCAAGGCAAATAACGATGTGGCTAAAATTAGCGGGGATAGAGAGTAAATAAAACGTTGGTCTTCTTAAAGGCATCAAAGTTGTGAAAAGATCACTAAGTTAAGTACTTGAGTTAGGGATTTTAATACTTTCCTGCCATTGGGGAGATGCTTGTGTTCCAGTGGGTGACAGAAGAGAAGTTCCTCTCTCCTTCTCTCATATTAAATAATGTATATATAAGTGATATATAATTATAAATTTATAATATGACATATTACATTACATAATTATATAATATGTATAAAATAATTATAAAAGTAAAATATATAACTGTATATATAAATGTTTAAAATAATTCCTGTCACAGTAGAAATTTTGGAAACAAACAAACAAAAAAAACCTGTAAAGAAAACTAGTAAATCACCTGATCTTTTTTTTTTAAGATTTAAATAATTTATTTATTTGAGAGAGAGAGCAAGCAGGGGGAAAAAGAGGAACAAGAAGACTCTGCACTGAGCCCACAGCCCCATGCAGGGCTTGATCTCACAACCCCGAGACCATGACCTGAGCTGAACTCAAGAATCGGATGCTGAACCGACTGAGCCACCCAGTGGCCCCCATAATCATGTGATCTTTTCATGACATATTGATAAACAAACAAACAGACAAACCAAATGGCCCTGGAAACTAGTAGTTAATAACTAGGCGGTGAAGTCTTCTGCTGAAGATAAACATTGTACGGAGGTAAATAATAATTAGACCAGATCACTCTGAGACCATGATAAAATCTGACAAAAGCAAGGCCACTCAGTAATCATGCCTGAGCATCAGGCAAAGACAAGGACACCACACAACCATGAAAATAACCAAATATCTTCTTCAGGTGGCTAAAAATCAGTAACTAGGACATCAATGGCAGCTTTCATCCTCCTTCATTTCTTTCATGTTCTAATAAAAACCATCAATACACTCAACCCCTAGATGCTCCTATTTCGGGAGAGCATCCGAGATCAAGACCAATCTTTTACTTCCTTAAACCTTCCCCAAAGGCACCCAGCAGAGCCCAAACCCTATCTACAAGCTTATCCCCACACCCTCTTACTGAAAAGTACCTTGAGTATGCTTTCCCGTGTTGCAACAAGTTACTACAACTTTGATTTATTCTTGGTGTCCTTTGACGGGGGCATTAAAAAAATAATACTCAGTGTCTAAAACCTTTTTTTTTTAACAACAAAAAGATTATACCTAAGGCTTATTTTTCAAACAATTCTCATTAGTCTTTGTCAAGATGTTTTTAAACGTGTGCTTAAGGATTCTATTATACAGATGTTTTTCCCTTTGAAAATAGCTAAAATGTAAGAATTATACAAAAATTCTGTGCTTGACAATCTACAAAGTATATCACAAAATGTTCTCCTTTTTTCTCTCAGCTTTATTGAATATTATTGATACATAATATATATAAGTTTTTAGGTGTACAATGTGATGATTTGATACTGTGTATATATTGTGAAATAATTACAATAAGGTTAGTTAACACACCCATCCTCTCACAAATTAGCATTTGTGTGTGTGTGTGTGTTGATAGCATTTAAGACCTACTTTCTCAACAGTTTTTGAGTATGTGATACAATTATAGTCACCAAGCTGTCCATTGGATTCCTAGAACTTACTCACTCGAGAGCAGGAAATTTGTATCCTTTGATCAACATCTCCCCATTTCCCACAGCACCTGGCAATCACCATTCTACTCTATTTCTTGGACTTTTTTAGATTCTACACAGAAGTGAGAACTTACAGTATTGCAAAATTTCCTTATTATAATTTGTATCCATGCAACAACGCTGTAGGGTGAGTTATAGAGTACTATGCTCATTTTAAAGTTCAGAGAATTGAAATGTAGTAAGAAAAAAAAAATTACACCAGAGCAGTAATTGACAAGGCTGGAACTTCATTCAGTGTAATTTAGTGTTGTTCATGGTACACACTCTGGTGCCTCTTCTAGCTTCGAAAGTCTTCAGGGTCTAGCTTGCCTTTTCATACAGGGTATGTATTAAAATCTGTTTTTTATATTATCATACTTTCACTGATAGATATATCTGTGCTTCATAAATCTGATACCATGTTTAAATTCCTTTGCAATGGTTTATGACCTCAAGTGTGGCAAGATAATTTATTGCATTCTGTGAACAGTGCAGAAGTTAAGGGAACAGACTTGGTTTCCAGAAGCCTGGGTTAAAATCCTGGCTTTACCACTTCATTGGTTGATTGGCTTTGGGCATTTTATTTAACATACTTGTGTCTCAGTTTCTCATATAGAAAAAGATAGAGATAGTAGTATTTCTCACAAGATTATTGCTATATTAATTTTTCTAAAACATCCATACCATTTTTGTAAGCTGAAAGTTTCAATTTTACAACAAATCCCATTTTTAAAGGCATTACCAATTGTGTCATCTTTAACACACCATCCAATCTAATGGTTCAAACACTGCAACTGGAATTATATGTTTTGTCCATGTTGCCAATTCCTCCTGTGACCCTTAGGGAATGACTTGGTTACTCCTCAGGTTCACTTCTCCATCCACAGACAGAATACAAAGGCCTATGTGCCACAGGCAAGAGTCACATTATTTCTGGGAGCCCAGATCCTACACAGGTTCTGAATGGAATTGTCAAAATATGGGACTCTAAGGTGAGTCCTAAGGTTCTTCCACCGGTGTAGTACAGGGATACAACTTGTGAATTTCGATAGAGAGAGATACATTTTATTTTTTAATTTTTTCCAGTTTATTTATTTTTTTAATTTTAATTCCATGGTGGTCAATAGTGTTATATATTTTGCTTAGCATAATACTCTCTAGCTCCATCCGTGTTGTTGCAAATGGCAAGATTTTATTCTTTTTTATGGCTGAATGATATCCATTGTGTGTGTGTGTGTGTGTGTGTGTGTGTGTGTGTGTGTGTTTGTATAATCATTTTTGCTTTATCCATTCATCTATCAATGGACACTTGAGCTGCTTCCACAGTTTGACTATTGTAAATTATGCTGCAGTAAACATAGGGGGCATATATCCCTTCAAATGACTGTTTTAGTATTATTTGGGTAAATGCCCAGTAGTGCAATTACTGGGGGTAGTTCTATGTCTAATTTTTTGAGCAGCCTCCATACTGACTTCCACAATGGCTGCACCAATTTGCATTCCCACCAGCAATGCAAGCGGGGTCCTTTTTCTCCACAACCTCACCAACACTTGTTTCTTGAGTTTTTGTTTTTAGCCATTCTGACAAGTGTAAGGTGATATCTCATGGTGGTTTTGATCTGCATTTCCCCGATGATGACTGATGCTGAGGACAGCAAATAATTTTATAGGTTCAAGTAGTGTTCTAAGGCTTGCTGGAAAAATGCATTGGTACAAACATCAGGCTTACTCTTGATTTCAGCATTTACTGTTTAATCAATGAATTTTAAACATGCAAGAAACATTGTTAAGTGTCACACAATATATGACCTACTTTCAATGCCGCATTAAAAGAGATTTATGAGAAATATGAGCCTCAAGGAATAATAAGAGAACAACACCTATGTATTTACCTAAAAGCTAATCCTCTCGCAGAATAAGTCCCTTAAATATAGTTCAGAGAACTAAAGAAAATTTGGTGTTATTTGTACCATGTATAATTGACCCCAATTTGGCAAAGCAAGACAGTCACGATTTTTATATTGTTCCTCCCTCTAAAACATACTCTGTGAGATTTTGAAATAATCTATTAGAGGGAAAGTCAAGGAAAACATATGAAAATAGGTTCATTTAAATGGGTGGTGACAGGGGTGCCTGGGTGGTACAGTCGGTGAAGCATCCGACTCTCGGTTTCAGCTCAGGTCCTGATCTCAGGGTCATGAGATCGAGCCCTGTGTCTGGCTCTGCACTCAGTGTGGCGTCCGCTTGAGACTTTCTCTCTCCATCTCCCTCTGCCCCTCCCCCTACACTCTCTATCTCTAAAATAAATAAATAAATAAATACATACATAAATAAATAAATGGATGGTGACAAATTATATAATCCTGATGGTATAATTAATTCATTTTGTTATCAATAGGATTTTGTCTCTGGCCCCCAAAGCCTGCAGTGCCCCAGCTCCCATTCTCCATATCCAGGGCTGAGGGTCTTGGGGGTACACTGGGCAAGTGGAGGCCCAATCCTGAGGGGGCTGAAGGTGCACATAACGTGGTATTTTTCTTGTTACCACGCTCCCACTCCAAATACACACATATTTATATGTATATACTTTTCCTCATTTTACTGTAAGGAATGATTCCAACCAGTAAATTATTTCAGTGACTCCTTGTCTATTTGAAGACCATTTTTCTGTACCAGATTTATATATTCTGAAAGAAGTCACTTTATTAAGAGTAAATATTTTTAAAGGTATAAAGTGCAAGAATTGTTAAAAATGAAAGATTTTGGAGCACCTGGGTGGCCTGGTCGGTTAAGTGTTTGCCTTCAGCTCAGGTCATGATTTGGGGATCAAGTTCTGCATCAGGCTCCTTGTTCAGTGGGGGGCCTGCTTCTCCTCTATTCCTCCCCCCTGTTTGTGCTCTCTCCCTCTCTCTCTCAAATAAATAAATAAAAATCTTCAAAAATATATGTATTCTGCTTCACTGGAAAACGTGTGACCTGTGGGCCATGAAGTGATGGAGGCAGTTGTCAATGCAAGCCAAGGAATGTCCAGTATTGCTGGTACCACCAGAAACCAGGAGAGGCATGGAACACCTTCCCCTTCAGACCCTCCAGAAGCAACCACTCCTGCACACACCTCGACCTTTAACTTCTTGCCTCCAGAACTCTGAAAGAATAAATTTCTCTTAAGTCACCAAGTTTGTGGTCCTTTGTAGGCCTAGAAAACAAATACACCAAATAATTCCAATCAAGATATTATAATTTTTTCTATTTGTTATAAAAAAAACCATGAAAAGTAAAAATGTCGATGGCTTCTCAGTTTCTTATTTATCTGTAATGAATAAAACCCAGTGGACTACATGTTATCATGTAGAAAGATGTGTTTGATTCTGTATAATAATTTCTTTTATTAAATACATTTAAAGAGTAGTTTGTTTATTTGATAAGCCACATGTCCATTTTCTAAGTCTAGATGTCTCTTAGCAATTGGAAAATTATCAAGAAATCAATTAAAGAATAGGTCTATAAATTTTAAAATGATAATTCATAAAGCAATGAGACTTCAAATAAAATATCCAATACTATGAATTTAATAGTCAACTTTAAAAAAAAGATTTTATTTATTTATTTGAGAAAGAGGCAAAGAGCGAAAGTGAGAGTATGAGTGGGTGGGGGGGGAGGCATAGGGAGAGGGAGAAGCAGATTCCATGCTGATCAGGGACCCTGACACGGGGCTTAATCCCATGACCTGAGTCGCAGGCAGACACTTAACTGACTGAGCCACCCAGGTGCCCCTCTAAAAGTCCATCTTAAAGACAGTTATACAATTCTTGAGATTTCTACACTGTGTAGCTGTTAATATTGGGGGGCTGGGGGTACACTAGAACCCTTCCATCTGAACTGAAATCTGTATTCCCCACTTTTAGCCAGGATAACTTTGTTCCTTAGGATGGAAAGATTGTAAAATAACCAACTCATCTGCTGTGTAAGCCAGTGTTTGGGATCCAGGGGGTGGTTTTCTGTTTCTGGAAACATTAGTGTATCCCTGTTCCTGTCTAGTATACACAATGTGTAGTACAAGAGGGGTGATTTTTCTGTTCTACCAGGGAAATGTACATGAGAAGCCCAGGTAACTCCATCTGGATATTGGTCCCATGCTTCACAATTTGTAGTCTGAGTGGCTGAGAAAAAGTAAAGATGATTTATGTATTGGCTGAGCCTCTGCCAGTTGTAAGGCTTTGGAGCCAAGTTAAACCAGCATTAATAAAAGTCATAGTTGTTGATATGGCCACTGAATATTCAGTATAGAAATCAGAGGGTCTCAGAGAATCCCAAAGATGCATGTGCAGGGCCTCAGAAGAAATTGCCACAGGGGGTTAGCAAACACAGGCATGTTCTTCCTCTTGCTTTTCTCTTAGTTGTTTGCAGTACTCTTTTTATTTAAATCTTAAATAGATTTATGTACTTATTTATTTTAGAGAGAGTGCACACATCAGTGGGGGGAAGGGCAGAGGGAAAGGGAGACAGAGAATCTCCAAACAGACCCCTCACCAAGTGCGGAGCCTGATACAGGGCTTGATCCCAGGACCCAAAGATCATAACCTGAGCCAAAATAAAGAGTGGGGTGCTCAACTGACTGAGCCACCCAGGTGCCCCTGCATCTACTCTTTTCATTTGTCTGGGCAAACTGGCCACCTCTGCTTTTTGCTTTCTCAGCCCTCGTGGTAGAAGATGACTAACCCACAAGTTTACAGTGCATAGGTTTCTCATCACCAGCCACACACTAAACTAACTAGTTTTCTCTTCATTCCATTCCCAAAATCTGGACAGCTCATCTGATAAGTCTACTCAGGAAATCCCTGAACTCACCAGCCTTGGCCCTGGGACATGGAGAACAAGTCTGTATCATGAAAATATGGCTGTGAGTTTACCCAGATGGAGGAGAGGCAGAGAGTATGGTAGCTACAGATCTGGAAAGACACCTTGAGAAGTATCTACTAAAATCATTGTCTTAAATTCCTTGGTTCTTTGGATGATACTGGGGCAATGATTTTCAAAGTACAGTTTCTTTTTTGCCAAAGCCCCACTGTGTATATAAATCCACGTGCTGTGCAGTGTTGGTGGTAACCACAGGTTTGGTGGCAGGCAGGCGTGGATGCCAGTCTGGCTCTGTCATTTTGGGCTCTGTCATTATGTTTTTGACCAAGTTCTTTATTCCCTTCTAATATCTGTTTCCCCGTCTGTAAAATGAAGAAAATCATACCAACCATGCAGTGTTGGAACATGTGTAAAATAAGAATATACAAATAAAATAATCAAAATAAAATACTCAGTGTACTCTCTGACACCAAGTAGATGCTCAATATACAGTGGTTAATAAAAGAATTGTTTATTTGGCATATTCCCTTATGACAGTAAGTTACTGCACCGAACACATATTAGCATTGGCCTCACGTTGTAACTTCCATGGTCAACCTGTTGGGTTCATGTATTGGAATAAGATAGGATTCTAACATATCCTGATGCGATCAAGGATTCTAACGATACTGATGGGATCAAGCTAATTCCGTTTCCCAACTACCTCTCTTGTACAGCCTCACCACAAAACAAAACAAAACAAAACAAGGAAGAACTACAATGAAATGGGAACAGTCACCTTGGCAGGTACACAGAAGGTGGTGTCCATGTTTTCTGGTTATGTATTGTAAGAAAAGTTAGAAGTAGGTTGTCAAAATTCAGCTAAGAAACTAGAATCCCCAATTCACTATATTGACTTGCTGACATTATCACAAAGAGGACGTGTGATGACCCTTTACCAGATGAGCTCACCCAAGAGCGTGACGGAGATAACATCAAGTAAGCTTTTTTTAAAGGGAAAATGTCTTTTACACCCGATAAGCTTTGAGCTGTCTCTCTCTCTCACACACACACACACACACACACAAAGGGTGAAAGATAGGAAAGTACAGGTATAATCAGTGGTTTCTGTTTGCTTTGTGCTACGGGACGCAATGTCAGGACAAATCATCAGGTCTCAGAGTGAATTTTCTAGTTTACCGTGGATGATGTATTCAGCTGGCCTTGGTGACGAATTGTTGGTATTAGTGGTCCTGAGTGTGATTAATAAGGCTGCTCTCTCTCTGACAGTGGGAATGGCACCACTAAAACTGAACGGAGGTGATCCTACTAAAAATCTGTTAGGGATGCTCCTTGGGGGGGGGGAAATGGTACAAAGGAAGTACCAGGAGTAGAAGTCAGTTCACCAGCTGTAGCCAGAGATCAAAGCATGATGGCAGCATCCCATTAACCAGAAGGGCCTTTTGCTTCTCAGTTGGTCTTCTTCACAATGTTCAAGCCCGGATTCTTCCCCTCCTTCCACAGAAGTATACACGTATACATACTTCTGTGAACTGTTACCTATGTAGATAAGTGAAAAAAATCAAAATGATAATACTTTTGCTATTGAGTACATTTTTTAAATTAAATACATTTTTGTTTTAAAATGTCTTAACTGTTAGGTTTGAAAAGAAAGAGAGAGAGAGAGAGCGCGTGCTCATGCAACAGAGGGGGTCGATCTTTGGTCTATTAACAGATGTGTTTAACATTGAGACTCAAGCCAGGGTTTTATATGACGCAAAATGAAAATATATTCTCTTACGACATTATATCTCTCATCACCATTGCAACACAATAAACCTGTATGAAGGAAAAAAGGAAATATTTGAAAAGTTGGGTGAAGCTGTGTCATATTTTAAGAGTTAGTATAAGAGAGCTATGTTTCTAGTTAAACTGTATCAGGAGACTTATAGAGAGTAAAATATACCTTTGTCCATCTCAGAGCTTCAGAAATTGGGATGCGTGCTTCTGAAATCCAATACTGTTCTTATTGATAGTCTCTCTAGAAGGACTGACAGCACAGAGCTTGCTACTTTGCTCGTGGGCAGACTAGCAAGGGCTTACAAGGTGCTGTTACTGATCAATTGCCCTGTATGATCAATGTGGACTTTTCAATACTGTATTGAGAAATGCCAATACTACCTCAACATAATTGCCGCTTAAGGCTGGTGGAGTCTTGTAGAACAAAACCTTTAGTGACAACAGTATCAACATA
The DNA here is from genome assembly GCF_024610735.1 of Ursus americanus. Taxonomy (NCBI): domain Eukaryota; kingdom Metazoa; phylum Chordata; class Mammalia; order Carnivora; family Ursidae; genus Ursus; species Ursus americanus. The sequence goes on from NC_142154.1 coordinate 15,112,133, forward strand.
ATAAGGATCTACAAGATGCTAGTTGAGCTTCTATTTGTTCTAGATGAAATTCTCAGCCTACATTAAATACAGCCCCAACGATCTGGAGCTTTGATTGTTAGCAGACACTGTGGGATCATTCTTTTTATAAATGATGATTATTTTACTGTGTTCACTTCATCTCTCTTTCTTCTAGCTGCAGTTAGGATAATTTAGCAATGGAAATAATCTATACCTTTGTGACATTTTATAGTTTGAAAAGGTATTCTCCATGTGTGTTTTCATTTGAACATCGCGACTTTTTGAAATATGCCGGGCTTCTCCATATATGTCCCCCCCCCTTTTTTTTTCTTTTCCTAACAGGGTCTTCAAGTCTGGGAGAAGGAAGAGAGAAACTTGAAGAATTCTCATGCCCAGCAAATGCAGAGATGGTCTGAGATTTGGAAGTTGTTCACGGATAGGTTAACTGAAGGGGCAGGTAAAGTGTTAAGTCAACATGTTTTCACCTAACGACTGATTATTCCAGCATCTTACAGATGCAACTCCTATTTTGCTTAAATGATGGAGTTATGATGCTCACTCATTAGACCTGGGGTAATAGCTATTTTCTCATAGACTTGGAGTACATTTAATAATATTCTTAGACACATTTTTATTTGTTTGTGCATTTCTTTATAAATGTAATTTAAAAACCCCATCCTTGTCAGCTACAACTCTCCCTAACTAAGACAGATCAAGCCCACAAGAGAGCACCATGCAGGTGGCTTTTATTAAATACTAGTTTCTAAAGGTAGAAGCAGATTCTGCCAAAAAGCTGTCCCTGTAGTAAACTCAGGGATGCACTCAGTTCTTACAAACACATGTATGTGCTTTATTAAGTTCAAAATTGTTGACCTGTATTTAATGTTTCAAGTGATAGAAATGTAAAGATTTACTTTAAAATGTTTCAGTAAATACAAGGGTTCATGAATGCACATGATTCTTAAAAAAACCAGTAACTACCTACCACGCATCAATCAGGGTCTCTATTTACAAATTAAATGTCTCGGCTTCCATGTGATCACTGAATACGGATGTGTTCTCTTGCTTCGCTTACCAACCAAAGCACCCTGCCTCTGCGGACTCTTGGGGAAGCATCCCTCAGGGATTTCACATACATAGAAGCAGGATGTAGAAAGTGGATTTCAGGGCATGCCAGGCAATCCCACTCTGACACTGTTCCATGGATACAGCATGGATGGGTCAAGCATGGCAAGGCGGGGCGCTGTGTAAGAATGAGGATGGAGGGGACTTGGTCCAGGTGTCCCAGGAGGTCAGCGTGTTTGATTCTGTCTAGGTAGGTCTGTCTGTGGTGTTCAGGTTCACCACAGTATTGACCATCCATTTCTCTAGCATTTCTCTTGGATAAATTACTAATCCTCAAACAAGGAGGAGGATTTTAAGGTTGTGTTGGCCCACATGGAGGTAAGGCACATAGTGGGCAACAGGCTTTCACAGAAACTGGGTTTTGTACTGCCTCAGAGATTCGCCACCACCAAGCAATTGACACTTTCGAAGAGCTGCCCCCAGTATGGGGAATATGGCCACTGCCCAAGGCCCTGCCCGAGGTCCATGCTACCGCTTTAAACTCAGCTTCTCTAAAAGCAAGAAATGAGAGCAGAGTCTAGTCTTGGAGGGCTCCTTCTCCCTTCCTCCAATGGCTGCCAAAGGCTGCTGTCACAGCCTTCTCTGCCTGTGATCCTGTGGGCCGTGAGAGCCCCATGACACAGCTTAGGGCTAGTTACCCATCAGCTTTCGCAAGAATGTTTTCTCTGAGGCTCTAGCACTGACTAAATACCAGGGAAGCTCCCTAGACACTTTGGACCTCCTTCCTCATCTATAAATAAAACAGAGATAATAATAATACAGAGGTTATTTTGTCAGAGAAAAGGAGTAGAGTGCTTTAAAATGAGTAAACTCCCCAGAAACTAAATCTATTAACTTCTTCAGTCATTATTAGCATGAATCTATAAAATGTGTACATAGATTGCTCCTAAGGTTAGTCTAGTATTTTTTCCCCTACTGGATGTTTGATTTTTAGTGAAAGGAGCTAACGCTTAATAAACATGCATAAATAAATGTTGGAGGGGGGAAGAAAACCGTTCTAGCTGTGACCAAAGAATACAAAACAAAATATCTCCCACAGATGCATTGGCATTGATTATAATTCTGTCACCCCCCCATTCAGAAAGAATTTAGTATCATGCAGTAGGTGATAGAACCAATTATTATTTTCATTGACTCTCATTTTTACCAAATTCCATTTATTTTTCTTATTGAATGGCATCATTCTACAAATTATGTTGCCACTGTCTGTTGGATTTCTTGTTTCACCGTTGAGATTATGAGACCCACTCTGGGTAATATGAAAATCTCTGTAAAGTTATTTTTGTCACACGTGGAAAGAAACAACGTCTTAGCTGCTTTGAAAGGACTATAACAATCCTGTTGAAATAGTGTTTGGACACTATTTCATGGTTCTCCTCTGTAAATGTTGTCAGTAGAATGGCCAGTCTGCACCTTTTTAATATGGCCAGTCTGGGGCAGAATCAGGATGAGGATGTGTAAGTCCTGGCATTTTAGTCCCTTAAACCTACCTAGCTGTCTTAACCATAACAGTTAAAGGGTTTTCAGGAAGAGCCATAATGAGGTCACATAACTCATTTCAAATGTCATATATGGCCATCTGTGGCATGCCACAGAATTAATTTTCTTCTGTAAGAGTTACCATTGGTTTTCTTCTTTGCATACGTAAGTTTGGTTATGTTTTTATTTGAAATGGTAACGGTACCCTTCTCACAGTCTCACTGGAAAGAGATGTTTATAATCAACAATACATGCCCTTATTTCCAGGCCTGTAGACTGTATTTGTTAAGTTCCCCCCAAGGGCTCCCTTTTGTTCAAAGAAAAGAGATCACTTTTAATCTTCTTGGAGGTGATCAGGTCACCTCTCACTTTGAACCAACTTTGTTTATTGTTCATTCTTGATATTACCCAGTAGCAGGAATTGTCAGCAAAAGGGGAAAAAAATAACTGTAATTAACACGGACCAAAGAAAACAAAAAAGTCTGTCAAAATGTCTAAATGGACATGAATCATTCCTGAAGGATTAGCTAGGGTGAGTCTTGGGCCAAAAGAAATTGAATTAAAAAGGGAAGGAGGGGGTCCTGAAATGTTCATACTTTGGTTAAGGCAAAGACATATAGGGAATGGTTGGGGGAAAATCTGTTGTATCCATGAGCTGCAGATAGTCAAATTGAACGAGAAGAGAGGGATACTATGAAGCTTTCTCAGGTATGATTACAGAGCGTCAAAAAACTTTTATGGACTAGTCCATTAAGCAGATGAACACCAAAAGACATTTTGGAAAATCTGTTGCAAGCTTCCCTTAGGGAGGCTGGGGCCAACTTGCCAAAGTTACACGTGAAATGATCGCATAGCTAGATGGTCTGGACATAGTCAGAGCTTAATACTTGGGTCTGTGTCCAGAGCATAAATATTGATATTTGAGTGATCTTAGAATTTTTGTCATCATGTTCCTCAGATCACTGATTTCAAGTACAAAGAATACAAATAGATAAAGGAAAGCTTATTTAAAAAAGGGGAGCGAGAAAAAGTCCCTTTCCTGGGCAATGGACCATCCTTCAGGACCAGTTTTAACAGAAAGGGTAAAGGCATAGTTGGGTTAACTTCATGGACACAAATCCAGTGACATGCACTAACCTGGGTGGCCAGTTGAGTTGAACACTAAGCTTTATACCCCAGTAGAGTCCCAAAGGATCTGAAACAGAGAACAGAGAAGGACCTATCAGAAACAAAGAGTTGAGGTTGAGGTGAGAGAAGGAAAGGAACAGGTGAGATAAGGTGAGCCAACAGCAAAGTGGGAAGGAGGGAGTGGCCCGGGGGCTGCTTCTGTTGTTACTGGTGAAGGCAAACAAACAAACACTGGGAAGGTTGATGCAAGTGTAGTGAGGCACACCTTCTGTGTAATGCATCATTTGCTCAAACTGCTCTTCAAATGTAGAGGAAGGCATTCAATGAAGAAACATTTCCTTACGGCTTTTTTGAATCACCCAGTTTTACCTGCATTGAAGTACAAGTGTAAACACAAGACAGTGAATTGTAGTGGATTACAGCTTTCCTTTTACTGCTTCTGGGTTTCTCTACAGAATTTGGCATTAATGGAAGCTGCTGGGGTTCAACTTAAGAGAACATCATCTTAAGGTATCAAAAGATTCCATGACATGCAAAAGAGCAGTGGACAATTATTATTAGTTTTTCCAACAACGGTGCTAAAGAATAACAGGACAGTGTCCAACCAGCTTTTGACACAGAGAATTTTCTGAAATGAAATCAAAGTCAAGATTTTGTCCTTCATCTCCTTTTCTGAGGCGGATGCATGTGTTGTAGTTGTTTTACGATGCAATCCAATGCTGAATCTTGAACAGGGCGAAAGCCATTGTGTAATTATTAGCAATACTTCCTTGTTGGGGAAATCTGTTGAAAAGTTATTTCAGTATTTATGAATTTCCAGCCCAGGAATAACTAATATTTATTAAGGTCTTACACTAGCTCATGACCTATTTCATGCTAAGGACTTGACTTTGATAATGGCATTAAATCATCACAACATCTTTGTGAGTTGTTCTTCTCCACATTTTACAGATTTGGTACGTGAAATAATCAATATTTCACACATACCCATACATATGAAATCTCTAAAATAGTTTTCCAAGTTTATACAACCAGTAAGCACAATATCATGATGCTTTCCTCTATTAGATGTTAAGATCTGCTTTTCTAAAATTTTATTGATAGGCTTTATTTTTTAGAGACATTGTAGATGTACAGAAAAACTGAGCAGAAAGTACAGAGTTCCTACACACTCCCTCTTCCTCAACACATAGCCCTCCTGTTATTACTATGATGCATTAGTGGCAGTACATATTTTACAATTGATGGAACACTATTGACACATTATTATTAACTAATGTTCAAAGTTTACATTGGGGTTTACTCTTTGTCTTGTATATAGCTTTGTGGGTTTTCACAAATATATAATGACCCATATCCACCATTATCGTATTTTACAGAATAGTTTCACAACCCTAAAAATACCCTGTACTCCACCTAATTATTCCTCACTGCCTACTCCCTAACCCCAGCCATCACTAATCTTTTTACTGTCTTCATAGTTTTGCCTTTTCATGTAGTCGAAACCCTACAGACTGTTTTACACTTAGATACCTTTCACTTTCACTAAAATATGCATTTAAGTTTCTCCATGTCTTTTCCTTGCTTGATCTTATTTCTTTTTAGTGCTGAATAATATTCCATGGTATGGATGTGCCATGGTTCAACTTATCCATCCAGTGTACTGAAGGATGCCTTTGTTGCTTCCAAGTTTTTGCAATTTATGAATTATAAAAGAACTGCTTTTTACCTTTTGAGTCTGTGATCTGCATTATCAAGCGTTTATCATATCATTTCATATAAAACCATTTTATTAAATAATTGATCAAATACATAATTTCAAAATCAATGATATGACTTCCAGCATTCCAGATTTTTCAGTCTAAGATATGAGGAATTGGATTGATATACGCTGAAATTAGATGGCCAAATAAAGTTATTCAACTAGTTCTTACATTTTCAAAAAATATACAACTTAAAAATAAATGGACAGGGGCACCTGGGTGGCACAGCGGTTAAGCGTCTGCCTTCGGCTCAGGGCGTGATCCCGGCGTTACGGGATCGAGCCCCGCATCAGGCTCCTCCGCTATGAGCCTGCTTCTTCCTCTCCCACTCCCCCTGCTTGTGTTCCCTCTCTCGCTGGCTGTCTCTATCTCTGTCAAATAAATAAATAAAAATCTTTAAAAAAATAAAAATAAAAATAAATCAACGGACAATTATCTGTTGATAAGGAAACAAACCTATGTTAAAAGTATTTAATCTAGTAACATAATACCATAAAGCAACAACAATGAAAAGATTTATTTTTTGCAGACTTGAGACTCATATTGAGAATAAGAACCAGGGGAAATAGTCACCTCTTTTCCAAAGAATACTTACATATTAATGGAGATGTAGCTTTCCAAGTTTGGGAAAAGGTGAGGAAATTTGAAGTAGAAGGAAAGGATGTTATACATGCATGAAATAATTCATATTTTTTAATGTCAAAATAACTTCAAAAGTCTTATTTCTTGATGTATGGCATCTTTAATGTATTAGAGACTTAGGACATCTAACAAACAGCACCTCTTTTAGCCAATGAGACAAGGGTGTCATCTTATTGATTAAAGATAAGTTGATGCATGGGGGGATACGTGATTTGTTCTTGGAAAAAAAAATATTTCTGATGATGCTGGTTTTCCTGGGGATCAAAAGCCAGATCAACCAAACCAAACAAAAACAATCACAAAAGCAAAACCAGGGACGCTGGGAGTCCAGTGACTTGTATAGAATAGGAGTAGGTTACTCACAGAATGATTGGGAATGTTTTTCTTTGGATAATCTATTTTCTATAATAGAAGTAACAAATCCCCAGTGTTTCTAGAAATAAGAATAGACCATATAGATGCATTTACTCAAAATAGAATCAGAAGGATGAAACTATTAAACCAAGTCCCAAATATACTCAGAGTATTTCCTTCACATACAAGTCAGGCAAGTCATTATCTGGAGACATCAGCCAAATCACGTTTGTATATAATCAGATTCGAATTGTGAAGTAAAATGATCTTTTTTGCACCCACTCCCCTTTGACCAGAAAAATAACGCTCTATGCTTTGCTCATCACCGTATTCCTTGTGCCTAGATTAGAGCTTGGCATGAAATAGGCTATCACTTGACAATTAATTAATTGATTGGTTCTATTCTAGTACAACTCTGGGGGGAAACTAAAAGCCAAATCTCAAAATCATGGAAATGAAGGAAGGAAGCAGTGTCTACTCAGCCTATTAGATACCCAGCAGCCAGCCCTAAGGCTTGAAATTAGGAGTATCATATAGTGTCACAGGGTATTGGTTTACAAAGTCATTGGTAAATATTCAATCTGTCCCAGCTATCTCAAATGTGAATAAATGATGTGCAGCTTGTCTAAGCTGGTAAAAAGATAATCCAGAATTATAGACTAATGGATATTGTCCTCACTGCTCACTGCTTTCCAAATGCAGATCTTGGCTAAAGCCCATGTGTACATATGATAATCATATGCCCGCACAAAAATGACATGCAATTTCTACTATAAGCACTCACACAGTAGCATCTGTCATTAGAGGAGGGAGTGTCAGGGGAGGGGGAAACACAATGTAGCCACGCTGGAGTGGATGGGGACCTTTGACCCAGTGTCCTATGGCTGTGTTATCATGCTCTCCATTTCTCTCTCTCTCTTACACTCACTGTCTCTGGGGATCGAGACCAATTCACAGAGTGGTACTGGCTTTGGGGAAAAAAAATCAATGACCTATTCTCTTGGTCAGAACATGAAGTGTTGTGAAGGCAGCCGGCACAGCAGGAGATGGAGAGGAAAATGAAATAAAAGGATGCAATATCAAGGGATGGGGGATATAATTATGCTTGCAGAAAAGTACGCTCAATAAGCAGATTGCTGGGGAGTGGCAGAGACTGGCTTTTCATAAATATGAAATTGGAATTGGGTTGAAACATTAGGACACTAGAGCTCTTTCTCAGAGTTAGGAAGGCATGATAATAGAGGTTATTTCCATGTCATTGCTACCTGCCATTTGTCAATCACCTAATTACACTTGGTAGAGGGGGCTACTGCTGAAGTTCTCCATTGTGTTAAAAGCCTGGGTGAGGGGACTGGCTTGCTTTGTTTTATATATTTTTATTATTATTATTCTGGGGGAAGTTTTTGGGGAAACTGACGGAGAAAGGGGAAGGAAAGAAGAAGGGAGGGAGGAAAGGAGGAAGGGAGGGATGGAGCGGGGAAGGAGGGAAGGAAAGAAAGAAAAAGAAAGAAAGAGAAAGAAAGAAAGAAAGAAAGAAAGAAAGAAAGAAAGAAAGAAAGAAAGAAAGAAAGAAGAAAGAAAGAAAGAAAGAAAGAAAGAAAGAAAGAAAGAAAGAGAAAGAAAGAAAGAAAGAAAGAAAGAAAGAAAGAAAGAAAGAAAGAAAGAAAGAAAAAGAAAGAAAGAAAGAAAGAAAGAAGGAAAGAAGGAAAGAAGGAAGGAAAAAAGAGATGGAAAGGAGAGGGAGGGGAGGAGAGATAGAGAGGAGAAAGAGGGGAAGGAAAGAAGGACAAGAAGGAGAAAGAAGAATCCAAGGGAGTGACCAGAACAGGCTGTTCACGTCTGTTAGGAAAAGTACATCTGGCTCAGACCAAGCTTTGGGAACTCAGCCACTCCCCTTTAGTCATTACAGAAAGAGAGCTGCCAAGATGAGAAATTACCACAGGAGGGGTTGGATATTAGGATTAATTGTCTTGAACCAGAGCACTGGAGCAGGTATGCAAGGCGAGGTGGAGATAATGATGCCAATGAGCGCTCCTCGCTGCCTTTTTTTTCCTTTTTCCTAAAGAAAAGTAAAAATTTAAGGAATGACTCCACCACTTTCACCACAAGTACAAATTTCAGAAATATTAAGTAACACGTGATAATGGCTTTTTAGTTTGTTAATAATTTGCATTAAAAGAAGGCACATCCTTGAGAAGCCCGAAATGTCTGTAAATCTATTGCAGGCCATGTTTCCTTTTTCTCTCCCCCTTGGCCCCAATGAAATTGATTTTAGTTTTTGATATTTATAGTGACCACTGACCTATTCCTTTTCAAGTTTAGGTTCCTTTAAATTATTCTAACCAACACTTTCAGGAAATTACTTATGGACCAAGTGATACTTTAGAGTCATTGATATTAAGGCTAGGGGATGAGCCTGGATGGATTTGTCTGTAAAATGTTCGTCAGTTGAAAGTCATTGGTTTACAAATGATGTCATGTCCCCTTGTAATGGAACTGAAAAATAAAGGGTTTCAGGCCATGTGTGTATTTTGTTGAGGTATCTACTTCTACAAAAATAATATAAAAATTCTATGTAGCCACTGTCTTAATGTGTGGCTGCCCTGGAAATCCTTTGCTCTTTTTCCTGATGTTTTCTTGTCTGGAGTCAAGAGTAACAGTTGAGATGATTGAGCCACTGTTGTGCTGTTTTCCATCTATTTTTTTCACATTATTTGTGGACAACCTGGATACTTCAAATTCGGATGAGCTGTAGATTTTCTTCTTTGCATGAACTATCAGCAATGTTTTCTGATTCAGTGCATACTGATAATTCATTCCTAGAAGTCTAATGGAATTAAGTATTTGTGGAGGAAACTCTCTCTGTAAAACTCTGTTTTAGTTTTCTATTGCTGCTGTAGGAAATTACCACACTTAGTGGTTTAAAATAAGTTTATTATCCTACACTTAGGAACAAAAGTCTAAAAAAAATGGCAGGACTGTGTCCTTCTGAAGGTCCTAGAGGAAAACCCATTCTTTGCTTTTTTCCAGTTCTAGAGGTGACCTGCATTCTTTGGCTCATGCCCCACACCACTCAAACTTCTGCTTCCATCATCATACCTTCTTTTCTTTGACCTTGACCCTGACCCTCCAGCCTCCATGCATAAGGACACTTGTGATTACATTGGACCCCCCCCCAAATAATCCAGGACAACGTCATTATCCGACAAGATTTAATTTAATAGTATCTACAAAATCCTTTTTGCCATGTAACAACACATTCACAGGCTAGCACGTGAATACCTTTAGAGGGCCACTATTCCACCTAGCTCAGCACTCAAAATTAAAATAAATAAAAGTTCATTTTTCTTATTTTAGCACATCTGTTAAAAGAGAAAGAGAGAGAGAGACTCTACTTTCCTTTGAAGTGCCTTTAAAAACATATTTTAGTTTAGCTTGGTTGTGTGTGTTAGAGATAGGCATGTGACTTTTTGAAGACATAACTTTCAGTAGAGCAGAAGCCATTCGTTCACTGCCTCTGATGTACCCTGAGGAGTTCAGGATGAGGGCTAGGCCTGGTTTCCTCCCCATATGTCTTTGTGGATTCCTAGAGCTTTGATTTTTTTAAGCTGATATTAGGGCTTATTAACATTTAAATATATGCAAAGGAAAATACTACTTTATCTTATTCTAGGTGCTGTCTTAGGAACTGACTTCCTATTGCTGTATTTCTAGTATTTACTGCAATATCTGTCATGCAGTAGATTTGCAACCAGTGTCTTCATTGGTATTTTGGCTCATTTCCCTTATGGTCACCCATTAAAATTCCTTTTTAATGATTGGGTGAGGAGAAAGTTGGCAGGGCTTTAGAATTATTGGTGTCCTTTGATGGATCATTGGGGTGGTAGAGCCCTGCGGGATGAAGGAGTACAGGTTTTTGTAAAGGCAGCTCTGGTGAGTAGCAACTCCCCAGAGCAGGTGGGCATTGCCAGTTGGTGGGTCCGTTCACAAGAGAAACTCAGTTAGTACCTGGGACTGGAACTCAAGAAGGAGCTGCCGAAATCAGGGTGGAAACCAAATAGGATTGGGCTCTGGCTTCACTGTAAAGCCGGGACAGTGAGGCTGGAGCTCAGCAGAATTGATGGAAACATTACTGGGAAGGAATGGCAAGATGATATCTCAGTGAGCACCAGGCGGCAACAGGGATCTTATATCGTCTCTGGAGGGCCTGGAGGTCAAGGTAAGGTTGAGCTTGCAGGTCGAATTACTACATAACGTTCAGATCAGCTGTGGAAAGCAGAAATTGACATGACCATTTGGGAAGTATTTTTAAATTACAACTATGAGCCTCAAAGAAAGTATGCTTTCACCTCATTGGAAAAGGTAATTTAGAAATGGAATAACCTTGGAACAGTGATGAAGCCAGTGGGGTACTCATGCTATCGTTAATGAACAGACTATCAAGAGTCCAAGGGCTGGACTGAGTACACATTCAGTTTTCCCAAAATCTTTGTTTCCCAAGGTGGGGAGGAGGGGCAGAAAAAGTGATTTGTTCATGTCCTCAAAGTCTCTTTCTTGGATTTTAAGTCACTATTTCTTTAAACAGGCAACATGGGCTGTGCTGTGCCCAACAGAGAGCAGAGGCCCTGTCAAATTTGGAAGAGTGCAGGCGTCCTTGTCAAAGCCAGATGAAGCTCCAATCGGATTCTCCATCAGAGCTTGACCCTGTCAATCAGAGTGGCCTGAGGTCACAATTTTCTGGGAAACGTGGAAAATCAGCATCTACAGTAAATCTGCTGCCTGCATTGCCTTCATATCATCTACATTTTATTTAAAATTTGGGTGCAACTCTTCTATTGCTTTTGTGTCTTCAAACTTTGAATAACAATATCTAGTTGAAGAGTAGCCAAAGCGACTACAGCCGAAAAATCCCTATAAAGGAAAATAATTTATACCTTTTAGTTTTTTGGTTATTTTGAATAAGAACGCTTGCAGTAAATCAACATCTCATAATTATCAAAAGACTTCCCATGGGCAAGACACTATTAAGACAAGGGCAGGCATGGAGACATAGTTCTGGCCTCAAGGGTCTCTCAATATTGCTGGACACCGTCATGTTTTTAAATATACTGCTAGGATTTGACAAGAAGAGCAATCCTGAGGACTGAGGGAAGAGAGGAGATTTCCTAGGCATACGTCGTGCATGGCCAGAAGTGTGGAGGGTAGAGAAGTTATGACCCCTTTAGATAGGGACGGTAGGCTGGTGTGGTTACAGTCAGGAAGGCCAGTTAGCAGGAAGAATCATAGGAGACTGGGAAAGTAGGTTGGCACTGGATTGCAAAGTGCCTTGATTGTCTTGGTGCTAGAGGAGAGAGGGCTAAGTGACAAACCAACTTGGGGGTAAACTAGAGAATGAGGAACTCATGATGCCCTGTGACTTCTGCCTCATTGGACTTGGTGGAACACTTTCTCTTGAAAGTGAAAACACAGTCATTGTTTTAAGATATGTAACGCACACACACATTAGAACAGATTCTTAGGATCAGACAGCTCCTTAGAATATCAAATAATCCAATTCACTTTACTATTATTCAGACCACTCTTTAAATAGTGTCCTGACCATATAGTCAGCCAGCCTTTGTCTTAACGGATGTGCCTCATGGTACACCTTAGTTCAGTGGTCTGATTATGACCAAGTTCTCCAGTATGCTGAACCAAATCTGCCTGGTACAGCTTCCCTAGCCGGTCTCAGTCTTGCTTTCTAAGATCACGTGAATAATTCTCAATTTTCTCATACATTATAGATCTGCAATTATTTTTATAAAACTGCTAGTCCCTTGGATGTATTCTCTCCTCCAACCCACTTCTCTCTGGACCTAATCCTTTTTTATCATCCATCAAGTTCCCTTTTTCTTAAAGAATGGACCCTAGAAATGAAAATGTGTGTGTGTGTGTGTGTGTGTGTGTGTGTGTGTGTATGTGTGTGTATATATATATATATATATATATATATATATATATATATATATATATATATATATATAATGAAAGAGAGTAGGATGTACTAATTCTCCCTGCCCCCTACCCCCACCCCCAGTGATCTATATTTCTGTAAGAACTCAACAGCTGTATATTGAGCCAACACCTTATGACAAGCCTAGAATCACTCATTGACAAGTAAGAATATCTTTGAATTGAGCGCCAGGGAGGCCATATAACTGGCCTAGGCTCATGCACATAGCAAATGATGAAGTAAAAATTTAAATCTAAGCCAGACTCACTTCAAGGTCTACCTCTTTTCATTATGCCATGATGTCTTTGATTTGCTCGCCACAGTACATCAGCAGGCCTCTGTGAAATGAATGTGGGCACATCTAGGAATGCACTATTCAACTACAAATATAAAGGAATAATCAAAGCCTCTCAATCTCGTTCAGCTTCTTACTACAGCGTGAATTGTAAATAGTCCTCGGATGTAAGTAGTCTTGGTAAATGAAAAACACTAATGGTTTTCAGAATGTGGTAATGTCAAGGAAAGTATTGGGTTTAAATGGATTAAATTGAGAGGTTGTAAGAGGAAATGGGGCAATGGGAGGTGTGCTTTTGCCAATTAAGGCACTAAAGTGGTTTAATTTTCATTTCCAGAAATATCTAGAAAATGTGAGCAGTTGTTATCCTAGACAATTTTCCTTGAGCTACAATGGCCCCAAGTAGAGACTGGTGTCCCTTGACAAGGTCAACGTGATTCACATTAGACTTTGGGGACCCTCAACATCCTGCCAGCCATGTACATTTTGTTCTTGTAAATTGGACTTTAAAAGCTATTGTTAGCATATAAGGAGATGATACTTTCACTATTCAATAGTGATATAAGGTAAGCTTATTTCTAAATATGCTAAGAAATAAGAAAAAATTTAAAATAGGAAATCATTTTGGCATTGGCATGAGAGAGCAAAGGCATAACCCGTGTTTTAAGCAAATTATGGGAACCTTTTATGGAACATATTTATTTAAGACATTTTGGAAAATGTCCTTTGATCTGTGACCAAACCTTTAGGGTAATGAGTTGTGCTACCACTCGGCCAGAAAGCATTTTTCTTATCTACTTGGCATATAAAGACCAAACTAGTATATTTGTCTTTTGTTTTCCACTTCTATTTGTATTTCAGAAGACACTATTTTCCATATCCTCAGTATTGCACATATTTGTGGTTTTAGCCTATATTTTAGTGAATATCTGTGACAAAAATAATTTCCACTGATTCATTTTAGCCTAAGAACATTAACATAATTGATTATAGTGGGAGAAAATTTAGTTATTGGATAACACGATCCTTTATTGGGTCTGGGCTTGCAATATTCTGCCTAACCATTGCCAGTGATACAAAATTCAATTTCAAATAAATTTTAGAAAGCTTAAAAAATTAGCGTATGAGTTCTATACTCATTCTGTCACTTTGAAAACTAATGCCTAAAAAATATGAGTCTTTAGGCTTAGTCATTATAGAGAAATCTGAGAATTAGAACTTTTGTTGAATTGGTCGTGACTCTTACTTAATTTTTAGCCAGTGTATGAGAAAAAGATAGACTTTTTCCTTATTTTATATTTTAGATATATTTAATTCTAATAAACACAAGCATAACTTAATTAATTGATAAATGGGTATTCAATGTGGTGGCGTCTCATTGCTGCTTTTAATCGGTGTGTTGATAATCAACAGCATTTTTATGTCACGAAAATACAGCTGGATAATCGAGGGAAGGTTTTGAGCAAGGTGGCCTTGCGAATTGTGAGGCCCTTTGCAATTTTTTTCTCCTTATGTATTTAAACTAGATACGAATATTAATATTTACTCTTCTGAGAAGTATGTTTTTGTGTGTTTCTAATGGTTACTGAGTGTGATTTGAAAGAATAATGAGGTGTATATTTAGGTCCTTTGTGAGAAAAAGATGTCATTAGAGGTCTACCGCCATGGGACATTATCAACTTTAGGAAAATGTACTGTTCGTGTTAGTATGGCGACTTCTCAGCAAAGACCCATCTGGAGAAGGGCATATAGCAAAATGTTTACCCTGGAAATAGAGTGAGAACAGCTAATGTTTGTGTTATGCGTAGGGGCCATCTCAAAGGAAAGGTAGCTAGGGGTGGATCCTGGCCCTTGCTTCTAAATAAATACGTGACTCCAAATGACCCCACCAGAACTGTTTTAGTCCTGAAAACACCCCTGCCATACAATAAGGACAACCTTCAGTTGAGTATTGAAGCTTTGGTAATATTATTAGTGATTCTGGGAAGATACATTGTTCACGAGTAGATGTTTTAGACAAAGGAAAAATAAGGGAGGGTATCCATGTAGTTTTCTTTAATTCACCAGAGTGGCCCAACACTCAAATATACCTCAGTAGTTGCTAGAAGAGTGTTGACCTTGGAAAATAGTGTGCCTATCAACACTTTCTGACACAATTTTTTTTAAGAACGTTAGTTAAAGTTCTAGCATACATGACTTATAATTCCCTTAAAAGACACTCTGCATATCCACATCAGCTTTGTTGAACTACCTCTTGTTTTCTGAATTTCTCATGATATTTTTTTTATCTTTACATATAGCCATTTCCAGAATATTTTCCCCTAAATTCTGTCTGACCAGGTTTTAATGGTCAAGATGTTGGCAAATATCACCTTCCATGTGATCCTGCCCCAGACCTTCTGAAAAAGAAACACCTTCCTCGGTGCTTCTCTCTTAGCCTCTTAACTATAATCATTTACTTATATGCATCTTCTCTCTTGATATCATGAGTAAATAAGCCATAGGGTAAAAATTTTTGCATCCTTAGAGCCTATGTTTGTGGTTGCCATTGGCATTTGGTAAATGTTTATGAAAAATAAATGCATACATCCCTAAACACAGGTCACCTTCACTATATTAGAAGAACATGTGGAATGGTAGACATTGAAGTGGCCACCTGTGGAAATACAATCTGCCACACACTTAGATTCCATACTGTGATAATGATAAACCCACTAGCCCCTTCTCTCCTCCCTTCCTTCCTTCCTTCCTTCCTTCCTTCCTTCCTTCCTTCCTTCCTTCCTCCCATTTCTTCTTTACTTCCCTTCTTCCTTCCTTCCCTTCTTCTAATAATTTGTTTTCCAAATCTTTATTAGATAGTTATTCTGTGTCAGGCCCTGTCAGAGAGTAAGAATAAAGAGGATTTAGAAGTGGTGTCTTAGAGCGGTGGCTGGGTGGCTCAGTCCATTAGGCATCTGCCTTCAGCTCAGGTCATGATCCCAGGATCCCAAAATCAAGTCCTGCATTGGGGGGGGGGGTCCCTGCTCAGCAGGGAGCCCGATTCTCCCTCTGCCTGCCACTCCCCCTGCTTGTGTGATCTCTCTCTCACAAATAAATAAAATCTTAAAAAAAAAAAAAAGAAGAAGTTGTGTCTTAGAGCAACCACAATCTAGTTGGATTGAGTTGAGATATAAAGAGATCATCATAAAATGCTTTTGGAAGCATGGGAAGTATGGAAGAGTATAGAAGATGGGCACATTGTGGAGGTGACACACATTTAGATATTACTTCCACGGAGGACATGACACATGGGAGGTATCTTAAAATATGAGTAATCGTGTATTAGAATAAAACAAGGAAAAAGAACAATCAGGCAGATAGTAAAGAGAAAAGAAAACATGGAAAATGAAAAACAAATAATTGAAATGTATTGTGTACACACAGGAAAATATAAGTTGTTTATTGTGTTGAAATATAAGCAGTGAGACATGGAATGATAAAATATGTTGGCAAGGTTGAGAGGAACAACATTGTGAAGAATATTTTATGCCATATGGAAGACTTTGATCTATCCCCTCATTCAATAACTTCTAAGCAATTATTCAACATTAAATTTGTTTTTGTTCAGTGAATGGTTAACTTGTGTAAGATAGAAGTAGTTACAATCATTCGCAAGAGAAATGAGGATGTAGAGTGGAAGAACTAGGAATTACAATTCAGGGGCTTGGCTGGCGCAGTCAGTAGAGCACCCAACTCTTGATCTTGAGGTCATAAGTTTGAGCCCCACTTTGGGCATGGAAGCTACTTAAAAAAAAAGGAATTATAATTCAGATTAAAAATATTCAGAACATAAATGTTTGAGGACTAGTTATTTTATTAGATAGAAGGAAAGAGAAAGAGAGAAGAATCAAGAATGATCTCTAATGTTTTAGCTTGAAAAACAGTAGATTTTGGTGGTGCCATAATTAAGTTAGGAAAAGAAAGAAGAGCTGATTTTGAGAAGGTGAGATGTTAAGTTTGGGCATGCTGAACTTGAATGTCTATGGCCCATCTAACTGGAGAAATCGAGAAGGGAGATGTATAGGTCTGATGATTAAGGAAATAGTTTAGACTAAAGTGACAGGTTTAATCAGACCTTTGAAAGTGGATAAAATTAGCGAGATAAATAGAGGAGTGTGAAGAGCAACAAAATAAACTAATTCTAGAGAATACCAACATTTCAAGCTAATACGCAAGGAGGGGATGGAGAAAATTTTGTCAATGATTCAAATAGTACAAGGAGAAATTCAAGAAGTCCAGAAAATTAAAATAAATATTCATTACAGTTGGCAGTTTACTATAATGTAGGGTTCAAGAGAGTTGAGGTAATAGGGTTCTTAATTGTTTTTTTTTTTCATTGCTTTATCCCAAGTGGTATCTAGAACAATTCCAGGCATGTAGTCACCTCTCAATATTTATTAGCAAGTTGCTCGTGGCCTTAGGAGTGAGAATTTCAATACAGCAATGGGGTCAAATGCCAAATGGGTCAGAAAGTATATAGTAAAGCAGTCAACACTTGAGCAGTATGGGTTCCTCTTCCAGGAATTTTAGAAGGTGATTGGAAGAGAGAGAACATTGAGAGGGCATAAAACAAAGTAATTATTTTCATTTTAGGGAGTGGGAGACTTAGAATTACAGTAGTCCCCTCCCCTTAACCGTGAAGAATAGGTTCCAAGATCCCTAGTGGATGCTTGAAACCAAGGATAGCACCAAACCCTATATTTTTTTCCTTAAACAACCACATCTATGATGAAATTTAATTTATGAAGTAGGTACAGTAAGAAATTAGCAACAATAAACTAATAATAAAATGGAAAATTATAAGAATACACTGTAACAAAATTTATGTGAAAGCGGTCTCTGTCACTCTCAAAATACCTTTTTTAAAAATATTTATTTATGTATTTTAGGGAGAAGGAGAGAAAGAGAGAGAAAGGGAGGGAGTCGGGAGGGGCAGAGGGAGAGGGAGTGAGAATCCTCAAGCAGACTCCCCACTGAGTGCAGAGCCCAACGCGGGGCTTGATCCCAGGACCCTGAGAGCAAAATCAAGAGTTGGATGCTCAGCTGACTGAAGCACCCAGGTGCCCCTCAAAATACCTCATTATACTGTACTTACCGTTCTTCTTGTGATGATATGATAAAATGCCCATGTGATGAGGTGATGTGAAGTGAATGCCTTGTTAGGCAACTATTGATCTTCTGGCTGTATGTCAGAAAGAGCATCTGCTTTCAGACCACAGTAGACCCCACGGTAACGGGAACCACAGAAAGTAAAACCATGGATAAGAAGGTCCCACTGTATTTATAGACTGAGATGAATCCGAGATTCTAGAGGAAGACAGCCTGAATACAGGAGCACAGCTGCTGAAAAGGCAGAGAATAAAACCAAGAGCTCAAACAAGTGAAATTTTCACAGGAAGGGAAGAACATTGCATCATTTGAGAAATTAAAAGGGAAGGACATGATAAAGGACAAATTTGTTGGTGGATGAACGCAGTGCACTATTGAGAACTCCTTAGAGTTGCAGAGTGCGGTATTGAGAACTCTCTTTTTAATGAATAAGCTGAGAAAAAGGGGGAAAAAGTCAAGGACAATGCCTGAGCAGAGTGGTCAAGCTTTGTGGTAGACTTTGAGGGAGTTGCCCAATAAATGGGATCATTAGTAAGGCCAACCGATGTCAGAGCCATACATATTTATAGGATTCTAAGCTGCAAAGTGCATGATTTGCTTTAATAACCCAGTGCATTCCAGGCAAAGTGCATAAAGGCGTATTTTAAGAGCATTCCTCATTTGAGGTTTGGCTGGTTGCGTTGGACGTAAAGAAAGGAATGGACAGAGATAGAGCGCTCTGAGCAGCTATGTGGACCAGACGAGGAAGAGTAAAAATAGGGGCAAAACATGCTGAGGCCAACAAGAACATTTAGTGGAAATGAGGTTATTAAAAAAAATGGCATTCATTCCTCGTCATGCATTTGGCTATTGAAAATTTATGGACATTTAGAGGTCCAAGGTGAATCTGCTGTAGGAGATGACAAGTTTTACAACGTGGGTTAGGTAGTGGAACAGAGGGGGTTTGAAGTAAAATGGTGGTTGAGGTATTCGTAGTTAGCCAGTCCAATTAAAAGCATAAATTAGATCAATCCTAAGTGTACTGTATAGACATGTTTTGCTAATTTAGTAGATTGCTGGAGAATACATCAACCGATTTGAAAGAAGATAGCAGAGAGGGTGACAGGAGGACTAAATCTGAGGGAAAACCAAGATAACTTGTTTTCTCCGACAGACCAGAAGTGAGTTTCTAACTCTTTGTGTCCACATGTGGATAAAAATATTAGTGATTAGATCCGTGTAGCAGAAGCCATCATCTGGAGAATAGTTGCCTCTAAGTAGAATTGTACCCCAAAAAGAGATCATATAGCCTCAATAGTAACCCTCATGTCCATTTGTAGACCCTGGGCATACTGTGGATTTAAGAAAATGGTGCCTTTTTTATATGAAGATATTAGCTAACCTCTAGAGTCCTTAATACTTTTGCACAATGACAGGAGCCTTCCTTATTCCCCTCAGCTTTATCATTCTGAGACAATTTATATGGAACAGCCTCTTAGCGTTAGGAATCCTTCCAGGTTTCTTGAGGCACTGAGGTCTATGAAGCATTCAAAATTACTCTGTGATGGGAGCTATTCTAACCCCGTAAGATATGCCCTCAGACTTTACTCCACATTTTTTTTTCCCCTTTAAAAAACACTGGCCATAAAAATGTTTAATTGGCCGGAAGTCTCTCTAGAGGTACGGTGTTTCATTAACTCAAGGAGACATCAGAGA
Organism: Ursus americanus; assembly: GCF_024610735.1. NCBI lineage: Eukaryota > Metazoa > Chordata > Mammalia > Carnivora > Ursidae > Ursus > Ursus americanus. The sequence goes on from NC_142154.1 coordinate 15,131,754, forward strand.
CATTTTAAGAGAGAAATCTGACCTGACGAACGCTAAATTTTGTAAAATTAGAAGCCTAGACTGTAAAAGCAGTTTGCTAGGACATACATTTATAGCTTTGACTTGATAGAGTTCTATCTTCTCCTTCTTTGGGTGAAGTCTTTTCCCACCCTCATACAAGTGACATGAAACACGTAAATAATTAAACATGGAGAGAGATCCCATCCCATGTTTCTGAGAAATCAGTTGAAGGAGTTGCTGTGCTCGCCATTTTATCTGAAGGATGCCCTGAACTCTAACACGGTCTTTAATGTCAGCTGCGTGTGAGGGTCTCTGTAGAAAGGTGATCAAAAGGACTCTCCTGGCTTAGGTGCCCTTTGTCTCAGAGGAAGGTGATCCACAGCATCTGGAGATGAGGGAACGCATGATTAACATTACCACAGAGAATGATTAATATCTTCTTAAAGCACCTACTTCCAGATTATCCATCATTTCATTAGAGTGAAAAAAGTTCCCTGTGAAAAGGGGCTGGCCCTGTGAACCATGAATAACTCACCCACCCCTTGACATGTTTACTAATTGAGTAGCAGAGCGGGCTTAATACTTTAATATATTTATACTAAGCAAATTATGACTTTTTTTTCCAATACTCAGGGTGAGTTCGGGATTGTAGTAAAATAACAAAGTGCTTTTGTTTGGCAATTAAAGGTCATTTTATGATTAATACTAAACTTAACCCTTATTCTTGACAGAAAGCATTAATTTTTTTGTCATAAACCATTGACCAGATTTCTTCTGAGGGATTTTTGCTATGCAATACTGGTTAATTTGCACTGTAGATGTGACATTTAAAAGATTCCTCATTAACCAGAGCCTTTGAAAGCTCCTAGTTTTAGTGTGGGTCCCGAGTCCATGCATTTATTTAGTGTTTTACTTAAAGAGAGATTATGTATTCAGGAGAAGAAAATGCAGGGATGATGTCAGATTTTCTGTATTTTCCTCATTCCCACTGAAGAATGAAATATCTCCTTAATGTAGTGATAGTGCTTCCAAACACTGCCCCCTCCAACGGTCTTAAAAATATAATATTAATACTACAGTGAAAGCCGTTTCAATGTACATGGCTCTTTCAGGGCAAGAATCGAGGAAATTACTTGTGCAAGTCAAATAACTGACCGGCTTTTTATTTACTGAACTCAAAGTTTTTATTTCTATTTCTGTTTCAGTAACTTCATAACAGTCAGGCCTTTTTACTTTATCTTGATTAGGTAAAAATTCTAGAAAAATGCGAAGTTCATATTTGTGGTCGGGAACTATGTCCGTCCTGCCGAATTCCCAACACCATGGATTTGCTTAAGATTTTTGCTTTCCCACCAGTACTTTTGGATCATGAGACTACGTCACAGCATATGGAGACTCATCCTTCATTAGAGGACTTTGAGGAACTTCAGTGACCAGTCAATATGGGCAGTCTTACGTTCTTGGAGCCTAAAGGTCAGTCACCAAGGTGAGGGTTTAGGCCGACGTTGCTCTCTGCTCATTAGCTGTGTGATTGTGAGTGTGTCATTTCTAGTCTCTTAGTACACTGTAAACTTAAAGCCTAGGCTAAATGATCACTTGGTTAATGATACAGATTCACTGAACAGATCTGATAATTTTTACATAATTCTCTTATGTGAAATCTTGTATCACAGTAAATAAATTCTTCTTACCTTTCCAACAGGATAACTCATTTTGGTGTCATGCTAAGCAAATATTACATATTATTTGTGTAAGGTGCACATGGATATATACATATTATAAAGCCTCAATTCTCAGAAACTGAATTGCCTTACCCTTTAATTAAAGTGTTGTTTATACATTTTATATATATTTTGTGAAATGAACCAACTGATTAGAAACATTTTCATTTCAGGGGAGGGTCCAAAAAGAAAATGCTGGAGGACACATGTTATCTCTCATTTCTACAAATACAATGTTTTGTTGCTGTAATAATCTGAAAGACTATGCATCATTAAAACCAAATTCAACTGTGTCTACTACACTGCCCAGTTCCCACCAACACTTGTCAATAGAGCCAATGACATAAGACCCATTTCCTAAGTAATTGTAAAACACTATTCTGTGGGACTTTTGGAAACCTGAATTAAAAACGAACAAACAAACAAACGTACTCAAGTGCTTGTTAGAAATGCCAAGTCACATGAAGTTAAATCAATTTCTTTGTGATAGAAGTATTCAGATCCTTACGAATTTTCAAGAAGGCAATAGGGTTCATAATACTTCCCAAACTAATTTGGCAATAAAATGGATGGATGGGTTTATTTATATCTAGTTTTCAGACCACTACTAAGTGGAAATAATTGCATATACACAAATATGCATAAATGTGTATTTAGATATATCCCTCTTTATCTGTTCCTTTTTATAAACCTAGTCGTAAGTAATGATTGATACTACTTAAAGATTATGACTAGAATAGAGAGTCAGGAAATATTTTCTGTAAGTGTGAAGAAATGAAGGACCCAATTATAGACATGAAATCTGACAAGAATGGCTGTGAGACAAAATGTAGACAAAACGTAGGGGTGGTTGAATGATTCATTGCTTATAGCTACATCCTTTGACGGTTTACTGTATATAAATATATCTGACTGAGTCTAGGATAAGAAAGTGAGGTGGGACTTTGGCCATTGGTTTTATCTTTAGTGAGCATATTCCAGTGACCTGGGTGGAGTGGTGGCCTTAAGGTCATGTCAAGGGGCACCTGGGTACCTCAGTTGGTTAAGTGACCAATTCGTGATTTCAGCTCAGGTCATGATGTCAACACCAACTTCTTTGCATGTTTTGGCAAAGCTTCAGAAGATAATGGGGAGGGGCGCCTGGGTAGCGCAGTCGTTAAGCATCTGCCTTCGGCTCAGGGCGTGACCCCGGCGTTCTGGGATCGAGTCCCACATCAGGCTCCTCCGCTGGGAGCCTGCTTCTTCCTCTCCCACTCCCCTGCTGTGTTCCCTCTCTCGCTGGCTGTCTCTGTCACATAAATAAATAAAATCTTAAAAAAAAAAAAAAGAAGATAATGGGGAGAAGTGCTATGAAACCTTTAGAAGAAGATGATATGGACAACTATACTTCTGGTGGTCTTGGCACAGTCTTCTCATTTGTGTCAATAAACACTTCCACTCTAAACATCTGTTTCTGTGGCCAGGAGAAACCGCCCTCATACTCAGGTGGCTGGTCCTATGTGACTGGTTCAGTCTATAACCAGGATATTTCATTTAAACAAATTATGTCTATAAATACTTCAAGAATGTCTTCCTTTCATCCTACTATGGTTCCAAATCTCTGTAGAGGCAGAATTTTTTCATTACCTCAGAGGCATCGAAGACCTTAGGAAGAGTTCAATCTGCCCCTGAGATGAAGTGTCACTTCACAGACAGTTTTTTACTTCTGAAACCAATGTCACAGATCTTTGGAGATTGAGTGCCAAATACTCATGTGACAGGCACTGAAGTATAGGGGATGTGTGGGTTTTATGGCCAACCATCCTTGAGTTCAGTGTCTGGTCCTGTCACCTACTACCTACGTATTTGGTCAATCTGACCACCTAAGAGATATGATTGAGCCTCGGCACTCAAAACGTGCTCTGCTAATGAGCAGTATCAACATTGGCTGGGAGCCTGTTACAAATGCAGAGTCTCAACCCCTACCCAAGACCTACTAAACACAAATGTGCATTTTCACAACACACCAAGTGATTCATGTGTACATCAGAGTTGGGAAGCCCTTTTGGAGATGATAATGTTGAAAATATTCGGAAGTTGTATGTTAAAGGCTCAGGCAAAGTATAACTTATGATCCATAAGAATCACACTGTTTTAATGGTTTTGATTACTGAGGTCAAATCATTGAAGGTCCTTGGACTATTAGATAATGTCATGTTTCCAATACGTTTTCATTTGCTCAGGAGCAGGACACCCTCATCACCTCCTGTTGGAGTCTACTGTCAACTTTATCTCTCAGCATTTCTCTTCCTCTTCCTACCTTCTGAAGTTGCATCCCATTCTTTGGGATTCCTCACACCCCCACAGAGTATAATATGGGTAACTGTCCTGATTAGAGTTATTTGGACTTTAAAATATTTTAAAAATTCATATATTTTTCTTCACTTTTTATTTTTTCAGTTCTAGAATTTCAATGTTAAGTCAAGTTTTATAAAAATGGCTTTCGGTCCACCATGTTTAAAATCACTATCCAATAAACCAATAACTATGGGTTTGGGTAGATCTTCCTTCTGTAATTCTTTTGTCTAGCATCATTTCAAAGCTGTGGCATGCTAGGAAGACATTTTTGTTGGCCTTATAAATATCGTAGCAAGGGAAGGAACCACCTGATAAAGAAAATGTGACAGTTATATTTGTCCCAGGGCCAAAGTCCCCTGGCCTTCTACCAGTGAAATAGGAGACATTAGAACATATCAGTTTGCTTTTCACTATAGGCAGTCATGTGTGTGTGTGTGTGTGTGTGTGTGTGTAACAATTACAGCTGGGAATGTTTGAAAGTCCTTTGTTGATATCCTTGTATATAAGGAAAGAGAAAATCAGAAGAGAAAACAAAACAAAACAAAAACACACGAAAAATCTTGCCAAAACCTTGTGAAAGGAGGGACAAAAGAGATATTGAATGAGAACTAGAGCAAATAGCCAAAGGCAAACTATTATCAAAAATTGTTTCTTTGTTTTTGTTTGTTTTTTGTTTTTTAAAGATTTTATTTATTTATTGGAGAGAGAGAGAGCATTAGGTGCGGAGGGGCAGTGGGAGAGGGAGAGGGAAAAGCAGACTCTCCACTGAGCAGGGAGCCCAATGTGGGGCTCGAACCCAGGACCCTGGTATCATGACCTGAGCCCAAAGCAGACACTTAACCAAGCAAGCCATCCCTGCTTTTTGTTTGTTTGTTTGCTTGAATCACTGAGGAATCAGTTTGGTTTGGTGAGAAGAGTGGAGGTTTGTGAATCCTCGACCCCTATAGCACCTATTAGCTATGTAACTTTGAGCAAGTTACCTGACTTCCCTGGACCTCAGTCTTCCCATATGAAGAAGAGGAAATTAACCCCCATTATCTCAGGCTGATCTGAGCGCTAAATAAAGTTCTGTGTTAATCACACAGCAGTCATACTGTAAATACCACAATTCTTCAAGATTACTCACTGTTTCTGGAGTGGCATCTCTACAGCCCTCAAGGATTCAACTCCAGCTTGTCTCTGCCCCTCAAGATCATGGCCGCTGGGGCTCAGGTGCATGTGTGTGGACGGCCCTAAGCGTTACTTAAGGGGTAATTTAAGAAGACCTCTGGCCAGTTCAAACTCCGGCCTCAAGCACTCCCCCTCGGGTGGCTATTCGTCCTCCTCTTTGCCCTCTCTGCTCCATTGCAATCGTCCCGGATTTTCCCTCTCTGAAACTGCTGTCCAGACCAGCTGCACCCACTACATCTTCAGCAGTGGACCGAGAAGGGTATTAATCATATTTTTGAGGAGGACGCTCTGCTATTTATCTCCCTGACACCTCCAGCGATGGGCCGCCAGGCCTGCCCACAGTCCATTGACTGGTGAGATTACACATTACCTTGCTCCATTGCCTCTCCCTACCCTCTCCATTGACTGGCTGTTCAACAGTGGAGTTGTGTTTGTTCAATCAGACATAATTTATACCTTTTTGTTCTTTCTGGAGAGTGCATGTTAATTTTTAGTTGAAGCGCAGCCTTTTTTGGTCTCATTTCAGGTTAAGCAAAACTGAGACGAAGGATGTTAAAAATCCTTCCACCAGCCTCCCCTACTGCCATCCAGCTACCGTGGGAATTAGGGGGACATGTGGGCTCCCACCAGCAGCTGCATTCACTGAATGTATGATTGGGTTTCCCAGCTCCCATGTTTGGTTGTAAATTGTGTACAGATGTGCATTGATACATAGCCTCTGCTTCTGAGTTTAGATCTCAGCAGAGAAGTAGCCCATCCTTCGCCCGCTCGCATGCTGCCATGTAATTCCTTGCTTCCTTTATGTGTAATCTCTCATTACAAGGCCTTCTGGTTTGTTTGCCTTATGCCTCTCATAGCTTAATTTGCCACTTATCTTCTCACTTCTTAACCCTCTTATTTTAAAATGCAAAGGAAGGGGGAGGGTAGCCGGGCTGCTTAATAACCACAATAATCCAAATATGTAAATAGCATTAATAATTAAAGTAATTACTGATTAACTAATCAGTCGGCTCAAGAATAAACTGGCTGCAGAGGGACAAAAGGTTTTGCCACTGTACACTAAAGCGACTTGGTTCTTTGTTTTCAAAAGCATTGTTCTCTTGAACGCAGTCCCATTTCCATCGTTAATAAAGGACTCAAAATCTGCCTGATCATGCTGACAAGGCAAGTTAAGGAAAAGAAAGGAAACATTCCATCAAGAGTTCTCTGAATTGTTCTTACATTTATTCAGCAAGAAACTATGATGTCCCTACTATGTGCCAAGTGCTGTGCCAGCAGCTGAATTTATTTTGGCGTTACACGCCCGAGCGCGCACGCACAAACACACACACACACATGGTTTTATTTAGTTATCTGTTCAGTTATTGTAGAATGGCACAATGGTTTTCAATCTTAATCTACACATGGAAATGCAAAACTTCCAAATGCTCCTCATTCTATTGCTTGGCTTGTATGCTGTACGCCAGAAGGTGGGCAATTCCATCATTTGGCTAGTGCCCGGTAGCACTGAACGTGGTTGAGGACCAGTGGACAGAGCACCGGATTGAGGGCCAGATCAGATCATGTCAGAATCCTGATTCTGCATAATAGATATGTGCTTTTGGTTCTCTAATCCCTATGAGCCTCAGTTCTCACTTCTAAAAACTAAGGATAATACCAACTTGTTAGTGGATTGTAATGAGAGCAAATTAAAATAAATGATCTGTGGGGTGCCTGGGTGGCTCAGTCAGTTAAGCTTCCTCCCTTGGCTCAGGTCATGATCTCAAGGTCCTGGGATCCAGTCCCTTGTAGGACTCCCTGCTCAGCTCAGCGGGAGTCTGCTTCCCCTTCTCTCTCTGCCCTTTCCCACCCCCGCTCCTGCAGGTGCTCTCTCTCTCTCTCTCTCTCCCAAATAAATACATAAAATCTTTTAAAAAATAAAATAAATGCTTAAAGAGTTGGGCATATAGAAAATTCATTCATTCAACTCATGTCAATTGGAGATCATTACAACCTTTATTAGCGAATGGAAACAGACCTATCTTCAAAGAAACATTTGATTATGTAAATAATACCAAGCATGCCCATTTTGCAGAAAACCTTGAGAAATACACCATATCATGTAGATGTGCTGAGCAAATTTGACATTCGTCTCTGATGTGCCGGCCATCTCTGCATCGAAGCATCTTGAGGGGTTCAGCAAGGTAGATTGGCTCCTCTTCTGTGGCTGTCCCCTCTGGGCATAATCTATGGCGTCCTCCATTGTTTTGTGAATCAACCCTTTTCCCTTGCTCTCAGGCTCCAGAGTGTGTCAAAATTGTTTTACTTCTGATGGTCCCTCCAATCTTACATTTTATTTGTAATGATATCTATATCGTAACCTATCTACTCTCTCTCTCTCTCTCTCACACACACACACGCACATCATTATGTATATCATTAGATACCATTTTTGAGGTATCAGAAGGAGAAAATCAGATGGAAGGGCTGAATGCACCTTCTTGAACCAAATCCATCATTCTGGATCTTCGGAGCTACACTGTCATTGGTGTCCTACCTAATTACAGACTAGAACCTACTGGTGTGAATGGTCTTCCAGGACTAAATCACATTCACATTCCATGGAAGGTGACGTTTTGGAGTTCATCTGGTTTCACATAAAGCCTGGCTCCACCCCTTGCTATGTGACCTTGCTGACTTTTCTAAGCTTCAGGGTTATCTCCTATGCAAAAAATACAAATGTCAGTTCTGCTTTTCACTGTTGTGAGGACTGAATGAAGTAACCTATAAACGCACCTGGCAGGTTGTAGGGCCCCACTAAGTGTTATTTTCTTTCTTTACTTCCTCCCTCCCTTCCCCTTTCTCTCCCTGCCTCCTCCCCTTCCTTCTTCCCTCCCTTTTTTTCCTTCCTTCTGCCTTGCCCTGGTTACTGTAGCTAAACAACATTGTATACAGAAAGACCGTGAGATCTGGAATTGAAATTTTTTTTTCTTTAAATCTTATAGTCTCCAATTCTTTTGGGTGAATTGTTGGACACTTCTGATCTCTGATCTTAGTTTTCCTATCTCTAAATTTCCTTCCTATAATTCTGCCTACTTTCCAGGTGATGTGAAAATAATATTTGATGAGGGTCTGGCACCCAGCATGCTATATGTAGGGAATTCATATGTTGTCTCTACTTTCCTTCTCCATTTCTCAGGAGGAAATGGGAACAGCTTTCTCTCCCATCTTATTTCTTAGTGACCTGGCTAAGTAGTTGACCTGGCTAAGTAGTCAAACACCTTAAAAATAGAAGCTCTGTTGAACAAGCTCTTGAGAGGGAGAATTATACGTGCTTCTTCTTCACCGTTTCTTTAGAGGTCTTAGTGAATAGAAGGACCTACAATGAAGAATGGATGGGCCTTCCACACAACATAACTGGAAACACAAGAATTGCTGCTCTTCTCTGGCCTTCAGGGTCGCTCACACTTCTGGATTTCTCCCTCAACTGCCCTTTTCTTTTTCTTTCTTCTGAATGGATGGCTATAAGACCTCGTTCTACATATGGACTGCTTGGCTTCCCCCAAATCTGTCTACTTCTTTTTGCATCTCATGACTCAAACTTCCAAAAAAAGAAAATGTGATTGACATCACTCATCCCCTTTAAGGAACAATTCTACATGTCCTGGGCCTTTTACCAGCTTATTAATGAGCTCCCGCTGGGGATGGGTAATCCTATCAGCAGCCATCCCCTTAGCAAAGACCAGTCGACAAGATTCCCTGTCCACGGGTGAGTGGGACAGTTTAAACCAGAAGTGAAACCAAGATTGACAGGCAAATTGGCACCCAGCTACTCCAGCCACTTGGCTATATTTTCCAATGAAATAATTTGGTGTCCGGTCTCTTAGTACCTTTGAAAACTCTATATAGATGGGATCAAGGTAAATAGAGAAAGTTGAGAGAGAAGAAAGGAGATTTTTAAAAATTATTCCAATAGAAGCCCAAAGAGAAATCTTTCAGCAATGTCTCATAATTTTCTCTAGAACACCAGCAGATTCTTTGCCAATTAACTTTAGTTTAGAAGAGACTTTCCAGACTGGGTTGTAGGCAATTTCTCTGCTGGCAGAGATAACATCTAAATAACCCAGTGAGGCTTTTCCACTCTAATTGTAATAAGGTTTTGAACTCAACAAAAGAGCTTGACAGAGGTGAGAAGATAGGCCCCCTGCAAGCATGCTCAGGGGGTGACCACGCGGCCCAGGCAGTCTCCGGGAGGTTGGCATGTCAGTCCCATGCTCATTAGGGGCCTTCAGCTACTGAAGCAAGGCCTGGACCACACATTCTCCATGGAGAGGCAGGGACATCAGAAGGATGCAATAAAGGAGGAGAGAAGACTCCAGAAGGTGGTAGGGATATTTGAAGAAATGAGTAAGAATCAAAGTCTCCAGTCCAGTCAGGAGCTAAAAAATGTTTATCCTCTGGTCCACTTCAAAGTAGAGATTTCACAGCCTAATCTCCCCTCATTCGCCAGGTAATTTCAAAATTACAAGTTCTTCAGATGCTGTGAATTACCAGCAACCTTCAAAAAATACCCGTATTTAAGGCAGACCTTTCTCCTTTGGCATTCTTGGTAGACTTCTCCTTTCTCAGGACTTCGTGATTGAAAGCTGCAAACAGATGGGTCCAAATAGCCCTTTAAAGTTAAGGGTTTTAGGTTTTCAGCAGGATACAAAAAAGGGGAAAAAAATCATTTTCATTGGTGATGAGACTTTTGCCTGACTAAATTCACAATGACTCACATCGGGCTCCCTTGGAGTGTGTAAAAGCTGTGTGTGGTTCCCTTTAATAATTCCCCATCAGTGTTTGTCCGTAATGCCTCTTAAATAAAGGGAATTTCTTTTCATCTGTTTGCAAATTTGGAGATCAGAGATTGCCTGGCTCAGGTGAGGGTAAAGTCAATTGCAGATAAATGGCCTTAAAATGTTTCCGCCACATGATTTTATAAGATCCTTTCTCTTGGACGGCTTTCAGTTCCAGAATTATGCACTGTGATTGTAGGCCAGATGCTTGGGTATTCAATTTCTAGACTAGGCCAGATAGGAGAATAGCAGTGTGTTGATAACTTTCCCCTGGTTTGTCTGACGGCATCTGTATCTATGATTAAAATCTCACTACAGACCCAATGCCTCTACTTGTCCGGGGCCTTGAATTCAGTGTTTGCAAACAAGCAATAGAGAGATAGAAAGATTGGAGCGGAGTCTGTTACTTAACCCACCTGATTTGGAACATTTTATGTAAAGGCATCAGGATAAACCCACTTTCCTAAGAATAACTGTGTCTTCCTGACCATGTCTTAGCAAGCATAGCGTTGTGTGTCTACACCGAGGGACTGACTTCAAAAGCAGCACCTGAGATTTCATTGGAGAAAAACCAGCTTAAAACTTATGAACAGGACTGGCTACGTCCTTTGTGGAGCCTGGTACAAAATGAAACGGCAGAGCCCCTTGTTCAAAAAATACGAAGAATTTCGATATGGGAAGTGAGGATCATTAGACCAAGCATAGGACCGTTATGAACCTGGGACCCCGTACAGCTGCCTTGCTTCTCACTCTTCTGTGACATGATTAAATGTAGCAATTCCTCTTCAGCGTCTTCTGAAGGCCCAACTAAGATTAATTATGGAACTGATTTATAAAAGTAACCAGCAGAGTTAAAATTCCAGAATCCACTAAGTAAGTGGACCTCACCTTGTTGTTCTCATACCCGCAGACATTAGGTAAAGGCCTTCGTTGCATGGTGGGGAATGCAAGGGAGCATTATGAACTCTTTCCTCTAGGAATAAGATGATGCTTCTTCTCCATTGTAGGTACACTGTCCCACTGGGGGTACTGTGCAGTGTTACAGGATCATATGGCTCATGCCAGGAATCCCAGGCCTTGTAGCCCTCTATGCTGGGCCATTCAGTCCAAATGAAGCAGGAAGAGCTCTACATGCATAGAGTCCAATTAAAGCTGGACCGTCCTAGGGACAAGTGCATCACAGACATGGCCAGAATGGTCTTCTCATACAGGGGCACTATGAATCTTCACTGCAGAGGTTTTTGAACAGTTTCCAGAAGCTGTTCCACAGAAAGAGGTTAACACAGAGCTGGCATATAATAAGGTCTCCATGAATGCCAGTTCTTGTTCTTCTAAAACAGAAAGACGAAATATCTATTTTCATTTACATTTTCAAAAAAAAAAAGTGGACAAGAATGTCAAAACTGCCTTAGTGACCTTGATTTTCATTTGGACCATGCTGTCTCATCTGAAAAGTCTTTGAACACCAAAAAAAAAAAAAAAAAAAAAAAAAAAAAAAGGATATTGGCTTGTTTGGAGGTTTGGCTATTTAAGGGTCCCTGGAAGTTGAGACAATTTCATGACCATGACTTTGGTGCTGAAAGGAGCATTAAAAAAATAATAATAATAAATTGTAAAAGTTGCTGATTTAAAGAAAAATTGCCAAGACAATAGAGAGAGTTCCCATATACCCCACATCCAGTGTCCTCTATTATTAAAATACTAAATCAGTATAGACACAGTGTAAAAATTAATGAGCCAACAGTAACACATTATCTGAACTAAATAAATAAATGAACTAAAATAAAGACTATAGTTTATTCAGATTTCTTTAGTTTTTCCCTGCTGCTATTGTTGCTTTTTCTGTTTTAGTTTCACATTTAGGATTTCATATTGCATTTAGCTGTCATGTCCCCATAGGTCCCTCTTGGCTGTGACAGTTCTTCAGACTCCCTTGTTTTTGATGACCCTTACAATTTTGAGGAATCCTTGTGAGGGAATTTGTAGAAAGTCCCTTGATTGGATTTGTCTGATGATTGTCTTGTGATCAAACTACAGCTATGGGCTTTTGGGAAGAAGGGCAATGAGGAATTTGTCTTTCTCATTATATCATATCAAGAGTACATGCTACCAACCAGAATTATCACTGATAAATAATACTAACCTTGGTCACTGGGCTGAGGTAGTATTTGTCAAGCTGCTCTATTGTCAAGTGAGTTGTCATTCTTCTTTTTCTTTCTTCTTCTTCTTCTTCTTCTTCTTCTTCTTCTTCTTCTTCTTCTTCTTCTTCTTCTTCTTTTTTTGAGAGGGAGAATTTTAAGAGTTAAGAGCTCCAGGGGCACCTGGGTGGTTCAGTTGGTTAAACATCTGCTTTCAGCTCCAGTCATGATCCCAGGGTCTTGGGATCGAGCCCCGCATCGGGCTCTATGCTCAACAGGGAGCCTGCTTCTCCCTCTCCCTCTTCTTGTTCTCTCTCCCTCTCTCTCTCTATCAAATAAATAAAATAAAATAAAAGAGTTAAGAGTTCCAGATTCCAGCAGAAGCATGTAACACAGTAACATCCTTGAGTGTAAATAAGGCCTTTGCCAGTCTGTAGGCAGTTAAATCTGCCTCACCTCTCCGGGAATCTAGAAGGCACTCAGTAAGTGTCTGATGGGCCCATGATGGAGAAGTGGCCCAGAAATATCACTATCTGTAGAATTCTGCTATTAGTTTTCATATTCATGTGGCACGGTTATCAAGCTGTGTCCACAGAGGTTAAATAAGTCCACCCAAGTTGCAAATGAACAAGTAGTCAGGATTCAAACCCAAGCAGTCTGGGTCCAGAGTCTAAGCTCTTAAAGACTGTGGCATTTCCAATGCTCTCGTTGAAGGTGGGAACACCCTGCTTGAATTGATCTCTTTAGGAAAGATTTCAAATTTTAAATCATCCTAACAGAAGCCCTTTTATCAGAGGGTGTTCTTTAACGCACAAAAGATATGAAAACAGAATTAAAACCTGGCTTTTTGTAAGTGCTAACACTCTCTCAATTGCTAAGTAATCGTGCGGATATATTTACTTCAAAGGGTTTAGCAAGGGGTCCCCTCAGTGAAGCCTCAGCTTCTATCTACTTTTAAAAGATCCATTATTGTACCTATTCGAGGGTAAATCTGACTGGAATTTGACAAAAAGGGGATCAAGGAAGCCAAAAAATAATAAATAAAATAAAATAAAATAAAATAAAATAAAATAAAATAAAATAAAGAAGAAGATCACTAGTAAGAACATTATATAAGAAATAGGATTTCAAGTCATACACATATTTTGTTACATTTTTGGCTCCAAATTCACATCTGTAAATAGTAATTTTTCAGAACAACATGAATTCAGCCATCAGATGGTACCAGTTTTTCCTAGGCTGTCTTTCTTTTTAATTCTGTAAATAATCAGACATGAAACACATCTTAAGGAGATGCCACACCACACACACACACACACACACGCACACGCACACACACACGTGCCTTAAAGATATCATATGTACCATAGCAACCCTCCCGCCGTGATAGGCCCCGTACCGCTCTAGCTCCAGGTAATACTGGTACTTCTTTCCATGGTGTTGGCAGTTTCTGTATATATTAGCACATTTTGACATTTTCCTTCTTCAGCTTTACGAGTCAATCAAGTTGTATTAAATCCTAATCAGAAATTACTATTCTTTTTCAGGTTTTATAAAGCTCAAACATAACTAATGGGTACTTACCTAGTGTATTTGAAGAACAGATTTTGCTTTCAAACATGCACTTGGAGTTATTATTTAGGGACAAAATGCTTTGCAAGAACAAATTTAGCAAACTAAAAATGTCTTAGTCTTAATATTTGTACACATGAACTATGTATAGTATGAAATTTTATATGAACTTCTACCTTTCTTTTTTTTCATTTATTTATTTATTTTGAACACAAATTGTATATATTTAAGGTATACAACATGATGATTTGATATACATATAGTGAGATGACTATTATAATCAACAATATTATTATTTATTAACATATTATCTCCTCATATAGTTACCACTTTTGCTGTGCAATGAGTGCACCTGAAATCTACTCTCTTAGCATATTTCCAGTGTTCAATAGAGTATTATTAAATATTAGTCATCATGCCTAAACATTATATATCTAGACATATTTATCCTGTGTAATTATAACTTTGTACCCTTTGACCAATATTTCCGCATTTCTCCACTCCCCAACCCCCCCTCCCCTCAGCTGCTGGTCACCACCATTCTACTCTCTGCCTCTATGACTTTAACTTTTGTTTTCTAATTCCATGTATAAGAGAGATCATACAATGTTTGTCTTTCTTCATCTATTTATTTCACTTAGTAAAATGTCCTCGAGTTCCAACCATTTTGTCACAAAAGACAGGATTTCCTTTTTTCTCATGGCTGACAAATATTCTGTTCCATTTATATATATATATATTTAATATAATGAAATTATAATATTTAATATATAAATATATAATATAAATATAATATATAAATATATAAAATATAAATTTATATTTATAACATGCAAATATTATATATGACTACTATAAATATCAGATTTATATATTATATATTATGAGACTAAATATATGATACATGATTTATATAATATATAATTATAATTATATATATACTATATGCACACATACACACACACACACACACACAGACATATATTCTCTTTATCCATTCTTCTTCCTTACCCCCTCATCTGTCAATAGACATTTGGGTTGTTTCCGTATCTGGACTGTTATGAATAATGCTGCAATAAACATGAGAGTGCAGGTATCCCTTTGAGAGAATGGTTTCATTTACTTTGGATATGTATACAGAAGTGGGATTGCTGGATCATATGTTAGTTTTATTTTTAATTTTTTGAGGAATCTCCTTAAGATTTTCCATAATCACTGCACCAATTGACATTTCCACCTAACAGTGTGCAAGGGTTCCCTTTTCTCCACATCCTCACCAATCTTTTTGACTATAATCATTCTGACATATATGACGTGATATCTCATTATGATTTTGATTTGTATTTCCATTATGATTAGTGATATGGGCCATGTCAATGCTTTCTTTTGAGAAATGGCTATTCAGGTGCTTCGCCCATTTTTAATTGGGTTTTTTTGTTTTCTTGCTATTGAATTGTTTGAGTTTCTTATATACTTTGGATATTAACTTCCATCATATATAGGGCTTACAAATATTTTCTCCCATTCCATAGGTTATTTCTTTACTTTGTTGATTGTTTCTTTTTTAAAGTTTTTAATTTAAATTCAATTAACCAAGGTATAGTACATCATTAGTTTTTGATATAATGTTCAGTGATTCATTAGTTGCATATATCACTCAGTGCTCATCATATCACATGCCCTCTTTAACCCCATCCCCCTACCCACCTCCCTTTCTGCAACCCTTAGTTTGTTTCCCAGAGTCCAGAGTCTCATATGGTTTGTCTCCCTCTCTGATTTCTTCCCATTCAGTTCTCCCCCCCACTGCTATTGTCCTCTGTACTATTCCTTCTGTTCCACATATGAGTGAAACCATATGATAATTGTGTTTCCCTGATTGACTTATTTCACTTGGCATAATACCCTCCAGTTCCATCCATGTCAATGTAAATGGTAGATATTCATCGTTTCAGATGGCTGAATAATATTCCATCGTATATACGAACCACACCTTCTTTATCTATTCATCCATTGAAGGACATCTGGACTCGTTCCACAGTTTGGCTGTTGTGGACTTTGCTGCTATGAACATTGGGGTGCATGTGCTCCTACTTTTCTCTACATCTGTATCTTTGGGGTAAATACCTAGTAGTGCGATTGCTGGGTCATAAGGTAGTTCTATTTTTAATGTCCTGAAGCACCCCATACTGTTTTCCAGAGTCGTTGTACCAGCTTGCATACCTACCAACAGTGTAAGAGGGTTCCCCTTTCTCCACATCCTCACCAACATTTGTTGTTCTCTGTCTTGCTGATTGTTTCTTTTGCTGTATAGAATTATTTTGGTTTCAAGCAGTCCCATTTGTCTACTTCTACTTTTGTTGACTGTGCTTTGGGGTTATATCCAAACTTCATTGTCCACAGCAATATCAGAATATTGTTCTAACAGTTTTATGGTTTCAGATCTTATATTTAAATCTTTAATTGATTTTGTATGTGTGGAGTAAAATAAAAGTCTTATTTTATTAAAATAAGGACTTGAAAAACAAAGGTCAGTGAAATTTGGAGTTGATCTTTTTAAAAGATTTTATTTATTTATTTGAGAGAGATAAAGTTAGCAAGAGAGCACAAACAGGGAGGAGAGGGAGAAGCAAGTTCCCTGCAAGCACGAAGCCTGATGTGGGCCTCAATCCCAGGACCCTGAGATCATGACCTGAGCTGAAAGCAGACTTTTAACTGACTGAGGCACCCAGATGCCCCGAGAGTTGATTTTTTTGAAAAGATAAACAAAATTGACAAAACCTTAGTTAGAATAACTGGCTAAGAAAAAGAGCAAAAACTTAAATAAATAAAATTGTAAATGAAAGAGGAGACATTATAACTGATACCATTATAACTAAGAAATACAGAGATCATAACAGACTACTGTGGTCAACTGCAAGCCAACAAATAGTAGAACCTAGAAGAAAAGGATACATTCCTAGAAATATAAATATACCAAGACTGATTCATGAAGAAATAGAAATTCTGAACAGATCTATAATGGGTAAAGAAATTGAAATAATAATCAAAAACCTCCCCCAAAATAAAAGTACAGGCCTGATCGTTTCACTGGTGCATTCTACCAAACATTTAAGAACAGATTAATATCGTGGGGCACCTGGGTGGCACAGCGGTTAAGCGTCTGCCTTCGGCTCAGGGCATGATCCCGGCGTTATGGGACCGAGCCCCACATCAGGCTTTTCCGCTATGAGCCTGCTTCTTCCTTTCCCACTCCCCCTGCTTGTGTTCCCTCTCTCGCTTGCTGTCTCTATCCTGTCGAATAAATAAATAAAATCTTTAAAAAAAAAAAAAAGAACAGATTAATATCGATCTCTCTTAAACTCTTCCAAAAACTTTCAGAGAAGGAAACACTTCCACATTCATTTTATGAGGCCAAGATTACCCTTATTCCAAAGCTAGTAGATAAGGACACTACAAGAAAGGAAAAGTATAGGACAATATCCTTGATGAACACAAATGTAAAAGGCCTCAACAAAATACTGGCAAGTGGAATTAATCAGCACATCAAAAGGATCATACACCATGACCAAGTGGGATTTATCCCTAAATGCAAGGATAATTCAACACACACAAATCAATAAATGGGATATGCCACATTAACAGAATGAAGAATAAAAATTGTGTGATCATCGCAATAGATACAGAGAAAACATTTGACAAAATTCAGTACTCATTCATGATAAAAACTGGTCACTAATTGGGTATAGAAGGAATGTAACTCAACATCATGAAGACCGTATATGACAAGCCCACATCATTCTCAATGGCGAAAAGCTGAAAGAATTTTCTCTAAGATCACGAACAACATAGGGAAGCCCACTCTTATCGTTTTAATTCAATGCAGCGCTTAAAGTCCTAGCCAGAGCATTTAGACAAGAAAAAGAAATAAAAGGCATCCAAATCAGAAAGGAAGAAGTAAAATTGTCTCTGTTTGCAAATGACATTATCTTTATAGAGAACACTCTAAAGATACCACCGAAAAACTGTTAGAGCTTAAGGGCTAACTTAGTGAAGTTGTAGGATACAAAATCAACATATAAATACCAGTTGCATTTTATATACACTAACAACAAACTATCCAAAAAAAGAAATTAAGAAAACAATACCATTTACAATAACATCAAAAAAAATGGGTTAAATTTAACAAAAGAGGTAAAAGATCGGTAAACTGTAAGCTATAAAACACTGATGAAAGAAATTGAAGACACAAGCAATTGGAAAGATCCCGTGTTCATGGACGAGGAGAATTAATAATTTCAAATGTCCATACTATCCAAAATAATTTAAAAAGCCAATAGAATCCTTATTAAAATTACTTTGGTATTTTTCACAGAAACAGAAGAGACAATCCTAATATTCATATGTAACCACAAATTCCACGAATAGCCAAAGCAATCTTGAGCAAAAAGAACAAAGTTTGAGACATCACACTACTTATTTTCAAAATTTACTACAAAGATATAGCAATGGAAACAGCATGGTTCTGGCATAGAAATAGACATATCAAACAGTGGAGCAGAAGAAACAGCCCAGAAATAAATGTATGCATTTATGGTCAATTGGCCTTTGACAAAGTTACCAAGAACACACAATGCAGAAATGACAGTAACTTCGATAAATGACACTGGAAAAACTGATTTTCCATTTGCAAATCTCTACCTTTTACATGTGTGGGCACCAATGTAAGACAAAAAATACCAGTGCTCAGACGCCATCCTACGTTTTCTGCTCAAGCCTTCCCCCAAATTACTCCCTGGGGGAATAAAAAACTAATCAAGTGAATCAGTCACCTGCTTTAGTGAAATTTAGATTAAAAACTAGGTACTAGTCACCTGCAGTCACAAGTTCTACAGTCAAAGCTTTCTGGCTGTTTTTTTTTTTTTTTTCCTTTAAAGATTTTATTTATTTACTTGAGAGAGAAGAGAGAGAGAGAGCACAAGCTGAGGGGGGGGCGTGTGTACAGAGGGAGAGGGAGAAGCAGACTCCCCGCTGAGCAGGGAGCCTGACTCAAGGAGCCTGACTCAAGGAGCATGATCAAGAGATCATGACCTGAGCTGAAGGCAGACACTTAACCAACCGAGCCAAAGATTTCTGGCTCCATTCTGTACAACATCCAATATGTTTTCTGAACTCTTGGTTACCATTTAATGTCTGTCCTTTGATTTCTTTTTTTTCCCCCTGGTTTAAACATTTTATTTTTTATTTTTATTTCATTTTATTCATTTTTTAATTAATTCACTTTTTATTATTAGCATATAATGTATTATTTATTTCAGGGGTACAGATCTGTGATTCATCAGTCTTACACAACACAGCACTCACCACAATTTCTTAGCAGTAATGTTTACAAATGTAAGCCACCATTTGGAGCATCAACTGTAGAAATAAGATATCTGGAGTAGGAAACACTTGACCACTGACAACAAATCATGTATGATTGGGATAGAACATGGCGGCAGATGCAATGATGCTTTCTCATCAAGTCTGATTTGGTGAAGACCAGTACTTCGATAAAAATATTCCAACATCATGAAGTCATTTCAATGTAATTTAAAATGTCACTCTTGACACTGGATGAAGAGCTAGGACAAATCCTGTCTCTGCCACTAGCCATGGGCTCCCAGCTTGACTTTTCTCATCTGTAGATTGCTTGAAGGATTTGATAGAGTATTTAAGTAAGTACTTGGCAAAATAACTAAGAGGGTGTAAGCACTCAACCACTGGGAGTAAGTAGATTATAAATCGTGAGTCCATCAGATAATCGGATGTTTATTAGAGTGCATTCTGTACAATGCCCTTGACAGAGGCACAAAGGAATTACTGACTGATCATTTGGGGGAAATCCTGGAGCAGCTTCCTGGAAATTTCCACTTACCATACTGTCTATACTACAGAAAGCCATTTAAAGTTGTTTAACCCAAATTTCCAAATACATTTCGCCGAGGCACTCTTTCTAAAGTGACCCCCACAGTCATCCGAATGATTCATGTGTTCTTTGCACCACGCTTTGAAAAATCCTGGTAGTGCAATTTTAACAATCTGTTGATATTTAATAAGAAAAAACCTCTGATTTGAATATAGAAAAAAATAATCAAAATTTATGTTTTTTTCAAATTCTAATTTTGAACTAAAAGTGTTTTTGTTAATGAGAGACTAGATCTCTTTGGAAATCAGAATAATTAAATTTGCAATGGCAAAGGAACTTCCAGACTGAATCACTCCCAACACACTCATATACATCATGCACCAAACAAAATTTTTCTGGAACGAGGTGGGAATGAGGAAAGATCACTGGGTCCTGAAAGGCTGGGGGGCCCCAGTCTGTGGTGCAGGAGCCATATCTCTTCCAGCACCTTTGCCCACAAAGTGCTCAATTTGCAGAGTCGGGCTCAATTTGCATGTCTTTCAACATGTTAGGCAGTTAAACTAAAAGCACACAGGGCTTTATTAATAAATATACATTTAAAAATCTAGAGGGAATTAAGGGTAACATTTTTATTTGCAATTGTCTTGAAAATGTTATGATAAGAAAGAATAATGCAGTCCTTCCAAATGTATAATTTATTGGTACATACAAATACCACTATTTCATCCAATTACTCTGATTATGTAGTTTAGCATATTTACATAGAGTGTGTATACAGTCGCACATTTCCTATATACCAGGGAGTGTATGCATACATATATAGAGTGTGTATACATATACATGTAATACAGTATGTTACTGTGTTCTCAAATCCTACCATCATTCAATGTCTTGCCAAATAGCATTACAGGCAAAGCGCCAGATCTTTTCACTTCCCCACTGAAGTCACTTGGAACATATCTGAACGTGGCAAAATACATTTGCCAAGTTATGTGCATAAAAACATCCTTTGATCTTTCAGAGTCATAAATATGTAATAAACTACATGATTGCCCTACTGATCTGTCCAACATCAATCTTACCTTCCCTTTTTATGGGTTCATCAAAATAAGATATGATCAAGGTACAAAAGAGTTAAAGAAGCTATTTATTTTAATGTTTCCTTGGAGAGCATGCTTGTTATTGTGAGTACAAATTATATATATAATATTTCATGAATGATGTTGAAGCATTAAAAATCACCTCTGCTCTTGAAGTTAACACAAAACTCTGGCTCGCTGCCAATACTCCCTTCGTCCCCTTCTGGCCTACTACAAGATGCACTGTCGTTTTTCCAGGATGATACCGAAGTGCTTCTCAAAATTCTATTTTTAAGTCACGGACTAGATTCTTAACAAAATCCCTTTTTTTAATATCCAGGAAATTGCACCCTAAGCAACTATTCGGTTTGCACTAAAGAGCATTAATCAAAATAAGGAATTATTCAAATATTAGCAGAGGTCGAAATAAGGTTTATGGAGAAAAACAAGGGGAGTAGGGGTGATGAACGGAAATGATGCTAGCAAAGGACAAGACATCTTGTTGTTGTTTAATCTTTAAAAGTGCACATCTCTGGCTTCCATGCCCACTTGTGGTTTATTGAGTGTTTTTAACGCCACGCTGCAAACATAGGTTACATCAGGTGAGGAGATCTTTAAATTGACCATTGTGAAATATTGTAGGGAAGCAGAAAAATTATGCAAGCCATAAACTAAGTGAGTGATGGAGTGAGTAGTAAAACCCACATTTTTTTCTCACAAGGGACAAATAAGATTGAACTAAGTGTTTTGGTTGTTAGAAGGATGTAAGTTTCACCTTATAGCAGAACAAAATAATTATCCGAGTTTATTCCAATAGACGTAGGGCAGTGAAAAAGGATGACTTAGGTCAACAGAACATTTTCACAAGTATGAACTGTATATGTTGTTCATGGTAACCTAAAATGGACTGGTGTTAGCGTATGATTAGTAATAAACCAGGAAGTTTTCTCCAATGCACATAATTATTCTATCAGAAAAGGAAAGAAAGACTCTAAATTCAATATAGCCGAATAACATGAACATACATCACAAGATTTTAATCTCACTATTTGTTATGCAACTTGTTAAAAATAAGAATTTAATTTAAAAAAAAAGAATGTCTCACTCTATTCAAGATAACTTTAAGCTCTGCCCAGAACTCTGTTCAAGGGCACCCCTGCACAAGAGGTTTATGCTGTTCTTCTCTCATGCTCATCTCTCATCTCTTTTTCCTTTTATCCAAATCTGGTTTTCCCTCTGTCTTGGCTGTTTCAACACGTTTAAGCTCCAAATCTGCCCTTTCCATGTTTGCTGAGAACTCATGAAGTAACTACCTTGACAAAATGAACACCAAGATCTTGAATTTCATAAAGCCTATATTTTCAGCATTTTTCTCTTATTCTAATGGAATAAGAAAACCCTCTATTACTTCCCTGCAATGGAAAAGACATCATTTTCATTACTTGTTTCATGAAACATATACTCAGTGATGCTTTTCCAGCTCAAGGATCTGAAATAGACTCGTTTGGGGAGAAGATGTGCAATGCTTAGCCCTTGGCCTCAGGGGGATACTACCTTAATGTGGGGGAATATACTGTGCATAGAAGTAACTAATGATAGAGGAATCGCTATGGAATTTCGATGTGGTGTGGTAGAAGGCAACCTAGGCTTACAGAAGAGAATGGTTTCTAGAGAAAAGAGAGAAATGTTGTCTTCACTCATGCCTGCCTCAAGATGAGAGACAAGGCTTTAAAAGCAGGCCAGTGTCGAAGAGGTGAGCCATGAACTTAGGCTGGGGAGCATAGATCTAATTTGGCAGGCAATGGGAAAATCTTGTCTAGGAATCTTTATGTTATGTTGTATTTTAAGGTTTCTCTTTTAACAATAACACTTTTCTCCTCTTCAGAGCAATTCCCAGGGTGACAGAATCAGAAGGTCAACAAATCCTGTCCTAAAAGGCAATTATAAATCTCGATGAGACTGTCAAAAACAACCTTTTTAGCAACCTGGAATTCAACCAAAGATATGGGATGAACAGAGAATTGTTTATTCATGGAAACTACTGAAATTCTGGTAAGAGTGAGGGTCTGATACATTTTTGGCTGGGACTGCTCCCACTCTCCATCCCACATTCCTATACTGTCAATGCTGTAGTTTAACTAGGATGGATCAGGCTGTGAAAACAGTAAATGTGCCCGCACTGGTCAAAGGGGGTGTGGTCAGTTAAAGTAGTAATCTTTGTGCCAAGTAAATGAGAAGGGCCAGGGGCTCCATTTCCCTGAGACTGCAGGATGACTTGAGTTAAGGAACAAAATACAGGACTAGTCTAGGATTGAGCAGGTAGTTCTAAAAGACAGCAAAAAGATTCTTGGTACAGTGTCCATATTTCCTGGGTTGGCTGAGGTCTTTTATATACACAACAGGTCAATCCATACATATTTGTCCAATAGCATCTGGGCAGAGGATGAACCTGGTAGAAATTATAAGCCATGGGGTGCCTGGGTGGCACAGCGGTTAAGCGTCTGCCTTCGGCTCAGGGCGTGATCCCGGCGTTGTGGGATCAAGCCCCACATCAGGCTCTTCCGCTATGAGCCTGCTTCTTCCTCTCCCACTTCCCCTGCTTGTGTTCCCTCTCTCGCTGGCTGTCTCTATCTCTGTCAAATAAATAAATAAAATCTTTAAAAAAAAAAAATTATAAGCCAGCACACACTGGAAAACAGCCTGAAATTTGAGTGACTCTTAAAACAATCCAGTTAACAACTGACTTCTCATCAGACACAATGAAGGCTAGAGGCAGTAGAATGCCATAGTCCAAATGCTAAGTGAAAAAAAAAAAAGTCAACCATAGATTCTATTTCTAGCAAAATTATCCTTTGAAAATAAATGTGAAATAAATACATTTCCAGATAAATAAAAATTAAGGTAATTCTTGAGTAGTTGACTTTCCTACAAAGGGACACAAAAGATAAGCCTGTTTATTGAACGGAAATGCCAGGGCCACTTAGATCCACATAAAAAAATGAGGACTCCAGAAATGATAAATATGTGGCTTAACATAAAAGACTCTATAAACGTGTATTTTCTCATTTCTTCTCCTGATTTTTAAAAACTACACAGGTTGGTATAAAATCATAATTATGAACACTGTTGGGTGTATAATGAAAGAAGAGGATGGAAAATGAGACATAGTGGAACAAAGGTATTATATTTTACTATATTTAAATGAGTATGATTCCAAAGTAGATTTTGATGCATATTATAATCATAGAGCAACCATAAAATATGATTCAAAATAATATATAAAAATGAACAGAGGTAAAAATAATTTATTTAATCTGTAAGAAGGCAGAAAAGGAGAAATGAAAGGATAAAAACAATATCATTCAAATGGAAAACAAAGAAAAGTTGCCTATAAAAATTCCACCAAATAAAAAATGGTAATAAATGTGAATGGACCCTTTACTCAACAAGCAGAGAATATCATATTGAATTTTTAAAAAACAAGAAAAGAACTAATTCTATAATTCCTATAAAATACATACTTTATATTCAAAGTGTGATTGAAATTTTAGAAAAATGTCTTAAGACAGAGGAAAATTATAGTACATCAAAAATTTATAACTATAAGCGTATAGACACACCTAGCAAAAGAACCCCAAGCACAAACCAAGATACTAACAAATTAAAAGGAAGTAACAAGTATTCAGTATTGCCAGAGGTATCAAGTGTTCACTCTCACTTATTGATAAGACAAATAAATGAAGTCAGGATGTTTATAAGAAACTTGAGCAAGACCATCAAACACTTTGACCTTACTGGCATATACCAACATTTCATTCAACTACTGCAGAATGGACATTCCTTTCAGCATATCTGAAGCATTCTTCATGACAGAGAATGAGATGGGCCACAACACATCTCACTAAATTAAATATATATATAGTTATCATACAAACATGTTCTCTTATCACAATAGAATTAAATTAGAAATTATTAACAAATAAAAATCTTAGAAAGCCACCTCCCCCAATATTTGGATATTAAACAACCAATGTACAAATAAGCCATGTGTAAAGAGAAATGCTAAAGAGAATTTTTTTAATATTGAAATCAACGATAATGAAATTACAATATATCAAAAGTTATTCGGTACATTTAAAGCCATGCGTAGGGAAAAATTCATAGCATTAGACATCTATACCAGAAAATCAGAAAGGTCTCAAACAGTAACTTAAACTTTAGTCTTAAAAAAGTAGATAAAGAAGTAAAAACTAAACCAAGCATGACTAGAAGGAAGAATATGCTAAATATTTAAGAAATTAACAAAAAAATTGAAAATCCAGAAAAACAAAAAAATTAAAAATTGAAGAAATCAAAAGTTGCTTTTTTGAGATCAGAACTTAAATAAGCTTTTGCTAGACTAACAAATAATAAGACCAAAATTACCAAAATCAAGAATAAAAGAGGAAACATTACTACCAGGAAATTAAAATTGTAACACAATGATGCACAAAACTATATGCCAACACATTAGATATTTAGATGAAATGAAGCTGAGACCTAAATGACCAAAACTGACTCAAAGAGAAATAGAAAGCTTAAATATAAATCTAACAAGTCAAAAATTAACACTAGGAATTAAGGATCTTCTCATGAAGAAAAGCCCAGACCCATATGGCTTCCATGATGAAATCCATAAACTATGCAAAGGACCAATATTACAAATCCTTCATAAACTCTTTCAGAAAAATAGAGAAAAGGACACTTTACAACTCTTTCTATAAATCTAGTTTTTTTCTACCACCAAAGCCAGAGAGAGACATCATAAGAAAATAAAGCTGTAAACCAATATCCTTAATGAATATAGATGCAAAATTATTGATTAAATTTTCACAAACTGAATTTAACAACACCTTAAACCATTGTGTGCTATTGTTGCACAGTATTTTTATCATATTGGCAAAATAAAGAATGAAAAAATATATGTTCTTGGACACATAGAAAAAGCATTTGACAAAATGCAATACTTCTTTATGATAATAAATCTCATGACACTAAAAATAAAAAGGAATTTACTTAATCTGATAAAGAGAACCTGGGGCGCCCGGGGGCTCAGTTGGTTGAGCATCTGCCTTTGGCTAAGGTCATGATCTCAGGGTCCCGGGATCGAGTCCCACATCAGGGAGTCTGCTTCTCCCTCTCTCAGCTCATGTTCTCTCTCTCTTTGTGTCTCTCTCAAATAATTAAATAAAATATTAAGAAAAGGGAACCTATAAAAAACCTACAGTTTATATTAAACTTAATAGTGAAAGATTGCATACTTTCCCCCTAAAATTGGGAAGAAGGCAAGAATGTCCACTCTCACATTTCTATTCAATATTTTAATGGTGGTTATAAGAAAAGTAAAATTATTTAAAGGAATCTAGATTGGTAAAGAGGAAGTAAAACTGTTTTTCCTATTTATAAAGGACATGATTCTATATTTAGAAAATCTTAGGGAATACACTATTAAATTAGTAGAAGTAATAAATGAGTATAACAAGGTCAAAATATCAAAAGTATACTGATAGACAAAAATCAGTTGTATATACAATTCTATATGCTAACTTCCATGTACTAGAAATGGACAATCTGAAATTGAAATTAAGAAATAATTCAATAACATAGGATCAAAAATAAAATACTTAGGAGTAAATAAATAAATTAGTTAATTACTTATCTAACAAATAATGTAATATTGTTTCCAGCAATTGAAGAGGATTGAAACGAATGAAAAGAAATCCCATGCTCACAGATTGGAAGAAGAAATATTGCTTGAATGGTAATTCTTTCCAAACTGTTCTACAAATTCAATACAATACTTATAAAGGATTTCTTGGCAAGAAATTGGTAAGCTGATCCTAATGTTTATGTGGAAATGCAAATAACCCAAGAAAGCCTAAACAACTTTGAGAGAGAAGAAAATGTAAAAGGACTCACACTACCTGATTTCAAATCTTATCATGAAGCTACAGTAATCAAGAGAGTGTAGTTTTGTTATAAACATGGTAACATAGACAAATGGAAGAAAATTGAGAGATCAGAAATTAATGCTTACGTTTATAGGAGATTAATTTTGGAGTAAAGTGCCATGACAATTCATTGATGAAAGGATGGTCTTTTCATTAGATGGTTCTGGAACAAGTGAATATTCAATGGAAACAGTTCTAAAGTGCTTCAACTGATAAATGGATGAACAGAATATGGTATATCTATACCATGAAATTACTACTTAGAAAAAGTTCTGAGACCTGCCATAACATGGATGAGCCTTGAAAGCATTATGCTAAGTGGCGGAAGCTAGATAAAAATGACAGCATATTGTATGATTCCATTTATATGAGATGTTCAGAAGAGACAAGTTTATGAAGACAAAGAGCAAATAATTGATTTCTTGAGCTTGAGTTTTAAAAGAGGGATTGACAGCAAATGAGATCCTGCAGATTTATAGAGTGGTGGAAATGTTCTAAAAATGGATAGCGAGAGAACATACTTTATATGACTTAATTATTTTAATTTGCAAAGGTTTGTTTGATGATGCAAGGCATGTTCCATGTGTACCTAAAAAGTAAATGCCTTCCATTATTCTTGGGGGGAATGTCCATTAATGTCAGCACCAGTTCATTGACGATGCTGTTTATTGTTTAGCTCTTTGATATTCCTGCTGGTTTTCTGTCTACTAATTCTGCTACTGAGAAAGGACGGTTGAAGTCACCAACTACAATTGTGTATTTGTCTATTTCTCCTTTTAGTTCTGTCAGATTTTGCTTCATGTATTTTGTTTTTAAAGATTTTTTTTTATTTATTTGAGAGAGAGAGAGAGACAGAGAGCAAGAGCAGGGGGAGGGACAGAGGCAGAGGGAGAAGCAGGCTCCCCACTGAGTGGGAGCAGACATGGGACTCGATCCCAGGACCGTAGGATCATGACCTGAGCTGAAAGCAGATACTTAACTGACTGAACCCCCCAGGTACCCTGCTTCATGTATTTTAAAGCTGAGTTGATAGGTTCATAGACATTCAGGATTACTGTACCTTCTTGTTTAAATAGCCATTTTACCAATATGTAATATCCCTTTTTATCCTTGGCAATTATTTTTCTTTTTACTATGAAGTCTACTTTTCCTGATATTGATAAAGTTACTTCAGTTTTCTTTTGATTAGTGTTGACAAGGTACATATATTTCCACCCTTGTACTTTTAATCAACCTATATAATAATATTGGAAGTGAGTTTCCTGTAGACAACATTAGTTCGTTCATGTTATTTTCCCCACCCTAATAACCTCTGTGTGTTTCTTTTTGTTTTCTTCTTATAAAGATTTATTTATTTAATTTAGAGGGAGAGAGCACACACGCAAGTGGGGGTAGAGGAGGAAGGAGATGGAGAGAATCTCAAGCAGACTCCCTGCTGAGAGCGGAGCCTTACGTGGGACTTGATCTCAAGACCTTAAGATCACGACCTGAGCCAAAATCAAGAGTCCAAAGCTTAACTGACTAAGACACCAGGTGTCCCCAATCTCTGTGTTTGAAGTGGTGTGTTTAGATCCTTGAATGTGATTATCAGCATGTTTAGAATTACATATGCTTTCTTATTTGTTTTTTGTTTTTTCCTCTGCCTTTGTTTCCTCTTTCCCTTTTCCTTTAGTCAGTCTACAATAACAAAATACCACAGACTGCGTGCCTTGCACACAACTAATTTATTTCTCACAGTTCTGGAGGCTGGAAACCCAGGATCAGGGTGCCAACACTATCTGGTCCAGATGAGGGCACTCTTCTAGGTTTAAGATTGCTGACTCCTGGCTTTGTCCTCACCTGGACAAAGGATAAGAGAACTCTCTGAGGTCCCTTCTTTCAGGGTACTAACCCCTTTCATGAGGGCTCCGCCCTCATAGGCTAATCACTTTCAATGGGACCCCTCTCGGAATACCATCACCATAGGCATTAGGTTTTCTTTTCTTTCTCTTTCTTTCTTTCTTTCTTTCTTTCTTTCTTTCTTTCTTTCTTTCTTTCTTTCTCTCTCTCTTCCTTTCTTTCTTTCTTTCTTTCTTTCTTTCTTTCTTTCTTTCTTTCTTTCTTTCTTTCTTTTTTAAGATTGTATTTATTTATTTGACAGAGAGAAACAGCCAGCGAGAGAGGGAACACAAGCAGGGGGAGTGGGAGATGGAGAAGCAGCTTCCCACCAAGTGGGGAGCCCAATGCGGGGCTCGATCCCAGGACCCTGGGATCATGACCTGAGCAGAAGGCAGACGCTTAACGGCTGAGCCACCCAGGCACCCCGGCATTAGGTTTTCAACGTCAATTGGATGGGGACACAAATATTCAGACCATAGAACTGACCCTTTTTAGGGGGATTATTTGAACAATATTTAGTGTTCAATTGTAATTTAACTATTGGGATTATTACTTGGTTGCTGTATATATTACAATATGCATAGCTAACTTCTCACTGGCTACTCAGAATCAGTATTTTACCAGTTCGAGGGGAATACAGAAGATTTACTATAATCAAAGTCTGTTTACCCTCCCCTTTTATGTTTTGGGGTGATAGAACTATTCTAGTTCTTGACTCAGTGAATTTTTTTAAGATTTTATTTATTTATTTGACACAGAGAGAGAGAGAGCACAAGTAAAAACAGGCAGAGGGAGAGGGAGAAGCAGATTCCCCATTGAGCAGGGGCCCAATGCAGGGATCAATCCCACGACCCTGGGATCATGATCTGAGCCAAAGACAGACACTTAACCGACTGAGCCACCCAGGTGCCCCATGAGTCAGTGATGGTTACACAACCCTATACTTGTGTTTAAATAGATGAAACTGTATACCAAAATTTAATAAATTTTACTCTATAATAATTAGAAAGAAAATAATGTCACTAAACAAGGAAAAAATTTAAAAATATATAGTGATGGTTGAACAACTTTAAAATCGCTGAATCATACATTTACAATGAGCTAAGTTAATGGTATGTTATACCTCAATAAAGATATTAAGAATGCTTTTCAGTCAGAGCTCTGGATCCTGGGGTTTATACCTCCTGGATTACTGAATGGGGTGGGCCTACTACATCACCATGTGCACCAAATGTGTCCTAAATAGATCAGTGATGGGAAAGAAAATGTAAAACCATAAAAACACTAGAAGAAAAAACAGAAGACTTCCTTTACAGATATTTCCATCTGGGCAAGCATCATAATGCAATAAATTGTAAACGGATCAATAATTTAAATGTAAGAAATAAAACAAGGAGTACTCGAAGTAAATATGAGGAAATTGTGTTGTATCTCTGAAGTGCAGAACGACTTTCTTGACTATGACTCCCAATCCTGTAGTCATAAAATTAAAACAAATAAATCTTCCACATGGGACTATTTTCATTTATATAATTGATAAAAAGGCTAATCCTAACATATAAGCAACTCGCTGATATTGATAAGATAAAGATCCATGACCCAGTAAAAAATGGTCAAAGGATACAAAATAAATAAATAGAAGGACACACAAATGTCTCTACCTTATTGTAATGAGAGAAATATTAATTCCCGCTGTGTAAAATACAGGAGCGTGAGCAACTCTGAGGATCCAGGTAGCAGAAACTAGTGGAGAATTTCCCTCAGACTTCACAGAATAAAGCCTTTCAATGCCCTTCAGTAAAGCTTTAAAAGTAGCAGAAACTGGGGCGCCTGGGTGGCTCAGTCCATTAAGCATCCAACTCTGGATTTTGGCTCAGGTCACGAGGTCAGGGTCCTGGGATTGAGCCCTGCTTTGGACTCCCCACTCAGTGGGAGTCTGCTTGTCTTCCTCTTCCTCTGCCCCTCCCTCACTCTCTCTCTCTGAAATAAATCAATCTAAAAATAAATAAATAAATAAATAAATAAATAAATAAATGTAACAGAAACTGTCTGAAAAGAAGTTTGACAATACGTACCAAGATTTTAAAAATATTTTATATCTGTTACCTATCAATCTCATTTCAAGGAATCTACCCTAAAGAATAAGATTTATGTACCAGGATAATTGTGATATTGATGCTTATGAACAGTGAGCCTGATTGGATTTGGCTGAGATCCAGTGCCCCTCCTTGGCCAAAGGAATGAGTGAGAGCCCTATGATATTGGAATGCAGGAGACAGATGTTGTCTATGAATTTAACAAATAATGCATAATGTTTATTATGTGTCAGAGATTGTTCTCATTGCTTTTGTAATTTGAGTAACTGCTCAGTTAATCCTTATAATATCCCCATAATATTGGAACTACTATTATACCCATTTTATAGATGATTAACTATAAGCACAGAGATGTTAAGTAACTTGTCCAGCGTCACACAGCAAGTAAGTGCCAGAGTCAAGATTCAAAAAAGCACTGTGGCTCCAAAGCCCATGCATTACATACGCCTCCCAAAGAGAACCAAGGTGCAGTTTCCAGAAGGGGAATGGTTTGCATTCAGGCAAAACCATAACATCTACCAGTCAGTGGTGTTTACTATCCAAAGCAGATCCCCTTTCATGGATTTCCTTATGTTCCAGGGGCTATGTCACTCAAAATGCTTACAACACTGCACTTAATCGTCTGGAATATACCCATCTACTCTAAAAGACCCTGTATAGGGTCCATAGCGCAATGTGTCCAGGGCTTACTGAAAACTTAAAAGGCACTGTTGAATAGTATTAAAGAGAATTAGGAGGAAAGTATCCTTCCCTGATTTTCACATTGAAGTTTGTGGTAGGCTGGATATTTCTTTTTAAAGATTTTATGTATGTATGTATGTATGTATGTATGTGTGTATTTTAGAGAGAGAGAGCACAAGTAGGGAGAGAGACAGAAGAAGAGTCAGAGAGAGAATCTCAAGCAGACTCCCCACTGAGTGCAGAGCCAGACAAAGACTGGCTGGATCCCAGGACCCTGAGACCATGACCTGAGCCAAAGCCAAAGAGTCTGACACTTAACCGACTGAGCCACATGGGCGCCCCATGTGGTAGGCTGATCTTTGAAGGCAAATGGAAACCTGTGAATAAATCTGGTTCAAACAATATGCAAAGTCTCAACTTTGGGCTTCATTCATTTGTATTCCATCGTACAGTGGTTCCCCCTTATCTTTGGTTTTGCCTTCTGTGGTTTCAGTTACTGGGGTCAACAGCAATAGGGAAGCAGAGGACCCTCCTTCTGACATGTCCCCAGAAGGTGAATAGTAGCCTAACGTTACGTCACAGTGCCTACGTCATTCTCCTCCCTTCATCTCCTTAGGTGAGCATTTTGTCACCTCACATCATTACAAGAAGAAGAAAGGTGAGCACAGTACAATAGGATATTTTGAGAGAGAAAGAGAGACCACGTTTATATAACAGTTATTACACTGTATTGTTATAATTTTTTATTTTATTATTAGTTATTGTTTAACTCCTACTGTGTCTAATTTGTAAATTAAACTTTATCACAGGTATGTTTCCATAGTTTCAGGCAGCCACTGGGGTCTTGAAAGTAACCCCCCCCACGGCCTCCTGCATGGATAAGAGGGAACTACTATAACAGCAGAGTGGTGTGAATTTATCACACAGTATGAAATAATAGCAGCAGAGACTAAGGAATTTTAGTGCACTGGAGGTACGTGTTTCAAAGTTGAAATAGTAAAAAATGTGATAAGTATTTGATATATAGTAATAAATTCCTGAAATTTATTTATTCAACAAATATCTGTTAGGACCAAGAATGAACCAGCTATGGGACTAGGCTTTGGGCACCAGTATTCTAAGCAATTCTGCTTTCTATAATTGGATCACTGTAGAAAAGCCATTGTCTGTGGTGATACCTGTTGATTTAGCCACTTGAATCAAATAGTTTGCAATATATTTTGTAAACAAATATGGTAAATTTTGTGCTTGACTTACATATGAGTCAATTCAGTTAACAATAATCAAGCCAGTGGCCCAGACGTACCCACCAACATATATCTTATTTACATATAGATGCTCAGCGTACTGAAGCTATCTCTGATGCGACATCATCTTGCTGGCTGTTATTACACAGGTGCAGTAAATAAGTAGAAATTATACACCAGATTTGAGTCATGTTGGTCAACAATCAGAACAATTCTGACATCAAAGCATTTTGTTTGTTTCAGCTGCCAGTAAATGAATGAATTTTAATTAATTTTTTTATTTTAGAAATGCACAAGATCAGTAAATTTCATACCAAGTTTTCTATTCATAAGGATACGATTAATTGTGTAAACTTTAGAATTTTGACAAAAGTCTCAAGAAGACAGTAGAGAACCATATCATTCGGCATAAAATTCCGTATCCGATTTCCTAAGATGTTGATATGTTTTCAAAATTATTTTAAGCAACATAATATTCCCCACCTCCATTTCACATTATTAGTAATCGTCACTATCACAATTATTCTGGTAAATATCTAATTATGATCCCTAGAGTAGAGTCCTTCTAATGGAATTGCCAGGACAAAGGATTGTAAAAATTGTAAAGATCTTGGTACATATTGTCAACCTGCTTTTCAGAGTTTCTGTTACTCTTAACAGAAAGCTTCATGAAGTAAACGGAGGTGTCAGGTTTATGGCATTGTTCTGACTCTCATTGCCTCTTACCTTTGAAACCATTACCATGCTTCATTCAATGGGAGAAAAATGACAGCTTTCTGTTTTAATTTACACGCATTCAAAAACTATTTGTTTCATCCTTACGCTGTTCCAGGCATTGTGCTAGATACACTGACATTAAAAATGTTTACAAAGATGCTCCCATCATCATAAAAAGCAACATCAACACATGAAATCAGGAGGCAGAAACCAGGAATAAGAGATTCTCCAGGTAAAAGACGAACCATGCGATTTTTACGTGATGGGATAGATACCATCTTAAGCAAAAGACGTTTTGAAGGCATTCAGCAGAAACGTGGGGTATCAAACAAAAAACATTGACAAAAATGCTTGTTCGTGTTATTCTTTTACATTTCGAATTTCATACATGTTCCAAATGAACTCTTATCCCTGCACATGTTACTGACCTCTGTAGTCACAGAATACACTTCCCAAAATGCCCTGCAAGATAATTTAATAGTATACTGTAGTTACTGTGCCTTTAGTCATGCTGAGAGCCTTACATTTTAACTGAAAGAATTACAAACAAAAAATGTGCCTTACCAATTCACTTATTGATTGTCTTAGCTCCCTGCTGCTGTTGTAACGAGTTACCATAAACATAGCAGTTTAAAGCAACACATTTTTTTTTTAAAGATTTTATTTATTTATTTGACAGAGATAGAGACAGCCAGCTAGAGAGGGAACACAAGCAGGGGAAGTGGGAGAGGAAGAAGCAGGCTCATAGCGGAGGAGCCTGATGTGGGGCTCGATCCCGTAACGCCGGGATCACGCCCTGAGCCGAAGGCAGACGCTTAACCGCTGTGCCACCCAGGCGCCCCTAAAGCAACACATTTTTTATCTTACAGTTCTGGAGGTCAGAAGTCTGAAATGGGTTTCATTAGGTCAAAATCAAGGTGCTGGCAAGGCTGCCTTCCTTCTGGAGGCTCAAAAGGAAAATCCCCTTGTTTTTTCCAGGTTCTGGAGACTTCTTATGCTCCTTGGCTAGTGGTTACTCCATCTCCAAAGCCAGATGCTTCTTGAAAACTCTCTGTTTCCACCGTCACATCTTTTCTGACTCTTCAAAGGACCTTTGTGATGACATTGGGCCCACCCAGGCAATCCAGGATAATGACCCCAGCTCAATGTCCTTAATCACATCTGCAAATTCCCTTAGGTTCATGAATCAGGATCTGAACATCTCTGGGGGCCACTCCTCTGCATACATCACCTATATTCTAGGTGTAGTGACAAATTGTATTTAAGATGTGCTAAATGCCGGTGTGTTCACTCTGTAAACACTCACTGAATTTTGTTATGGTTTGTGATAGAGTCAAAATACACTGTGTCTTTTGTGATGAACTGCAGGGGAAAATTTTTTTCCTTTCCTTAATCACTTGTTACTCTCATTTTTCTCATTTCAGGCTAAGGTTAGTGCTTTAACAAAAACATACTTATTAGCTAATGAGAATAATGAAGTTAGGCTATTTTGTATATTAATAATTTTGCATTATGCATAATGCATTCTATGCCACGGGGCAGAAGGGACTTCACAAATGAGAAAACTAAGTACCAATGCTCAATACACAACCAATAAATTAGATGACTAGATTTGCTATGTACAAGAAAACACACATTTTAACTCTCTCATTTTCCCTTCTTACTATGTGACTTTAATAACAACACGGGATAATGAACGCCAAAGGCTTTAGAATCAGAACAAGCAGAGTTCGAATTCTGGCTTTTCTACTTACCAGATATTTGCATTTGGGCAATTTATTTAATGGTTCCAAGCTTTTATAAAATGGGCCTTATAAATCTTAACACACTGGGATATTGTAAAGATTAGGAACGATTGGAAAAAAATAATAAAAGAATGTATGGGAAAGATTTAGCCTGTAACATGCCCTCAAAACCCAACTTCCTCTGTTCTACTACCTTTACTTTTGAAATTAGTGTATTCTGTTTACTTTTATAGATTTGCCTTTATACTAATAGCTAAAAGATTTGAAAATATTTTATTCTATCAATTGAAAAAAAAGACAACTTAGTTTACCTTTTACTAAAATCTGATTTCCCTGAATATTGGAAAAATAAATACAGCATTGCATTTGTTTATATTCAAGGAAAACAGACACTGTTAGTGAAATGTATGTTTCTCTATCTCCTATTTGTCCTCACTGATTTGAGGTACACTGATTTGTTTCAGATTATATTCTGGATAAATGAAGGAATTGATAGGCTCTCACTTGCAGGAGCTCAACAGTGTTGAGTTTATTGGGCCAATAGGGCAAGAGATCATTGCTAAAGGATGCACATTCCACGTGGAATTGTGTGTTCTGTGTATATAGGCAACAGATGACCCTAATTCTGAACGCCACTAGAACTTCCCAAAGCAAGACAAGCTTCTTGCTATAGGTTAGTTTTTCCGGAAAAGAAGACTTGCACCTTCAAGTTAGCTTCCCCAGACTTCTTCCTTGCTCCTCTTCAGCAAGTTCAGCTCCTGCTGAAAATGTCCTCCCAAAAGAATTTTCAGGGCACAGTTATTACATTAACTGTCTGTTACACACTTATTAAAAGTATAAAGTATGTGTTAGTGTTTTACTTTATTTTTACAATATAAGATGGGTTTCCAGGAATATAACCCTGATGTCTAACTCTGCGTTTTTTGTGTACAAGATGTGACTTAGGTGACTATATGATTATCATGCAGATGGCACGCAGATAAACAAAAAACACGAATCACCTAAGCTTTAGGAATTCATAGGGCATAGAAGTCATTACAGTCTGTGAACTGGAACGGGCAGCAAGATTTTTAAATAGAAATGAAGCTAGTCGTAGAGTTGCCGATTCTAAAATTTTTTGAAAAAGCTGCAGGGTAACCTCATTCTAAGCATGGACTCCTTATAAAATGGAACAACCAATTAAAACCGAAGAAACTGCAAAACAATACACTGAAACACATTTCATCTTTCCCAGCGTTCCATTTTGAGCTGTCAGCAGATGTCTGAATAAATATTTTTTTTATTTGAATATGTTTTCTTATCATTTAAATCAACCAGAATTAGGAATCAATTATCTATATTCCCAAAGTATTCCATTTTCTTTCATCTGTTCTTAATCATCATCAGAAGAATAAAAAGAATAGACAGAAATCAATGACAAAAGAAAAGAGAAGAGAAGAGAAGAGAAGAGAAAAGAAAAGAAAAGAAAAGAAAAGAAAAGAAAAGAAAAGAAAAGAAAAGAAAAGAAAAGAAAAGAAATCACCCTCCTCCTATATCATTGGTCATTTTTAAATCAAAAAAGGGATCACGTCAGGTGCCCAGCAGATTACCTTACAGAGTCTGCTGAGAGTAGAAGATGGTTAGACCTTTGCACCCGATCCCTCATTTGAAGTGTGCTCTTACTTAGCTATCTGAATCTTTTCATAGAAGTTAAAATTATTTTTGTTGCAAATGATTCTGATGGTTTGTCATCACCAGATTTGTAAGAGAAGTATTGCACAGAATCAGAGGCTCCTTTAGATAAACCACAGGGCCAGAGCAAATCCAGGAACCTCAGTCACAGGGCTACATGGCTGCTCCTTCTGTCTGCCAGGGACAGCTGGTTGACCCTCATGTTCCCTGACTCTCCAGGATTTGATTGGCGCAGTTTAAGTTGTGTGTCTAGGTTCTAGCCCTTGACTGATTTGCCAGGAGTCAAGGTCTTGCAACAACAAATGGCTTCTAAAAGCCCACATTGTCAGGGAAGTTTGCAGTATCAGAAATATTATGTTGTAAGGCCAACTCACTAAGTGTCTTTTAATCGGTACTCTTTGGAGTATCAATGGGCCTTTTTTCCAAATATCCTCAATTATTGTTGTAACCAAGAACTTACTGCTATATTTTCCACATTTTGAGTTACAGAGGGGATGGTTTCCTGCAGGTTGTAATAAATTGGTGGCTGAATACAATAATTGTAGTAGTAAAATCAGATGACTTAATTTAGATCCTAGATGATAAAAGAGAAAAAGTAATCTGCCTTTCACAGAAAGAGAAAAAAGAAAGTGCAAGAGAGAGAGATTTTCTAAACAATTTGAGAGATGGTTTTCAAATATTGAGAATTCAGAAGCCGACCTGGAAGATTACTGTGTCAAGTCCAATCAAATTTATGTCTAGACCAGGCTGGAATTGCAAAAAATGACCAATGCATAATACTATATGTTGTCTTTTTGTTCTGTGCTAAGGATCCTTCTTAAATACCAAGAAGAGCTTGAATATATACATTTGGTATAAGGAAATTAAGGGCATGGGTTCCTTGTTTTAAAACAAGGTCATTAATGAGTTTCATGCTAAGGATTGCATCCTAGC
The DNA here is from genome assembly GCF_024610735.1 of Ursus americanus. NCBI lineage: Eukaryota > Metazoa > Chordata > Mammalia > Carnivora > Ursidae > Ursus > Ursus americanus. The sequence goes on from NC_142154.1 coordinate 15,169,451, forward strand.
TCTATATTAACCCTTCCTGACTATTATTGGAACCAGCAAATCCTTCAAATGCTCCATTAAGAAAAACACGTTTGTTGGGGCGCCTGGGTGGCACAATGGTTAAGCGTCTGCCTTCGGCTCAGGGCGTGATCCCTGCGTTATGGGATCGAGCCCCATATCAGGCTCCTCCGCTATGAGCCTGCTTCTTCTTCTCCCACTCCCCCTGCTTGTGTTCCCTCTCTCGCTGGCTGTCTCTATCTCTGTCAAATAAATAAATAAAATCTTTAAAAAAAAAGAAAAAAGAAAAACACGTTGGAAACTTTACCGAACTTCTGAGGCCGAATGCTTTTGGTTTCTCCTTTCACGGTGAGCTCAACATGTCTTTATGGGAACGGAACCTTCCAAAGTAAGAGGACTGGCTTTGGCACTCCACACAGACTTCAGGGAACCCATGGAGGAGGCTGTAATTGAGGGAGACAGGGCTGTCAGTAGAGTTCAAAAGCCCGAGTGGAGTATTCGTCACTATGATTCCACCTGACATTTGACTGAAAGCATTTTGCACTAATTTGCTTTGTGCCTGTCCAGACAATCTAAAAAGAGAGGATGAGGGGGCAATAGGTGTCTATTAAACAGAATAAACAGCTTCTGGAAAATGAATGCATTAACACATTTGTGGCTTTTGGAGGCTTGGAGATTGTCATGAGGGGAAGGGAAAATTGGGGGAGGGGCGGTTAGCAATCTCTCCAGCAGCCACGGCCTGCCTTTCTGGGTCTTGGGTCCCATGGCTCCTGTTGGCCCACACCACAGGAGCCTGGAGATTCCTGGCCACAGTGCAGAAGAGGGCTGCAGCCAGTAGCTTATCGTGGACATGTCATTCTTCCTCGGAATGGGTTTTTAAATCTACTTGGTAATGCCTTCCAAATCTCTGGTGAAGTAGACTTGAGTCTCCTTTCCCAGATTATATTTTAATATTTTACCTCTACATAAACATAACTGCTCTGGGGTGGCTTTAAGCCTCTGCTTATGGTCCAGTTAAAAACAAACCAAAAGGGAGAAAAAAAAAAAAAAAGCCTTGAGCTTGTTGTCACAGTTGTCCAGATTTACTGATAGAATGCAAGAAAGACTAAGGCAAAGGTGCAGGGAGCCAAAGAACTCACTCTGGGCCCTGTAATTGGCTCCTGTTTTCAACTGAAGAGTCAGGAGGAAGGCCAAGGAGTGAGAAGATGGCCTCAGAGGAAACACATGGCTTTTTGAAAGCTAAACACAGCTGGGCCCCAAACCACGTTCTACGTACTGTCCTAGCCTTGGGCGTCTTCAGGATCGTATTATCATTGCTGGTATGTGTGATTATCTGTTTGGATGATCATTAGGAAATGTGGCAATATTCAAGAAAGAATAGATAAGAATCCAATTCTAGGGCTGTAGTTAATCAGAAAAGTCCATCATATTTTTCAAAGGCCAAAACAATGGGTTTTATTAGTAATCCCCGGTTTCTTTAGACATCTTAAGTCATTGAATATTTTTTAAGCTGCTTGCCATCTGACCTTTACTCATTTGACTTTCTAAATAAATAACATGTGATTCAAGGATCTTGGGGTCTCATGGAAAAATGGGAAGATTATTATATTGGGTCTTCAACTAATGGCCCAACTCTTTTCCTTTCTGTTGGCAAAAAGGATGCAGGATTTGAGCATATTCATGTCCATAAATATTTTTCTCATGTGCTGTGTAGTGTTGTTCACTCTACCAGTTGTAGAGTGGGGGTTGTAACACAACTGTTTGGATGGGGTTGTAACACAACTGTTTTCTCGAAGGTGTAACATAATAGGACAATAGGTTAGACAGTAATGCCTTGGCAGAAATATCTTAGCAAATAAGCATAGGACAGATCGAGAGAGAAACATTTTTATCCTGGAGAATGTGTGGGAAACCACAGAAGCCTGGTGCCCCAGGTGGAATTCTGACACTAATAGATTTTCAAAAAATCTATACCATTCCCAGTTCAGAGAAAGAATTCAAACAGGAGAGGTGGGTTTTGTCAGCTATACAATTTTATGTAAGCCAGATAAGTCCACTGAATTTTGTTTCAAAATTATTTTGCTTCCTTTAGTTCAGAATTCTGCTTGTAAGTGATATGATGGATCTTTCAGCATTTTTGCATTTTCACATATATAATCCAAATGTTCTCGGGGCTTATGAATAATGAGTTAACTCATATTTTTGTTTGAATAATGACTTCTCTTATTTATTATTATAACAAAGGCAATAAAGAAACATATAACCAAAAACAGAAAAAGAAAATGAAAATTTTAAAAACCTACCTGCATCGAAACAGCCATCATTGACATTAGGGATGTTACTCCACACATTTTAGTTCATGTGTATACATCTAAATATAAATATAGATTCTAAACATAAATATGGATATAAACCAACAGAGAGAGAGGGAGGAAGAGAGAGAGAGAGATGGAAAGCATACAAAGATGTTCTGAGGACAAGGGTATTAGAAATAGATGCGTGCGTGTGGACGGATAAATATAAATACTGTCATAAATTGCATTTCTGCAATTTTAAGTTTGAGGGCACTTAATTTTATCAAAGTTCATAAAGTAAATAGAAATTGTGATCTAACAGATGGAATCACTCGACCTTCGATAAAGTCTTATCACCTCAAGAACTATGAGTTCCTAAAAGATATTAAGGATCATAGAAATAAATAACCATCCAAAATTGAATATGCTACAGTCATTATGTTTCTCTGAAGCGAAAGATTGCAATTTTAGTCAATATCTACTGATCCCAAACCATGAAAAATTAGAAAGGTTGCATAATTTCTTCCACATCTAATCCCCCTCCTTCAACATCCATTTTTACCTCTTCAAAGTTGATGATATTTTTATATTATATCTACAACTCTGTTCTATGTGGCTCAATAATTGCCATAAGTGCTATCACTCGTTATTTTTATTTTGGCTGATCTCTTTCTGAGTTTGTTAGTTTTTTCTCTCTCTGTGGGTTCTTGACTGGTAGACGCTGGTGGTGTTATTTTCATTACTTAAGTATTTATTTATTTTTTCTTTGTTTCCCAGACAAGATAGCTCCTAAATTCTTGCACGTTTGAGAATGTGTCTTGTCTCTCTGCTAACTCATGTAAGCACATCACCCACACTTTCTTTTCCTCGATGCCCTGGAGACACTATTCTGTTCTCCTCTGGTATTTACTGCTGTTCTCATTTTTGAATGAAGGCTTGTTCATTCTTCCTTTGAATGATTACATTTCATTAAAGTTTGTATTAGTGTGTGGCGGGGGGGGCTAGGCAGTCCCAGGAGCTCTTACAGTCTGTCAGTTCTTTCATGAATTAGGCTACCTGTCACCCCCATCTTGGTTAAGGAGAATATTATTGAGGTTAGTTATTATTCCCTTGTCTGGCATTGAAAGTTATGGAAAATTTTGAGACTAGCTCAGTTTTTTCCCCCGTCATTATAAATGGCTTGCTTTTTCCTCTATATTATGGGAGTTTAAGAATTTAAATAAGACACCTCTTCCTCTGTTTCAAGTTTTCCTGGAATA